>NC_083897.1:133215677-133836485 GCF_032452875.1 Bos javanicus
GTACCTACCACAGAATGACAGACTTTTTATTAATATTTAAGAGTCAGTGATCTCAACACTGACTTAGATAAGTAACTGGTCACTTTGAATCTCATGCCTTTATGAGGAAGGGACAAGACAAGATAATCTAACCACAAAATTTATGCTCTATTAATGACTAATCACATTTTCTTTAGACACTGGTTCCCTCTTGCCAATAATCATCAATGACTAAGCTATCATGTTTTAGAGATCCTCCCTAAAAAGTGAGAATTGCTATTGAAACTACCAGCTATTTCTGGACAGCTGTTTCTTTCAAAGGAAGCTATACTTCTGTGAGTAATAGAATTCATATCAGAAATCAGCCCACTGCTTTGAATGGTCAAAAGACACTACCAATTTTTTCAATCTTCCAAAGAAGTTAATACAAATGTTGGACTCACCGTAATTCTTTCCTTTCCAGAGAATTGGGGATTGCTGTTAATTAATGAAAAAGACAAAGAGAGTTCTATTCCAACTTTCTGGCATGCTAGAATGTTCTGTATCTTTCATCTGATTGCAGTTATATGGGTAGATACATATGAAAAAAAATTAAGTGTACCTTTAAGATAACAGCCTTTCATACATTTTACTGCGTGGAATTTTTAAACTTTTTCATTAGGTTCAAGAATCCTAGTCCATTCCATTACCTAAGGTCACTTGGGGACACCAGAATTGGCTTGAAGATGCCAAGTCAGCACTGGCTCTAAAGGAAGATCTTCCTCTTCATGTTTTTATCAGCTGGGGGTTCAGGAGTTACCTGGTCCACAATTTTTATGAAAGATGCAAAGAGCTGACTCATTTGAAAAAACTCTGATGCTGGGAAAGATTGAGGGTAGGAAGAGAAGGGGACAACAGAGGATGAGATGGTTGGATAGCATCACCGACTCAATGGATATGAGTTTGGGTGGGCTCCGGGAGTTGGTGTTGGACAGGGAGGCCTGGCATGCTGCAGCTCATGGGGTCGCAAAGAGTTGGACATGACTGAGCGACTGAACTGAACTGAAGTGACCTTGGTTTAAATCCATCCAGACAGTACTCACACTTACCCAGATCATCCCTATGACTCACATGATAAGTTGTGAGTCTAATACCAGCTAAAGACAGTAACTATAGATACAAAGAACTCCTCAAAGTATGTGGACATCATCTTAAAAAACAAAACTTTCTTATAAGGTCAGGATGGGAAACACCTAAGGTTTGGGATTTATGACCAGGCCTTACCTGCTTGCAGGTACTCTGGCTGCAGAGTTGGAGGCAGGCCCTCAGGCAGCGGGTAGCCGTTCTTTCGGGCCACAATGAGATGAAATGCAGCACAGAACTCTGGCAGGGTCAGGGCTCCATCGCAGTCGGCATCACTCAGTTCCCTAAATATAGCAGATATCATGAGCGCCTAACATGGGGCTCAGAGGGAAAGTTGCTCAGCCTCAAACATGCAAACACAACTCCTAGGCTCCCTGGTGGTGGCCCTGCAGGATCCCCCAAACTCATAAAAAATCTCAAGAGGCCACACAGAGGAAGAAAAATCAATACCACTAGCATGAGTAGCATTTTATAAATAAAAATTTAGTCTTCAAGTTCTCCAGTAGATCTGTTTTTCTAAGAGAATGCACAATCAAAAAACTATGGGATAAAAAGGAACAGGATGCCCACAATTTCACAGTTAGTTGGCACTCATTCAATAAATGCCTGGTGTGAAGTGCCCAAGGCTGGCACCTGAAATAGTTGGAGGAAGGGCTGCCCCTGCCCTTTCACCAGTGTCCTGACCATTACTCAATTACCCAAACTCAGATACAAGCACTTCATTTTTCAGCTTTAAGGAAAAACCTTGAACTTTTCAAGTCACACAAATGTTGTATCAAAAATTTTCTTGAAAAATTCTCTCCTGGAAAAATACAAATAAGCTCAGTAAATACTTGTTGAATTATGTTTTCAGATAAAAATAGCAACTAGGGAAGGCTGGAACCAGATGAGATGAAAGTAAGAAAGGGAGAGGCTTGAAAAGGCTTATTTTTGCTTCAGTCATTGTTTTCCACTGAAAAGCAGAGACCTATTTGCCAAAACAACTAAGACCCCATAAGCTCAACCAGTCTCTTAGACATACAGAGACAAATATGCCTGTGTTAGGACAAGCAGAGAGAGAAGGTATATTTTTTCTACTTGAAAGAAAAACCATGGAAGGTAAGCTCTGGAACTTTCCTTTGGAACCTCACATCTAACTCTCCTTGGAATATTCAGAAAATACCAGCCCCCCAGGATAAGGAACCAGGGATTTTTTTTTTAAACAATGGGTGGAGAGAAGCCCACAAAGCTTCTGTGGATATGTCTCAACAAAAAGATAGGAACCCTCATGCCGATAATGTTAAGACTGGAAATTCTGCCGAAACAGACTGTATTCTTTACAAAATGATAACTTCTTTTTTCCCAAGATTTAAAGCCTAATAAGGTTTGCCATTTGTCTTTAATGTTAGAATATATTGCTGAAGAACCGAAAGCCAGCTCAGGATCCCAGATACAGTAGCATTTACAAGTGTCAATGGAATAGTTTTTCAATATAATGCACAAAACATGACAAACAATTTTAAATCCTACTATAATTTTTTGTAAATCCTCATTTTAAAAGTTTTACATAAATATTCCAATACTTTAATTATATATTTATAGCAGCATGGCCTCCCACTCAGTCTCGAGGAAGAACAGCCCACACACAGCCAGGAGCTTATAGAGGCACCAAACGCTTTCCTAAAAGCAAACAGAGCCATCTGGACCAGGCTGTGAAGCCCTTCTGGAGCCAGGGATGCAGCTGGCACGGCAGCAAGGTACAGAGCGCACCATAGCTGTAAGTCTGAGCCAGGGTCCAGCTGATAAACACAAGCCAAATTTATGAAACTCAGAGGCAGCAAGAATAGTCAAATTTAACTTAATTCCAAAATATCTGTGGACCTTCTGTTCACCTGGCCTCATAAAATATTATAAAGAATAGCTTTTCAAGGTTTTCTAGTTATGTACAGCACATGAAGTAGAAAAATCTGAAAATACACAAGATGGAAATTCTCATATGCTCACACAACTGCTTATATTTAAAAGGCATCTAGGTGAGGATACTAATCAGGAAATTACTTTTTAAATGATCAAAATAGTGAATAATACATTCCAGACACTATTCATTGCACTTTTCATATAATAACTTAATCTTCACAGCAACAATAATTTAAGTTCTATTCATATTCTCACATTGTTTTTAAAACTTCAAAACATTATTGCTTTAAAATGCAAAAGTAGGAGCTAAGGGATAGCTATGGATAACAGTATGAAACTACAAAGCATTAATTGTACTTACCATATATAGGAGAGTTCTGGAATGGAAAGTTTTGATTTGGTGAAGAAGTTTTTGGCAACAGAACCTGTCAAGAGCCATTGTTTAAATAAATCATTAATTACTTACCTAGAGTAGCTTTTTTATTTATGTAGAGATGAATTACCATTTTTTTCATTCAGCCATCCCTACCATATAATAACCACAAACATAACAATTATTCATCAAAGCAACTACAAATCATGTGGCTAAAAGCATACAAACAGCTTTTAAAAGAATATGTAAATCAGAATAGGGCAAAAGAAGTAGTGACATAATACTTATTATCACATGAAAAGTATATTATGTTCACGTTCTTTCATTTTTCTGAAAATCTGCAAGATTTACTGAAAATTTAAAAGATAAAAATATCAAAATTTTCAAAGTAAAAATGTGTCCAGCATTTTAAATGAAAGGGTGTGTGAAAGTAGTACACAATCATGGTAGGAAACAAAGCACAAAGAAGAAAATGAACACCACTACCCTCATCATTCTACAGATAAGACAGGCATCATGGGAAAGTGTTTCAGTGAGATTTTAGATCTCTTGGTGGCTCTTCAAGAATTGTATCCAGGAACCTATTACTACTTATTTTATTCATTGGAAATTCACCAATATCAATGGAAATCAGGAAATGATTCCATTTTGCATCTTACATAGCTGCAAGCTCCAACTGCACTTAAAATGTTTAGCCTCAATCCTTATTGAGATTGAAATTTTTATGCTTTCTGCTCTCAAAACAGTTTCACAATTCTAACACAAAAATTAGTCAAGTCAAAGCCCTAAATGCTATTCTTAACTGATAAAGTCAAATGTCTTTCCTTAGTGATTATAAGTCTTCTAATTGGCCTTAAAACAAAGGATTATAATGCACACTAAAGCAGACTTATATTCTGTTGATATATAAAGGATCAAAGACAAGTACCCTATAAATGAATGAGCTTCCTCCCCCTGAGCACCCTGGAAATACTGGTGACATAGGACTGTTGGCCATCCATATAGCCACCTTGTCAAACATTTGTCAGAAACGTCTTAAGGGAATTCCCTCATGGTACAGTGGGCAAGAATCTGCATCATGGGTTCAATCTCTGGTCTGGGAGGATTCCACATACTGCAGAGGAACTAAGCCCTTGTGCCACAACTACTAAATGCTCGCTCTAGAGTCCATGAGCCACAACTACTGAGTCCACATGCTGCAACTACTGAAGTCCACACACCCTAAAGCTTCTGCTCTGCAACAAGAGAAACGACCACAATTAGAATCCCTGCTCACTGTGAACTAGAGAAAGCCCATGAAGAGCAACAAAAACCCAGCACAGCCATAAATAAATAGTTTAAAAAAACTGTGTTGAAAGCATACTTGTCAGCTATTTTATAGATATAAAGGCATTCTCTCATTTCATTCTTCTTTTTCCTCACTGATTACCTTTCTTCAAAGCACAATACACTCAAACCCACAGCTAGAGATCTGGCCTGGCTTGGCCTTCACACAGTAGAGAGAGTAGTGGTTGTCTCACCCACAGGGAAGCTGACAGCTAACAAGTTCAGAGAGAGGACACTTGAGAAAGCCCAAGTGCTCCCTCCTTTGGTGTGGACAGATGCTCAAACCAGGAGCTGGAACCCACACCCCAGCCTCCTCCCAAGCAATGAAGAAACCCAAAACCAGCCTCCTTTTCATCTTCTCTCCAGTCATTTTCATATCTATTTGAGACCGACATGAGAGAGAACGGGTAGAAGGGAGACTTAAAGCTGTTGGCATTCAAATATTAAAACCATGAATCCAGACTTTTTCTTATAAAAGGGTCTCTCAGCCCAGTAAACTACAGCTACACACAGCATTTCCCTTAGAAGAAATGGAGTAGCACTTATAGTCGAAAAAAAAGTCCAAAATGCAGTTCTTGGATGCAATCCCAAAAACAACAGAATAATCTCTGTTCGTTTCAAGGCAAACAATTCAATATCACAGTAATCCAAGCCTATGCCCCAACCAGTAATGCTCAAGAAGCTGAAGTTGAATGGTCCTATGAAGACCTACAAGACCTTTTAGAACTAACACCTAAAAAAGATGTCCTTTTCATTATAGGGGACTGGAATGCAAAAGTAGGAAGTCAAGAGACACCTGGCTGCTGCTGCTGCTAAGTTGCTTCAGTCATGTCCAACTCTGTGTGACGCCATAAACAGCAGCCCAACCAGGCTTCCCTGTCCCTGGGACAAGAGAATACACTGGTCATAGCAAGTGCCCTCTTCCAACAACAAAAGAGAAGACTTTACAAATGGACATCACCAGATGGTAAACAGCAAAATCAGACTGATTATATTCTTTGCAGCCAAGGATGGAGAAACTCTACACAGTCAGCAAAAGCAAGACCAGGAGCTGACTGTGGCTCAGATCATGAACTCCTTATAACCAAATTCAGACTTAAATTGAAGAAAGTAGGGAAAACCACTAGACCATTCAGGTATGACCTAAATGAAATCCCTTATGATTATACAGTGGAAATGACAAATAGATTCAAGGGATTAGATCTGATACAGTGCCTGAAGAACTATGGATGGAGGTTCATGACATTGAAGGCAGGAGGCAGTGATAAAGACCATCCCCAAGAAAAAGAAAAGCAAAAAGGCAAAATGGTTGTCTGAGGAGGCCTTACAAATAGCTGAGAAAAGAAGAGAAGCTAAAGGCAAAGGATAAAGGAAAGATATACCCATTTGAATGCAAAGTTCCAAAGAATAGAAAGGAGAGATAAGAAAGCCTTTCTCAGTGATCAATGCAAAAGAGAAACCAAGGGAACATTTCATGCAAAGATGGGCACAATAAAGGACGGAAACAGTAAGGACCAAACAGAAGGAGAAGATATTAAGAACAGGTGGCAAGAATACACAGAAGAACTATACAAAAAGATCTTCATGACCCAGATAACCACGAGGTGTGCTCACTCACCTAGAGTGAGACATCCTGGAGTGAGAAGGCAAGTGGGCCTTAAGAAGCATCACTACGAACAAAGCAAGTGGAAGCGATGGAATTCCAGTTGAGCTATTTCAAATCCTGAAAGAAGATGCTGTGAAAGTGCTACACTCAATATGCCAGCAAATTTGGAAAACTCAGCAGTGGCCACAGGACTGGAAAAGGTCAGTTTTCATTCCAATCCCAAAGAAAGGCAATGCCAAAGAATGTTCAAACTACCACATAATTGCACTCACATGCCAGCAAAGTAATGCTCAAAATCCTCCAGGCTTCAACAGTACATGAACTGTGAACTTCCAGATGTTCAAGCTGGATTTACAAAAGGCAGAGGAACCAGAGATCAAATTGCCAACATCTGCTGGAACATTGAAGAAGCAAGAGAGTTCCAGAAAAACATCTACTTCTGCTTTATTGACTATACCAAAGCTTCTGACTGTGTGGATCACAACAAACTGTGGAAAATTCTTCAAGAGATGGGAATACCAGACCACCTAATCTGCCTCTGAGAAATCCGTATGCAGGTCAAGAAGCAACAGAACTGGACATGGAACAACAGACTGGTTCCAAATCGGGAAAGGAGTACGTTAAGGCTGTATACTGTCATCCTGCTTATGTAACTTATATGCAGAGTACATCATGCGAAATCCAAGGCTGGATGAAGCGCAAGCTGTAATCAAGATTGCCAGGAGAAATATCAATAACCTTAGATATGCAGATGACACCACCCTTATGGCAGAAAGCAAAGAAGAACCAAAGAGCCTCCTGATGAAAGTGAGAGAGGAGAATTTAAAAGTTAGCTTAACACTCAACATTCAAAAAACTAAGATCATGGCATCCAGTCCCATCACTTCATGGCAAAAAGATGGGGAAACAATGGAAACAGTGGCAGATTTTATTTTCTTGGGCTCCAAAATCACTGCGGATGGTGACTGCAGCCATAAAATTAAAAGACGCTTGCTCCTTGGAAGAAAAGCTATGACCAACCAAGACAGCATATTAAAAAGCAGAGACATTACTTTGCCAACAAAGGTCCGTCTAGTCAAAGCTACGGTTTTTCCACTAGTGATGTATGGATGTGAGAATTGGACTATGAAGAAAGCTGAGCACAGAAGAATTGATGCTTTTGAACTGTGGTGTTGGAGAAGACTCTTGAGAGTCCCTTGGACAGCAAGGAGATCCAACCAGTCCATCCTAAGGGAAATCAGTCCTGAATATTCATTGGAAGGACTGATGCTGAAGCTGGAACTCCAATACTTTGGGCACCTGATGCGAAGAGCTGACTCATTTGAAAGACCCTGATGCTGGGAAAGATTGAAGGTGGGAGGAGAAGGGGACAACAGAGATGGGTGGACAGCATTACTGACTCAATGGACACGAGTCTGAGTAAGCTCCAGGAGTTGGTTATGGACGGGGAAGCCTGGCACGCTGCAGTCCATGGGGTCGCAAAGAGTTGGACATGACTGAGCGACTGAACTGAAGTGACACACAGCATTGATCCATCAGTGACCAAATTTTAACACATCCAATATACAGAGAGATGTAAAAAAAAAATAAAGGCCAGTAACCCATTATAAGCTTCACAGGTGGTTCAACAGTAAAGAACCCACTTGCCAATCCAGGAGACGCAGGAGACCCAGGTTGGATCCCTGGGTTGGGAACATCCCTTGGAGGAGGGAACAGCAACCCACTGCAGTGTTCTTGCCTGGAAAATTCCATGAACAGAGGAGCCTGGCGGGCTACAGTTCATGGGGTCACAAAGAGTCGGACACGACTGAGCAACTAACATTTCATTTCATTTCCCAGAATTAAGATATCACATGAAAGAAAGAGAAAAAGGGAGAGAGAAAGGGAAGGAGGGAGAGAAGAAGGAAGGAAGAAAACTATGATATGAGGAATTGTCTGGCAGTCCACTGGTTAAGATTCTGTGCTTTCACTGCTGGAGGCTCAGGTTCAATGTCTGTTTTGAAAACTAAGGTCCCACAAGCCAAAAATAATAAAACTGTAATATATCAGATCAGATCAGATCAGTTGCTCAGTCGTGTCCGACTCTTTGCGACCCCATGAATCACAGCACGTCAGGCCTCCCTGTCCATCACCAACTCCTGGAGATCACTCAGATCCACGTCCATCAAGTCAGTGATGCCATCCAGCCATCTCATCCTCTGTAGTCCCCTTCTCCTCCTGCCCCCAATCCCTCCCAGCATCAGAGTCTTTTCCAATGAGTCAGCTCTTCGCATGAGGTGGCCAAAGTACTGGAGTTTCAGCTTTAGCATCATTCCTTCCAAAGAAATCCCAGGGCTGATCTCCTTCAGAATGGACTGGTTGGATCTCCTGGCAGTCCAAGGGACTCTCAAGACTCTTCTCCAACACCACAGTTCAAAAGCATCAATTCTTTGGCGCTCAGCCTTCTTCACAGTCCAACTCTCACATCCATACATGACCACAGGAAAAACCATAGCCTTGACTAGATGAACCTTTGTTGGCAAAGTAATGTCTCTGCTTTTGAATATGCCATCTAGGTTGGTCATAACTTTCCTTCCAAGGAGTAAGCGTCTTTTAATTTCATGGCTGCAGTCACCATCTGCAGTGATTTTGGAGCCCCCCAAAATAAAGTCTGACACCATTTCCACTGTTTCCCCATCTATTTCCCATGAAGTGGTAGAACCGGATGCCATGATCTTCGTTTTCTGAATGTTGAGCTTTAAGCCAACTTTTTCACTCTCCACTTTCACTTTCATCAAGAGGCTTTTTAGTTCCTCTTCACTTTCTGCCATAAGGGTGGTGTCATCTGCTTATCTGAGGTTATTGATATTTCTCCTGGCAATCTTGATTCCAGCTTGTGCTTCTTCCAGCCCAGCGTTTCTCATGATGTACTCTGCATATAAGTTAAATAAATAGGGTGACAATATACAGCCTTGACGAACTCCTTTTCCTATTTGGAGCCAGTCTGTTGTTTCATGTCCAGTTCTAACTGTTGCTTCCTGACCTGCACACAAATTTCTCAAGAGGTAGATCAGGTGTTCTGGTATTCCCATCTCTTTCAGAATTTTCCACAGTTTCTTGTGATCCACACAGTCAAAGGCTTTGGCATAGTCAATAAAACAGAAATAGATGCTTTTCTGGAACTCTCTTGCTTTTTCCATGATCCAGCGGATGTTGCCAATTTGATTTCTGGTTCCTCTGCCTTTTCTAAAACCAGCTTGAACATCAGGAAGTTCACAGTTCACATATTGCTGAAGCCTGGCTTGGAGAATTTTGAGCAATACTTTACTAGCGTGTGAGATGAGTGCAATTGTGCAGTAGTTTGAGCATTCTTTGTCATTGCCTTTCTTTGGGATTGGAATGAAAACTGACCTTTTCCAGTCCTGTGGCCACTGCTGAGTTTTCCAAATTTGCTGGCATATTGAGTGCAGCACTTTCACAGCATCATCTTTCAGGATTTGGAATGGCTAAACTGGAATTCCATCACCTCCACTAGCTTTGTTTGTAGTGATGCTTTCTAAGGCCCACTTGACTTCACATTCCAGGATGTCTGGCTCTAGGTCAGTGATCACACCATCGTGATTATCTGGGTCGTGAAGATCTTTTTGTACAGTTCTTCTGTGTATTCTTGCAATCTCTTCTTAATATCTTCTGCTTCTGTTAGGTCCATACCATTTGTGTCCTTTATCGAGCCCATCCTTGCATGAAATGTTCCTCTGGTATCTCTGATTTTCTTGAAGAGATCCCTAGTCTTTCCCATTCTGTTGTTTTCCTCTATTTCTTTGCATTGATCGCTGAGGAAGGCTTTCTTATCTCTTCTTGCTATTCTCTGGAACTCTGCATTCAGATGTTTATCTTTCCTTTTCTCCTTTGCTTTTCGCTTCTCTTCTTTTCACAGCTATTTGTAAGGCCTCCCCAGACAGCCATTTTGCTTTTTTGCATTTCTTTTCCATGGGGATGGTCTTGATCCCTGTCTCCTGTACAATGTCATGAACCTCATTCCATAGTTCATCAGGCACTCTATCAGATCTAGGCCCTTAAATCTATTTCTCACTTCCACTGTATAATCATAAGGGATTTGATTTAGGTCATACCTGAATGGTCTAGTGGTTTTCCCTACTTTCTTCAATTTCAGTCTGAATTTGGCAATAAGGAGTTCATGGTCAGAGCCACAGTCAGCTCCTGGTCTTGTTTTTGCTGACTGTATAGAGCTTCTCCATCTTTGGCTGCAAAGAATATAATCAATCTGATTTCGGTGTTGACCATCTGGTGAATCAGTCCATGTAGAGTCTTCTCTTGTGTTGTTGGAAGAGGGTGTTTGCTATGACCAGTGCATTTTCTTGGCAAAACTCTATTAGTCTTTGCCCTGCCTCATTCCGTATTCCAAGGCCAAATTTGCCTGTTACTCCAGGTGTTTCTTGACTTCCTACTTTTGCATTCCAGTCCCCTATAATGAAAAGAACATCTTTTTTGGGTGTTAGTTCTAAAAGGTCTTGTAGGTCTTCATAGAATCGTTCAACTTCAGCTTCTTCAGCATTACTGGTTGGGGCATAGACTTGGATTACTGTGATACTGAATGGTTTGCCTTGGTAATGAACAGAGATCATTCAGTCGTTTTTGAGATTGCATCCAAGTACTGCATTTTGGACTCTTTTGTTGACCATGATGGCCACTCCATTTCTTCTGAGGGATTCCTGCCCACAGTAGTAGATATAATGGTCATCTGAATTAAATTCACCCATTCCAGTCCATTTCAGTTCGCTGATTCCTAGAATGTCGACATTCACTCTTGCCATCTCTTGTTTGACCACTTCCACTTGATTCATGGACCTGACATTCCAGGTTCCTATGCAATATTGTTCTTTACAGCATCGGACCTTGCTTCTATCACCAGTCACATCTACAGCTGGGTATTCTTTTTGCTTTGGCTCCATCCCTTCATTCTTTCTGGAGTTATTTCTCCACTGATCTCCAGTAGCATATTGGGCACCTACTGACCTGGGGAGTTTCTCTTTCAGTATCCTATCATTTTGCCTTTTCATACTGTTCATGGGGTTCTCAAGGCAAGAATACTGAAGTGGTTTGCCATTCCCTTCTCCAGTGGACCACATTCTATCAAATCTCTCTACCATGACCCGCCCGATATTCCTGCTTAGAGGCAAAGAAACTCTTACATTTTCATGACCTTGAATTAAGCACTGATTTTTTTAGATATGATTGTTGTGCAAGCAACAAAAGAAAAAATAATCTGGACATCAAAATTAAACTTTTTTGCTTTGCAAGACACCATCAAAAAATAAAAGGACAAGCCACAGACTAGGGAAAAAATATTTTCAAATCATATGTCTAGAGAATTTGTATCTAGAATACATAGAGAACTCTTACCACTCAACAATTTTTTTTTAATGGCAAAGGAGGGACTTCCCTGGTGGTCCAGTGGTTAAGAGTCTATGCTTCCACAGTGGGGAACACGGATTTGTCCCCTGGCTGGGGAATGAAGACACCATATGCTGCAAGGTATGGCCAAAAACTAAGAAAAATTTTAAATACAGAAAAAGGTTTAAATAGGCATTTCTCCAAAGAAGATATACAAATGGCCAATAAGAGCATAAAAAGATGGTCAATGTCATTCTTCATCTACAAAGAGATATCACTTCCATTCACTAAGGTGGATTCAACCAAAAGATAGTAACAAGTGTTGGCAAGGATGTGGAGTAATTAGAACCCTTAGACACTGCTGGTGGCAATGTAAAGTGGTGCAGTCACTTTGGAAAATAGTCTGACTGGTTCTCAAAAGGTTAAATGTAGAGTTATCATATAAGCCAGATATTCCACTCTTAGGTATATATCCAAGAGAGACAAAAACATACATCTACACAAAAACATGTACACAAATGTTCAGAGCAGCATGATTCCTAATAGCCAAATAGAGAAAACAACCCAAATGTCGATCAAATGATGAAAAGATAAATAAAATGTGGTCTATCCATACAATGGAATGATAATGTCATAAAAAGGAGTAAAGTTCTGGTATATACCACAACATGGATGAACCTTAAAAACATTATGCTACGTAAAAGAGGTCACACACCAAAAAATACATATTATACAACCCAGAACTGGTAACTGTATAGACCGAGAAAGTAGTTTAAAATGGTAACCTAAGGCTAAGGGAGGGGTGGTAGGGAAAGCAGGAATGGGAAATAAATACTAGTAAGTAGGTGGTTTGGGGGGAAGTGTTCTAAATCTGTTGTTCTTCAGTTGTTAAGTCATATCTGATTCTTTACTACCCCATGGACTGCAGCATGTCAGGGTCCTCTGTCCTCCACTATCTCCCAGAGTTCTACATCTAGATTGTGACTAGACTAAAAACATTTAATAGTACACTTTAAATGGGTGAATCTTACAGTATGTAGACTTAAAATGTTTTATAAAAGGGGCCATCAATTGATTGCAATGTATGAACCTCTCCTGCCCTTGATCAAACTAAAATTTTGAAAACGCAGCTGCGAGATAATCAGGGAAATCTGAGCAAGACTCGATATTAAGCAATTTGTGGGTTATTTTGTGTTGTTTTTTTTTAATGTGCCAATGAGTTGTGGTTATGTTTTTAATAGCGGTCTTATCTTTACAGATACATCCTGAAATATTTTCAAATGAAATGGTCTGGAAATTGCTTCAAAACCATCAAGGCTCAGAGAGGCTATAGATAAAACCAAATTGTGAGAGCTGAGTGATAAGTATATAGAGGTTTGTTATACTAGCCACTAGAGTTGTGTTTTGGAGAAGGCAATGGCACCCCACTCCAGTACTCTTGCCTGGAAAATCCCATGGATGGAGCAGCCTGGTAGGCTGCAGTCCATGGGGTCGCAAAGAGTCGGACATGACTAAGCGACTTCACTTTCACTTTTCACTGCCATGCATTGGAGAAGGAAATGGCAACCCACTCCAGTGTTCTTGCTTGGAGAATCCCAGGGACGGAGGAGCCTGGTGGGCTGCCGTCTAGGGGGTCGCACAGTCGGGCACAACTGAAGCGACTTAGCAGCAGCAGCAGCAGAGTTGTGTTTGCATTTGAAACTCAGTGAGAGATAAAGGTTTAAAAGAAAATAAAAACATTCCTACCAAGTACCTATTTTCATTTGGCTAAATATCTCTATATATATTGTGAAGAAACTCATTTAAGCAGTGTATAAAATGAACATGTGGTCAATACATGAAATCTGGGTTTCTGGGGTTTTTTTTAAATCATTTTGTCAACATTAATTTGTTGTATCTACAACATTCTGCCTTCAAATAAAGCCATTACTACCAATCAGACAATGATATCTGTGTTTATACAGGTATATTCCAACTACACACCATGTCAGGAGAGAAAATTAATTTTAGTCCACACTGCGATGTGTCAGGTAACAACTATCAATGACATATTGTCATTCTTCACAATTGAAGTATAAAAAGAAAGTTTTATGAATTTTTCTTCCAGACTCTACTATTTCAGCTTGTCTAGCCTTCAGCCAGGTGAAATATAGGCATGTAGGAACGAAATCAATTCCTCTCAGCTTGAATTTTGCATGAGAACTCAACAGGAATATATATTTCTGAAGATACTACAGAACTAATATATGGACATAAAAATGCTGGCCAATTTTCCTCCAATTTTTTTCTCTCAGAAAAACCAGAGAAAGACTGGAGTCAAAGAAAATGAGCACGAACTTGAACTCTAAGGTGTATATAACATAAGGAGAACTGTGACAGCAACTCACTGGGAGGCTACACTATGTCCTTGCTCTAATACCAACATAATGAGTAAGCAATTAAAGGTGTCACCTTGGTGTAACACTCATTTCCAGAACTGCTCCAGCTAATAAGGCACAGAATCTGGACCAGGATGCTTCATATTCCCATTTAACTCCTTTGAAATGGAAACACAAACTTCCAAATACCATTGGCCAAGTATTTTTCTACATGGATTATAATTGGTAAGAAATTCAGAGGGATGGTATGGGGAGGGAGGAGGGTTCAGGATGGGGAACACATGTATACCTGTGGCGGATTCATTTTGATATATGGCAAAACCAATACAATATTGTATAGTTAAATAATAAAATAAATTTAAAAAAAAAAGAAATTCAACCTCAGAGAAAAACAAACTGAAATCATAGAAGGTTTTTGTACTCATTTTGAATGGACTATTTCTCAAGATGGGCACTGTTATTTATGTGAGACAGCAAGCTGGGACCTGTGTTCTCACCCACCACACTTCATTACCTGAAATGAAGGAACTCGGATCAGGCTGAAGGGACCGGAACTGGTTGACATAGTACTCGCGCTGCTCTTCCGTTATCCTCCAGGGTTCGTCTGGGTAACTAGTGCTGTTATCCTGCAATTCTCTCTCCACTGAAAAGGACTTTAAAAAGAAATCAATAAGCAAATGCTCACAGAATCTGTCTTTTGTGAAATGAAGTAGAAATATTAAATCCCAATAAAAGTTACCGAGGATTATACTTATTTTTTTCTCAAGGGAATAAATGTGAACACCTCATGACTAGAGTTTAATGTGAACATAAACTTCTGAAGGGCAGACATGATGCTTTATACTTTTTTGTGTGTGTTCCCCAAAATTGCTAACAGGACTAAGCATGAAATATTGAACACTCGGGTAAGTGACAAAAGATTTACCAATGTGACGAAGGAGGGGAAGTACAATCATTCTTTTCTTCAAATATTTGCCACATTTTGACCCTTTCAAATTAGCTAAGCAGATCATAAAATAATCTAGATTCTTTTTAAGTCATTTTTTAAAAAATCTAGAACAGTTATAACTACATCATCTTTTTTTCTGAGGCATTCCCAGTGTATAAATCTGGGAATCAAATGCTCAGAATCAAGTCCCATGTCCCCAGGTCCCACTTGAGTGGCAAGTCAGAATCACCAAACCTCTCATTCCACATTTGTGAACTGAGGGTTCTACTTAGTAAGAGAGTGGAGTGCAGAGATGGGCTGTCATGGTACCGCAACAAACAGGGTAACAAGGGGTGCATCTGACCTGCCACTAGAGGGCATGCAAGCCAAATTTGAGAATTTAAGGATACAGAACCAGTGTAGTAGTGCAGGAGAACAAGCTCTGCAAGGGAACCGGAAAAGAAGCAAAAATGGTGATTCTGGAAAGAGCAGCCCAGAGCTTTGTTCCATCCCTCCCATCTACTCTGAGGTTAAGGTGCTTCTTGCAAACGCCACCTTCATGGAACAAGGAGGGTAAGCCTTTAAGACAAAAGGAGACTAGGAAAGGAGAAGTATTACTACTAATGAGCTATCAAGCTGCCTGCTTCTTGAACGCAGTATCAAGGAACTAATCATTAGGAAGGTATTCTAGTCACTAGCGCCAGAAAAAAACAGTAGATCATCTCTGTCCCCTGCCCCAAATTCCCCAACACACACACACCCCATTTTTGGAAGTAATTCTTCCCAGGAACACTTGACCTTCCTCTAATGCCATTCAGAGAAGAAACAAGTCTATAAAAGCTTGAGTTGTAATATAACCTTGAGATGCCATCTTTGAAGTTTTCATACTAGATGAGTTTCCACTAAATGTAAATCAAACCATTTTTAAATGCCCTGGAAGTCATTATCCATTAGTTAATGCCTTAAATTCAAAGAGTGTTTTGAAACTCACAAAGTATTTCACCCTCTATCTCACCTGAGTACCTCAAACTTTTGAGAAGTAGCCACAGGAGTTAGTAGTATCATTTTCCCAGATGAAAACTGAGGCTCAGAGAGTTTAAGGGACATGCCCATAGACTTCACAGAACTCCTGGAGTCAGCAGATAAATGCAGTTTTTTTAATCTGTTGCCAAAATTTCCATGCTAGGTGTTGGCTGCTACATTCCTTGGTACTAACATGGAAGCTTCTACTCCCCTAGAACACACTCCCCTTCATGCCTGGAACCAAAGCTGCCATACCCAATTGTTGTTAGCATCAGCCCACGCTTGTTCTTTTCCCAATCCCATGACCATCTGTTCACTCTATTTCCTCTCTCATATTACCTGACTCCTGAGTGGCATCAGTAGTCTCTTGTTCTTAGTTGCTCAGTCGTGTCCGACTCTTTGTGATCCCATGCACTGTAGCCCATCAGGCTCCTCTGTCCATGGGGATTCTCCAGGCAAGAATACTGGAGTAGATTGCCATGCCCCTCCTCCAAGGATCTTCCCAACCCAGGGATTGAACCCAGGTTTCCCACATTGCAGGTGGATTCTTTACTGTCTGAGCCACCAAGGAAGCCCAAGAATACTGGAGTGGGTAGCCTCTCCCTTCTCCAGGGCATCTTCCTGACCCAGGAATCGAACCGGGGTCTCCTGCATGGCAGGCGGATTCTTTACCAGCTCAGCTACCAGGGAAGTCTAATCTGACAGTAGAAATCAGGAATAAAAAGGAGAAAGTGATTGATTTTCTCTGCTTAAAAGCGTACAGTATGACCTGTTACTCAATAAAACAAATTCACCTCCTCCACCTTGCTTTTACAACCCTTATAATCCAGCCTCCTCCTTGGTCACATAGCAGGCTTCTGATAGCCCATATGCTCTCTCCTCATGGGTCAGATTTGTGCCTTCTCCCCAAAACACTCTTTCTCTGATCCCAGTGTGCACAAATCCTACCTATTCTCAAGCTCCATGGCCCTGAAGGGCTCTCTGATGTACCTGCCAGGCCCACAGGCACTGCAGAGGTGCTTCCTGCTCCCTAGCCCCCCAGCTCTGCTACAAAGATGGGTCTGGTACCACATGTGCACCACATGGCCCACCTCATGCCTGATCTCCTCCACCTCAGTCTGAGTAAGGGTGGGTGGGCACACAGGATGCTCTGGTGTAGAAAGCTCTTCTCTAGAGAGAACAAGCTGGGCCAGATGCTCATTCTTGGGGATATAGATAAAAGTGGAAAGATAAACCAGCAGAGAAAGCAGACCCTGAGCAGATGTACAGCAGAGTTGCGGTGTCAAGCTGGGGCCAGCTGGGACTTAAAGTCATGGGAGAGCCAGAACCAAGCACAAGCAGAACCTGCAAGGTACAGAAGTACTAGAAAGAGTCTGGGGGTTGTTGGGAGCCAAAAGGTAAATGGACACTAAAGTCAACTCAACTAGGGCAAAGCCCGTTAATAGAGTAATAAATATGAATAACCAAGAGCTCCCATTCCTGGGGACCACTGGGTCACTCCTTGTCTCTCATTTTTTGGATTCCCATGAGAACCCCAACCCCTTTCTCCTTCTCAAGAAAACTTAAGCTGACAGGAAGAGCTCCCACTCCTTAAAACCAAAAGTGCCTTCCAACAACAAGGGAGGACATGTGAACACTGGGCAACCTGTACATGGTGTGGCCCTTCTACCGGCTCACACAAAACACATTCATTGACCCCAGTCTCTTTCCCTTTGCTTTTCACTGCATGTTTTTAACTGATTTGACAAACCAAGTGATTTGAACATCTTACAATGTGAATCCCAAGTATCATACAGTTTTTGAACATTTAAAGTGTTGTTAAATATCTTCATTCAGGTTTCAATCTGGAGGGCAAGAGTTGTATCATCTAAGCCTTCATTCCACACACAACCCCTAGCAGGCACAGCACAGACACTACAAAGCCAGGTGGAGGGCCACTTATTGACAGGCTCTAACAACTTCAGGGTTATATCTTATATTGAAAGAGATGCAGAAACACTTCTCTAAGCTGCGCTTAATGAAAGAAAGCCTGTAAGTCCATTTCATCTTTTAAAGCTTGAGATCTATCAACAGACATCCCTGTCAGTCTCATGGTCTGATCTCTATGGAGAGGTCTCAAGTTCCTCATCCATTTAGTGAGTGATTTCAGAGACAGGTAAAGGCATATGGAAGGGGCAGATCACATTCCACATACCTGAAGCCAAAATATTCCAAAACAAAGCTGATCTATTCCCTGATGGCTCAGGCGGCAAAGAGTGCCTGCAATGTGGGAGACCTGGGTTCGATCCCTGGGTCGGGAAGATCCCCTGGAAAAGGGAATAGCTACCCACTCCAGTATGCTTTCCTGAAGAATCCCATGGACAGAGGAGCCTGCTGCGCTACAGTCCATCGGATTACAAAGAGTCAGACACGACTGAGCGACTAACACTTCATTTTCACTTTGGGTTCATTTGGAGGAGATGGTTCCCTGTATCTGGTCCCTGTGGTGAGATGGCAAACCTGGGTTCTCCTGCACTGTAGGCAGATTCTTTACCATCTGAGCCAACCTCAATGAACCCAAAAGGCAACCATAATAATCAAAGATCTGAAAAGTCAGTCACCTAAGAGAGAATATCTACTTGCAAAGACTAGAGGCACTGAGAAATGGAGATGGGGGAGCAGTGAGCCTTGGGCCTCTGAAGAGAAGCCAGAACCAGGAGGAGCTCCACCTCCACGTGTGCCCAAGGAGCACCCCCAGTTTCACCCCATCTCTAGTGGTTTGGTTGGCTGGGTGGAGATCTTTGGTACTTGGTGCCAATTTTGAGCTCTGGCAGTGTTCTCAAGAAAATATAAAAAGAGAGAGAGAGAATCTTCCACATCTGTGTGCTTAAGCCACATACATATGGTTCATTATACAGTTTCTCTAGACACAGGAGAATTAGATTTGCTTATATTTAAAACATTCAAACCCTTGGTTTTGTTTCAAGTGAAATCCAAATATCTCACACTGCAAGTTGCTATCTCTGGGGAAAACAGGCTGTTTATAATGAAAGAGACTTCAAAAGACTCATTTAAAAAAGTAATACTATTAATAAAATCCCAAAAGGCAACATCTACCCCTAAAGTATCTTAAAATCAAACATAGTTGAAAAATATGAATTGCAAGAAGGCATGTTGGGGAGAACTTAAGAAGGGAATGTGTATTTTTTCAACTATAGAACATTTCTGTTTAGCATATAATTCTACCCTGGAGGCCTCCTATAAATGCTGCCTTAGAGTCCAGCCATTTCACCTGAGGGTGCAATGATGATCGTAGAACAGAGTCCTTTTGGTGCTTAGCAAACAACAAACCATCTGGGGGAGCAAAAACTCCTAGCAAGCCCACAGTGTCTATGTGAGGACATCTCCCCTGTTAACAATCTTTTGGAAATAAGAATGCCATAGAATAACCACAGATCAAAGCATGATCTCATGAACAAAGGTGTGAGAGGACTCAACCACCCTAAAGGGAAAGACTGGCTCACAGGCTGTAAGACCAGACTATAGCCTACATGAACATTAAACTGCCTAAAGAAAGATCATAGGAACTGATCCATCATGGGGCAGAGAAAAGAGTCAGAGAAGCAAATGATAGCTGTGCTTCTATGTGGGATTATGCTGGCTGTCCTTTGATCATTCACACCCTACCTGCCTGGTGCACGGGTCTCACTGAGTGGCTGCCCAGCCAGGAATGACATTTTCCAGCCCTTCTTGCAGTTAGCCACAGACACATGACTGAGTTCAAGCCAATGCAGGGGGAGTGCAAGTGACCTGCACCACTGCCCAGAAGGGCTAGCACCCCATGGTTCTCCTCTGTGCTTCCCCCATTGGCCCACTGAGAAAGGGATAGCAAGGCCACAGGACACAAGGAGCCCTGGCGCCTGAATCACTATGTGGAGGAAAGCTGTCTGCCAACCTGTGAGATGAGTGAGAAACAGACCTATTGTGGGAAGTCATTAACATGCAGGGCATTTGTTATAGAAGCTATAACTCTAACCAACCTATTCTTCAAGCGAGGCCCAAAGGAAAGGCAGACCTGCCTAGTACCAATGGCACAGCCACTGCTGCACCAAAGATGAAGCATGAAGCCATCTTTTTGTAATATGACCACCTAATAACAGCTTTCTAATTGGATTGCTCATGCAGACTATCTATAGGCACAGCATGCAGATGCATCTTTACAACCATCTTTCTGTGCTTGGTTAATATGACTCTATCTTTCATGAGTTTGCAGGAGACTCTCAGGGACTTAGTACAGAGTAAAGAAAAAAAGAGGGCTATGGTAAAACTGAGAAAAGTTGTTAAATGAAGAAAGGAGCTAGAGAAGTAGACAGAACTCAGTGATTTTGTCTTTCACATCCAACCATTCTGTGTCATACTCTGTCTATATAGTCTTGTCCTGTTTCCCATCTCACTCTCATTCTAACATAAGGCCCATGATGACAGGAAATTTTTTCTATTCTGATAACAGTTATATCCCCAGAGCCTAGAAAAGTGCCTATCAAGCAGTAAACACTCAAAAGGTGTCTGGCAAATGACCGGAAGAACTGTCAATTCTAACTCACAGAACAGTTAACCTGAGTTCTCCTATAATGACTGGAGCTGAACTTTAAATGCACTTACCAAACAACTGTCACTCAGCAGTGTAAAGGCTGGACTCACCTATGAAATCAGAGAGGGTAAAAAACTTTTTTTTTTTCCCACTATTTAGCTTTAAATAATTATAGATTCACTGGAAGTTGCAATAAATAACTTCTGGTTTTGCCTACAGTGAAGTTAGTCACAATTAAATCCTAACAGAGCAATTTAACTTTATCAGTTTCTTCATGGAAATAAATCTACAAAGATGCCTTTAATCACATACTACCAAGCTTACTTAGGGATCTAATCTCAACAGCTTAGAAGCCTGAAGGCCAAACTATAGAAATCTCTTGAGTTTAATGAGCAACGCACAGTTGCTGCTTATTAAGATAAACTAAAAAAATTTTAATGATCACCACAGACATCGAAGAATGTTACATAATACATATTCATGATTTTGCTAAGTGTCATTGTGAGCACCTAATATACTGGATCTGTTTTCATCTTCACAACAACCCTGCAAAGTAGGCCCCATGAGCTTCATTTTGGAGAACAGGAAACTGAGGATTAGGGAAGGGAAGTGACATACCAAGACCACACACCTAGTAAATGGCAGAGTCAGAATATGAACAGAGTCCAGAACAAGTACTCTCACTCAGCAAGCTCTGGGGTTCTTCCTATCTTAAACATCCATCCATCCATCCTTTAACGATGTACCATTTCCTTTTAAGAATTAAACTCACTGCAATGCCTATATTATTTCTGTTAATTCTGCAGATTGAAGATCTCAGCTGAGGATGTGAATATCCTATACTTACACCTCCCTCCCCATTATCTAGTTTAGTTGCAGATTCTGGCCAGCGAACTATTAAATTATACAGAGCACCATCTTATTTCTTACGTAACTTTTGCTTATAAGCATCTGGTATGTTTTCATATCAGGAAAAAATGACCATGTCTGTCATCCTCAGGGCATGCTGGCATGGTAGCTAACCCTTAGAGGTTACTTACTATTTCCCAATGGATGAGTCAAGGACAAAATGTTACAGGCAATCTACCCTGCAAGCAAGACTGCTGGGAGGACTGAAAGGATGCAGACTAGTGAAGAGTCCAGAAGAGTAAGGGGGCCAGAGAAGAACTCGGTCAGTAGCACCTCCTGTTGGGATAGGTGATGGGGGCATGACACCGCCTGCCCCGCTGAAGTCTGGGGATACTGATGCACTTAGGGGTGAAATGGTGCTGCTGTAAGGAGCCTTTCCTGTTCACACCACACCATCTACTAAGACCAAAGGGGCCTAGGAATCAAATACCACACTCCTTTCCAGCTTTACAAAGTACTTTCTGACACCAGGAGTTCAATCGGGTGTTCTCAGCTACATCTAAGAGGCTAATTCAGAGGCACCCTGACTATCAATCAGTGGGGGCCCCAGCTACTTCCACGAAACTTCTGAACACCGTAAACCTTTAATGTAATGCTCACAGAGATGGGGTGGAAAAGCAACACTGACCCCACAAGTAAAATGTGCTCATTTGCTTTCATGTAACCAACCTGTCTAACCACATGGATGCTGGAATCCTCATATGTACCATCCTACCATTCTGACATTTCTCACTGCCTCTAAGCATGGATTCTGAAATACCTTAAGGTGGCAACCCAATTAGTCATGCTATTTACTGAATCAACATCTTTGTTCCATAAACATCCTTCAATCTCTATCCCAAGCACCCTCTTCTTATGTCCTGGAGCCACCTTTCTTTCAGTGATCCAGTATCTCCTTAATATTCTCATCCTGTAATACACATGTTTGCCTTTCATGTAGAAGTGTCTCTCAGTGAAGAAATTAGGTGACTACAATCACTTGAATCATTAAGAAGCATTTACATTGGGAGAACCCGGGGATACCACAATAGACAGCTACAAAAGATGTAGGCTGAGAAAAGTAAATTGCAGTATCATTCAGTAAAATGTTTTAAAAATAAGGGATAGCAAATTTCAAAACGAATTATAAGTAGATGAAGGAAATAAGTAGGAAAAGGAGGCTGGATGCTGTGAAATACAGGACCTCTTTGTGGTAATAACAGTGACCACTGGGGTATCTGTGGGTTCTAGGTAGAGTCAGGGAAGTAGAACACACATATCGACCTTCTACCCCTCAGGAGATGACCAAACTCCAGCTAGGGTTTGAAATCAAATGGGGAATGGATGTGGTAAAACAAGATGTCAAACTAAGAATAAATCACATGCATTCCAATAAAATTTATCAAACTAGTTTTTCCAGTTACACACAAAGGCAAACAAACATATACCCTCTCCCTCCCTCCCTCCTTTCCCTCTCTCCCTCCTCCTGCTCTTCCTCCTCCCTCCTTTCCCCTCCTCCTTCCATTTAGTCAGAGGAAGAGAATTTAGCTGTTTGAGCAACTTTGAGAGGTCAACACGCACACGCACACGCACACACACACACACACACACACTGTGTTGACATTTACCATCCTTAAAACAGGTTTTCCCAGCCCTAATCTCTACCCATAAAGAATCTGCCTGCAATGAGGGAGACCTGAGTTTGATCCCTGAATTGGGAAGATCCCAATGGAAATGGCAACCCACTCCAGTATTCTTGCCTGGAGAATCCCATGGACAGAGGAGCCTGAGTGGGCTACAGTCCATGGGGTTGCAAAGAGTCAGAAATGACTAAGTGACTAACACTTTCACTTTCACTCTCTACCCATAAACTAATTCAACTTTGCTGTCAAGAAGGTAGAAACAAGAAATCAGTGCCAGCAGGCCTGGGGTGCTCCAGACCAAAAAGAAGTGGAGTTCCTAACCTCCTCCAAGTGCGTTGGGGGCCCAGGACCTCCTCTCAACCATACAAGAGAAATGCTAAGAACTACACCAAGATTTCACTTTTCACTTATCATACGGACCAAGATTCCTAAGTTTCTTAGCACACTGCATTTGCATGGATATGAGAAAAGACACACTCTCATACATTGTTAGTAAGTGTGTAAATGGGCACAGTCTCTAATTTGAAAATCTCTACCAAAAACTAAAAATGTGTAGCCATCTCACCCAATTATTCCATTTCTAAGAACTGATCCTACATATATACAGTGAGTTTTGAGAATCTGCCCCTAGAAGACTATTAAATTCATCCCTTCAGAAAGGAAAAAAAAATCACAGCATGTATGTTTATGGTTTAAAAATTGAGTAAAAGATATTTTTAGTGGGATCTAGTTGGAAGGATATTTTATTTCTCAGACCAGTCTCCCTAAAGCGAGGTTAAGGTATACTGTATATATTAGATATATAAGAATAGCTATATGTGCTTATATATACATAAAACATTCCCAAAATGATACAAAACAAATGGACTATCTTGGCTACCTCAGGGATGGAAAACCAAGAAATATAGGATGCCCATTCCTCCAGGTGAGGCTCACAGATAAATGAGTGAACAAGCAATGAACTGCTTTTTAAGAATGAAAAAAAAATGGGAGCCCCACATGTATAAGAAACATTAGAAAGTTCTCACACTTCATGCTATCAACGGGAAAAAAGCATAGATAAATTCAGACAAAGGAGAAAACCAAGAGGGCAAGAGTGAGGCTGAAGAGGGCATTTTAAGAAGGTGGTCATTGTTAAATGCTGCCAAGGGGTCAATGAGACATGGACTTAACACAAAGTAGTTTCTGGAAACCATGGCAAAGACAGAAGCAGTGGTGCATGGTGGGAGCAGGAAGGTCAATTCCAAACCCTACACCAGCAAAATCATAAATGACTATGCCATCTAGATGGTTAAGATCACTTGTGAAAAGTAAACCACAAAGGGGCTTCCCTAGTGATCCAGTAGTGAAGATTCTGTACTTCCAATGCAGAGAGAGGGGGTTTGATTCCTGGTTGGGGAAATAGGATCCCGCATGCCACATGGCCAAAAACATTAAAATTAAAAAACCACAAAATGATCTATCAATACACTACAACAGAGAAGGAGGAAATAAGATTTATCATTTCTTTACAAATGCTGTCAACTATTCATCAACATAGGTTGTGTGCTCAGTATCTGAAATTTCAAAGGGAAAAATATCCAACATCTGAATGAAAAAATAAAAATATCTGGGCACTGAATCCACATAAGCACCTCTGATACGCCAAGCCCACAAGCTGCAACAGTGCCGACCCAGAGTCCCTAAAAGCCTTCCCCAGTTCCCAGAGGCCATGTTCCTTCCAACGAAGACAGGAAGGACTTAAATACAAGGCCACAGAGGAAGCTACAAGTGAGGCTGTCATGGGCATAGCAACATGGGGAATGAGTGACTCGCACAGTCTAGCACCACGACCAATCCCTATTAATCGCCTACCACCAAAATCCTTTCACGTCACATCCCCTCATCTACATGGCTAATTCTGGTTAGCATCTGCTTTCTGTGATGTGCAGTCCAGCCAAACCAAGTTGACAGGCATAAGAAGGAAACCTAAGAACTGAGGAAAAACACATCAGCCATGAAAACCACAGACTGCTGTCCCAAAAAAAGGCCCCATGTTCTCATCTTAAACTGAAGGCTCCAAACAGGAGGAGGGACCTCCACTGACACCAAACAAACATTAAGGGAATCAGCCAGTTGCAGAGAATTACAATGGACTATTAAATTCATTCCAACTAATTCATGTTACAGAACAGAGAAGGAACTTGCCTAAGGTCATGCAGTATATGGCTAGACCTGGGCAAGAACCTGTCTGACTTTTGTGCATGATCCCATAAGTCCTCTTAATGGCCAATGGCTGCCAAATACTTCTACTCAGTCCCAACTGTCCCCAGCCTCTGGCCACATATATCCTACCATCTCCTTGACACTGCCTTTTGGCTGTCTCAAAAGCTCAAATCTCAACACTGATCTCATGATCTTGCCTCAATACTCCCAACACTAGTTTTTCATTCAGGGCTTCTCAGATTAACAGATGACATCACCATCCATCCACTTCCTGAGACAAAGACCAGAGAGTGGTGTCCAGTGTTTGAACTCTAGCCCAACTGCTTCCTAGCTGTGACCTTAAGCAAGCTAAATGAAGTCTTTATACCTCAGGTTCTGTCATCTGAAAAATGGGATAATGATGGAAATTACCTTATAAGATAGTTCTAAGCACAGCAAGAGAGGTGAATAAAATGCAAAGCTCATAGTAAACATCTCTGTTTGTGCAGCTCCCTCTCTCCTCTTGCCTGCTCTCCCTCAGCCCTACTCCCTCACTTGGACAATAAGGATCAGCCCTTACCCTTTCAACTCAAATGTGATTTCCCACTGGAAGACTTCCTTGATCAACCCCTGCCTGCTAAGGCTGGGTCCTAACTTCCCACCTCCTTTTTCATCCTCAAAGCACAGTATAATTTCTGCTCACCACACATCATAATTATATATTTGCTTTGTGATGGTCTGATCAATAGCCACCTCCTCCAATAGTCTATAAGCTCTAGGAGGGCAGGGAATGGGAGTACTATATCTCATTTTTGTACTCTCAACATGGTACCTGGCACTTAACAGGTGTTTAGTAAACATTAGTTGCTTAAAGTACTCAAGAAATAGAGGAAAATAATAGAATGGGAAAGACTAGAGATCTCTTCAAGAAAATCAGACATACCAAGGGAATATTTCATGCAAAGATGGGCACAATAAAGGAAAGAAAGGGCAAGGACCTAACAGAAGCACAAGAGATTAAGAATAGGTGGCAAGAATACACAGAAGAACTGTACACAAAAGGTCTTAATGATCCAGATAACCACAATGGTGTGATCACTCACCTAGAGCCAGATTTCTGGGAATGCGAAGTCAAGTGGGCCTTAGGAAGCATCACTATGAACAAAGTTAGTGGACGTGATGGAATTCCAGCTGAGCTATTTAAAATCCTAAAAGACGATGCTGTGAAAGTGCTGCACTCAATATGTCACCTAATTTGGAAAACTGAGCAGTGGCCACAGGACTGGAAAATGTCAGTTTTCATTCCAATCCCAAAGAAAGGCAATGGAAAGAATGTTAAAACTACCATACAATTGCACTCATCTCACATGCTAGCAAGGTAATGCTCAAAATCCTTCAAGCTAGGCTTTAATAGTATGTGAACCAAAGTCTTCCAGATGTAAAAGCTGGATTTAGAAAAGGTAGATTGATCTTTGATTAAAGATTAAATTGCCAACATCCAATGGAGACAGAAAAAGCAAGAGAATTTCAGAAAAACATCTACTCCTCTTCATTGACTATGCTAAAGCCTTCGACTGTGTGGATCACAACAAACCGTGGAAAATTCTTCAAGAGATGGGAATGTCAGACCACCTTACCTGCCTCCTGAGAAATCTGTATGCAGGTCAAGAAGCAACAGTTAGAACCAGACATGGAACAACAGACTGGTTCCAGATTGTTAAAGGAGTACATCAAGGCTGTATATTATCACCCTGCTTATTTAATGTATATGCAGAGTACATCATGGGAAATGCTAGTCTGGATGAATCACAAGCTAGAATCAAGATTTATGGGAGAAATATCAACAACCTCAACTATGCAGATGATACCACCCTAATGACAGAGAGCAAAGAGGAACTAAAGAGCCTCTTAATAAAGGTGAAAGAGGAAAGGGAAAAAGCTGGCTTAAAACTCAACATTCAAAAAACGAAGATCATGGCATCCAGTCCCATCACTTCATGGCAAAGAGATGGGGAAACAATGGACACAGTGGCAGATTTTATTTTCCTGGGCTCCAAAATCACTGCAGACAGTGACTGCAGCCATGAAATTAAAAGACGCTTAGAAGGAAATCTATGACAAACCTACACAGTGTATTAAAAAGCAGAGACATCACTTTCCTGACAAAGGTCCATATAGTCAAAGCTATGGTTTTTCCAGTAATCACGTATGGATGCGAGAGTTGGACCATAAAGAAGGCTAAGCACCGAAGAATTGATGCCTTCAAACTGTGGTGCTGGAGAAGACTCTTGAGAGTCCCTTGGAGAGCAAGGAGATCAAACCAGTCAATCCTAAAGGAAATCAGTCCTGAATATTCATTGGAAGGACTGGTGCTGAAGATCAAATACTTTGGCCACCTGATGCATAGAGCCAACTCACTGGAAACAACTCTGATGCTTGGAAAGATTGAGGGCAGGAGGAGAAGGGGGCGACAGAGGATAAGATGGTTGGATGGTATCACTGACTCAATGGACATGAGTCTGAGCAAACTTTGGGAGACAGTGAAGGACAGGGAAGTCTGGCATGCTGCAGTTTATAAGGTCGCAAAGATTCAGACATGATTTAGAAACAACAACAAGTTTTTTAAAGTGCTCAGGAAGCATGTTTACTAGAAGAAAAATGGGCCTAGAGATTAGAAGAGAAGGCTTGGGACACCAATCTAAATGAGAGCCCAAGGCTATCGCCTGCCAGGTGGCCATACATAAAGGGCCTGGTGAGCCCCATCCAACCATAGTGAAGCTCAAGATTTACTGCTTGTTTGACCATCATTCTAACAATTCAGGATGTGGTCTCCACAGCACTAGAATCAGCACTAGACTCTGCAGAAAAAAGGACAGCCACACCTTGCAGATTTTTTTAGATGAATCCCAGTCTCTCTGATACCTTTCTTAATGTAACTATCACTCCACAGTGGGTGTGATTCTCATGTTTAAAAACACTTATTTCTGTAGCATAGGACCTCCAAATGCAGCCAACTACTCCATCTGGGCGCTCAGATGAAGAAACAACTGTCTGTTCCAACCTAGGGGTAAAACTAGCTCTACTGGGCTTAGGAGAGAATGGCATCTTGGCTCCCCAGTGTGGTACCAATAAGGGATTTTCAGGAATATTTTTTACTATAACCAATGTTTATTTATACAGCAACTCTAGAACCTAGTCTCCTTGTAACATGGCACTCTAACGAATATAGTGAAGTATTACAAAGAACAGGTTTTGACACTGGGAAGCCTGGTTCAAATTCTGGCTCTGCCACTTACTAGTTATAAATGAAACTTTAGACCCATGACCTGACCTCTCTCAGTTACCTCATCTGTAGTTGGATATGATAGATGGAGGAAGCGTTACACACAAATACACAGCATAAAGCTGAATTATCTACCATCTTTAAGAAAATTCTTTGTACACCAGAGTTCTACCTCAGAAATTCTGTATCATGCCTGCCATATCATGCCTACTTATCTCCAGAGGCTATAAAGTGGACACCTCAACCTCCCTTAGCCTTGTTTATTCTCTTCTAGAATACCAGCCCACTTCATTATGGGACTATCTAAGATCACCCTCTATTGTGAGGAGATCTCCCTACACATAAATGATGTTTCTTTCTCAGTTGGACAATTGAAATGTTATACAAACCACCCTACGTCTTCCTGTCTTTAGAGTCAAACAGCCAACTCAGTTTTCCCACAGTTTCTCTCACACTGCTGCACTCACCCTTTTTTGGGAATATGACTCCACCAGCATAGGACTCAGAGGTACTACACAACCTAACAGTTGCAGACATGGGGTGAAAAAACAGCTCTTTATCCAAAGGAAACAATGGAGAAAAGGAAAGTAAAATTTTCTAAGTTGTGGTGTAACAAGGAGAAACTGAGATATCACTTGTGCTTCTACCATATTTCTTGTGTATCAACTACAAATAGGAAACTGTATGCTGCCAAGTAACTGTTCTCCAAATAGCAGTGGACTAGGCACTGACAGAAAATACAGGAGAATCACCTCTACCTTCCAAAGCTGGTAATTTAACTGGAGGCACAAAACAAATGGGCAATAGCAAAGTATGCACGGAATATGTAACAGTAACAAATAAGGCAGAGATAAAAGTAGTCTGTTTTAGACAAAGTAAAGCCCTCCTGAAGGAGGTGCCTAATGATTAAGCAGATGAAGGTGGAAGGGCATTTTGGACCAAAAATAAAAAACCAGGCCAGAGTAGTCTAGAGACACAGAGAAGGGAAGAAACAGACAGAGTAAATAGATTTAGAAAATATACAAGCAACAGAACAAGAAATACAATATCTGCCTTAGGGGATAGCTTTATACCCTCCTTAAAGAGGGGGCAGGCTTCAAGAAGTCACACCCCTGAAGTCTCCCACTGGCATAACCCAACAGAGGCATCACTTACCCGGATAAGGGAAGCCTGATGCCGAGGGGGTTTGGCTCCTGGGCCTCCCGTTGAGGGTCCCTCAGGCTGGACAAGGGGCTGTCTAGCTTCATAAGGAGCTGAAATGGCAGGAGGGAAAGTCAGCATGGTTCACAAAGATTCCACCCAAAACTTATGAATTCACATTCAAACTGCAACAGTGTCTGCTCTTTGGGGAAGAACTAGTAATTAGTTTATACACAAAGGGTCACATAAGACAAACAAGGGCTTCCCTCATAGCTTAGTAAGTAAAGAATCTGCCTGCGATGCAGGAGACCCTGGTTCAATTTCTGGGTCAGGAGGATCTGTAGGAGAAGGGATAGGCTACCCACTCCAGTATTCTTGGGCTTCCCTTGTGGCTCAGCTGGTAAAGAATCCACCTGCAATGTGGGAGACCTGGGTTCGATCCCTGGGTTGGGAAGATCCCCTGGAGAAGGGAAAGGCTACCCACTCCAGTATTCTGGCCTGGAGAATTCCATGGACTAAGTCCACGGGGTCGCAAAGAGTCAGACACAACTGAGTGACTTTCACTTTCACTTTCTTTCACTTAAGACAACAAACCTTGGTGCCCCTGGGTACAATTTAACTGAACCATCTAAAGATAGTCAACAAAGTCATAATAAAGCAGGGAGATATTTACATCAGGTTAAGATTAGCAATAAATTGGAAAGGTGGAATAGTGTAAACCTAAACTGGGATAGAAAATAATGAGAGTAGTTAGAAAAGTGCCATGTTTTAAGTGTTCAACTTCTAAATATAAGGTAAATTCTATATATACCCTGCTATTTAGAATGCTTCCACTCATCATCCACACTCCCAAGATGCAAGAAAGTGAGTATGAATTTTGAACATTAAGAATCAACATTATCATTTTGCTTATTTTTGAAAAATAAATGCCACTATCTTCTTTTCCTTATGGAAAGAATGTAAAACCAAATAGAGAAAAAAACATAAAAAGGAATAAATGCATTTTATATTTATTACTTTATCATTCAATAACCAAACTAAAAATAATTTTTCTACCTTTAAGAAAAGTTTTTAAGTCACAAAAATGAATGCCTATTTTTCATTCCTTTTATTTCCAGAACACTTAATAACAACTTTCCCAATATGATACGAAAACAGTTAAACATAACCAGGCAATATTCAGCTCCAACAGAAAGGGGAAATTATCACTCAAGATGAAACCATTTCTGATCTCTGTAGGTTAACAGTTCAGGTTTTTGGAAGTATATAAATAAGTAAAAGGCTTTCTTTCTATAGCTTCCTTATACATCAAATTAGGTAGAGACAGAACAGCAGCCTGTTGTGGCATCATCTTTAGCAGAGTTCAAACTTTTTAAAATAAAGAAGGTATAACAACAGGACATCAAGAACAACAAACCACTCTTGGGCTCACATCTGCTCTTTGTATTTCCTCCAAGGAAATGGAATACATTATTATACAATTATTATTAACACAATATTATAACATTAAATTACATTAAAACATAAAAATCACTGGAAAAATGCAAAGCAGATTTTCTGATGCTGCTAAGAATATATGATGCTGCAAAAGAAACATACATAGAGAATTCATAATCCAAATCTTAAAATATAAGTTTCAGATGGTAGGCAGGTGTTGTCCTCAAAGAAGGATTTTTAAGATCATTCCATTTTGAAGGATCATCAAATTTAACTCCTACTGAAAGGTCTGAACCACAGCAAACTGTACCATGGCTGGGATACCAATGGTCATAAGCTTTCCCTGGGAAGCTGATCCCTCTGCCTCCCCTTAGAGGGAGGGAACTTCTACTGCTCAGGAAGGACACATGTAGGGGGAGGCTGACTGGCCCATGGCTCCAATCCCTCACCAACAATGGCCTTCCTTCCCTTTAAAGAGACAGACGTATCTTATCAATAAGGCTTAAATGAACACTGAGCCACATGGTGGGTCATTTTTCGAGAGGCCTGGCCTCAATGGCAGATTTTCTCTTCATACCCGTGTGGGAAGCGTGGGTTGGTCACACCTGCCTGTGACTGGAAAGATGAGTGTCTAAAACCTTCTGGTCACAAATCTTAGACGCATGCTCCTATCAGTTGGTACCAGAGCTGATATTCAGGCCACTATCAGTCTGACTCCTGTCTCATTCCTCAACTGAAACTGAACTCAGGAGGCAAAAGATAGGTACTACTCATTGTCTCTACTCTTTCCCTCCCAAATAAAACCTGAAACATGCAACTCAATACAAAACAAATAATTCTTAGATCCCCTTATAAGAGGTTGAACAGGGAACTAGAAGTACCACCTTTCTCCAAGGGCAAGATTATAAAATGAACCTTAAAATATTTCATCACTCTGAGATTCAGTGTCAAACTAGAACAGAGATCACAACTAACTGCCCAATAAAAACTCTCCATCTGCAGTCACCCACTGAATAATATCTAGAAGGTGACTTTCAAGAATACTTGAGCTTCAAAAACATAATGAGTACCACATTCTAGAAACACAAAAGAAAATACAAGGGAACATCTTAGCACCTACAATGTGCCAGGAATTGTGCTAGGAATAGACGTTTATATAATATTACTCATTTCATCCACAGAGCAAAATTCTAAGGCAGACTTCATTTCATTTCACAGATAAGGGAAATTGAGGCTCAGAAAAGCAAAATACATAGTCATACAGGCTGGAAATGGAAAGAAATGAGAAACGTAGGCCTACCAAGTCTACCTTTAGGCCCAGGAGACCAACATCACAGCCCATGCGCTTAAGTGAGATGATACCTAGCACTGATACATAAGAATAAGATGCATAAGAAAAAGTAGAACAGACACTGATTTTAAAATAAGACTTTAGACAGCAGAAGAAGCAGGTTTAAAGAGTCAAAAGTAGTTACCTCTGCATAGAAGAAATATATCTCAGCATAGCAATGAATAGCCCATATATGACAAACGCACAGCTAACATCAAACTTAATGGTAAAAAGCTGAAAGCATTTCCTCTAAGATCAGGAACAAGACAAGGATGTCCACTCCCACCACTTTCATTTAATGTACTTTTGGAAGTCCTGGCCATAGCAATCAGATAAGAAAAAGAAATAAAAGGAATCCAAATTGGAAAGAAGTAAAACTGCCACTGTTTGCAGATGACGTGATACTACACAGAAAATTCTAAAGATGAAACCAGAAAACTATTAGAACACATCAATTAATTTGGTAAAGTAGCAAGATTCAAAACTAATATGCAGAAATCTGCTGCATGTCTATACACTAACAATGAAGTATCAGAAAGAGAAATTAAAGAAACAACCCCACTCACCATCACATCAGAAAACAATAAAATATTTAGGAATAAACCTACCTATGGAAGCAAAAGACCTGTATTCAGAAAACTATAAGACACCAATGAAAGAAACTGAAGATGATACAAATGGAAATATATACCATGTTCTTACACTGGAAAAATAAATGCTGTTAAAATGACCATACTGAGGAGGAGGAGCCAAGATGGCGGAGGAGTAGGACGGGGAGAACACTTTCTCCCCCACAAATTCATCAAAAGAGCATTTAAACGTCGAGTAAATTCCACAAAACAACTTCTGAATGCCGGCAGAGGACAACAGGCACCCAGAAAAGCAACCCAACTCTTCGAAAGGAGGTAGGAAAAAATATTAAAAACAAAAAAAAGAGACAAAAGAGGGAGGGACGGAGTTCCGTCCCGGGAAGGGAATCTTAAAAAGAGAGAAGTTTCCAAACATCAGGAAACCTTCTCACTGCCGAATCTGTGCCGAGCTTTGGAAGCACAGAGGGCAACATAACAGGGAGAAAATAAATAAACTATTTAAAACTCGCAGATTGCGAGCCCTACGGTAACTCCCCCAGCAGAGAAGCAGCGCAGACGCCTGCATCCGCCATTAGCAAACCGGGGCTGGGCAGGGAGGCGCGGCGTGAGCTGCATCGCTGAGAGTAAGAATCTGGCCTGAATACCCTGAGCGCTATCTGAGCGAAATAATTTGGGCTAGCAAACCAGACTGTGGGATACCTACCACGCGAAAAGCCAGCCCTAACCTAAGACCGCCAGGCCCGCGCACGGAACAAAGGACTGAACAGAGATAGCCAGCTGCAGACCTTCCCCCTCCGGTGACAGGCAGCCAGAGCCGGAAGGGGGCAATCGCAGCCCCAGAGAGACATTATCTATAAAATTGTAAGCATGCTTCTTTGCTAACTAAAACTTCTTGGGGGTCTGGACGGTCAACATCTGCCTGAGAAGGTGCGCCAGTTTTACATCCAGATAACCGAGTGGCGGGGAGGCGATAAGTCGCAGCATTGGCGCTCGCCTGGGAAGAGCAAATTGGCGCTCGGACCTGGGAAGAGCACAAAACGCAGGCCCAACTGAGTCTGCGCCTCTGAGGACTACCCGAGTGCCTGAACCTGAGCGGCTTGGACCTGGGAGGTGCATGCAGCCCAGGGCCAGCCTCGGATTGTTCCCGGCGGAACAACCTAGAGTCCGAGCAGTGTGGACAGGGAGGCTACACGCGCCGTGAGCAGGGGCAGACCCAGGGTGGCTGAGGCACTGCGAGCCCACGCCAGTGTTATTTGTTTGCATCATCCCTCCCTCCCTCCCCACAGCCCGACTGAACAAGTAAGCCTAAAAAAAAAAAAAAAGTGTCCTCCACCGTGCCCTTTGAGTCAGGGCGGAAACCAGATACTGAAGAGACTAGCAAACAGAAGAAGATATAACAGAGGGAAACGCCTTGGAAGCTACAGGCAATAGATCAAAACCCTGTGGTTACTACGGACTACACAGGAAGGGGCCTATAGATCTTGAGAAATATAAATCTGACCAAGGAACTAGCCAAAAATGAACTGAACCCACAACACCCACAAAAAAAAAAAAAACAAAAAAGTCCTAGATATATTTTTATTATTTTTACGATCATTCTTTCTTTTTTTTTTTAATTAAAAAAAAAAAATTTTAAGTCCTCTATTGTTCCTTTAATTTTCACTATTATAACCTATTACTTTGCAAAAAAAAAAAAAAGACCCTATTTTTTTCTTCTTCAGCAAACTTCATATATATATATTTTATAATTTTTTGACCTTGTTTTTTTTGTTTGTTTGTTTTTGTTTTTTTTCTTCTTTTCTTTAACATTGTATTTTTGAAATTCCAAACTCTACTCTAGATTTTTAATTTTCGATTTTTGGTATATCTTATCAATTTTGTACCTATAGTTTTTTTTTATAATTTCTGTGACTTTTTTTTTTTCTTCTTCTCTGTTTCTTTCTCTTCTTCTTTTATATAACATTGTATATCTGAAATTCCAAACTTTACTCTAGATTTTTAATTTATGCTTTTTGGTATTTGATATCAATTTTGTACCTGTATTTTCTGTATAATTTTTGTGACATTGTTCGTATTTGCTTGTTTGTTTTCTCTCTTTATTTTTCTTCTTTTTTTTTTTTTGTTTTTTTAACATTGTATTTTTGAAATTCCAAACTCTACTCTAGATTTTTAATTTTTGCTTTCTGGTATTAGTTATCAATTTTGTACCTGTACTTTCTTTATAATTTTCACGACCTTGTTTGTTTTTGTTTGTTCGTTTTTTCTCTCTTTCTTTTCCTTCTTCTTTTCTTTAACATCGTATTTTTGAAATTCCAAACTCTACTCTAGATTTTTAATTTTCGCTTTCTGGTATTAGTTATTAATTTTGTACCTGTACTTTCTTTATAATTTTCGCGACCTTGTTTGTTTTTGTTTGTTCGTTGTTTCTCTCTTTCTTTTCCTTCTTCTTTTCTTTAACATCGTATTTTTGAAATTCCAAACTCTACTCTAGATTTTTAATTTTTGCTTTTATGTATTTGTTACCAATTTTGTACCTTTAAGGACCCAATCTTCAGGACCCATTTTTCACTAGGGAGTGAGATTACTGGCTTGACTGCTCTCTCTCCCTTTGGACCCTCCTTTTTCTCCACCAGGTCGCCTGTGTCTCCTCCCTAACCCCTCTCTACTCTACCCAACTCTGTGAACTTCTGTGTGTTCCAGACGGTGGAGAACACTTAGGGAACTGATTACTGGCTGGATCTGTCTCCCTCCTTTTCATTCCCCCTTTTATCCTTCTGGCCACCTCTGTTACCTTCCTCCTTCTTCTCTTCTCTGTATAACCCCGTGAACATCTCTGAGTGGTCCAGTTGTGGAGTGCACATAAGGAAGTGACTACTGGCTAGCCCACTCTCTCCACTATTGATTCACCTCATCTCATTTGGGTCACCTCTAACTCCCTCCTCCCTCTTCTCTTCTCCATGTAACCCTGTGAACCTCTCTGAGTGACCCTCACTGTAGAGAAACTTATCATCTTTAATGTAGATGTTTTATCAATGGTGCTGTATAGAAGGAGAAGTTTTGAAACTACTGTAAAAATAAGACCGATAATTGGAAGCAGGAGACTTAAGTCCAAACCCTGACTCCAGGGAACTCCTGACTCCAAGGAACATTCATTCACAGGAGCTCATCAAATGCCTCCATACCGACACTGAAACCAAGCACCACACAAGGGCCAATAAGTTCCAGGGCAAGACATACCAAGCAAATTCTCCAGCAACAAAGGAACACAGCCCTGAGCTTCAAGATACAGGCTGCCCAAAGTCACCCCAAAACTATAGACATCTCATAACTCATTACTGGACATTTCATTGCACTCCAGAGAGAAGAAATACAGCTCCACCCACCAGAACATCGACACAAGCTTCCCTAACCAGGAAACCTTGACAAGCCACCTGTACAAACCCACACACAGTGAGGAAACACCACAATAAAGAGAACTCCACAAACTGCCAGAATACAGAAAGGACACCCCAAACTCAGCAATTTAAACAAGATGAAGAGACAGAGGAATACTCAGCAGATAAAGGAACAGGATAAATGCCCACCAAACCAAACAAAAGAGGAAGAGATAGGGAATCTACCTGATAAAGAATTCCGAATAATGATAGTGAAATTGATCCAAAATCTTGAAACTAAAATGGAATCACAGATAAATAGCCTGGAGACAAGGATTGAGAAGATGCAAGAAAGGTTTAACAAGGACCTAGAAGAAATAAAAAAGAGTCAATATATAATGAATAATGCAATAAGTGAAATTAAAAACACTCTGGAGGCAACAAATAGTAGAATAACAGAGGCAGAAGACAGGATTAGTGAATTAGAAGATAGAATGGTAGAAATAAATGAATCAGAGAGGATAAAAGAAAAACGAATTAAAAGAAATGAGGACAATCTCAGAGACCTCCAGGACAATATTAAACACTACAACATTCGAATCATAGGGGTTCCAGAAGAAGAAGACAAAAAGAAAGACCATGAGAAAATACTTGAGGAGATAATAGTGGAAAACTTCCCTAAAATGGGGAAGGAAATAATCACCCAAGTCCAAGAAACCCAGAGAGTACCAAACAGGATAAACCCAAGGAGAAACACCCCAAGACACATATTAATCAAATTAACAAAGATCAAACACAAAGAACAAATATTAAAAGCAGCAAGGGAAAAACAACAAATAACACACAAGGGAATTCCCATAAGGATAACAGCTGATCTTTCAATAGAAACTCTTCAAGCCAGGAGGGAATGGCAAGACATACTTAAAATGATGAAAGAAAATAACCTACAGCCCAGATTATTGTACCCAGCAAGGATCTCATTCAAGTATGAAGGAGAAATCAAAAGCTTTTCAGACAAGCAAAAGCTGAGAGAATTCTGCACCACCAAACCAGCTCTCCAACAAATACTAAAGGATATTCTCTAGACAGGAAACACAAAAACGGTGTATAAACTCGAACCCAAAACAATAAAGTAAATGGCAACGGGAACATACTTATCAGTAATTACCTTAAACGTAAATGGGTTGAATGCCCCAACCAAAAGACAAAGACTGGCTGAATGGATTCAAAAACAAGACCCCTACATATGTTGTCTACAAGAGACCCACCTCAAAACAGGGGACACATACAGACTGAAAGTGAAGGGCTGGAAAAAGATTTTTCATGCAAATAGGGACCAAAAGAAAGCAGGAGTAGCAATACTCATATCAGATAAAATAGACTTTAAAACAAAGGCTGTGAAAAGAGACAAAGAAGGTCACTACATAATGATCAAAGGATCAATCCAAGAAGAAGATATAACAATTATAAATATATATGCACCCAACACGGGAGCACCACAGTACGTAAGACAAATGCTAACAAGTATGAAAGGAGAAATTAACAATAACACAATAATAGTGGGAGACTTTAATACCCCACTTACACCTATGGATAGATCAACTAAACAGAAAATTAACAAGGAAACACAAACTTTAAACGATACAATAGACCAGTTAGACCTAATTGATATCTATAGGTCATTTCATCCCAAAACAATGAATTTCACCTTTTTCTCAAGCGCACATGGAACCTTCTCCAGGATAGATCACATCCTGGGCCATAAAGCTAGCCTTGGTAAATTCAAAAAGATAGAAATCATTCCAAGCATTTTTTCTGACCACAATGCAGTAAGATTACATCTCAATTACAGGAGAAAAACTATTAAAAATTCCAACATATGGAGGCTGAACAACACGCTGCTGAATAACCAACAAATCACAGAAGAAATCAAAAAAGAAATCAAAATTTGCATAGAAACGAATGAAAATGAAAACACAACAACCCAAAACCTGTGGGACACGGTAATAGCAGTCCTAAGGGGAAAGTTCATAGCAATACAGGCACACCTCAAGAAACAAGAAAAAAGTCAAATAAATAACCTAACTCTACACCTAAAGCAACTAGAAAAGGAAGAAATGAAGAACCCCAGGGTTAGTAGAAGGAAAGAAATCTTAAAAATTAGAGCAGAAATAAATGCAAAAGAAACAAAAGAGACCATAGCAAAAATCAACAAAACCAAAAGCTGGTTCTTTGAAAGGATAAATAAAATTGACAACCCATTAGCCAGACTCATCAAGAAACAAAGGGAGAAAAATCAAATCAACAAAATTAGAAACGAAAATGGAGAGATCACAACAGACAACACAGAAATACAAAGGATCATAAGAGACTACTATCAACAATTATATGCCAATAAAATGGACAACGTGGAAGAAATGGACAAATTCTTAGAAAAGTACAACTTTCCAAAACTGGACCAGGAAGAAATAGAAAATCTTAACAGACCCATCACAAGCATGGAAATTGAAACTGTAATCAAAAATCTTCCAGCAAACAAAAGCCCCGGTCCAGACGGCTTCACAGCTGAATTCTACCAAAAATTTAGAGAAGAGCTAACACCTATCCTGCTCAAACTCTTCCAGAAAATTGCAGAGGAAAGTAAACTTCCAAACTCATTCTATGAGGCCACCATCACCCTAATACCAAAACCTGACAAAGATGCCACAAAAAAAGAAAACTACAGGCCAATATCACTGATGAACATAGATGCAAAAATCCTTAACAAAATTCTAGCAATCAGAATCCAACAACACATTAAAAAGATCATACACCATGATCAAGTGGGCTTTATCCCAGGGATGCAAGGATTCTTCAATATCCGCAAATCAATCAATGTAATACACCACATTAACAAATTGAAAATTAAAAACCATATGATTATCTCAATAGATGCAGAGAAAGCCTTTGACAAAATTCAACATCCATTTATGATAAAAACTCTCCAGAAAGCAGGAATAGAAGGAACATACCTCAACATAATAAAAGCTATATATGACAAACCCACTGCAAACATTATCCTCAATGGTGAAAAATTGAAAGCATTTCCTCTAAAGTCAGGAACAAGACAAGGGTGCCCACTTTCACCATTACTATTCAACATAGTTTTGGAAGTTTTGGCCACAGCAATCAGAGCAGAAAAAGAAATAAAAGGAATCCAAATTGGAAAAGAAGAAGTAAAACTCTCACTATTTGCAGATGACATGATCCTCTACATAGAAAACCCTAAAGAGTCCACCAGAAAATTACTAGAAATAATCAATGACTACAGTAAAGTTGCAGGATATAAAATCAACACACAGAAATCCCTTGCATTCCTATACACTAATAATGAGAAAACAGAAAGAGAAATTAAGGAAACAATTCCATTCACCATTGCAACAGAAAGAATAAAATACTTAGGAATATATCTACCTAAAGAAACTAAAGACCTATATATAGAAAACTATAAAACACTGGTGAAAGAAATCAAAGAAGACACTAATAGATGGAGAAATATACCATGTTCATGGATTGGAAGAATCAATATAGTGAAAATGAGTATACTACCCAAAGCAATTTATAGATTCAATGCAATCCCTATCAAGCTACCAACAGTATTCTTCACAGAGCTAGAACAAATAATTTCACAATTTGTATGGAAATAAAAAAAACCTCGAATAGCCAAAGCGATCTTGAGAAAGAAGAATGGAACTGGAGGAATCAACCTACCTGACTTCAGGCTCTACTACAAAGCCACAGTTATCAAGACAGTATGGTACTGGCACAAAGACAGAAATATTGATCAATGGAATAAAATAGAAAGCCCAGAGATAAATCCACGCACATATGGACACCTTATCTTCGACAAAGGAGGCAAGAATATACAATGGATTAAAGACAATCTCTTTAACAAGTGGTGCTGGGAAATCTGGTCAACCACTTGTAAAAGAATGAAACTGGACCACTTTCTAACACCATACACAAAAATAAACTCAAAATGGATTAAAGATCTAAATGTAAGACCAGAAACTATAAAACTCCTAGAGGAGAACATAGGCAAAACACTCTCCGACATACATCACAGCAGGATCCTCTATGACCCACCTCCCAGAATATTGGAAATAAAAGCAAAAATAAACAAATGGGACCTAATAAACCTTAAAAGCTTCTGCACATCAAAGGAAACTATTAGCAAGGTGAAAAGACAGCCTTCAGAATGGGAGAAAATAATAGCAAATGAAGCAACCGACAAACAACTAATCTCAAAAATATACAAGCAACTCCTACAGCTCAACTCCAGAAAAATAAACGACCCAATCAAAAAATGGGCCAAAGAACTAAATAGACATTTCTCCAAAAAAGACATACAGATGGCTAACAAACACATGAAAAGATGCTCAACATCACTCATTATCAGAGAAATGCAAATCAAAACCACTATGAGGTACCATTTCACACCAGTCAGAATGGCTGCGATCCAAAAGTCTACAAATAATAAATGCTGGAGAGGGTGTGGAGAAAAGGGAACCCTCTTACACTGTTGGTGGGAATGCAAACTAGTACAGCCACTATGGAGAACAGTGTGGAGATTCCTTAAAAAACTGGAAATAGAACTGCCTTATGATCCAGCAACCCCACTGCTGGGCATACACACTGAGGAAACCAGAAGGGAAAGAGACACGTGTACCCCAATGTTCATCGCAGCACTGTTTATAATAGCCAAGACATGGAAGCAACCTAGATGTCCATCAGCAGATGAATGGATAAGAAAGCTGTGGTACATATACACAATGGAGTATTACTCAGCCATTAAAAAGAATACATTTGAATCAGTTCTAATGAGGTGGATGAAACTGGAGCCTATTATACAGAGTGAAGTAAGCCAGAAGGAAAAACATAAATACAGTATTCTAATGCATATATATGGAATTTAGAAAGATGGTAACAATAACCCTGTGTACGAGACAGCAAAAGAGACACTGATGTATAGAACAGTCTTATGGACTCTGTGGGAGAGGGAGAGGGTGGGAAGATTTGGGAGAATGACATTGTAACATGTAAAATATCATGTAAGAAACGAGTTGCCAGTCCAGCTTCGATGCACGATACTGGATGCTTGGGGCTAGTGCACTGGGACGACCCAGAGGGATGGTATGGGGAGGGAGGAGGGAGGAGGGTTCAGGATGGGGAACACATGTGTACCTGTGGTGGATTCATTTTGATGTTTGGCAAAACTAATACAATTATGTAAAGTTTAAAAATAAAATAAAATTTAAAAAAATAAAAAATAAAAAAAAATAAAATGACCATACTACCCAGGGCAATCTAGAAATTTAATGTAATCCCTATCAAATTACCAATGGATTTTTCATAGAACTAGAACAAAAAAAATTATATTTATATGAAAACAAAAAAGATCCCAAACAGCCAAAAACAATAATGAGAAAATCAGAATGGAGCTGGTGGAATCACACTTCCTCACTTCAGACTATACTACAAAGCTACAGTCATCAAAACAGTATGGCACTGGCACAAAGACAGACACACAGATCACTGGAACAGGATAGAAAACCCAGAAATAAACCCATGCACTTATGGTCAATTAATCTACAACAGAGGAGGCAAGAATATACAATGAAAAGACAGTCTTTTCAATAAGTGATCCTGAGGAAAGTAGACAGCTACATGTAAAAGAATGAAATTACAATATTCTCTAATACCATATACAAAAAAAACTCAAAATGGATTCAAGGCCAAAATTTAAGACCAGATACTGTAAAACTTTCAGGGGAAAATATAGGCAGGACACTCTGACATAAATCACAGCAATATTTTTTTGGATCCATCTCCTACAGTAGTGGAAACAAAAAGAAAAATTTAAAAATAAGACCTGGGACTTCCCTGGAGGTCCAGTGGCTAGGACTCTGTGCTCCTAGTGCTGGGGGCCAAGGTTCAATCCCTGGTCAGGGAACTAGGTCCCACATGCATGCTGCAATAAAGACTCAATGAAGACAAGAAACAATTTTTTTTTAAAGGGCTCATTTTTTTAAATGGGACCTAATTAAACTCAGAAGTTTTTATACAATGAATTAAACAATAACATATACATACTACTAAATACAAAATAGATAAACAAGGACCTACTGTATAGCACAGGGAACTATATTCAATATCTTGTGATAACCTATAATGGAAAAGAATCTGAAAAAGGACACATACACATATATATATCATTTTGCTGAACACTGAAACATTGTAAATCAACTGTACTTTAAAAAATAAATGTAAAAAAGAAAGAAAGAAAGAAAGGTAGTTGCCTCTAGAAACCAGAAACAAGTTGAGTCAGAAGGAGAAGTATTACTGTGATTTAAACATTATTTTTAAAAATACAGATGGCAACTTCTGCCTCTGAGGGTTGTGGTAAGTAGAAAACAGTGCACACAAAGAACTTGGAATGATGCATGGCACTTAAGTCTTATCCAGTGAGCATCAGCTATAGCTACATCCAGCAAAGGAGGTGAGCAGGCACCCAGGAGAGAGGCAGAAGAGGGGCTCTGAATCACAGACTGTCCAAAGATGCTGCTGCTGCTAAATCACTTCAGTTATGCCCGACTCTGTGCAACCCCATAGATGGCAGCCCACCAGGTTCCCCCATCCCTAGGATTCTCCAGGCAAGAACACTGGAGTGGGTTGCCATTTCCTCCTCCAATGCATGAAAGTGAAAAGTGAAAGTGAAGCTGCTCAGTCGTGTCCGACTCTTAGCAACCCCATGGACTGCAGCCTACCAGGCTCCTCCATCCATGGGATTTTCCAGGCAGGAGTACTGGAGTGGGGTGCCATTGCCTTCTCCTGATTTAAAACGTACACATATGCCCCATTAGCCAGAAATCATGGCAGAATCTTGGACAGAAAAACAACCCTAGAAAATGTATTCCTAGAAAATTTTCCTAGCAGCAGAACTCATTTCTGAAAATGTATAAATTCAAGTTTAGGGATCATGATGTAGGAGAAAAACCAGGAAGGGGTAACAGAAACTTAGAAAACAATGTTTCAAGAATAAAAGAGTGCCCACAATAAAATGTCACTTCACATGTAACAGAATAGCTAAGATTAAAAACACTGAAGAAAGAAACCAGAGTACCAAGTGCTGGCAAGAACACTGAACTCTTATACATTGCCTATGGGAGTATGCAGTCACTTGGTGAAACTCGTTAGCAGTTTCTTACACCTACCCTAAGGTGCATCAATTCCACTCCCAGGTGCCAGAGAAATGACATATGTCACAAAAAGACTCATACCCAAGTGTTCACAGCATCCTTATTCATAACAGCCAATGCTGGAAATAACCTAAATATTCATCAACAGAAGAATGGATCATCACTCCATGATACATTCATACAGTGGAACAACACTGAGTAATATATTAACGGGAACAAACTGCTAAGACACATAACATGAAGAATCTCAACCACTGTGCTGAGGAAAAGACACCCAAGAGTACGGTCATTCACTATGATTCCATTTATATGAGTTTCGAGAGGAAGCAAAACTAATCCACAGTGATAAAAATCAGCACTATGTTTTCATGGGGGAGGCAGGGAGCACAGAGAAAGTGACTGGGAAAGGGGCATCTCTGAGATGGCAGAAATATTGGTTCTAATGTCAGGCAGACTTTTTATTGAAGTATACAGTTGATTACAATATACTTTTAGCATAGTGATTACAGTATTTTTATAGATTATATTCCATTTAAAGTTATTTTAAAATAATTGCTATATCTCCCTGTCCTGCCTAATATATCCTTGCAGCTTATGTATTTTATACATAGTAGTTTGTACCTCTTAAATGAACCATTATTTTTGTTTTGGCTGCACTGGGTCTTCATTGCTTTTGCATGGGCTACTCTCTTCATTGCAGTGCTCAGGCTCAGTAGTTGTGGCATGCAGGCTCTAGAGTTTGGGCTCAGTAGTTGTGGTACCTGGGTTTAGTCCCTCCATGGCATATGGAATCTTCCTGAACTAAGGATCAAACTCATGTTCCCTGCACTAGCAGTGGATTCTTATCTACTGTGCCACCAGGGAAGTCCAAGTAGTTTGTACCTATTAATCCCCTACTCCCTCCACTTTCAACCACTAGGTTTGTTTTCTGTATCTGTGAGTAGGTTTCTGTCTTATTAAATTTATTCACCTACTTTATTTTTTAGATTCTACATATAAGTGATAGCATTTCTCTTTCTCTGCCTTATTTCACTAAGGATAATACCCTTTAGATCCATCCATGTTGTTACAAATGGTAAAATTTCAATCTTTTTTTATGACTCAATATTCCATTGTGTATATGTATGAATGTGTATCTTCTTTCTTCATTCATCTGTTGATAGACACTTAGGTTGCTCCTGTATCTTGGCTATTGTAAATAATACTGCTCAGAACACTGGGGTGCATGTAGTTTTCAAATTTGTGCCTTTATTTTTTTTAGATATATACTCAGCAGTAGAACTGCTGTATCATATGGTAAGAAAATACTTTATCCATGATAAAAGTGGTAGATACTTGGGTATATCCATTTGTTAAAACTCAAATTGAAGATTTTAAACATGTGCATTTTATCACATGTAAATTTTAGCTCACGTTTTTTAAAAAGTCTAAGAAAGAATGAAAGCATGGACAACCGTGACACAAGCTGCTAAAAGTCAACAACAAAGAAGAGAAGCAGGTTGTTTCCTTGACACTAGGGGAATGAAAGCCCAATTTGAATGGAATGAGGAGAAAATTGAGTATGAAGGAGAGAAAGCTGGTACAGACAGGTTTTTTAAGGAGTAACAACCAAAAAAAGACAGGGTAGAACCTGGTGACTCAGTAGAACAAAAATGACGCACCTTTGAATTAAAAACCAAAAACTAGGCACCATGCTAAGCACTGGACTCCAACTTCCAAAACTAGATGAAATTAAGAAAAAAAATCCACTTCTAAAAACAGGGAAATGTGGCAGGAGAGACTACAAGAGAAATATGAAGAATTCTCAATCCCATTTCATTTTCAGACACCAATGGCACACTCAAGTTCCAGGGGAGTGATTTTTCATTCCTATTCCCTTACACTCATGTTCTTGCTTATCCTCACAACAGCCCTATAGGATACTATTACTCTGTTTCAAAAGAAAAGAAGAAAATCATGGTTCAGAGTAGTAAGTAGCTTGCCCAAAGTCACATGGCTAGTCACATAAACCCTCATCTTCTGATTCCAATCAAAAGATTTTCCCAGGACTTCCCTGGTGACACAGTAGATAGGAATCTGCCTGCTAATGCAGGAGATATGTGTTTGATCCCTGGTCCAGGAAGATTCCACATACCACAGGGCAACTAAGCCCATGAGCCACAACTGCTGAGCCTGAGAGCTGCAACTACTGAAGCTCATGTGCCTAGACCCTGTACTCCACAACAAGAGAAGCCACCACAGTGCGAAGCCCGAGTACCACAACAAAGAGTAGTCCCCGCTTGCTGCAGCTAGAGAGTCTGTGCAAAGCAACAAAGACCCAGCGCAGCCAAAAAGAAAGAAAGAAAAACTAAAGAAAAAAAGATTTTCTCATTATGCCATACCTGCTTCTTTCAGCAAGATCATAGCCTCTCTTTAGTTCGGTCTAGCACACTTTTATCTGTGTCCCTCTAGAAGTCATCACTATTTTCAATGCAGCAAAAACCTGCAGAAACTGGGTCATTTTCAGTTACAGCTCACAGAATAAAAAGGGTGGGGGGTTACAGATATCCAATTCTAGAATACCTATAAAGGTCATATCTTCAGCTAGGAGCCTGAACTCCACAAGGACAAGATGCTGCAGTGAATTTGTGGAGCTTTAAGCACTGCAGCCTAGGCAGCCAACTGTACAAGTCATTCTCAGAACCAACTAACGTATTTTACCACTAACATAGCCAACGTAACACAAATGTGAGCAAGCAAGCAAGGCCACAATTGGGTACTTCACACACCTCAACACAATGCTTCCCCTGGCATTTCTCTTATTATTTTTATTCTCAAGCACAAGAGCTAAATATTTTCACTCATGTGCTCAGTATTTAAAGGTTGAATCAATTCTTCTGCAGAATTCTATTTTTTAAGTAGTTTCATGAGAGCAGGTATCATATAAATATGTTTGGTATGTTTGCAGAAAGGAATAAGAATTCCAAAACAATACAAATTCTTCATGTGCAATGTTCCTGTGTAATGAAATTTGTAAATGAAGGATTAAATCATCTAAATCATTATCTACAAGTCTAAAGATGAACTAGTTTGTAGGACAGAAAACAAGGCATTACTAATATAGATTTCATTTTATGTTTTTTTTAAACCTTGCTTGAGAGTATGAAATTAAATTGAGTCTGGTTTACAGAGCCAAAGATAAGTCAGGAGACTCAGAAACTGGTCGCATTGCTGACTGATAGAGGAAAGTGTCTCTAAGATACTGCCTGGGACAGCTGGCCTCTTACCTGAATGCATCTGCTCCGTGCTGCTCCGCAGTTTGCTGTAGCCATGGCTCAAGGGCACCCTCTGGTAATGAGGCGGGGAAGAAGGAGGGGAGGCAAGAGGTGACATCGAGGGAGACTGCGTTTCCTGCTTCAAAGAACCAGAGCAGAATTCAGAGGGAATCACTCAAGGAGCCTGGTGCTCTGAGCTGCAGTTATGAAGTATAATGCAACTCTATTGCCAGTAAGCCGACTGCTTTAACAAATGAAGATATTTTCTCAAAAATGCGGCTTGGTTAAAAAGCACTGTCTGAGGATTCAAAAGTCTCCCAGAGAACAGTCTCGCCAGAACTCAGTTACCTAAATTACTAAAACAAGCCTGACACACTTCCAGTTACTCCAATAATACTTTCCTTGGGAAAACAGAAGACAACTGATCACATGAAATAACATTCATACTCTACAATTTTGATCTCTTTGTGAATAGATTCAATTTTCATTCATTAATAAAGGCTCTTATTTCCTGGATCTACACTTATCAAGTCTTCCAAAAATGTGGATATTTTTAAAATATTTTAAATGGTAATGCTAAATATTCTTGGAGCTGACTAGCCAAAGTAAAATGTCAACTTTTTTTATACTGAGAAATTCCAAAACAATTCATTATGGGTAAACTCCAACTAGCCTACTCCTAAACACTAGGATGGCACCTTAATAAAGTACAAATCTCAATTCGAACGTGAACTTTATGTAGGACCACAGGCGAGACAAGCTATTATTACTTGGCTTTTTACTATTACTCGACTACTGGGTTTCCTCTCTTTTCTTTTTTAATGCTACTAATAGACTGGTAACAAGGAAACCATACTTTTTATCAGCATAGAGACTATATATGTGTTCTTACTCAAAAATAATAATAATAATAATAGTAATTCAATCTGAGATACCAATCAAGTACTCTTTTTCAAGTAAAAGAAAAGAATATTTGCTTTGAATTATAAATTCACAACCACAGACTGGGTGGGCCTAGCATAAATCCAGACTGAAGCGAAAGGATGTGTCCTCAGTGACACAGCCAGGGGATGGGCCTGAAAAGTTCCCAGAGCATCAATCATCCTGGGATAGTGGGCCCTCATTCCTCTCCAAACGCTGGTGGGAAAACATGCCAAAGAGTACTGGCTGAAGATTCTGATACAGGCATACCTCATTTCACAGCTATTACTTTAAAAAAACAAAAAACAAAGAACAAAGTTTATGGCAACCCTGCATCAAGCAAGTCTACCAGCACCACTTTTCCAATAGCATTTGCTCACTTCATGTCTCTGTGTCACATTTTGACAATTCTTAACAATATTTCAAACATTTTCATTATTATCATATTTTATGGCAATGTGTAATCAGTGAGGTTTGATGTTACTATTACTTGCTAAGATGGTAAGTTAGCAGTTTTTAGCAATAAAGCACTTTTTTAAATAAGATATATACATTACAGTTTTTTAGCCACAATGCTATTGCACACTTAGTAGACCACACTCCTCTGTCCATGGGATTTTCCAGGCAAGAGTACTGGAGTGGGTTGCCATTTCCTTCTCCAGAAGATCTTCCCGATCCAGGGATCGAACCCAGGTTTCCCACATTGTGAGCAAGACGCTTTACCATCTGAGCCACCAGGAAGTCCTTAGTAGACTACAGTATAGTGTAAATCTAACTTTTGTAAGCACCAGGAAACCAAAAACTCGTGTGACTACTGCAGTGGTCTGAAACTGAACCTGCACTGTGGCCAAGGTATGCCTGTTCTCCTTTTTATTTAAGTCCCTGAAGAACTAGTTTAAAATGTATGAGAATTAGGACATTATCCAACAGAACATGCTATATGTCACTTAAATATGAAATTTCTGCAACAATACTTCAAATATCCAGCATTATTAGCATGAACCATATACATCAGTTTTCCAACTTAATCCTTTAATAGTCATTGCATTTGAAAAGCACTTTTTTTTTGGTCTTTCTAAAACATGACAAATTTCTTTTCCATACAGAAGGTACTACGTTGAATATGATTTGACTTTTCTGCATAATTTAGTATCTTCATTGTAAGCACCTCGATGCCCTGAGTGCTCACTAATGTGTAAGTCTATTTTACCTCTTATTGACAGACTCACTCATCTGGAATTTTACACTGTTCTCTCTACTCATCACTATCTGACTATTGCAATTAGTGGTCTAATTTTAAAAGCCTGTCCACCCTATTCTTGTTCCTGACCTGTACATGTAAAGGCAACATTTCCCAAGATGGCCCTCCAAACACGCTCCCCAAGAAGGGATTTCCCTGGTGAAAGAAGTTTAGTACATGCCAATCTCCAGGTCTCTTTATTGCAGGACTTGTCAGGGCCTTTACTGTGCTAATGTGCACCGTGAATGTCTAAGACAGAGAATTTAGCCTTTCCCCCAAGAATAAGGCATGAAACAGCATTATCCAACCACATTTAACCAGAGAAACCAGATTTTTTGGAAGAAAGCACTTATTAAAAACTCCTAGAAGTTACATTTCAAAGAATGCATTTGGAAATGGTGGTTAGATAAATCAAATAAGTGTGTTAAAGCAGTAGCCTTACTTGAGACACAATTCTACATTAAAGTAGGCTCTAAATGGCCCATAGATGGCTCATGGTAATTGCTATGCATCAGCCTCTTCTTCTTGCTAAAAGGAAACTTTATAGGCACACTCCAAGCCTATAATTGTATCCCAGATGGTGCAATTCAAGGAACTGGAAGTCTGACAGCAGCTATGAGGCACTGCTCTGTGAGGGTTCATGGTCAGAAGCAAACAGACTTGCCTGATCAGACTATTTACCTGTTTATCCTCATCGTCGATTCTTTTGAAGGTATTTTTTTCTGTGATTAAATATGGAATCTGAACTTTAGTTCCATGCAGCTCAGCTGTGTTCCCAAACCGGATTTCAGCATCAGTCTTTGACATCATAAAGCGAGGCAGCGGCAGTTCTTTAGGAGCAGAATCAAAGAAGCTCAAGTGAGATTTTATTTGAAAACTGCAAAAAGGGGAACTCAATGGCCAAAAGATGAGTCACTTTTGAGGAAAAATTCCAGAGCACTAAATATAGATTAAATCTGATTTCAACACAATAAAGACTCCTATAATAATGTCATGATAGAAAAATGCTACGGTTTAGCAAGGTATCTTGGCTCAACATTTTTAAATGCTGTCCAATCATTCTAGAACAAATTCAGGTTTTGGACAGATCTCCCATGTCGGCCTTTAGTTTGGCACCAAGAAAAGGGACGTGACATTGTAGAAATCAGTATCAAGTGACAACAGTAGCAGGCAAAACTTATATAGTGTTTATTATATGCCAGAGATTATATTAAGATCTGTAAATAGTAACTCATTTAATCCTCACAACTCGCTACAGTAAGATGATCATTACCCTTCTTTTACAGATGTGGACTCAGACCGGAAGGAGCTAAGATGACACATCGTATCTGTGGCAGAGCTGGCTCTTCACAAGTCAGTGCTGCTGCCCTATAGAAAGGCCCCTCATTCTCAGGGCAAACTTACTGGATACAACACGTTCTCATCCTATGTTATTGCTCAAGGAATTTTCACACACAATCTCTAGTTGTCTTTTTGTAATGGAATAAGGAAAATGGCATCAAGTTAGAGCAATCAATCCAACATTCAGTCAAATTCTACTCTCAAAACCATTAGCCACACTCAATACCACAAAGAGCTGAAATGCAACAGTCTGGTGTATTTACTTACCTTTCAAATTTCTGACAAAACTATTCTGAAAACAGAAATGATACTTTGGCACACTTCAAGTTCTCAGCACAGCAAATCACACACAATAACACAGCACAAAGAACACCAAAAATGGGTATAATATTCTGGATTAGGCATAATGATTTGCATCTGGATTCATTGTTTAGGATAATATTCATCAGTGTGCCTTTGCCTTCCCTTAGCTTGCTCTTCCAAAAACACAGCTGCACTTCCAATGATTGCTGCTGTGTTACAGCCAGAAAACATCTTAGCAACGGCAAGCAGTATCTTAGCTCCCCAGGCAAAGAAGGCCCCTGGTTCTCTAATATCCACATCATGTTTATTTTTAGTTGCTATGTCCACATTCAATTCAAAGAAGTAGGCAATATGACAAATCCCTGCGTGATCAATCAGCCAAGAGCCCAAGAGACATGAAGAGAATAACCAATCTGGAAAATTAAACCAAGACTTTCCCCTAAAGAGACAATGGCCACCATTTTTAATATTTTATTATTTCCTAACCCTGGCAGCTCTTCAGCACTCAAGGCAGGACTGGACTTTAAAAGAAAGAAGGAAAGAGAAAAGAAAGTCTAGATTCTCAGTAAATCAAATATGAGCTAATCCTATGGTTCTCTTCTCAGAAAGGTATTTATTGCAGCTCAGTCTGCAAAAAGGATCTTAAAAAATTGAACAAGATCACATAAAATAACTTGTACTCTAATCTGCCCACAAAAGGATGACGCTACTTACAAGCCCTATCTGAAAAAAGAAGAAAAAAAAAGGAAATGTTCCGCATTTGTAAGCTCCCTGACCAGTGTTTCACTGGTATTTAATAGATAACTCCAGGAACAATGGAACACAAACCTGGTTGGTGAATATCAACTATTACAATAGGGCCCCCAGCTGTCCTTTAGGACACTGTCATATCACAAATTCTCCTTCCCTGGCTATGGCATTTCTCCAGAATTGTTCACCTGGGAAAGAATCTCCCTCCCTCAGACAGCAAAAGACAAAATACAGCTGAATTTCTCTCATACGTTCTTTGTTTACAAGGCTTTAAACAACTTTTACTTAACAGAATTGTAACCATATATAATGATATTCCTATTATTGAAAACTAATGAAATGCTATTTTTCTTAAGGTGGTGCAAGCTTTTTTTTATGCTACAAGCTTTTTAAAAGTGAAAAGCAAAACTATAGTTTGTCAACGTTCAGTCTAAATGTTATTTCATAGTCATACGTACAGCAAATTTAATAGCAAAACTTTATTAAAAAATTACTAAAGTACCTACTATCCAGTGATATATGTCAAGTAATCACAGGAGAAGATCTATCTGCAGTAATTGGTTAGAATCTTTTCTCCCAAACTGAATTAAATTAGCACACAGGAAACAAATTAAGAGTTCAAATAAAATACTGATGGGGCCAAGGACACAATGAGCACAGCGATCATTTGTCTCATAATGCTATCTTAGGCTGTATTCTTTGAACACAGAAATGCTTTGTATATTAAATAGAAATGACTATTTTCCCCTTCCACAAAGAAAATTATGTCTCTGCTTTTTTAAACATGTGATCCTCTAAGGGAAAAATCCTTTGTTTTCCCATGTTTGATGGAGTCATGAATATTAGAAATACATCAATCTCCTCAATTCATTAGAAAAAACATAAGCAGCATAAATACAGTAATAAAAGATTAATTACAAAGAGGCAGCTGCTGTGCACTGTCCTCAAAAGACCCTGATACTGGGAAAGATTGAAGGTGGGAGAAGGGGACAACAGAGGATGAGATGGTTGGATAGCATCACCGACTCAAAGGACATGAGTCTGAGTAAACTCCGGGAGTTGGTGATGGAGAAGGAGGCCTGGCATGCTGCAGTCCATGGGGTCACAGAGTTGGATATGACTGAGCAACTGAACTGAACTGAGAAATATAATCTCAGCCACATGTATCATTGTAAATTGTATAGTAGCTACATTAACAACAACAACAAAATGTTAAGTGAAGAAACCAGTGAAAAAATACAAATACTGCGTGGTTTCACTTACATGACGGATCAATCGTCAAACTCACGGGAACAGAAGGTAGAACAGTGGATGCCAGAGGCTGGAGGGAAGGGGACTGGGGAGTTGTTTAATGGGGGTGGCGTTTCCACCTTGCAATGTAGGCAGACTGGTTGCACAACAATGTGTATATACTTAACACTAATGAACTGTATACTTAAAAATGGTTAAGATGATTTTATATTATGTATGTTCTGTCACAACTAAAATTTTTCAACTTAAAAAAAGCAAAAAAACAGAGGCAAAATTAATTTGGTATATTTTAACCCAATGTTATCAATGACAGCATGTAAACAAGATAAAAAATTAATATAACAGTTTACATTCTCTTTTCAGGCTAATGCTTTAAACCCCATGTGTACTTACCTATACCATAGACCTCAATTCAGATACACCACATTTCAGGCACTCAGGAGCTGCAGTAGTATGGCTACTGGCTGCCCTACTGTAAAAGCACAGTTTGGCTGATGGTTGCTATGAAGCAATATGGACCACTATGGCCAGAGATCTAGATTTTACTAAGAAATACTATAATGTTAAAAATCAACAAATAATTGATTTCTTCTTAAATTATGTAAGGAGTATTTTGTATGGAGGGATGATGATGATGTACACAGAGCTTAAGTATTTGAAGACTTTTAAAATTTTATTTATTTTTGGCCATGCTGGGTCTTCATTGCTGCAGGCTTTTCTCTAGTTGCGGCAAGGGTTTCTCATTGCAGTGGATTCTCTCGTTGCAGAGCACAGATTCTAGGGAGCACACGCTTCAGCAGTTGTGGCTCCCAGACTAGAGCACAGGCTCAATAGTTGTGGTGCACAGGCTTAGTTGCTCGACAGCATGTGGAATCTTCCCAGATCAGGGATCAATTCTGTGTCTCCTGCATTGGCAGGCAGATTCTTTACCACTGAGCTACCAGGAAGCCTCATTTGAAGACTTCTAACAAATGTATATACAACCTCATAACAAATACCCAAATTGCTTTCTAGTTAATCACCTCCCCTTGTCCCACTGAGCAATGTATTCTAATTTCTAAATCCACAGATTACCTTTGCCACTATAGAACTTCACATAATGGAATCATACAATATTAATCTTTGTGACTAGCTTTTCTGATAACACTTTGTGATAATCATCCAACGTACAACATAATCATCTAAAGACATAGTTCATTCTTTTTCACTGCTATGGAGTAATCCACTTTTACAAATATACTAAAATTTTTTAAACCCAGTCTCTGTGATGAACATTTGAGTTGTTTTCAGTTTGGAGTCATTATGAATATAGCTGCTGTGAACAGTCTTATAAATTACTTTTGAGAGACATGAATTCATCCATCTTGGGATATATCTATGAGCCACATTCAACCTGCTGTCTATTTCCATATAGCTTGAGTACTATATAGTAGTAGTATAAGTATAAACTATGTACAAAATAAGCTACAAGCATGTATTATACAACACAGGGAACATAGCCAATCTTTTATAAGTATAAATGGAGTATAACCTTTAAAACCTGTGTGTGAATCACTATATCATACACCTGTAACTTACATAATACTATACATCAAAGTATACTTCAGTTTTAAAAAATAGTATTTTCATCAAAAAACATTAGGTTTTATATTTTGAATGCTTGGAAAACATCAAAAGAAAAATAATTCATGATGTGAAAATTATGAAATATAAATTTCAATATCCATAAATAAAGTTTTACTGGAACACAGCCATGCTCTTTTGTTTACACATTTTGCTTTCCCAGTTCAAGAGCCGAGTTGGATATTTGCAACAAAAGCCATATAGCTCACAAAGCCTAAAATATCCACTACCTAGCCCTTTACAGGAAAAGTTTGCTGACACCTGTCTTATACAATACAGTGCTTAAAGTAAAACATAGTCTCACTAAAACAAAAAAGTTTAATTTAATGGAAAAATACTTTATGTTACTTGAGCTTTAAATTTTAAGTAATTTAAATTGTTGATTTAATTAAAATTCAATTTCTCACGGGCACTAGACACATTTTAAATGCTCTATAGCCAGTTTCACAGGACTAGTGACTACCATATGAGATAGCACAGTTTAGATGCTTGGCCAAAGGATTACCCAATTTTATGCTCACAAAAACACTACAAACCAGCTACTATTGGACACCTGCTCCAGTATGAAAAACATAGACAGTGTATTAAAAAGCAGAGACATAACTTTGCTGACAAAGGTTCGTATAGTCAAAGGTATGGTTTTTCCAATAGCCATGTATGGATATGAGAATTGGACCATAAAGAAGGCTGAGCATCAAAGAACTGATACTTTTGATTTGTGGTGTTAGAGAAGATTCTCGAGAGTACCTTGGACTGCAAGGAGATCAAACTAGTCTGTCCTAAAGGAAATCAACCCTGAATATTCACTGGAAGGACTGAGGCTAAAGCTGAAGCTCCAATACTTTGGTCACCTAACGCAAAGAGCCAACTCACTGGAAAAAGACTTTGATGCTGGGAAAGACTGAGGGCAGGAGGACAACTAGGCAGCAGAGGATGAGATGGTTATATAGCATCACTGACTCAATGGACATGAATTTCAGCAAACTACAGGAGATAATGAAGGACAGGGGAGCCTGCCGTGCTCTAGTGACTGAACAAACTCTCGAGTAGTTCAAGGGTCAGTTGTAATTGTTATCCAAACATATGCATACCAAGGGGGGAAATGGGGATGGGATGAAATGCGAGATTGGTCTTGACATACATATCCTACTATGTATAATGTCTATGCCCCAACCAGTAATGCTGAAGAAGCTAAGTTGAATGGTTCTATGAAGACCTACAAGACCTTCTAGAACTAACACCCAAAAAAGATGTCCTTTTCATTATAGGGGACTGGAATGCAAGAGTAGGAAGTCAAGAAATACCTGGAATAACAGGCAAATTTGACTTTGGAGTACAGAATGAAGCAGGGCAAAGGCTAACAGAGTTTTGCCAAGAGAACAGACTGCTCATAGCAAACACCCTCTTCCAATGACACAAGAGAAGACTCCACACATGGACATCACCAGATGGTCAATACCGAAATCAGACTGATTGTATTCTTTGCAGCCAAAGATGGAGAAGTTCTATACAGTCAGCAAAAATAAGACCAGGAGCTGACTATGGCACAGACCATGAACTTATTGCCAAATTCAGACTTGAATTGAAGAAAGTAGGGAAAACCACTAGAACATTCAGGTATGACCTAAATCAAATCTTTTACGATTATATACTGGAAGTTGACATATAGATTCAAGGGATTAGATCTAATAGACAGAGTGCCTGAAGAACTAAGGATGGAGATTTGTGACACTGTACAGGAGGCAGGGACCAAGATCATCCCCAAGGAAAAGAAAAGTAAAAAGGCAAAATGGTTGTCTGAGGAGGCCTTACAAAGAGAGAAGCCAAAGGCAAAGGAGAAAAGGAAAGATATACCCATTTGAATGCAGAGTTCCAAAGAATAGCAAGGAGAGGTAAGAAAGACTTCGTCAGCGATCAAGGCAAACAAATAGAGAAAAACAATAGAATGGGAAAATCTAGAGATCTCTTCAAGAAAATTAGAGATACCAACGGAACATTTCATGCAAAGATGGGCACAATAAAGAACAGCAATGGTATGGACCTAACAGAAGCAGAAGACATTAAGAAGAGGTGGCAAGAATATACAGAAGAACTATACAAAGAAGATCTTCATGACCCAGATAATCATGATAGTGTAATCACCAACCTAGAGCCAGACATCCTGGAATGCAAAGTCAAGTGGGCCTTAGGAAGCATCACTACAAACAAGAAGGTGATGGAATTCCAGTTGAGCTATTTCAAATCCTGAAAGAAGATGCTGTGAAAGTGCTGCACTCAATATGCCAGCAAATTTGGAAAACTCAGCAGTGGCCACAGGACTGGAAAAGGTCCGTTTTCATTCCAATCCCAAGGAAAGGCAATGCCAAAAAATGCTCAAACTACCACATTAATTGCACTCATCTCACACACTAGTAAAGTAATGCTCAAAATTCTCCAAGCCAGGCTTCAACAGTACGTGAACCATGAACTTCCAGAGGTTCAAGCTGGATTTGGAAAAGGCAGAGGAACCAGAGATCAAATTGCCAACATTTGCTGTATCATCTAAAAAGCAAGAGAGTTACAGAAAAACATCTATTTCTGCTTTGTTGACTATGCCAAAGCCTTTGACTGTGTGGATCACAATAAACTGTGGAAAATTCTGAAAGAGATGGGAATACCAGACCACCTGACCTGCCTCTTGAGAAACCTGTACACAGGTCAGAAAGCAACAGTTAGAACTGGACATGGAACAACAGACTGGTTCCAAATAGGAAAAGGAATATGTCAAGGCTGTATATTGTCACCCTGGTTATTTAACTTATATGCAGAGTACATCATGAGAAACACTGGGCTGGAAGAAGCACAAGCTGGAATCAAGATTGCCGGGAGAAATATCAATAACCTCTGAGATGCAGATGACACCATATAAGAAGAACTAAAGAACCTTTTGATGAAAGTGAAAGAGGAGAGTGAAAAAGTTGGCTTAAAACTCAACATTAAGAAAACTAAGACCATGGCATCTGGTCCCATAACTTCATGGCAAATAGATGGGGAAACAATGGAAACAGTGACAGACTTTTTTGGAGGGGGCTCCAAAATCACTGCAGATGGTGACTGCAGCCATGAAATTAAAAGACACTTACTCCTTAGAAGAAATGTTATGACCAACCTAGACATCATATTAGAAAGCAGAGACATTACTTTGCCAACAAAGGTCCATCTAGTCAAAGCTATGGTTTTTCCAGTAGTCATGTATGGATGTGAGAGTTGGACTATAAAGAAAGCTGAGCACAGAAGAATTGATGCTTTTGAACTGTGGTGTTGGAGAAGATTCTTGAGAGTCCCTTGGACTGCAAGGAGATCCAACCAGTCAATTCTAAAGGAAATCAGTCCTGAATATTCATTGGAAGGACTGATGCTGAAGCTGAAACTCCAATACTTTGGCCACCTGATGCGAAGAGCTGACTCATTGGAAAAGACCCTGATGCTGGGAAAGATTGAAGGCAGGAGGAGAAGGGGACGACAGAGGATGAGATGGTTGGATGGCATCGCCAACTCAATGGACATGATTTTAAGTAAACTCTGGGAGTTGGCGATGGACAGGGAGGCCTGGCATTCTGCAGTCCATGGGGTCACAGAGTATCAGACTCGACTGAGCGACTGAACTCAACTGAACTGAACTGACTACGTTAAAATAGATAACTAATGAGAACCTACTGTATAGCACAGGGAACTCTCTCAGTGCTCTGTGGTGACCTAAATGTGAAGGAAATCTAAAAAACTGGATGTATGTATGTGTGCTTAGTTGCTCATCGTGTCCAACTCTTTGAGACCCATGGACTGCAGTCCACCAGGCTTCTCCGTGCATGGGGATTCTCCAGGCACAAATACCAGAGTGAGTTGCCATTCCCTTCTCCAGGGGATCTTCCCAAACCAGGGATCAAACCCAGGTCTCCCGCATTGCAGGCAGATTCTTCACCATCTGAGCCACCAGGATATACATATATATATGACTAATTCACCTTGCTGCACAGCAAAAACTAACACAACATTATAAAGCAACTATATTCTGATGATTTTTTTAAATTGCTCCAAGAAGGGGTTCACATATTTCACACTGTCAAACGGGCCATGGCACAATAAAGTTTCAAAACACTACTCTAGACCCTGCTACACCTTCCCTCAGTCCTCACACTTCCTCTTGGCCTGTCTTTGGAAAGCAGGAAGGTTTGCTCCCAGGACAGATGTTCACACATGGTTTCCTCCACAAGAACTCTCTGCCAGCCTTGAACTTCACCCCAACACCACCTTCTGCCCTCCTAAATTAGCTTTCCCAACAGCATTACCCCAGCTCCCACTAGGGTGAGGCTAGAGAAAAGCCTGGGGCTAGCACTTGAGGTACTCCCTCTCAGGGCCCTAGAAAATCAGAGTCAGCACTTGCAGGGTCCAGGGAGCTAGCACCCCCTACAGTTATACATCTCCTACAGTTATACACCCTGGGTGCCTCTTGCCTCCCTCCAGTTTGGGCCCTAATGTGACCAAATCTGTACTCAGAGCTTAAGCAAAGCTCTTGAAGATACTCCAATTGACTGTCTTTAGAAGTCACTCTCAACCCTGGCTCCACAGAAGAATCACCTGGGGTGCTCTGAAAAACCCTGTGCTAAAGCCACATGTCTGCAGGTAGCCCCAGGTTCCTGTAGTTTTTATTTTGCATTTAGAGTTACCCAGATGATTCTCAAGTGCATACATGGTTGGGAACCAATGCCTTAGAGAGATGACTTCTGTAAGCATCCCTCAGAAGTTCCTGGTGAACGTGAATTCCAAATGTTTGCGTTAAAAAGAGTGACAGACAATTAAGACTCACTCCCCATGCCCAGGCATTTGTGTCTTCATGTATTCATTCAACAAACATGCCCTGAGTATCCACAAGGCCCCTCTCAGTACAGGGTTACCAGATGCTCCTCCCTTCCCCTTAGATGTGCAGACTGCTGAGGAAGACAGCCAAAAAATTACTCAAACCTGTAAAGGAGTACTTACAAACCCTAACTAAAGAGCTATGAAGGAGCAGACAGTGAGAGAATTAAGAAGGGAACTGTCACATTATCCAGCACTAACAGGCCCATCCAAGGATTACCTAATTCCCTAGGGATGCATGCTTTTAAGTTTCTATTTACTCTTGATGAAGCATTTTACAATTCTGAAAGGGTAGCTATTAACTTGTGGAAAATTTGTTAGATAACAAACACTTCTTTTCTGATAGCAGTGCAAATGAATTTTATCTTACAAAAGAGTATAATAACCCAGTTACAGTTTTATTGTCCTGTAGGGCATTAATCAATTTTATACGTAATTTAGCAATCTTATTCCAGCATTCTTTCTTTCCGTGACTATAAACACTTCTGACTTTCCTACACTTTCTTGAACCAGCTCTACTATATGCTGGTTCCTTTGTTAATGAATTAATTTGACAGGACATACTTTAGATAGGGTGTCAGGTACAGCCTTGGAACCCTAAAGAGCGAGGAGGAGATGCAGCACTGGAAGGAGAGGATGGAGAACAGACCACTAGCAACCCAAGATCTTGACATAACATGCTCTTTCCTGCAGTAGGAAAGAGGTGGCCCAGAAATGGATACACAGCCAGTAAGGCTGGGGGACAGATTACATGAAAGAAAAGAGATTTGAGATGAGGAGGGGTAGTAGGCAGAGACTAGATTATGCAAGGCCTTACAGATAACTGTAGGGACTTCGAACTTTGAGCTATGTACAACAAGCAACCACAGGGAGAGTTTCAAGGAGCTATATAAAATAATCTATTTTGAAAAAGCTACTCTTAGTGCTATGTGGGGAAAGAGACTGGAGTAGAAAAGAGAGAAGGCCAAGAAACTAATGACAAAATCATTGTGGCATCAGGAATGTGGCTGTAGGTGGCCTCATTTAGCAGAGGTAGAAAGATGCAGGAAGCAAGCAATGAGATTAGAGCCATATTGGCAGAACTTTTTTTAATTAATTATCTTAATTGGAGGATAATTACTTTACATATTGTGATGGTTTTTGCCATACATTGACATGAAACAACCACAGGTGCACATGTGAGCCCCCATCCTGAACCCCGCTCCCACCTCCCTCCCCACTCCATCCCTCCAGGTTGTCCCAGAGCACAGGCTTTGGATGTCCCGCTTCACTCATCGAACTTGCACTGGTCATCTATTTTACATATGGTAATACACATTTCAACGCTATTCTCTCAATCATCCCACTCTCACCTTCTCCCACATAGTCCAAAGGGCTGTTCTTTACTTTTGTGTCTCTTCTGCTGCCTTCCATATAAGATTGTCGTTACCATCTTTCTAAATTCCATTTATATGCATTAATATACAGTATTTGTATTTCTCTTTCTGACTTATTTCACTCTGTATAATAGTCTCCAGTTTCATCCACATCATTAGAACTGACTCAAATGCATTCCTTTTTATAGCTGAGTAACATTCCATTGTGTATATGTACCACAACTTCCTGATCCATTTGTCTGCCAATGGACATCTAGGTTTCTTCCATGTCCTAGCCATTGTAAACAGTGCCACAATGAACACTGAGGTACATGTGTCTCTTTCAATTCTGGTTTCCTTGGGTGTCTCTTTCAATTCTGGTTTCCTCGGTGTGTATGCCCAGCAGTGGGATTGCTGGGTTGTATGGCAGTTCTATTTCCAGTTTTTCAGGAATCTCCACACTGTCCTCCATAGTGGCTGTGCCAGTTTGCATTCCCACCAACAGTGTAAGAGGGTTCCCTTTTCTCCACACCCTCTCCAGCATTTATTGTCTGTAGACTTTTTGACAACAGCCATTCTGACCAGCATGAGATGATACCTCATTGTGGTTTTGATTTGCATTTCTCTAATAATGAGTGATGTTGAGCATCTTTTCATGTGTTTGTTAGTCATCTGTATGTCTTGTTTGGAGAAATGTCTGTTTAGTTCTTTGGCCCATTTTTGCTTGGGGTGTTTGGGTTTTTTTGGTATTGAGCTGCATGAGCTGCTTGTTTATTTTGGAGATTAATTCTTTGTCAGCTGTTTTGTTTACTATCATTTTCTCCCATTCTGAAGGCTGCCTTTTCACCTTGCTTATAGTTTTCTTAGTTGTGCAAAAGCTTTTAAGCTTAATTAGGTCCCATTTGTTTTTGTTTTTACTTCCATTACTCTGGTAGGTGGGTCATAGAGGATCCTGCTGTGATTTATGTCGGAGAGTGTTTTGCCTAAGTTTTCCTCTAAGAGTTTTATAGTTTCTGGTTTTACATTTAGATCTTTAATCGATTTTAACTTTATTTTTGTGTATGGTGTTAGAAAGTGTTCTAGTTTCACTTTTCCCCGTGGCTAACCACTTTTCCCCAGCACCACTTGTTAAAGAGACTGTCTTTTCTCCATTGTATATTTTTGCCTTCTTTGTCAAAGATAAGGTGTCCATAGATGTGTGGATTTATCTCTGGGCTTTCCATTTTCTTTCATCGATCTACATTTTTGTCTTTGTGCCAGTACCATACTGTCTTGATGACTGTAGCTTTGTAGTATAGTCTGAAGTCAGTAAGGCTGATTCCTCCAGTTCCATTCTTCTGTCTCAAGATTGCTTTGGCTATTCAAGGTTTTTTTGGGTTTCCATACAAATTGTGAAATTATTTGTTCTAGTTCTGTGAATAATACCATTGGTAGCTTGATAGGGATTGCACTGAATCTATAGATTGCTTTGGGTAGTATACTTATTTTCACTGTATTGATTCTTCCAATCCACAAACATGGTATATTTTTCCATCTATTTGTGTCATCTTTGATTTCTTTCATTAGTGTTTTATAGTTTTCCATATATTAGGTCTTTTGTTTCTTTAGGTAAATTTATTTATAAGTATTTTATTCTTTTTGTTGCAATGGTGAATGGGATTGTTTCCTTAATTTCTCTGTTTTTTCATTGTTAGTGTATAGGAATACAAGGAATTTCTGTGTATTAATTTTTTATCCTGCAACTTTACTATATTCATTGATTAGCTCTAGTAATTTTCTGGTGGTATCTTTAGGGTTCTTTATGTAGAAGATCATGTCATCTACAGTGAGAGTTTTAATTTGGATTCCTTTTATTTCTTTTTCTTCTCTGATTGCTGTGGCTAGGACTTCCAAAACTATGCTGAATAGTAGTGGTGAGAGTAGGCACCCTTGTCTTATTCCTGATTTTAGTGGAAATACTTTCAATTTTTCACTATTGAGGATAATGTTTGCTGTGGGTTTGTCAGATATGGCTTTTATTATGTTAAGGTATGTTCCTTCTATGCCTGCTTTCTACAGAGTTTTTATCATAAATGGGTGTTGAATTTTGTCAAAGGCTTTCTCTGTATCTAATGAGAGAATCATATGGTTTTTAATCTTGCAATTTGTTAATATGGTGTATCACACTGATTGATTTGTGAATACTAAAGAATCCTTGCATCCCTGGAATAAAGCCCACTTCATCATGATGTATGATCCTTTTAATATGTTGTTGGATTCTGTTTGCTAGAATTTTGTTAAGAATTTTTGCATCTATGTTCATCAGTGATATTGGCCTGTAGTTTTCTTCTTTTGTGGCATCTTTGTCTGGTTTTGGTATCAGGGTGATGGTAGCCTCATAGAATGAGTTTTGGAGTTTGCCTTCCTCTGCAATTTTCTGGAAGAGTTTGAATAGGATAGATGTTAGCTCTTCTCTAAATTTTTCATAGAATTCACCCATATTGGCAGGACTTCTGATGGAGGGAGGGAAAGGAGAAAATCAAGAATGTCTTCTAAGTTCTTGGATTAAGCAACTGCATATGGTAGAGGTATTTAGCAAAATGGGAAAGACTAGGGGTTAAAGGTTAACACACACATACACACAGGCACATGTCACTCATGAAGTAAGGGTATGATTCTTATAGAAGAAGGACTGAAAGGACTCACAACTCCCTGTGTGATAGGTCTTTCAGATTAGGCTCTTAGCATTCTCTTTCACCTTCAAGGTTTATGTCATCAAACATTAAGCTAATGGATTTCAAGCAAAAAATTGGAAAATGCTAAGTGGCAGCTCAAAGTTTGGCCCAGTCTTACACTCATCCTTATTCAACATATGCTGACTGCAAGTAACTTGTTCAAAAAACCTTTAAATGAAGGAAGAAAATCAAGAATTAACTCTGAGTAATACTTAAACCCTCAGTGGTAAAAAGCAGCATCAGTATTTATAAAATGGAGAAAGCCTCATATTTGGAAAAAGGGTTAATCCCTTATACAAGTGATAACTTAGACAATCCACCCCTTCCACCCCCTCCCCCATCCCCAGGAAATTAAGCTATAGATCTGAGCACAGATCAGGTAAAAGATTTCAGTCTAACCAAATGTAAGCAACAAAGGTGTCAGAAGTTTATTCTTTTATACAACAAAGAAGCTCTGAACTCTTCCAGAAGATGAAGTCGGGAGATACTATAATAAAGATTAATGATCATTTACAATGGAATGGAAACTTTCAGTGCCTACCACAAACCGAAATTCAGTGAGCTATAACTCTGAACAAATCACAGCAAACACTGACCAACAGACACCAAACCAGCCACTGAAATTACACTCCATCAAGAAACCTATTTCAAGGAACCAAATTATATAATACCAAGGGATGCTTTGGGGGTCAGGTTGTTTTGGGTTTTTGTTTTTTTTTTTTCCTGTTCAGGAAACATTCCAGATTTACAGATTAGAATTGGGACCTTACTAAACAGAAAAAATCATCCAGAAGAGGCTACTCTGCATAACAATAAAAAGCCTGGGAAATGGAGGCTGAGATCCTGGTTGGAGCTGGTTAGAACCTAACATCCTTAGGCAAGTTGCTTAATTCCCCTACACTTCCATTTTCACATCTGTAAAACGGGGATAATAACAGCACCAGGATAGAGACTTTCAGAGTTCACCCACATCCAGTCTCCTCTACTTGCAGGCACACGAGGGAACTACAACCCCCAAAGCCTGCTCTGCATGTCAGTAGATCCATGTGCCAAGTTCTGGCCAATGCACTGTGAGCAGCAGTAACCTGAGTCACATCCACGCCAAAGCATTTAACTGCTAGGCTGAGAAACTATTTCTCTGTTGTGGCAATTACGGGAACAGGTGCTGTGTTGGAGGTGCCACAGGATAAAGCTGCCAGTATCACAGAGCCAACACATGGAGGGCAGCTGCCCTGGAGGGTCACCCTGACCCACTGCAAAGCAGTAAGCAAGCCTTTGTTCCATTAAGGCACTCACATTTCAGTGGTATTTGTTATCACAGCTTATTCTAGGCAATGCAAATTGACACAATTATCTAGTTTAGGTAAATGTCATGAGGACTAAATGATATAGTGTCTGGCACACACTAAGCCTTTAATAAAGATTAGCAGGATGATTGCAGCTTCCTAATGGTTAGTGTAAAAAAAAGCTTCATTTTCTATAGTCAATTTATCAGAATCTTCTCTGCTATTTGGAGCTACAAGGTTACCATGGACTAACCATAAATCCTGAGCCCACAGAAAGATCCACTAGGGACTTCACAGAACAGATAGGAATAGTTGGGTGATTTTTATCTCAAAATGAGGAAAAGGGCAAAGTTCCTGCATAGCTGTGTAGACACAGGAAAGTAATTCATATCACAGTGAACTAACAAAAGACCTCAGCACATCCACTGAATAATCACGTTCTTTAAACAGCTTAGTAAAACCAGTACTGAAGCAGGGCAAATGATGCTAAGAGTCTGGGGCTTTGCTTTTGGTTTAAGTCATGAAAAGTGCTCAAGTATGTGGTGGGTTTGGGGCAGGAATAGCAAGATAAGAAAATGATAAATAAAAACTCTGAGAAGATAAATTCATTACGAAAAATATTTAGTAGCCCCCAAGTACTTAATAGGGCTTTGGGAATTGAGAGATTAAAAGATAATCATACTTGACATGCCTGGCAAGAACAGAAGAGAGAGAGAAGGGGCAGCTCCACTCAAATTCTCCCTGTTACTCAGTTCCTTGTCCCTCATAGAACCTTAAACAACATAGATTCCTCAAGTGGAAAATTAAACTGAGTCTTACTATTTTGCCACAAGTTCTAGAACCCTTGTCCCAATCTTTCTCAGCTAAAGAACAAAATCTATTTTTAACGGCAAGTCAGATAAAAGAAACTAACCTCAGGTCACTCTCTGAATTTTTTCTCATTAAAAAAAAAAATTAAGACACCTGGTAAGTCCTATTTAATAGAAGAGATGGAAGAAGAAACAAAAAATTCCACAAATGCTTACAGAACAGGCCTTAAACCCAGGTCTCTTTTTCATGACAAAAATGGTTCTCATTAAAAAAAAAAAAAAAAACTGTCATGGATAACAGAATGTATAAATGGGAGATACTTACCACATTTAATACTCTCTATCCGCACAGGGAGGCCAGACTGTGCCGCAGCAATTAATTTCAGGGCAACGTAAAACTGTGTCGGACCAAAATAACCAACCCGCTTGGCACCACACAATTCTGTGATCTGAAAACAGACAAGAGAAGGGATGCTGAAAATTCCATTTCATAATGGGGAAATGAGACAAGATAAATTATGAAATCTCAAGGATTTCATGGGGTAAATAATCAAAAAGTCCCTGGAGAGCCTATGTGTACACGCTGATGGGATTCTTTATCCTCTAGTTTGCAGGGAGGTTTTCAATTTGGGTAATTCAATTCTACCCACGCATGATGTTTCAGAACTGGGTGATTATTCTTCCTCTTTCAAAGATAAAAATAAAGGTGACAAAGGATGGCTGTTAATCTTCTTACAAAAGAGTGACTTTTTCAGGGGGTGGACTGTAATGTACAAAGTCTAGAAAGTCACGAAGGTGAAAAGAGAACAGTTTAGTCATCATTATTATTTGTGGATTATCCCAGTTGATCGAAATTAAATGTGAGTTCATTGTTTTTTTAAAGTTCTCAAGCAAAATGATTTCCTAAGCATCAAAATTACATCTTGAGTGCACACTTCAAGGAAACAAAAAAGAAGTACTACATATACAAATATTATTATCAAAATATTGCGATCTTTATCACTTGTAGACCTTAAACTAACATGATATGTCCTATTGGTAGTTTAAAATAACAAATTAAATATACAATGACTTCTCTAAAGTTATTTCTAAGTAAGAGATACTCAAAAGTTCAAATAAGACTAAGTGGGGGTAAAGAACTAAGAAGCACCCTCACTTCCTATTTCCCAGAGGAAAATATTACATATTTATTCTAGAAATGATCTCTGCATATATGTTGTACACACCTGTGTTTTTCCTGTTGTTTATTAAAACTTTATACAAATAGACTATCACATACTATTTTGGGACTTGTTTTTCTTTTAGCATTATCCCTTGACTATTCTTCTCTATCAGCACAATTAAAATTACCACGTTGCTTTAACAACTGCATAATATTCTGCTATAAAGATATACTGTGCATTTTTTATTATTATTATTAGTTGGTTCCTTATGGATGGAATTTTAGATTTCCAATAATTACTTTTAGATTTAGATTTCCAATAATTATAGGAAAAATCATTATTCCAATAATTTCCAAAATATCACAAATGCTTTCAGAGCAAACTATAAGCAGCCACTAAGTAATCTTAAGAAAATTACAATAAAAATTCAACTAGGATGTAAGCAAAAAATAGCAGCATAAGGGTCACCAAAAACACTCTCCTCCATCAGAACAATGAGAAACTAACTAAAATGGACAGAACTCTGGAAATTGACCAAAAGTTTGCAGCAATCGGGGGGGGGGCAGGGGGCACACAGTGGTGTTATTCAAGAAAAACAGCCTCATCTCAGGAAGAATGGTGAGTTTTGTGGCATTTTAACTGGCCTTATTTCCATTCTCTTTCACTCCTACTCTGGGTATTTTCACTGTATTGCAGACATCCCCAGCCTGCAGTCATAGTAAGACTGGCAGCCACTGAAAGAACAGAGTTGGGCTTCTTGGTTGTGAAAGCTATTGTTTGTCATCAAACTGGGTTATCTTGCGGCCATTATTTCTTCAAATATTTATCTGTCCCTCTCTCTTTCTCCTTCTGGTACTTTCTGTCTCCTCTCTCTCTCTCCTTCAGTCTACTGTCTACTGCTCCTAGTCCTAGACTAGGAGCTACAGTTAGGGGGGTAAGTCCTATCTTCTCAGCTATACTTACCAAGAAGAGTCCTCCATTGCATGGAACTGATGGGAGTCGGGAGAGGATGAGGTCATGGCCCAAATGCTGCTGGCTCACTGTTCTTACTAAGATTTAGTAGATTTTCTTGAATAAATCTTTCTACATTTGCTGTATGTTTTCAGGCCAATTTCCAGAGACTTTAAATGATTGTCCTTTATAATTTTTACAGTTAAGAGGTTATTTCACTGGGAAGAAGATCTGCTGAGTTTTTCACACTGCCATTCCAAAACTCTCAACCCTCCCAGATTGAGTCTTGAGTGGAGAAGCAATAGAACGTTATGGTATAAAGAACAGTTCTTGGAGTAAATGACTTAGGTGTGAATCCCTGCCTTAGCACCAATCGGCTGCCTGTATAACCTAAGGCAAGTTACTTACCTTTTGTGCCTCAGTCTCCCCTTAAGTGTAAACAGGTACTCACCTCATGTAAGTTAAAGTAGCAGTGCCAACAATAGCGTCCATTCAATAAACATGCGATTGTCTAATTTTTTGGTCCACTTGTTTATTTTGTTGCCATTCTAGCTGCATATTAGAATAACCTAAGTAGATTTTGAAAATATAAAGAGACCTAGTCTCCACTTCCAAAGATTCTGCTTTAATTAGTCAGTGGTGCAGCCCAGGAATGGGTATTTTTGTAACACTCTCTAGGTAATTCTAAAGTGCAGCCAAAGCTGAGAATCACTGCTCTTTGATAATCTTATTCTTTCCCAAGCTTCAATGACCATACATAAATGCTAATGATCACCAAATCACTCTCTCCAAACCTAACAACTTGGATACTTCATACAGTTTTCCAAAACCCTACTGGACATCTCTATGCGGATACCCTAAGCCATCTCAGACATAATATAAATAAGCCCTACTCATTTGCCCCTCCTCACATATCCTTGAACCTGCTGATCTTCCAGCAACCCTCGCTTCAGCTGTTGGCATCAACCATACTATACCTTGAATCAGAAACTTATTTTCAATGCTAATCACATCCAGTCAATTCTATCACAGAACCATCTACCAAATCAAGCCTATCTTCTCATTTGCAACACCTTAATCCCTTCCTAATATCTCACTTGGCCATCATGACAGATTTTATTTTTTAGTAAAATTCACACAAATTAGCATAAAGCAGGGACAAGTTTCTTTTTTTTCTTTTTTAACTTTATTCCAATAGTTGGTGTTCTTCTCTCAACAAAAAGGTCAGGCACTAGGATCCCACAGGCTGAGTGGTGCAGCCAAAAAATATTTATAAAAAGTAAAAAAAATATCCTGCATCAAACCTGGACTGGCGATTCTTTCTTATATGATATTATACATGTTTCAATACAATATTGTAAAGTAATTAGCCTCCAATTAAAATAAATAATTTTAAATTTTTTTAAAAGTACACAAATTTTTTAAAAAGTAAAAAATAAATCACATCACAATAAGCCATCTATCTGCATGTGACTAACTCTCTACTAGGCTAAGCTCTATGAAATAGGGAGATGTGTCTTGCTTATTAGTTTCTTTGCCCACCGCATTCTTTGTGCTTAATAAACAGTGTTTGAACAGTTTGCTTGAACCAGTCTCCCCTCAGCAGATTTTCCAATCCCAGTTCATCCTCCATAGTGCCTACATACCTGCCTTTTAAAAGCTGACAATACTGTTCTCAGGCTGAAAGACATCTCAGCCTGGATCCTCACCACCCTCAAGACAAAATTCTGTCTTCGTAGCATAGCATTAAAGTTCCTTCACAACCTGGCCCTGAGCAGCTTCTCTAGTTTCACCTCTTGACACACACACACGGTCACAATTCTATAGCTGCATTCATCTTCTCTTGCTTCCCCAAAAACATCTTGCCCATTTACATTTCTGTGCCTAGTGCACACAGCGCACAAGATGGGAAACTAAGTAGCCTTGACGTCAAGGCTGGTCAGGCTGAAATCTAGCTTCCTCAAATATAAAATAGATATTGTCACTCCCATAAAAGTATGAGGGAAAAAAATAAATAATGTACTAAATGAACCTGCTATAATGCTTTGTTGTTGTTTAGTCACTAGGTCATATCCAGCTCTCTTGGGACCCCATAGACTGCAGCCCACCAGGCTCCTCAACCCATGGGATTTCCCAGGCAAGAATACTGGAGTGGGTTGCCATTTGCTTCTCCAGGGGATCTTCCCAAACCAAGGATCAAACCTGTTTCTCTTGCATGGCAAGTGGATTCTTTACCACTGAGCCACCAGGGAAGCCCGATATAATGCTTAGCAGTGTTCAATAATTGTTGACTTCCATCCTATTCACCTGGACCTGGAACATTCTCCCTCCCTACTAGATTAAACTCAAATGTTACAGGCTCTATAGCTTCTTCCCAAGTCCCCAGGTATAGTCTATTTTCCCAGTGTACACTCCGATTATTCAAATATCTATAAATGTGTATTACATGATATACTATTTTCTTGGATATGTTCCAAAACAAACGAGGGGCAAGGAGTAAGTGAAGACTATTATACATTTGAAATTCTCCATTTTCAAGCATTTTACTGTCTATTTCAACACTTATCATATATTATAATTATCTGTTTATCTTTGCCTCCCATTAAAATTTTTCTCTCCTAGGGCAAGGGGTAACTTCTATCAAGCTCCTAGTGCAATGATAGACACTCAGGATACAGTCCAAAAATTCTCAATCAAGTGAATGAAGCAACGCTCACAAATAAAATGTAATTGAGTTTTACAATACATTCCTTATTGTGAATAAATAAATTACACATCTTCAGATACAAGCTTGCCTATACATGGAAAAAACCAACATCATCAATACAGCTGTCTTGTAAAATAATTCCTAATATTAATAAATTATGATCCTTGCTGTGGAAACAATTTAACAACCATAGTTCAGTCAGTGTTAATTTATTATCAAGGTAACCTTCAGTTACTCCTTTATAATATCTACCACATGGAACTAGAAAAGTTCTTAACTAAAGGTAACTGAAATTTCTGCTGAAACATTCACTATGGTACTTTCAGACTAACACCCAAATCTCACATCAGTAAACTGCCTCATTACCTTGGAATCTGTCCTTAGCTGCCATATACCAGTAGAAGCACTACTTTGTAGCCATCGTAGAAGATATACACATAAGTGAGGTAAGCCCATAGGTCACCTTTCTTTCTTTTTGTCTAAGAGACATGCCAAGAACTTTCTGAAATATTCAAGCAGCAAAGAAGATAAATTACAGGCCTTTGGAACTTACATATGGAGCCTCATAAACCTGAGACTTCTCATTCCAAAAAGTAGGTTAATTCTGTTTTTTTTTTCTTTATTGAGGTTCAAAATGTTCTAATTCTAAATTCTCCATGGAAAAGCTCTAAATTGTGGGTAGAAATGTTTTAATGTAATCTAAAGAAAAAATGGCAGTACCTTACCCCAGATACTCAATTAACAAGGGATATTTTATATAACTGCTCCTTCAAACAGTCCAAGTTGCCAAAATTTTCTCAAAATAAAGAAAAAAGGGAAAGATTCCACTCCTCTTTTTTAGTCTAAATTCCAAAACTGCAACCCTCTCAGCTGGACCCATCTTAAGTTACACATTGTGGACATTTCTAATGCAGAACAAGAATCTATGGACTCATGTTTGTTTTCTCAGGTGGACGGCAAGAGATGAAAAAAAAAAGAAATGGATGAAATCAACTTCCTCACAGCATACATATGCACACTCAACTGTTGGAGTGCTGGATGTGCATCAGAAAAACTCATCGACCATTTGGGAGGAACCTGGACAAAGTTCTGGAAGAAGATGGAAGGCCACTAAAATAGCTTCCCTCCTACCTAATTCTGAAAGATTAAGTGGCTATGCTGAGTAATCAGTCCACATCAGTTTGCCTGAAATAATACTTTCTTTCCAAGCTGAAATGTAATAAGTTTTCAAAACTGTTCAAAGGTTTGAATAAGCTTCTCTCTTTCAAGTATTTTTAAAGACTTCCTTAGAGAGATTTAAAAATCCAAAGTCCTGGTGGGAGGGGTTGAAAGAATGTTCCAAAAACACTAGTGGACCCCTATTTTCTATTCTCTCTCCACCGCAGCTGGCCAAGTTCAGGGTCTCTGCTCACACATCTATTACTTCAAGTCGTGTCCCCAGACTTCTGCCACCTCACACACCATCCTCCACATTCCCTCCATGATATCTTATTGAAACAAGACTACTCCCAACTCAAGTAGGCTTCCAGGGCTCCTCATGCCCTTTCCTATAAAACCCAGAGCACAGTTTCGAGGCCCTCCCATCTCGTCCAAACTACCTTTCCAACAAGCCCACCCATGTCTGTCTCCTCCCCACTCTGCATCCAAAACTTCAGCCACCCCAGATGCTAACAGGTCTCTCAACACAGGACAGCCAGGCAGGCCTCTGGGCACCCGCCATGTCTCCCACCTGGAAGCTGGATGCCTCCCCACTTCTTTACCCACCAGACTCTATCTTCAAATCATCTCAAGACCAATCTTACCTTTGGAACCATGCTCAATTCCACATGGCATGTTTTCTGCATTCTCATTGTCCTCACTACTTTTCTATCACATCACTAGCCTTGTAACACAGCAAAATTAGTATTGTGGTCATTGTCTCCACTGTACTCCATCTCTTTCCTCTACCCCACAAGTGCACAGTACAAGGTAAAAAGTGCATCTTTTATCACAGGTATCCTCCAGGACTCATACTTTAGGGTTCTTACTACATATTCAGCTGCTCAACAAGTGTTTGTTGAATTAATTAGTTTTCGTAGCACATAGTCGCAGAATGCTCTTCTTTCTCTCATCTTGTAATTATTTTTACAAGTGGCTGCTAAATGAGCTTTAGTCATCTCACACTATAGAGCCTGAAGAGCTCCTGGGCAGGAATATAACAGCATATTAGCTGCTCTGTCCCCTTCCTGCACAGCTAGAACAGACTGGTCAGGATCAGAGCATGAGAAGCGGCCTGCACTGCACTCTGCCCTGGTCCTTGGCCTCTACCCCTTGTCCTCAATCTCACAGCCAAGGACACCTCAGCGGTGCACCAGCCACTCAGAGCCCTCAAGATGCACTGTCAGCTTCTACGTCCAGCCTCCTTCTGCTTAGCATACCTCCAGAAGATGACAGCCCACACACTGGCACCCTCAAAAATGGACATAAAGAGAATTTAAAGCACAAGCTTGTAAGTTGTACCTCAGCCTCTCAGGATATAGCTGAAGACTCAGGTTCACTATCCTGGATTTTCCTTTCCTACTCACGTATATGTTTTAAATATCAAAAGGGACTTTCAATCCAGAGGGACCTGGGTGAGCCACCCAAGAAAATATGAATCCCCATGTCTGATCACCCAACATGAGGTGCCACAGCACATGCCTAAGCCAAACCCTCACCCCATTAAAGAGAGGACAGACATTCAATGCTCAGGTGTGACTTCAGACACGGAAGCCTACTAATACCTAAAAGTACTTATTAAAGTGTCCTGGGCACCGTCCCACTGAAAACGCTGCACTCAATGCCAAGTCAGGAAATGAGCTGCGCTGAACCAAACAACTTACTCTTTTCTCTCTCTTATCCTCCCCCAACTTACTTTTCCTCCCTTCCTCCTTTTCCTCCCTCTCAGACCTCTAAATAGTTTATTGCGTGCTTAGTCGCTAAGTCATGTCCAACTCTTTGAGATCTCACGAACTGTAGCCCACCAGGCTCCTCTGTCCATGGGATTTTCCAGGCAAGAAAACTGGAGTGGGTTGCCATTTCCTCCTCCAGGGGATCTTCCCAACCCAGGGATTGAACCCATGTCTCCTGTGTCTCCTGCACTGGCAGGTGGATTCTTTACCACTGAGCCACCTCTCAAAACAGGACTATCTCCTATACCATCACCACATCTGAGGAAGTCAACAATATAATCACACAACATATGGTCCATACTCTCATGTTCTCAACTCTTTTAAAAACGGTCCACATAACTGAATTTCCTTTCTCCCATCCAGGACTTAATGTTCATGCATTACATTTTTATCTTATGTTTCCATGGTCTTTCCCCAATCTAGAACAATCTCACCTCTGTTCTTCATGACACTGAATCTTTTCAAGAGCTCAGGCCAGTTGTCCTACAGAATGTCCCACATTTTGAGTTTCTGTCTCCTTGGGATAACACTCAAGTCAAACATTTCTGGCAAGGACACCACACAGTGACGTCACGGTATAGTAAGAGGTACACATCAGTGAGGGGTACATAATTTCAGAACATCCCACCACTAATTGCTAAGCTTGGCCACTTGGTTAAGATGGTGACTGCTAGATCTCTCCACTGCAAAAACATGTTTTCACATAATACACTGAGAACTTTTGAAAATTCTATTCCCTGACAAACTGACTTTTGACTCTGCTCAATACTAATTCCAAGTAAGTCTAGCTAAATGACATCAGCATCTACAGAATTGGAATCTTAACACAAAAACCATAACAAAGATAGGATGATATTTATTCCATGGCTGTCATTACCTCCAGTTTATGCACAAATAAATGCCACAACTCAGAAGGTTAACTGAAGTGTTCAAGGTCACAAGTTCAGAGCCAGCATGCAAACCTCTATGTGCCTGGGTCCAAATGTAAAGGCTTTTCCATTACATCAGGGGTTGGAAAATTGATGTTCATAGGCCAAATCTGGCCCACTGCCTAGTCTTATATGGTTTTTACAGATGAACATTTGCAGTCAATTTGATGGTAGGGAACACTAACTTTGAATCCTATGAGATAAAATGTTATCTCCAAAATAAGAATTCCATGCTTCTTATTAGTAGATCTGTATTACTCATCTGAAAGAAAAACAAAAAACACCTGTATTCAATTATTATATTTTGAATTTTGTCAATAAAATCTCTGAGGAAATTTGTTTTCTCTCTTGTTATATGAGTAACTATATAGTATCCTCAATTTTGTCTCTTGACCCTCAAAGCCTAATATTTACTACCAGGCCCTTCAGAGAAAGGGTTACCAGTCCCTGATGAGACACTGCCTCCCGGAGTTATACATGACATCCTGTGGATACACTCAAAGACATGCAGAAAGGTATTTTCCTAAAATAATTAGCTACACTAAGTAAATACCAACTTAAACAGTGAACACTTCCACTAGAGGAAAAGAACACACCTGTATCCCCCCATTTTACACCCATTTATATACATTTGTTTAAAATTTTCAGGAGCTTTTGAACTAGGGCTTCCTATATTACTATTAACTTCCACAGCAACCAATTGGAGCCATATTTCAGCTACAAGCAAAATCTATGCAATAATTCACATACTAAAAATAGGATTTTGCTTTTGTCTACCTTACTGAGATAGTATAATTGACAAATAAAATTGTCATATATGTAAAATGACCAATATAATGATCTGATGTACATATAGACTGTGAAAGGAGTCCCACTATCAAGTTAATTTATACATTCATCACCTCTCATATTTACCTTTTGTGTATGTGTGAGAACACTTAAGTTCTACTCTCTAAACAAATTTCAATTATACAATACCATTATCAACTACAGTCAACATACTATAGGGCTTCCCTGATAGCTCAGTTGGTAAAGAATCCGCCTGCCATGCAGGAGATCCCGGTTCAATTCCTGGGTTGGGAAGACCCCCTGGAGAAGGGATAGGTTTCCTACTACAGTATTCCTGGGCTTCCCCCTGTGGCTCAACTGGTAAAGAATCCGCCTGCAATGCGTGAGACCTGGGTTCAATCCCTGGGTTGGGAAGATCCCTTGGAGAAGGGAAAAGCTATCCATTCCAGTATTCTGGCCTAGAAAATTCCACAGACTGTGTAGTCCATGGGGTAGCAAAGAGTTGGACACGACTGAGTGACTTTCACTTTTCACCATATTATATATTATACAGCAGATCCTCAGATCAATAACAACTCTCACTATTTCCCCCACCCTACCATCCTTGGCAACAATCATTCCATTTTCTGTTTCTATAAGTTCAACATTGTCTTTTTTCAGATTCCATATATAAGTGATATCATGCAGTATTTATCTGTCTTATTTCACTTATTTGCTTTTTAGTTTTAAAAAGAAAAGATGTTATAAATCTTCATAACCATTCTTTGAAAACATCCTTATGTATTTGTGAGCACATAATGATCTAAGATCTCCCAACATATAAGCTACTTCCAAGTTGCAAACCATTTTTGGAAGTTAGATTATCTTTTAGATCCCCAAGATGCCATTTAATTTAGGACCAAAGAGCCTACAATAAATTATAGACCAAATCCAGTCAAGATAATTAATTGATAGATGAATGAATGAATGACAGAGGTTATGGCCCCAGATCTGGTTTGTCAGCATTCTTGGCCCAAGGCCCAAACTCACCCCAGTAGTGGGGAAAACCCAACCTGTGACCCTGACTCAGATGGGATCTGAACAGGAAAAAGACTCTAGGCAAAAAAACAGGAACCTGTATACTGTCAATGGAAGAACAGAACAGTGTAACATCCAGAGACCATTTAGCAACATCCATAAAAATTACAATTAAAAAACTGTAATCAAACCTTGGATCTAGCAATTCTACCTCTAGGAATTTTAGGAATTCACACTGCACTTTACACAAGCAAAATGACATATGTACAAGGTCATTAAATATGTTATCATCTAAGATACAGATTTGAAAACACCCAGAGGTCCATCATTTGAAATATTAGCTTAATCAATCATGGTTCATCCACACAGTGAAATTCTAGGCAGCTCTGGTAGACATCTGTCATATCTGTGATTACCCCATAATCTCTCAGAAAGCCTTTCTGTACTGAGAACTTTCTCATATTACAAATCTCACCCCTCAGCTTGAAAGCTGAGAATCAAATTGTTGCGTCCTTTGCAGCTAAACTGCAAACGTGTGACCAGGTCTCAAATGATGGGAATATCCACACAAGACTTTGCTTGAGAAGTGAGAAATGTAAGGGAAGAGACTCTGCTCAGAGCTTCTACTTCTGCAGGGGAAGCTGCCTTCTTGGCTCAGGATGACGGTGGAAGCAACTGCAGTTCAGTCAGAGCCCTGCTACTTGCTACTCAGCACAGGCAGGAGCACAGGTGGCGCCCACCTAATACTAGAGCTATACATGGCGTGGTCGTCGTTTCTGGGAAGTCAGATGCCCCCTGTCTTGTAATCCTCCAAACAATTCCATGAGTTACCTAAAAATTCTAATCCCTTTTTGGCTTAATCAGCTAGAGTGGATTCAGTTGTTAGCCACAAAAACCACCAACTAAAAAAGAATGAGGAAGCTCTTTGTGTAATGATATGGAAAGATCATCAAGTTAAACTGCTGAAAAGAAAAAAGCAAGACGCCCTGGGGGTTGAATCTAGATGCATCGACTTCTATATTCATATGCTCTTCTGGAAATGGAAGCTAACAAGTTTGGCTGCAGCTGCTTCCAGAGAAAGGAATGGTCAGCTAGGGCACAGGGGTAGGGAAGAGTTAATTGAATTTCATTTTGTACCTTTTGAATTTTGAATCATGTGAACATAGGGTCTACTTTTTTAAAATGAATTTAGAAAAGCTGTAAAGAGTAAGAGACAAAGCCTAACCCATGTCAGCAAGAACTATTATAGATGTGCCCCCAAAACCACTGCCCTGCCACCTGCGCTAAGGGCAGTTTCCAAACGAAGTGCCCAGCTGAACAAAGCTGCAACGGTCCTTTCTCACCCAGTCCAGATTTTACACACACAAAGTGCTCTTTCCTCTAAGTTGCCAAGCACAGAACAAGGCAGCAGCTTGCTTTATCATTTTTTTGATCTCTGTGTTATTTCCTCTCTGATCTTTATTATTCCCTACCTCTGACTTCAGGTTTTGTTTGCTCTTCCTTTTCTAATTCTTTTAGGGGGTAAGGTTAAATTGCTTGAGATCTTTCTTGCTTTTTTTAAGGAAGATCTATATAGTTATGAAGTTCCCCACAGGACTGCTTTTGCTGTATCCCACAGATTTTGTACAGTTGTGTTTTCATTGTCATTTGTGTCAAGGTATTTTTTAATAGCAACTTGCTTTATAAGAACGAGCTATCTTTGTCAAAGGTAGGGGCTATCTAGCTGGATGACCATGCAGAAGGCACCTGACCTCTTCAGTCTCATCTATTAGAATGAAGCAGTCAGACTACACAGAACACAAACCTTTTGCTAGATCCAAAAATATTATGAAAAGGAACTGTATGGGTAAAAGCTAAAACTATGGTTTGAACCTCCCCCTCTGGCACTTATCACTTCTACTTATATTATGGTTCTCAGTATACCTGCTACATCTCCCTAAAACAAGGCTGTCAATCTCTTGAGGGCAAGTCTTGGATTAAAAAAAAAAAAAATCCCTGCATTCCCCAAAGCACACATGCCATTGCTTTCACGTCAGGGAGAGTCATGGAATAAATTAAATATACCAACTTTGACTCAACTCTTCACTCACTAATAGAACCACTATGCATGTTGCTTCGTATCTCTGAATTGTGACATATGTGAATATATCAACCTGTTCCCCAAACTTTGTTTTGTTTTGTTTTTACATTTTTAAGGATAGCAAGAACCTGAGGTGAGCTCAGGTAATTCATTTTATAATAACCTAATTTCAAGCAAGCAAAGGCAAAGAGAAATACGGCAGACCCTTGAACACTGGTTTTAACTGCACAGGTCCACTTATAATGCAGATTTTTTTCCAATAGCAAATAGTACATGAGCTGCAATTGGCTGAATCTGCAGTTGTGGAGGAATTGCATATATGGAGGGCAGACTCCAAGTTACACATGGATTTTCAACTCTGGAGGATCAGCACCCCTAACCCCCCATGCTTTTCAACGATGAATTACACAACATATCCTCCCAGAGCTTTGAATTTACTCCTTTGGCAGGGGTTGGGGTGGCAGGAGAAGGAATATTTTTGTATTAAAAGACAAAAATATGCTAAGGAATCAAATATGATATTAATATGGTTCTTAGAGACAATAATTCAAATAAATTCAAAACTTGGACTAGTTACTTTGGTTTTTGAACAATGGACTGACATATATAGGTTTGACAGAGTTAATTCTCCAGATATTTTTTTTATCATGCACCTAGATCATCTTTTAGAATAAGGAAGGATTATAGATAGTGATGGCATTTGATGATAATGACTTCTCACTATGACTTTTATTCTCTAGGCCTTCTTTGGCAAGCCAGTGCCACAGCTCTGGAAGCTGCCCAAGCCAGCTGCACACATGCAGGCATGCACTTCAGGGTCAGGAGTTCCTGGAGGTTGGCACCTGCCCAGGAAGAAAATCAGGATCTAACAGCTTAAGGCAGAGGAGAGGGGAAGAGTGTGCCAGGGGTGAACCACCAAGGTACAGAAGAAGCATTCCCCCGACCACAAGAAGACAGTCACTGTGATGGAGGAGAAAAGGAGGATCTCCAATAAGAACCAATGTTCACTGATGGTCGACTGTGTGCCAGGCACTCTCTCAAATGCCAGGAATTGATGAGATAAAGGAAACTTACACATACACAAAAGCAGTCTTAACACTCGAACTGAATTAAAAGGCAATTACAGCTCAGATTATAAAAGAAAATTTGTCTGAGGATTCTGGCCCAGGTTTCTAGGCTCTGTATATCACAATATTTCATACAGCTGGAAGCAGCAAAATCTCAGGTGAACTCATGTGCTGCCAGGATTATACAAAGCTTTTACTGGTTCTGGCAACTCAGACTTACCTCAGAAGCCAAAGGATTCACTTCTCAACTTGTTTATTGACATTTTTAGTGCTTTTCATAAATAAAGTTACAGGTTGAGCTTCTTTGGTATTTTTATAAGTTTGCTGATTTCAGTCCATTCTATATTTTATATCTTTTATTTTACACACACTTGTGCACATACACACACATTTCTTTTTTTAAAGAAACTAGTGCCAAAGAGAGAGAGAGAGAGAGAGAGAGAGAAAGAGAGACAAAGGAAGAAACTAGTGCCTTAGCTAGAGGAACTGGAGAAGGCAATGACACCCCACTCCAGTACTCTTGCCTAGAAAATCCCATGGACGGAGGAGCCTGGTGGGCTGCAGTCCATGGGGTCACTAGGAGTCGGACACAACTGAGCGACTTCCCTTTCACTTTTCACTTTCATGCATTGGAGAAGGAAATGGCAACCCACTCCAGTGTTCTTGCCTGGAGAATCCCAAGGACGGGGGAGCCTTGTGGGCTGCTGTCTATGGGGTCTCACAGAATCGGACATGACTGAAGCGACTTAGCAGCAGCAGCAGCTAGAGGAACAGAGCATACCAGGACATCTCTTCTAAGTGGAGCATCTGTTCTTTATACACAGATCCTTGAAATGCTTCACAGAACGAATGAATCCAAGTTCCGTCTCAGATCACACCAGAGTTTTCAGTCTCCAGTATGAACCTGGACGGACTGGAACCCTCCAGCAGAGTGAAACATACCAGGAACAGCAGCTTTTGGTAGGGTAGGCAACCTGACTTCATTAACTGGGTTTCTGTGCCAAGTTCCTAGTGAAGACCCTATCCAACTGTTAAAAGAGCAAACGCCCCGCTCACCTCCCCTGCCACACTGGTAGCCTCCCTCTGAGGAGGCTGACCCCCCAACCAAAGCAGGCTAGTGCAGGGCACTGAAGCTGGAGACAGCCCCTCCCTGTTCAGGTCAGTTCTCTTCCCCCCAGCAGAGCCTCAGGACAACCAGCACCCTGAGTCCCCTGCAACATCATGGCAAATGCAGGTGGCTTTAAGGGGCTTCAGCCCAACTAGGGGAAACCTAGCTCCAAGCCCATCATGCTATTGTTCCTACTGTAACCTAGCGGCTACATTCTATTGACCAAACTCACCTCCTTTCATGACCATATAAATCCCCTTTCTATGCCTCAGCTACACATATCCCTCTCTAGCCTGACAGACATCCATCACTGAAAGCTGGGCCTTGCTCTCATCTATCTGTCCTTGTCCTGCAACTCATCCCCAGATGCCCGCTGACACTTCCCTGATTCCCAAACATTCCTTGCTCTTAGATCACCTGCCACTGAGCTGTGTTTGCCTGAAAGGACATCCCTAGGACATCCTAGGATAGCCTAGCTCCTCCCTTGAATCACCTATAGACACTAATTCATCAGCCCAGATAGACTCTGCATTGCCTGACCTGATACATCCACCCATCTCCCCTTAACTGATGCCCCCACCACAATGGATAAGCTGAGACCTAGGTCCTGATTTCTCCCAAGACATCCTATCCATCACAAGCCATGCTTAGAGATTTGACAACTTAGAGATACTCGACACAGAAAGAAGAGTCCCTGCCCTCAAAGGGTTTATAATCTGTTATAGACTGAATGTCTGTGACCCCCTCAATTTCATGTTAAAACCCTACCTCCCCAGTGTGATAGTATTAGGAGATGGGGCCTTTGAAAGGTGATTAGGATGTGAGGAGGTCCAGAAGGTAAAGCTCTCATGAATGGAATCCGTACTCATAGTCAGAAGAGAGCTCGCTTCCTCCACGATGTGAAGACACAGATAGAACTTGGCAGTCTGCAACCCAAAAGAGGGCCATCACCAGAACACAGTCATGTTAGCACCCTTATCTCAGACTTCCAGCCCTTAGAAATGTGAGAAGTAAATTTCTGTTGTTTATAAGCCACTCACTTTGTGTTATTTTGTTACAGCAGCCTGAGCTAAGACATAATGTGATTGAGGTGTATCTAAGAAGTTTGAGGAAAAAGGATGAATATTTCTCAAACAGCTACTACCCACCCTCCAGGCAGAATCCTTTTCTCCTTTATGTTTCATTTCTAACACTGAAACTAATCCTACATGAATGGTTTTGCAGATAGGTACTTCAGAGTTTAGAAACGTTATTAGAGAAATTCTGGAAAATAAGAAACCATCTGAATTTAAAAACCTTGCCTCTCAACAATTTCTATTACAGACGTCACGTGAACGAAATTCATTGAACAAATAGTCAACCCCTTATGTTCACTAAGATACCACCCATTCAGTCCTCTTAGATGGCACTCTATGGCAGTGAATGGCATCTCTCTGGGTGCACCAACTCAAAGATACACACTATCTGTACCTTGGCAGCCACAGATAATACAAATTGGGCCCCACAATTCCCTGGCCTTCCAATTCATCATGGACACACATTTGTAAGAGAAGGAGCAAGTATAAAGGGTTCAGCCTCAAAACTGAGTATATTCTCTCAACAGACCCAAGAAACAAACCACAAACTGGCTCCATCCTAACTATGCTGTAACCAGCTGAGACAACCAGAGTATAGAACAGAAACTGATCAACATTTGCCACTTCTCTTTTGGCTGCCCAGCATCAGAAACCCTTGCCAGTGTTTATGAAACTTTTCACCTGTCTTCAGTCAAATAGGCTAAAAATGTCAGATATCCACTTTCATGATTTCTTCTCAATCAGGGTATGGGCATAGCACCTAAGCTTGGCCAGACACAACACACAGGCATTTTAACCAGTAATGAGTGATGTGAAGTAGCAGCAAGACTAGATCATTGTTTTCTGGAAACAATAGTAACCCCAGTGAGCCCAGGGGCAGCAAGGTGCCTAGCACCACACCCAACCTCCAGTGCAGGCAATGTGTTTTGTGCCTGGAGGCATCCAATATTTAGTAGCTATGGTTAAAGCATCCCAACCAGACCAATTCTATGCTGAGATATGCCTCTAGTTCTGGCAGTGTTGCCCCTTAGCTGTGCATTAAGACTTTTATCCAGCTTTTCAAGAAGAAACACTGAGCTATCCAATATCCTGCCAATAAACTCCTTTTCTGTCTAAATTACCCCCTGATGGCTCAGTAGGTAGAGCCCACCTGCAGTGCAGGAGACGAAGGTTCAATTCCTTGGTCAGGAAGATCCCCTTGAGAAGGAAATGACAACCCACTCCAGTATGCTCGGTTGGGAAATCCCATGGACAGAGGAGTCTGATGGGCTACAGTCCATGAGGTTGCAAGAGTCAGACATGACTTGTGACTAAACCACCAATTTCTGTTACTAATGGGATAGTGTTACTAAGAATCCTGGATGTTACAGAGGACAGGACAAAGGCAAGCCTTGACTGGTCCAGAGCATTGACTGTATCAATGATTTACTGCTGCATAATAAACTACTCCAAAACTTTAGTGCCTTAAAACAGTATTTATTTAGTTCATAATTGTGTGAGTCAGCAATGTGGGCTGAGCTAAGCTGAGCAATACTACTACTGATCTAGGCCAGACTCTGCTGAACTCAGAGGGGTACTCACTTATGCTTCCACAGTCAGCCTTGGGTTGACTGGGCACCTTAATTCTCCTCCATATAGCCTCTCATCCTCCAGCAGGTGAGCCTGGGCCTTTTTACATGGTGACAGAATTCCCAAAGGAGCAAGCATTGAAGCTGAAATGCTTCTTCAGTTCTAGCTTCAAAACCTACCCAAGTCTCTTCCACCGCATACAATGGTCAAACCAAGTCATAAAACTGGCCAAGACCCTAAGGATGAAGACACAGGCTCCACATCCTGTACTTACCTCCACAGTTGCTAAGTATGGGGGGAATTTTGCAATCTACCATACCTGTTTCAAGAATAGCACCATGGGGAAGCTGTCACAGTAGAGATAATCCTGCTGCTGCTGCTGCTAAGTCGCTTCAGTCGTGTCCGACTCTGTGCGACCCCAGAGTCGGCAGCCCATCAGGCTCCCCCGTCCCTGGGATTCTCCAGGCAAGAACACTGGAGTGGGGTGCCATTGCCTTCTCCAAGATAACCCTAGGGATTCCCATTTATGAGAACTGCTTATATCTAGAATCTGTGCCCACAACTATCTCCTTTAACCACCACCAATGTCAGCCACTGATTCAACACCACCTAACTAGAAGCAATAAACACACAGTGCTGAGCCTGCCAACTCCCCTTGGATCTCTTTTACTATAGGGCATGCTGTACATTATAGACTGAGTAATGTGGCATCAGACAACCAGATCTCTGGCTCTGGGCGTTTTTTTTTAACTTCAGCCTTCCTCTTAGGCAAAACTCAACATCAACATTTTCTGCATATGAACAAATGGGTAGTTTGAGCACTTCAGGCAGAGGACTAGTTAATATGCCTAACTTACAGAAAAACTTATCATAACTTGCAGGGATTCTCAAAAAGCTCTGCTCTGAATTTGTTTATTAGGATCTTGAAGAGATTTAACTATATCCTCTTCCACGAGTCACTTAAATTGGCAGACCCCACAAACTGAAATTAGATGTTTCGCTGACAATTGCTGAAATGAGAAAGGGAGGGCTCCTGCAAGAAGTTTCCACGGAAACCACCCAGTCCTTGCATCTACCATTTACCTTAGACTTTGGCTGGCATTCAAGCACATCAAATCAGCAATAAAAATGTAAGGAAGATGGAAGGGCTTTGGAGTAGTAAAAAATATCAATGCTTGGTACAGTGAGATTTTCCAGGAAAAAAGAAGGCATAATCAGTCCAAACATCTCAGGACTCAGATTAAGAAGCCTATGCATACTCAACCCCCACTTCCCCCCGCTTTTTTGGCCATACCACACAGCTTGCAAGATCTTATCTCCCCAACCTGGGATCAAACCTGGGCCCTCAGCAGTGAAAGCACAGAGTCCTAACCACTGGACCATCAGGGAAGTCCCCAACCCATTTTTCAGTTCAGTTGCTCAGTTGTGTCTGACTCTTTGTGATCCCATGGACTGCAGTACGCCAGGCCTCCCTGTAGCATGCCAGTAATCTCCCGGAGTTTACTCAAATTCATGTCCATTGAGTCAGTGATGCCATCCAACCACCTCATTCTCTGTCGTCCCCTTCTCCTCCCACCTTCAATCTTTTCCCAGCATCAGGGTCTTTTCAAATGAGTTCCATTTTTAAATACCCCAAAAGAAGTTTAGAAACAATAGTGTCTGGTTTCCCTAGTGTTGCTATGACAAAGTACCACAAACTGGGAGGCTTAAAACGACAGAAACGTATTGCCTTACAGTTCTGGAGCTTGTAAGTACAAAATCAAGGCATTAGCAGGGTTCATTTCTTCCAAGGGTTCTGAGGAAATATCTGTTCCATGCCTCTCTTATAACCTCTGCAACTCCAGGAGTTCCTTGGTTTGTAAACACATAACTCCAATCTTCATCTTCACATGGCATTTTTCTTGGGTGAGTTAGGACTCCACCCTTCTCCAGGAAAATCTCATCTTAACTTGATTGCATCTGCGAAAAGCTACTTCCAAATAAGGTCACACACATGCCAAGGTACCAGAGGTTAGGACTTCAACATATCTTTTTATGGGGATACAATTCAACCCATAAAACACAGCTCTTATATAAAGTATTTTATTTTACCTATTCACTGTTTGTTAAGGCAAACTGATAGCTCCATTTAATGTATAGCTTAATCAAAACAGAAGGTTTGTACTTGGTCACATAGCCACACTTAGCTACAATGAAATCTGAGCGGTGCAACCTTTACTCTGGGTAGCCACGTGCCCAGCTCAAAAATGGAGTTTCTACTATAAAAGAGAAGAAGATAGGAATCAGGGAACAATAAGAAATCTCTATCACATAGGCAAAGAGAAAAATCACTCAGGAAAACAAGTCAGTGCCTAAACACTCTGGTTCTTAGGTGAGAACCCACTGCAGGAACAAGATCATAAAACTTAATGGTGCTTGGAAATGACCTTGGAACTGAAATGAAAAAACTAGTTTGTGTCTAACAGAAAACCAGAGGCAAAAGGCACTCAAAGGGCAAACACTGAATAGAATTTCAAATTAGCAGCACTTGAGGAAAAAAGTCAATCATACACCTATGTACAGAGATTCACATTGCTCCACTTCAAAACAAAACTAGACCAGGGCCTTAGAACACCACCAAATATAAAGGTACTATTAATACATTATTTAGTATTATGATTCTTCTGACTCATGCTTTTTTTTAATTTATTTTTAATTGGAGGCTTCCCTCATAGCTCAGTTGGTAAAGAATCCGCCTGCAGGGCAAGAGACCCCAGTTCGATTCCTGGGGCGGGAAGATCCACTGGAGAAGGGATAGGCTACCCACTCTAGTATTCTTGGGCTTCCCTTATGGCTCAGCTGGTAAAGAATCTGCCTGCAATTCGGGGGACCTGGGTTCAATCCCTGGGTTGGGAAGATCCCCTGGAGAAGGGAAAGGCTACCCACTTCAGTATTCTGGCCTCGAGAATTCCATTCAGGACTGGCTTTGTTCACTTAGCATAAGTCTCTGGAGATCCATCTAAGATTTGTGTACATCAGTAGTTCATTCCTTTATACTCCTGAGTAGTATTCCACGGTATGAATGTACCAGTTTGTTTAGCCATTCACCCAATGAAGGGAATCTGCATCATTTTCAGTTAAGGGCTATTAGAAATAAATCTGCTATAAACATTTGTGTACATGTTTTTATCTGAACATAAATCTTCATTTATCTGGGATAAATGCCCAGGAGTATAATTACTGGGTTACATATGGTAGTTGCATATTTAGTGTTTTTAAGAAACTATCAAACTATTTTCCAGAGGGGCTATATCATTGTACACTCCCATCAGCAAGGTATGAGTGACCCCATTTCTCTGCAGCATTTGGTGATGTCACCATTTTGTATTCTATCTACTTAGGTATGTAGTAGTATCCCATTTGGCTTTAATTTGCATTTTTCCAGTGGTTCATAACGTTGAACAACTTTTCCTGTGCTTATCTGTCATGTTATATATCCTATTCAATGAAATATCTCTTTATGTCTTTTGCCCATTTTTTTCCCATTTTCAATTGGATTGTTTGGTTCTTTTAATGTTGAGTTTTGAGAATTTTTTATATACTGCAGATAGTCCTTTGATATATATGTGCTTTGTAAATATTTTCTCCCATTGTGCAGCTTGTCTCTTAACAAGATTTTTATCAATGTAAAATGAATTTGATGTGTGAAATTCATTTTAATGAAATGAATCAATGTTATCATTTTTTTTCCTTTTATGAATCATACTATCTGTGTCAAGTCTAAGAATTCTTTGCCTAGTTCTAGGTCCTGAAGATTTTCTAGTATTCTGAAAAAATTATAGCTTTAAATTCTACATTTTTTTTGCTTTAATTTTATTTTATTTTTAAACTTTACATAATTGTATTAGTTTTGCCAAATATCAAAATGAATCCGCCACAGGTATACATGTGTTCCCCATCCTGAACCCTCCTCCCTCCCTCCCCATACCATCCCTCTGGGTCATCCCAGTGCTCTAGCTCAAAACATCCAGTATCGTGCATCGAACCTGGACTGGCATCTCATTTCATACATGATATTTTACATGTTTCAATGCCATTCCCCCAAATCTTCCCACCCTCTCCCTCTCCCACAGAGTCCATAAGACTGTTCTATACATCAGTGTCTCTTTTGCTGTCTCGTACACAGGGTTATTGTTACCATCTTTCTAAATTCCATATATATGCGTTAGTATACTGTATTGGTGTTTTTCCTTCTGGCTTACTTCACTCTGTATAATAGGCTCCAGTTTCATCCACCTCATTAGAACTGATTCAAATGTATTCTTTTTAATGGCTGAGTAATACTCCATTGTTTATAATCTCAAAAATATACAAGCAACTCCTACAGCTCAACTCCAAAAAATAAATGACCCAATCAACAAATGGGCCAAAGAACTAAATAGACATTTCTCCAAAGAAGACATACAGATGGCTAACAAACACATGAAAAGATGCTCAACATCACTTATCATCATAGAAATGCAAATCAAAACCACTATGAGGTACCATTTCACACCAGTCAGAATGGCTGCGATCCAAAAGTCTACAAATAATAAATGCTGGAGAGGGTGTGGAGAAAAGGGAACCCTCTTACACTGTTGGTGGGAATGCAAACTAGCACAGCCACTATGGAAAACAGTGTGGAGATTCCTTAAATTCTACATTTAACTTTGTGATCAATTTGATTTATTTTTTGTATAAGGTGTGATATTTAGATCAAGGTATTTTTGTTTCTGGTTTTTGTTTTCACCTATTTATGTTCAACTGATCCAGCACCATTTGTTTCCTCCTCTTATTTAATTGCTTTCACACTTTTTGTCAAAAATCAATTGGGCAGGGCTTCCCTGGTGGCTCAGTGATACAGAATCTGCCTGCCAATGCAGGAGACAAAGGTTCAATCCCTGATCTGGGGAGATCCCACATACCACATTCCTTCCTTGGAAAAGGAAATGGCAACCCACCCCAGTGTTCCTGCCTGGAGAATCCCAGGGACGGGGGAGCCTGGTGGGCTGCCGTCTCTGGGGTTGCACAGAGTCAGATACGACTGAAGTGACTTAGCAGTAGCAGTAGCAGCACATACCACAGAGCAACTAAGTCCGTGCGCCACAACTACTGAGCCTGTACTCTGGAGCCCACGGAGCCACAACTACTGAAGCCTCAGGGCCTACAGCCCAAGCTCCACAACAAGGGAAGTCACAGCAATGAGAAGGCCACACACCACAACTAGAGAGTAGCCCCCCTGCTTGCCATGACTAGAGAAAAGCCCACACAGCAATGAAGACCTAGCACACCCAAATATAAATAGTCGATTAGGCATATTCATGTGGGTCTGTTTTTAGGTTATTCTGTTCACTGATCTATGTATCTATCTCACCACCAACACCACACAGTCTTGATTACTATAGTCATATAAGTCTTGAAATCAGGCAGACTGATTCCTTCTACTTTATTCTTCTTTTTCAAAATTGTTTTAGCTATTCTAGCTCCTTTGCCATTCCATGTAAATTTTATTTTTTTTTTGTTTTTTTTTTCCATGTAAATTTTAGAATACCCATATCTATATCTACAAAAAACCTGCTGGGATTTTTATAGGAATTATATAAATCAATTTGGGGAGAACTGACGTCTTTACTACATTGAGTCTTCTAATCCATGAACAACATGGCATGTCTCTCCATTTATTTAGATCTCTGATTTCTATCATCAGTACTCTGTATTTTTCAGGATACAAGTTCTGTGTATGCTTTATTAGATTTACACTTTTTTTTTTGAACAACTGTAACTGTTATTGTAATTGTAATGCTAGTATATAGAAATACAATTGATTTTTATATGTTCATCATTGAACCTTGCTGAACCCACTTATTAGGTCTAGAATTTATTTTGTAAATTCCTTGGGACTTATACATAGACAATAACATCATCTGCAAATAGGGGCAGTTTTATTTTTTTCCTTTCTGATCATATGCTTTTTATTTCTTTCTCTTGCCTAATTGCACTGGCTAAAACTTCTAGGGCAATGTTGAAAAACAGAGATAGGAAGAGACATCTTTGTCTTGAAAATGTACCCAAAATAACCTCAGAGATAACAAAAAATGAAGAAAAATAAAGTAGTAAATATACAGATGCATCTAAATTAGTAGTTGGCAAACAAAGATTTACAAGCCAAATCTGGTCAACTCTGCTTTTGTAAATACATTTTATTGGAACACAGACACGCAAAATCATTTACATATTACCTATGACTTCTTTGGCACCACAACAGTGGGGTTGAGTACTTTTAATGGAGACTATATGGCCCACAGAGGCTAAAATATTACCATCTGACTCTACAGAAAAAAAACTGCTGAACTGTGATCTAAATAAACAATGCCTCCATAAAATAATGTCTTGTAGAGTTTAATATATAACACTAAAGAATGTAAGACCTGAAACCATAAAACTCCTAGAATAAAACATAGGCAGTACATTCTGTGACTTGAATATTAGCAATATCTTTCTGGATATGTCTCCTCAGGCAACAGAAACAAAAGCGAAAATAGATAAATAGGACTACATAAAACGAAAAAGCTTCTACACAGCAAAGGAAATCATCCACAAAATGAAAAGACAAGTTACTGAATGGGAGAAGATACATCTTACATCAGATAAGGGGTGAATATCCAATATATATAAATATATGCACCCCTATGTGGTCAAAACAGCATTATTTACAATAGTCAAGATATGGAAACAACCTAAGTGTTCATCAACAGATGAACAGATAAAAATGTGGTGTGTATACACACACACACACACACACACACACACACATATATATATGTAATAGAATACTGCTGCTGCCTCTAAGTCACTTCAGTCGTGTCCGACTCTGTGCAACCCCACAAATGGCAGCCCACAAGGCTCCCCCGTCCCTGGGATTCTCCAGGCAAGAACACTGGAGTGGGTTGCCATTTCCTTCTCCAATGCATGAAAGTGAAAAGTGAAAGTGAAGTCTCTCAGTCGTGTCCGACTCTTAGCGACCCCATGGACTGCAGCCTACCAGACTCCTCCATCCATGGGATTTTCCAGGCAAGAGTACCGGAGTGGGGTGCCATTGCCTTCTACTCAGCCATAAAAAATGATGAAATCTTGCCATTTGCAACAACATGGATAGACATTGAGAGTATTATGCTAAGTGAAATAAGTCAGATGAGAAAGCCAAATACCAGATGATTTCACTCATATGTGAAAATATATTTTAATAAAGAAATACATAAATGAACAAACCAAATAAAAATAAATACACAAATACAGAGAACAGAGCAGTGGTTATCAGAGGGGAAGGGGGGATTAAATGAGTAAAAGGGGTCAACTATATGGTGATGGATGGTAACTAAGCTTTTGGTGTGCACACTGCTATACTGTGTATATCATTAGAGATATAATACTGTACACATGAACCTTTTACATTACAAACCACAGTTACCTCAATTTAAATAAATATATATATACACACACATATATATAGGGCTTCCCTGGTGATCCAGTGGTTAAGAATCCGGGGAGGGGAGGGCTTCCCTTGTGGCTCAGTTGGTAAAGAATCTGCCTCCAATGCAGGAGACCTGGGTTCGATCCCTGGGTTGGGAAGATACCCTGAAGAAGAGAAAGGCTACCCACTTCAGTATTCTGGCCTAGAGAATTCCATGGACTGTATAGTCCATGGGGTCACAAAGAGCTGGACATGACTGAGCAACTTTCACTTGCAATGCAGGAGACATGGGTTCAATCCCTGATCCGGGAAGATCCCACATGCCCCACAGAGCAACTAAGCCTGTGCACCACAACGACCGAGCCTGAGACATCTGCAACTACTGAGCCCATGTGCCCTAACTACTGAAGCCCGTGCCCCTAGAGCCTGTGCTCCACAACAAGAGAAGCCACGGGAATAAGAAGCCCTCACACCACAACCAGAGAGTAGTTCCCACTCACTGCAACTACAGAAAGCCTGTGTGCAGCGACCAAGACCCAGCACAATCAAAACTAAATAAATTTAAAAATTCTAAATATACATATGGTATCTCAGCTGGTAAAGAATTCACCGGCAATGCAGAAGAAACCGGTTCGATTCCTGAGTTGGGAAGATCCCCTGGAGAAGGGATAGGCTACCCACTCCAGTATTCTCAGACTTCCCTGGTGGCTCAGATGGTAAAGAATCCTCCAGCAATGGGAGAGACTTGGGTTCGATCCCTGGGTTGGGAAGATCCCCTGGAGGAGGGTAAGGTATCCCCTGGTATGGTAACCCACTCCAGTATTCTTGCCTGGAGAATCCCCATGGACAGAGGACCCTGGTGGGCTATAGTACATGGAGTCACAAAGAGTTGGACGTGACTGAGCAAATAAGCACAGCACAGCACATGTAACACTAAAATATAAGGTAAAAATAAGTTGGGAGATAGGATAAGTGAAGTTAAAGAGCCTTGAATTGTCCAGGAAGAAGATAAAGACAATATTAATAACATCCCATAAACACATCCTCTTAGAGGGCTTTCTCCACTGCTCAATGGTAAAGAATCTACCTGCAATGCAAGAGATGTGGGTTTGATCCCTGGGTCAGGAAGATCCCCTGGAGGAGAAAATGGCAACCCACTCTAGTATTTTTGCCTGGAAAATCCTATGGAAAGAGGAGCTTGGCGGGCTACAGTCCAAGGGTTGCAAAGAGTCGGAAACAACTGAGCAACTGAGCACACAAACACATCCTCTTAGGTTCAAAAGGTAGAAAAACCTCTATGGAGTCTCATTTTATTGTTTTTCAGGAAAATTAAAGCAGAATCACTTACCTGTTAACATCACTGAATAGCAAGATATTATGAGTCTGTAATAAATCCCTCTTTAAAATATCCACAAGGGGGATCCACTAGTGTCTAACCATCCATCCCCATGCTATTCACTGCTAGCATGACCAGACCAACCATCCTAGTTTGCCTGAGACTGAGGGGTTCCTAATTGGGAAAGGAGTACATCAAAGCTGTATAGTGTCACCCTGCTTATTTAACTTATATGCAGAATACATCATGCGAAATGCCAGGCGGGATGAAGCACAAGCTGGAATCAAGAGTGTGGGGAGAAATATCAATAACCTCAGACACAGAGATGACACCACCCTTATGGCAGAAAGTGAAGAGGAACTAAAGAGCCTCTTGATGAAAGTAAAAGGAGAGTGAAAAAGGTGGCTTAAAACTCAACATTTAAAAACCTAAGATCATGGCATCCAGTCCCATCACTCCATAGCAAATAGATGGGGAAACAATGGAAACAGTGACAGACTTTATTTTCTTGTGCTCCAAATCACTGCAGATAGTGAGTGCAGCCATGAAATTAAAAGACGCTTGCTCCCTGGAAGAAAAGCTATGACCAACCTAGACAGCATATTAAAAAGCAGAGTTATTATTTTGCTGACAAAGTTCCATCTAGTCAAAGCTGGTTTTTCCTGTGGTCATGTATGGATGTGAGAGTTGGACTATAAAGAAAGCTGAGCGCCGAAGAATTGATGCTTTTGAACTATGGTGTTGGAGAAGACTCTTGAGGGTCCCTTGGACTGCAAGGAGATCCAACCAGTCCATCCTAAAGGAAATCGGTCCTGAATACTCATCGGAAGGACTGATGCTGAAGCTAAAACTCCAAAACTGTGGCCACCTGATGTGAAAAACTGGCTCATTGGAAAATACCCTGATGCTGGGAAAGACTGAAGGCAGGAGGAGAAGACAACAACAGAGGATGAGATGGTTGGATGGCATCACTGACTCAATGGACATGAGTTTGAGTGAACTCTGGGAGTTGGTGATGAACAGGGAGGCCTGGCGTGCTGCCATCCATGGGGTCGCAAAGAGTCAGACACGACTGAGCAACTGGACTGAACTGAACTGAACTGAGGGATTCTTAGGATGTAGGATTTTCATTGCTAAAAATGAAAGTCCAACTTGGTAACCCTACTTCCAGCTCCAACGGTCCACACAAGTGAAATGGACTGAGCATGGCAGAACCAGTCCTTCTCTTTTCCATTCACTTCTAGCATCCTAGTGAGCAGGTAACCAAGTACATACCACCTCCCCTACTGCTGTCACAATTGCTTCCCAAATGATGCCTGAGAGAACACAAACTCCTCGGCTCCTTAAAGGTGCAGTGTGTCAAAAAGTTAACTGAAAGAGAAGAACTCGTGGATATCTTCTCAAGCTCTGTCTTCTCACTTTCTAGACACCACCGTCCTACTAAAGGATACCAATATGTAGTACAGAAACAAAAGTCTATTTAATCTAAGAGAACTGGGAAACTTCCAAAGAGCACTGACCTGAAAAATCTTGACAGAGCAGAGGAAATTGATTTTCTACCAAAGCCATGCAGAGGATTAGACTCAGATTTAGGCCAATAAAAGATTTACATTCCATCCAAGTCCCAATATAACATGACGCACAGATGAAAACATGCTCGTGAAATGACATAGCTGACTCACATTAGAAAGTCTAAAGTAAAAATCAGCTCATAGGAATGCTAGTCCCAAAGGTAGAAACATAACATATAAGCTACATAAAATGTCTATAATGAATCACAGCATAATCAGTTTTTCAAATAGATTTTCATAATTTTTATTCTCATTCTGGCCCCTTTTCAAAATGACTGCCCACAAAATCTCAGGATCACAAAATAGCATCTGTCATGCATTTATAATGATCAGAAAATTCTTAAAATTAATAAGGAGTATCTTAAAATTATTGAAACCTCCAGCTTTCCAACTTTCATATATTAGACTACTTCACTCCTCTGCTACCACTTATGCAGATAATTTTTTTCTTATAACCTCTAATAATTATGGTAAGGTTCCCAGAACTACACTTAGAGCCAGTAGAAGTATTGGGGGCCAGTCTAACCTTGACTGACCTGGGTACCCACAACTGAGCAATGTGCAATGAAAATGCAGGTATGCCCATCAGGTGGCCACCTGTTCTGGCTACAGTGAAAATTAAAATTAAAGCCGCTTCTCACAACACTCTTCACTTTTTCAAGTGTTCTTCAAATACAGATCTTTTTTTCAATCTTCCTATATTGCACAGGATATCAACAGATAAAGTAAAGAAAAGCTATCCCTGTATAAATGAAGCATAATATTGGGACAGCAGGAGTCAAGAACTAAAGTAAGGGAGCCAGCCTCCATGTAGAATTGGTCACATTCAACTGAACCTAATTTTGAAAGAAGAAGGAAAATACTTAAGGAAGCAAGAAGCTCTAAGCCAATGCAATTAACAGCGGTTAAACGTAATGGGTTGATTCCTGAGGTGGAAATGCTTTTGATTTCATGGTCATACAATTAAATACAGTAAATCCATATAGCTCTGTACCCAGTCAAGGCCCTTTCTTAATTTTAAAAGCTCAAACCAAGTATAATAAAAGTACAGATAACTGGTTCAGGAAGAGTACCCATTAACATCCTCAAGTTTCAGGGAAACCTATTTTAACCTTTAAGACATCTAGAAAAACTCAGTTCTGAATCTGTTTAAACAAATATTCTTTCCAGGAGCCACCTGAATTGATGGGCACCATGTACTAACTGAGGGATCCCCGGGTTGGGAAGATTCCCCTAGAGAAGGGAATGGCTACCCACTCCAGTGTTCTTGCCTGGACAATCCCATGGACAGAGGAGCCTTGTGGGCTACAGTCCATGGAGTCGCAAAGAGTCGGACAGGACTGAAGTGACTGAGCATGCACATATTTTACTGGAAGGGGATGCTTCCCAGGAATAGCTGGATGAAGAAAGGAAGGGCTCCTCTAAGAAACCTTCATGAAAACCACCCAGTCTTTGTATCTATCATTTATCTTATACTTGGGCTGTCAATTTCAGCACATCAAATCAGCAATAAGAACATCAGGATGTTAGAAGGGCTTTGGAAAATGAAGAATTCCTAGTTTAGTAGAGGGTGATTTTCCAGGAAAGAAAAGAAAGCACCAGCAGTTCAAACTTCTCAGGACTCAAGAGACCTCTGCTGTTTCAGCCTACTAAAATACAAGTCCCACAAATGAAATATTTGCAACACAGCTTTTATATTAAGTATTTGATTTTGTCCATTCACCAATGTATATAAAAGCAAATTTATATTTTCATTTACATTGTGAATGGTTTGGGTATTTTAAAATATGGAACTCTGATTTGGACATTTGGAATATGAAAAGGAAATACAATTTATAATTTTGCAACTATGGGATATAAGGATCCCATGTGGCAACCTATGGGATATAACGATCCTATGTGGCAACCAGCCTCCAAGATGGTACCAATGATCTCCACCTACTAGTACTCATAATGCCCTTGTAACACCTTTTTCCACATTGTATCAGAGTTGTCTGTGTGACCAAGTGAAGTGATGATATGTGACTTCTGAGACAAGGACATAGAAGATATAGTAACTTCTCTCTTGCTGTCTCTCTCAGATTCCTCACACTGGGGGAGGCTAGCTGCCATGTCCTGAAGACCCTCAAGCAGCCCTAAGGAGAGGACCATGTGATGAGGAAATGAGGCCTTGTGCCAACAGCCATGTGAGTGAATCATCATAGAAGCAGATGCTCCATCTAATCAAGCCTTCAAATGACAACAGCCCTGGATGACAACTTGACTAAAACCTCAAGAAAGATCCTGAACAAGAACCACTCAGCTTAGCGTCTCTTGGATTACTTATTATCAGAAACTATATGAGATAATAAATGTCTGCTGTTTCAAAGGACTAAGATTTGAGATAACTTGTTACACAGCAATAGCTAACTAATACAACACATAACTGTTATCACTTGGGTTTCCCTTGCCTTTCTTTATGTTTAAATCAATGCTAATGAGGTAGTATGGTAGTGGGGAAAGAACAGGATTCTACAGGCAAACGTATTTGGGTCAAATCCTAGCCCCACCACCTACAACCCTGTATATTCTTCATCAAATTACATACTTCCAGTGCTTCAATTTCTTCATCTAAAACAAAAAGATGAGTATATCAATTTCACAGATTATTTGTAAAAAATCAAAGTACAGTTGCTCCTTTAACAGCATGGGTTTCAACTGTGCAGGTCCATTTATGCATGGACTTTTGTTCAATAGTAAATACTAAAGTACTGCATGATCCGTGGCTGGTTGAATCCGTGGATTGGAACTGTGTATACTGATACAAAGAAACTACAGGTTCAGAGGATTTCACATGTGATTATCCATGATGTGGAGGGTCAACACCCTGAACCTCCATGTTGTTCAAGGGTCAACTGTCTATATAAAAAGCATGGACTAAACAAGCATTTAATGTTAGTTCCCTCGCTATTTTAAGGGGTAAATGATTCTACTAAAACTGAGACAACTGATGAACAAAACTTCAATTAAATTGAACTACTGAACCCTAGGAAAGTTCGAAAAAGATTCCCTTTCCCATGGATGCAAGGGAAGACCTTAAAGCCATCCCCAGGGCCTGCCCCATAATTTGCAAAAACAAGGGGGCCACCCTATGTGCTAAGTGTTTTATAAAATTTAATACATTTAATATTTTTTCAACACCCCTGCATTAATCCGGGTAAGCTAGGTTACACGAAAGCAGGGTTTCTCAACTTCAGCACCACTGACATCATGGGACCAGATCATTCTTTGTTGTGGGAGCTGTCCTGTGCATTCAAGGATGTCTAGCAGCATCTACCCACTACATGCCAGCAGCACCTTCCCCAGCTGTGACAACAAATCACTGTCTGCAGATATTGCCACATGTCTCAGTGTGGGGAGTACAAAAACACATCTTATCTGAGGACTAGTGTGCTAAAGTATCAAAAATCACCAAATCTTAAAGGTTTAAACTGACTTTTTTTTTTCCTTGCTCATGCTACAAACGGGGCTCCCTCTGCCCAATGGTATTGTCATCCTGTGTTTGTATAGAACCTCGCCAGTTATCATGGCAGAAGGTAAAAGAGACATGGCAAACTACATGCTTCTGCTTGGAAAAAGGCACACATCACTGCCCCTCACAGTCGTTGTTCAGCCGCTAAGTCGTGTCTGACTCTTTGTGACCCCATGGACTGCAGCATACCAGGCTTCCTTGTCCTTTACTATCTCCCAGAGTTTGCTCAAATTCATGTCCATCAAGTCGGTGATGCCATCCAACCATCTCATCCTCTGTCGTCCCCTTCTCCTCCTGCCTTTAATCTTTCTCAGCATCAGGGTCTTTTCCAATGAGTAAGCTCTTTGCATCAAGGGGCCAAAGTATTGGAGTTTTAGCTTCAGCATCAGTCCTTCCAATGAACACCCAGAACTGATCTCCTTTAGGATGGACTGGATGGATCTCCTTGCAGTTCAAGGGACTCTCAAGAGTCTTGTCCAACACCACAGTTCAAAAGCATCAATTCTTCGGCGCTCAGCTTTCTTTATAGTCCAACTCTCACATCCATACATGACTACTGGAGAAACCATAGCTCTGACTATACCAACCTTTGTCAGCAAAGTAACGTCTCTGCTTTTTAATACACTATCTAGGTTGGTCATAGCTTTTCTTCCAAGGAGCAAGCATCTTTAATTTCATGGCTCCAGTCACCATCTGCAGTGACTTTAGAGCCAAAAAAAATAAATAAAGTCTGTCACTGTTGCCATTGTTTCCCCCATCTATTCTGCCGTGAAGTGATGGGACCAGATGCCATGATCTTAATTTTCTGAATATTGAGTTTTAAGGCAATTTTTTCACTCTCTTCTTTCACTTTTATCAAGAGGCTCTTTAGTTCTTATTCACCTTCTGCCATAAGGGTGGCATCATCTGCGTATCTGAGGTTATTGATATTTCTCCTAGCAATCTTGATTCCAGCTTATGCTTCATCCAGTCTGGCATTTTGCATCATGTACTCTACATACAAGTTAAATAAGCAGGGTGACAATATACAGCCTTGATGTATTTCTTTCCCAATTTAGAACCAGTCTGTTGTTCCATTTCCAGTTCTAACTTGCTTCTTGACCTGCATACAGATTTCTCAGGAGGCAAGTAAAGTGGTCTGGCATTCCCATCTCTTGAAGAATTTTCCACAGTTTGTTGTGATCCACACCATCAAAGGCTTCAGCATAGTCAATGAAGCAGAAGTAGATGTTTTCCTGGAACTCTGTTGCTTTTTCTATGATCCAATAGCCCCTCAGAGGCTACTGGCCAAAGCAAACCCATGGCAAAAGATGATATAAAGGAAGGGACACTGAACATCTGTAAGCAATTATGCAGTCTATCAATCCCTAAAACATCCTGAGGTACTAACATCTTATACAAGAAGAAAGGTATTCACAGCTAACTTGACAAAACTCACCACAGTCTACCAAGAGTTAACCCAAATGTACCCAACATGCACACAAAAAAATCAACATTCTCTCCACTTTGACACTGGTTTTCAAACTGTGCTCTATGGAAGTGAACACTTTGTAAAAGTGCTTCAGATATTCTGTAACACTTAATTCATTTTTTATTTTTTAAAAATATATTTGATACTACTTCTAAGTATATAACCAAGAGAATTTAAAACAAATACCCATACAAAAACCTATACATGAATGTTCATAGCGGCATTATACATAAAAGCCAAAAAGTGGAAACAATTCAAATATTCAATAGAACAAAATGTGGTATATATCCATAAGGTAGAATATTATTTCACCAAAACAATGAATGAAATACTGATACATGCTATAGCCTTAAAAACATTCAGTGGATGAACCTTAAAAACATTCAGTGAAGTCAAAGAAGCCAGACACAAAAGACCACATATTGTATGATCCCATTTATATGAAATGTCTACAGTGGATAAATCTATAGGGACAGAAAGTAGATTACTGGGTGCCCAGGGCTAGGATGGAAGACTGCTAGAAGGGATGGAGTTTCTAACTGAGAGTAATGAAAATGATCTAAATTTTATTGTGGTCCTGGTAGCACAATCCTGTGCATAAAGTAAAAACCACTGAAGTGTACACTTTAAATGAGTGACTTGTATGGTATGTGATGCATATGTAATAAAATTATTACCCAAAAAAAAGTCTGCCAGAGGACTTCCCTAGTGGTCCAGTGGTTGAGAGTCTGCCTGCCAATGCAGGGGACACAGGTTCGATTTCAGCAGGATTCCACATGCCGAGGGGCAACTAAGCTCACGTGCCACAACTACTGAAGCTCTTGCACCTAGAGCCTGTGCTCCCCAACAAGAGAAGCCACCACAGTGCCAGGCTGGATGAATCACAGGCTGGAATCAAGGTTGCCAGGAGAAACATCAACAACCTCAGATGCACAGATGACACAATGAGAAGCCTGCACACTGCAACTAGAGAGTAGCCCCTGTTCGCCACAGCTAGAGAAAGCCTGCAAGCATCAGCGAAGCCCCAGTGCAGCCAGAAGTAAAAAATAAATACATAAAACTTTTAAGAGTTAATCACACTGTGAACTTCATTTAAAATAAACTTTGCCAGAATAGAGATATGCTTGACTTTTTGCTTTGTTTTTCATTGTTGTTATCTCTTTTTTCTAGATCTCTATAAAATAAACATGATTACAATTTTTGCCAACAGATGGAGATAATCATAGTTCCCAGGTACAGGGCTTGGCCACACTTTGAAAACCTGCTTCCCTACAGGGAGAAGGAGAAAATGTAATCTGGAAACAAATGGTGGACAACTCAGATTCACAAATCTGATGGAGAATAAAAATGAATTTGAAATTTCACTCACAACATTTTGTTTCTTTTATAAGGCAGTCCCTGTCACACAATCCACAAGAAACTGAACTGTAAACTTTCTCCCCTCCCATGGATTTAACAGTGTTCTACTGTAATGCAGCCCATCAAAGACCAGAAAACCTTTTCTTCTTAAACTTCTGTCCAAGATAATAACTTATTCCCTGAAGACAAATTCTCAAATGGAAGTCAAAGGTGACTGCAAAGTACTTTGCAGGGCCTGCACATGAGCCAACAGAACACAATTCCCTTTTAATCTTTCATTTGCTTGAAAAGATGTTTGATGAAAAGCGCTTAAGATGCGGCTTTCTTAAATTTTGGTCAGAAGATAAATATCGTAACTCCAGTAATCTGCATTCTATTAGAAAAGAAGTTCTTCATTTTTTTGTGCCATGGACCCTTTGGCAGTCTGGTGAAACTTTTTGGATCTATTTTAGAAGTGATGCTTTTAAATACAAAAATAAAACACAGGATTACAATGGAAGCCAATTATATTAAGATATTTATTAAAATACTATAGAAATGAGTAATATAGCAATATATATACTCTTTTATTATGGCATTAAGTATCATGAAGTACCGAAAACTCTAAAACCTGCCAAAATTTTGAAGTCATGACCAGGAAAAATGATATTTCCAGGTATCTGCAACAGCTATAATGCAATATGAAACTGATTTATTGATGACAAAGTTACAGGTGGTCAGGTACAGGTTAATTTGTACAAAGTTACAGGTAATTTGTACGTGTACAAAGTCACAGGTAATTTGTTACCTGCATTCATTAATTAATTAAAATACTAAATATCCATTGTTACTCAAAATGAAAAGTTACTTTTTTATCCATTCAAGGTCAGGGTCCCTTTGAATTCTATCTGCAGATTCCTTGAGATCTGAGAACCTGCGCAAAGAATGCATGCTTTAAAATGAGCATAATAACCTAAGATGTGAATTCTTCCCATACAGGTGCAAATTTTAAGATGTCTGCAAAGATCATTTAGAATGTTTTCCTTATAAAAGACACAGAAACAAAGGTTGTTGTTTTTGTCATTTTTTTTATGTACTGCCAATGCCTTGTACCCAGCACACAAGAAAGTAAACATTAATAAATAAATAAATAGTATCATCTGAGATAAAAGAAGCCAGCCAAGTTCACTTTTATTCTGGACATTCTCTCAACATAAATCCTATTGTTAGACTTGGCTAACTGCCTAGAATTTTATCTGGACTAACCCTTAACCATAGGAGAGAAGGCAAATTTTATACTACCCCCAGAATTTATCCTCCACCTACCTTCTACACTCTACACTGAGATTGTTCTCAGATTTCTTAATCAATATTGAAACAAGTAAAATCTCCTGTGGCTATGAATTTTGGCAGTCTTAATGGTATCCATGGAAACGTCCTAATTGAAAACATTCAGTTCCCATTGGATCATCTTATCCCATGGAGCATTAAAGAGAATTCGTTTAAATCCTCCCACATATTTGACACCCTGTAAAGAGTCTGGCAGTGCTAAGTACATACATGATATGGGGGGAAACCTGTAATCGGTGCATCCAAAATAATTCTAGAGAATGGCTTATGGATATTCAAAACCCTGACTGTGATGTGCTTGCAACACTTGGTAAATTTAGCATTTTGTCTGCAATATAACCAGCACTCTGAAGCTTATCAACAATTTCCTTTTCACTGCATTAAAAAAGGACCATTTATTAATTTATGCCATAGAAAGTAAGAAGTCAGCAACTGGGAGCCCCCTGGCTTTCTCACCTTTCCTCATAATTTTGCCTCACGTGTTACTTATTAAATGGTACAAAATTTCTAGTTAACATCAACACTGCTTTTCCTGCTTTAAAGATCCAGGGCTACAAATAATAAACACAGCATCATAAAAAAATCCAGCTCGCCTATTTTTCTCTTGTCCTAGGCACATCTGTTTTGTGTTATCAATCGGTACTAGTGTGAAGAGGGTAGAAAATCAGACGCAGCCAGTAAGAAAGCCACTTTATCTTTTTACACACCTCATCTTTTTTTTATATATACACCTCACCTTCTTTATGTGTAAAATGGTGGTGAGGATGCAGTGACCACGTCTGCCCCAAAACTGAGATAACTGCGACCGAACCCAGGCCTTATCCTCACCCACCCTACGCCCCAGTGGTGCTGCTGCTGCTCCTCCTCAGGCTCCAGTGCTCACTCAGCAGGGGTGACTCAAGAAAAAAAGGAAACACAAGGGCACAGAGAGAGCATGGATACCAGCCAAGGCTGACAGAGTTTCAATAACCTGGGATTAGAAAAGCTGTACAAATATATTTATTATCAAGATGGTTCAACTTGTCATTATTATCAGCTTACTTTTATTGAGTAAAAGGTTCTGTGCTCACGCCAGATGGCCAGAAGAACATTAGGAAATTTTTTCTGACAGACAGTGCTCGGTAATCCAAAACAAGCCAAAAGCAGAATCTCCTGCTATTTGGATAACCCATCATCCATGGAAAGAGCAGAGGCAATGAAGTGTTTCTTCTTTCCTTCAGGTTTCTACCCTGACTGGGTTATGACAAAATAAAGTATAACCATTACAACCCCAGTACCAAATCTGTTTGCCAATATTTAACTGAATTGAAAAATCAAGGCTTTCATTTAATCACCACCTATAAGAGGCACAAGCAGGTCTTCCCTGGTGGTTCACTGCTTAAGAATCCACCTGCCAATGGGTTCAATCCCTGGTCTGAGAAGATCCCACATGTCACAGGGCAACTAAACCCATGGGCCACAACTACTGAGACTACGCGCCCCAGAGCTCGTGCTCCACAAGGAAGCCACGACCATGAGAAGCCTGTGCTTGAAAACAGAGAAAGCCCACACGCAGCAACAAAGATCCAGTGCAGCCATACATAAATAAATAAATGCATACTAAAATCCTCAAAGGAAAAAACACAAGTATCCAGGGCTCACTATGATGTGAAAAGCCTAAGTCATGTTGTATTTCATCCTCAGACAATGAAATACCGCAGCAAGAGAGATAGGGCACAGACACCAATAGGACATTCCTAAGAGTAAAGAGCAGAAGCTATTAAGAAGAGGTGGCAAGAATACACAGAAGAACTGTAGAAAAAAGATCATGATCCAGATAATCATGATGGTGTGATCACTCACCTAGAGCCAGACATCCTGGAATGTGAAGTCAAGTGGGCCTTAGGAAACATCACTATGAACAAAGCTAGTGGAGGTGATGGAATTCCAGTTGAGCTATTTCAAATCCTGAAAGAAGATGCTGTGAAAGTGCTGCACTCAATATGCCAGCAAATTTGGAAAACTCAGCAGTGGCCACAGGACTGGAAAAGGTCCGTTTTCATTCCAATCCCAAAGAAAGGCAATGCCAAAGAATGCTCAAACTACCACACAATTGCACTCATCTCACACGTTAGTAAAGTAATGCTCAAAATTCTCCAAGCCAGGCTTCAGCAATATGTGAACCGTGAACTTCCAGATGTTCAGGCTGGTTTTAGAAAAGGCAGAGGAACCAGAGATCAAATTGGCAACATCCGCTGGATCATGGAAAAAGCAAGAGAGTTCCAGAAAAACATCTATTTCTGCTTTGTTGACTATGCCAAAGCCTTTGACTGTGTGGATCACAATAAACTGCGGAAAATTCTTCAAGAGATGGGAATACCAGACCATCTGACCTGCCTCTTGAGAAACCTATATGCAGGTCAGGAAGCAACAGTTAGAACTGGACATGGAACAACAGACTGGTTCCAAATAGGAAAAGGAGTACATCAAGGCTGTATATTGTCACCCTGCTTATTTAACTTATATGCAGAGTACATCATGAGAAATGCTGGACTGGAAGAAGCACAAGCTGGAATCAAGATTGCCAGGAGAAATATCAATAACCTCAGATATGCAGATGACACCACCCTTATGGCAGAAAGTGAAGAACTAAAGGGCCTCTTGATGAAAGTGAAAGAGGAGAGTGAAAAAGCTGGCTTAAAACTCAACATTCAGAAAATTAAGATCATGGCATCTGGTCCCATCACTTCATGGCAAATAGATGGGGAAACGGTGGCTGACTTTATTTTGGGGGGCTCCAAAATCACTGCAGATGGTGGTTGCAGCCATGAAATTAAAAGACACTTACTCCTTGGAAGGAAAGTTATGACCAACCTAGACAGCATATTAAAAAGCAGAGACATTATTTTGTCAACAAAGGTCCGACTAGTCAAGGTTATGGTTTTTCCAGGGTCATGTATGGATGTGAGAGTGGACTATAAAGAAAGCTGAGTGCCAAAGAATTGATGTTTTTGAACTGTGGTGTTGGACAAGACTTTTGAGAGTCCCTTGGACTGCAAGGAGATCCAACCAGTCCATCCTAAAGGAGATCAGTCCTGGGTGTTCACTGGAGGGTCTGATGTTGAAGTTGAAACTCCAATGCTTTGGCCACCTGATGCAAAGAGCCGACTCATTGGAAAAGACCCTGATGCTGGGAAATATTGAGGCCAGGAGGAGAAGGGGATGACAGAAGTTGAGATGGTTGGATGGCATCACCGACTCAATGGACATAAGTTTGAGTAAACTCCGGGAGTTAGTGATGGACAGGGAACCCTGGCGTGCTGTGGTTCATGGGGTCACAAAGAGTCAGACACGACTGGGCGACTGAACTGAACTGAAGAATAAAGAGGCCATTTTGAGAGCAGACCCTCCAGTTCCAACTGCCCAACCAATAAAATTTAAGATCAGAAACGATCTGGACAGCTGACATCTTCCAAAATCCCCAACCACCAACAAAACTGTGAGAATGGTTATCACTATAAACCATCAAGTTCTGGGGTGGGATTTTAGGTGGCAATACAGAACCAAAACAGACACTCTTCATTTCTTGCATGAGTTCTGGTACCATCAGAGAAGTAACAGTGACGTCACCTGACCATTCTTCCAGATTAGTAGAAAGTGAACAAGAGTCCTTGTAGCTGGCTCAGGAGCCCAGAGTCACTTACCTTCAATCCTCAGCCAAAAGTTCATTTCAGCAGGAAATGGGTCACCTGACTTCTGGCCAATTCACCTCAACAGTGAGGAACTACCCCATTTAAGTGAAGGTCTCCCAGGAGCAGGAAACCTGGAGTAGCACCCTAGAGTAACTGCTGACTCTTCAGATGAATGACCTCTCACCTCTAGGAATCTTCTCTGTGTGAACCTCCAGAGAAATCCTATCCATGGTTTGGCAGGCACCTAACCAATTATGGGTTATGCAGCCTATCAAGTTGCTAATCTCTCAAGAGCAAGACACTCATAGGCTAGCCCTGGAGTCTCTTGTCCATCTATAGCCCAATTGAAGTAAGGAATCTGCTAAGTCTCAAGTTCTTGTCAAATTTGCCAAAGAAATGAAACAGACACCCAACACCATATAGGAAAGGACTAGGTGGCTCACCTGGGCAATTTTATTGTTTGAATATTTTCAAATCTATACTTTTGTGAGCTCCAGCAAGCCAGGCCATTTGGCTGTTCAACCTATATCCTATGCTGCTATTAAAAGTAGTTCTATAAATATTCCTAATAAGGTTAGAAGAATGATTGGGACTGGGTGAGCCCTCAAAGAACACTGATGACTCCTTACTAAAAATGAGGAGTCCTTTCTACTCTGCAAAGTGTTTCACAGTTTTGTTTCCAAAGACCCTTTGGAGAGAAGTTAATTTTGTTATGTTCACTTTACAGACAAGGGCATAGGGACACACAAAGAGCACAGTGGTAAAAAGTTTTTATGAACCCTGGGTCTCTAACACTGTTAGAATTTATATTCAAGTTGAAATATATATCAAGGCATGTACAAAAGCATGGATGATGAGAATGACTACATCCAACTGGTAAACAGCCAAGATGCAAAACGAAGGAGAAAATATAAACTCTGGTCTGCCACCTTAGAGGAGTAATTTCACCTCATCGTGCCTTCACCCCATCTAAAACACCCAACCCCAGAGGTACAGATTATCAAACTAATGACTATTTCTGTTAACTTTCACAACAGAACTGCTTCCCTTACCAGGTTTTAGAGCTACTATATAGTAACTCAGGGCAAAATTCAGCAATTGCCCTACATTATATGGCAAGTAAATTTTTATCATAGTTCTGACATAGGAGCAAAAGTCAAGTGATCTTTCCCCAGATAACACAGGAAGTTGGTGTTTATTCTAAAACACCATTATTATGGCATATAAAATGATGTTACCAGGAGCTGGGGGTAGAGGGGCAATGGAGAGTTATTGCTTAGTGAGTACTCAGTTTCTGTTTGGGATGAAGAAAAGGTTCTGGAAATGGACAGAGGTGACAGTTACACAACTTTGAAAATGTACTTCATGTACTGAAATGTACGCTTAAAATGGTTAAAACAATATATTTTGTGTATATTTTACTACCATACAAAAATTTTAAGGGAAAAAATGCTTGCATGAGGAACTTCAACAGTCGTGAATGGTTAAATCACATATTAACATTTCAAGGTAGAAAATGACTCAAGCAAAAAAGTTAAAACAGTTTGGAGGACAGATGAGCCTGGCGGGCTACAGTCCATAGTATTACAAAGAGTCAGACGTGACTGAAGCAACTGAGCATGCACGCGTGCACACACACTTGTGTCAATCTGAATGATTTTGAAAGCCTTTTCTATCATAATTTTTCAATCTAAACACTGGATTTGGCCACTGTAAGAGGCTTCATTGTATTGATCACTCTAATACTTTATACCTAAAAACACTTCAGACTTAAGATGATACTTAAATGATTAAAATTTAAATCACCAATGAAGGGCAACGAGATATCTTATGCCCCTATGCATTCATTACCTGAGAAGAGCACGTCACTGACGCAGTAACTAGACAAAAATGCACGATCTTCATCTAAATGAGAGAAGCCACCAACCAAACCCAAATGTGGTACATTCTACAAGACAGAGTCATGAAATGTCATTGCTCAGAATGTCAATGTCACAAAAGACAAAGCTTACAGGAACATGACTGAGCAAATTTCACTTCACTTCACTTCAAATGATAAATTCAGCTTGTGATCCTGGGTTGGATTCTGTATCAGGAAAGAACAAAAAGATTCCTACAAATAACATTTTGGGGACAAGTGATGAAACTGGAATATAGGTTTGAGACAAAGTACTGTATCAGAATTAAATTTCCTAAATATGATTAACTTATCTCTCCTTGCTATTCTCTGGAACTCTGCATTCAATTGCGTTTATCTTTCCCTTTTTCCTTTGCCTTTCGCATCTCTTCTTTTCTCAGCTATTTGTAATGCCTCCTCAGATAACCATCTTGCCTTATTGCATTTCTTTTTTGGGGGGATGGTCTTGGTCACCACCTCCTACAAAATGTTGTGAACATCCATCCACAGTTCTTTAGGCACTCTGTCTACCAGATCTAATCCTTTGAATCTTTTCGTCACCTCCACTGTATAAACATAAGGGACTTAACTTAGGTCATACCTGAATGCCCTAATGGTTTTCCCAACTTTCTTCAACTTAAGTCTGAATTTTACAATAAGGAGTTCATGATCTGAGCCACATGTAATAAGATATATTAACATTAGGAAATTCATGATACAATGCATCATCATGGAAAGGATGGAAAAGATGCATCATCATTTTTTTAGTAACCTTGCCAGAAATGTATGATCTTATTCAAAAAGATTAAAGGATATTCTGCAAAATAACTGACCAGTACTCTTCAAAAGTGTCATGAAAGTTAAGATTAAGAAACTGTTACAGACTAGATGAGACAAAGGAGAAATAACAAGTAAATTCAACATGGGATCCTGGACAGTATCCTGGAATAGAAACAGACCACCAGTGGAAAAACTGATGAAATTTGAATTAAGGTCTGTAGTTTGGTTAATAATATTGTAGCAATGTTAATTTCCTTCTCTTGATATTTGTACTACAGTTATATAAAATGTTAACATTAAACAAGCAGGGAGATAAACAGAACTCTGTACTATTTTTTGCGACTTTTCTTAAAGTCATTTTCTGTAAACACATCTCTTGGGTGACTGAATATTCCTACTGGATTGAACATACATGTTAACCTCTACTCTCACTCAAAATGCCACACAATAATAATAAAAGGCTTTTTTAAAAAGAAAAAAGAATTAAACTTACAAGCCCAAGAAAAAGGGAAAGAAGAATAAAATCATAGTGGCTAGAAAACAGATGGATATACAGCGACTGCAGGAAGTGGAAACCAAAAAGGTCAATTCATAGAACAAACTCTGGGAAAGGACCCAACTCCCTCTGAGGTGGTAAAGCTCAAAGCAGAATATAACACTATTTCCAACCTAAGACAACAATATTTCAGGTAGCACTAATAAAACACAGCCAAATAAGATATAAAACTTTACCACTTAGCATTTATCTTAGACTTATTAAAGGAGCTCTTTTAGATGTAGATTTTTCATTTATCACTCACATATTCATAAAAAGAAAAATGAGCAAAATTAATTGTTCAAGGTTTCCCTAAAACTTCCTCACATTCAGAATAGGACTTCTGTCAATCTTTTTGACTAAGAATGGTCAATGTCCCTACTTTTCCACAGTGCTATCCTCTGTGCCATCAATAGCATTCAGTGATGCAGTATTTCTTAAAAGAATCCAGAAAAAGAAACCGGAACCGTTAGTACTCAGCTCTGAAATTATGTAAAGTGAGACTATTTTTAACTCCTGCTTCAAGTTTGCTGCTAAACACTAAGGAAGCAGCCAATGTACCACCTTTCTCGCTATCCTCATCACTATCTCCTACCTATTCAGTTCCTAAGAGTTAACAGTGCTCCACTCCAGACTCCAGTATCCTTTCCCAAGCCACCAATGCCCAGTCTGCAAGCTTTGATGCAATTTAAGATGCCACCAACTGTGAAATGTCCTAAGTTTAACTGATAAGGGAAAGGGGAACGTGTGCCTCCAAAATAAATAAAACAAATCAACAAAGTGTGGTACTGGTATAATGATAGAAATACAGATCAATGGAATAGAATGGACAATCCAAACAAAAGCGCTTATCTTTATGGTCAGTCGATTTTGGACAAGGATTCCAAACCATTCCATGGGAAAAGAATGACCAAGGATAACTTTACAACAAAAGATACTAGGACAACTGGAGAGCCATATACGAAACAGTGGCACTGAACCTCTACCTCACTATATATGTATATATAAATTAACTCAAAAGGGATCAAAGATCTAAATAAAAGAGTTAAAACTGCAAAATTTTTAGAAGAAAACATAGAGATAAACCTTTATGACTTTGGTTTGGGCAATGGTTTCTTAAATAAAATACCAAAAACAGAAGTAACAAAAGCAAAAAGTAAATAAACTCATCAAAAAATTTAAATTGTATGCTTCAAAGAATAACATCAAAAAAGTAAAAAGACAACCTACAGAATGTGAGAAATGTTTAGGAAGTCACTTACCTGAGAGGAGACTTGTATCTAGAATATATAAAGAACTCAGTATCTTATAAAAACAAATGATCCAATTTAAAAATGGGCAAAGGACTTAAATAGACATTTCTCTAAAGAAGATATATAGATGGCCAATAAGCTCATGATATCATCAACATCATTAGTCATTAGCAGAATACAAGTTAAAACTGCAACAAAATCCCATTTCTCATCTACTAGGATGGTTATAATCAAAAAGGCAGACAATAACAAAAGGTTAGCAAGGATGTCGGTGAAGGCAATGGCACCCCACTCCAGTACTCTTGCCTAGAAAATCCCATGGGCGGAGGAGCCTGGTAGGCTGCAGTCCATGGGCTTGCTAGAGTCGGACATGACTGAGCGACTTCACTTTCACTTTTCACTTTCATGCATTGGAGAAGGAAATGGCAACCCACTCCAGTGTTCTTGCCTGGAGAATCCCAGGGACAGGAAGCCTGGTGGGCTGCCGTCTACAGGGTCGCACAGAGTTGGACACGACTAAAGCGATGCAGCAGCAGCAGCAGCAGCAGCAAGGATGTAGAGAAACTGAAATCCTCATATATTGCTGGTGGGAATGTAAAATGGCATAGCACTTTGGGAAAGAGTTTGGCAGTTTCTCAAAAGATTGAACATAGAGTTACTGTGTGATCTAGCAATTCCACTCCTAGGTAATTAACCAAGAGAAATGAAAACATATATCTACACAAAAACGTGTACCAAAATGCTCATAACAGTATTATTCATAATAGTCAAACAGTAGAAATGACCTAAATGTCCATCAATTGAAGATTGGATAAATAAAATGTGGCATGTCCATACAAAAGAATATTACTGGGCCATAAAAAGTACTGGTACATACTACAACATGAACACTGAAAACAGTGGTGGCCTAGGTATACTGGGACTGGGGGTGACTGCTAGTGGTTACAGGGTTTCTTTTGGAGGTGGTAAAAATATTTTGGAAACAGGGTGTGAAGAAAAGGGAACGCTCCTAAACTTGTTGGTTGGAATGTAAATTGGTGTAGCCACTATGGAGAACAGTATGGAGGTTTCCTTGAAAAACTAAAAACAGAGTTACCATATGATCCAACAATCCTACTCCTATGCATATATCCAGAAAAGGTGAAAACTCTATTTGAAAAGACACATGCACCCCAATGCTCACTGCAGCACTATTTACAATAGCCAACACAAGAAAGCAAACTAAATGTCTATCAAAAGAGGAATGGATAAAGAAGATGTGGTACATATATACAATGGAGTATTAGTCATAAAAAGAAGGAAATAAGGGCATTTGCAGCAACATGGATGGACCTAGAGATTTTCATACTAAATGAAGTCAGACAAATACCATATGACATCACTTATCATGGAATCTGAAAAATAATACATATGAACTTATTTACAAAATAGAAGCAGGCTCAAAGACATAGAAAACAAACTTATGGCTACCAAAGGGGAAAGGGGATAGGGAAAGATAAATGAGGACTTTGGAGTTAACAGATATACACTGCTATATATAAAATAGATAGGGAATTCCTTGGCAGTCCAGTGGTTAGGACTTCATGCTTCACTGTTGAAGGCATGGGTTTAATCTCTGGTTGAGGAACTAAGATCCCACAAGCCATGCAGTGAGACAAAAAAAATAAAATATACAGATAAATAATAAGTATTTACTGTATAGCACAGGAAACTATATTCAGTAACATGTAATAACCTATAATGGAAAAAAATTTGAAAAAGTACATATATATACATACAGGTACACACACACACACACACATATAATAACTGAATTACTTTGCTATATACCTGAAACACAATATTGCAAACCAACTATTCTTCAAAAACAAAGAAAAAGTTCTCGAACTAGACAGTGAATATACTAAAAACTAAACTGTATACTTTAAATGGGTAAGTTGTATGGTATGTGAATTATATCTCAATAAAGCTGTTATTTAAAAAGTGGGGAAACAAGAAAAAAGGAGAAAACATAGTTTTTAAATAATCGCACAAATGTTCCAAAGTTGATTATGTTGAGTATATTAAATTCAATAGGATGAATGTAGAAGATGTAATCTTGATCATATAGAGGATTTACTAAACTAAAATAGCACAATTAGCACAGGTGATTTACTTAGGATTATTAAAGTATCAAATGTTTATATGTTGGCTGAAAGCCCAAAAGTAGAAAGCAATATAGTTGGAAGTAAATAGAGCAGGGGGAGTTACAATTACTGACCTAGTGAGGAAACCATATTAACTAATAAAATGATAAAATTCATTAGGCTTCCAGATTTGGGAAGGGTTATGAATATCTGTTATGATAAAAACCAATATGGGTATAGAAAGAGAGTTGAAACTGAGTATATTTGAGATATGCCATAGCACATGAAACTCAGCTTGTAAAAGCAGTAAAAAGTGGAAGAGAGGAACATATAATACATACCAAAAGATAACCTATACATAAATCCATTCTGCTTTTAGTATTCATTACAATCTCCCATTCTAGATGTAGAAGAATATACAATAGGTGTTGCAAACTTCAGTAAATACTCTAGGTCCTATGGGCTATACAGCCTCTGTTACAACTACTCAGCCCTCCAGTCTAGGGTAGATAAGCCATGGACAATACGTACACATCGAAGTGTGATTGTGTGCTAAGGGAAATTGTTTACAGAAACTGAAATTTGAGTTTCATATAATTTTGCAAGTGTCATGAAATATTCTTTTTACTTTTTCTCAACCCTTTAAAAAGTTACAAACCATTCTTAGCTCATAAGTCATACAAAAAAATATAGGTAACAGGACAGATTTGGCCCACAGGCTGTGTTTGGCCATCCCCTGGCAGAAAAATGCTTTCAGTTATCAGAAACACATCAACACACTGGTAAGCAAGAAGGAGCAATCAAGTCTTCCATGGCACAGTACTTACTCACCAGAAACCAAAAAGCATACTAATAAGTATGCTGCATCTGGAAAATAGTGACAAAAACCTTTCAGAATGTTTATGGGAATTAAGTGAGTTAACACCAAAAAAAAATTCTACGAGCAGTACTGGGTACCCAGCAAGCCACTTAACAACTATTTCTGATATTATCAGCAAAAAAATATTCATACTGACTCCAAGAGAAAATATTCAACACAAGGGGATAATGATTCCATTTCTGCAGTAGTACAATGTATATCAGAATTTCAGCATTAACTTTCAAGTCTAAAACTCCAAGCCATAGTATTTCTTAAGAGAGTCTAAAATTCTCAAAACTAGAGTAAAGTTTATTTCAGCACTAGAAACCTGCTATTTACATGCAAGACAAATTTCTAGAAATAAGGTGAGAGGATGACAAATGTTTGAGAGTTACCACTCTACTAAACTGCCCAAAGGATTTTTTAAAATAAAGATCAAATGTAGGGTCAAGAATTCTTCCTTAGCTACACATGAGACCAATGCTAAAACGAGCAGGGGAAACTCATGTTCATCAAAAATCTGTTCCATTTAAGAACCTGCAAGAAATGAGTTTTTGACCAACAGCTCAGAGCTCATCTAGTCCACCTGATCACTTGCTACTTTTGGGTTTATAAGAACATGGCACTTAGGAAGAACCATTTGTTGAAGAGTGAGAGAATTATACTATTTACTCCAGACTCATTCCTGTGTTGCACACCCTCTAGCACCAACAGAAAGAGAAGCCACTTCCTTTTCACCATGAGAGGTGGCTTCAATCATCATATTTACCTGACCTGCGAAGGAAGACTTATAACTCACAATTAAACAGAGCACCACCATCTGCCCTTTACAGATAAAATCACATTTTGAGACAGTAAAACAAACCAATGCTCATTTCTATTTCACAATCGTAAACAATGGAATGCTGACAAAGCACCCTGCTAAACATTCACCAAACCACCTGTCACCAACATCACCCTTGAACACAAAGGGCTATTTTTATGTAGTACACGACTGAGTAGATAATATCCCATTGCCATGGCAACAAGTTTTCCAGAAGATATGCTAGCCCATAAAGAATGCAAATGAGAATGAAGCTATTTCTTTGCATTTGAGTTTACTATGCAGTATATGAGGAGGATTCTAGGTTTTTATGAGCCCTGGTTTGCTCAACAGGGCCTTGTTAAGTTTGAGCAATGTATACACACACACACACACAAGCACACACACTCACATACACACACAGAGCTATTTGGGGACAAAGAAGAATCCCTATAGGAATCCTATCCTTCAGAAAAAAGAAAAAAGCTAATATAACATAAAGTCATATGCCTAAATGTTATAATACACTTTCTTTTTTTTATTATTTTATTTTATTTTTTAACTTTACAATATTGTATTGGTTTTGCCATATATCAAAATGAGTCTGCCACAGGTATACATGTGTTCCCCACTTTCTACTCCCCTGAATTAACTCCAGTCCCAGGGTGCCCTTTCCCACCATGTACAGCCAGTGCTCACAGAAACTCATGGCTATATGTTTCCCAGTGCCCTGAACAAGAAAAAACACTGCAATCCGCGGAAATGACTGCCCCACTCTGATCAAAAAACTCCCATATGTACACCCCCTATAGCCTCAAGGCCTCCCACAAGAAGTGGGAAGAAGCCCTCTCGGCCCTCCTAGAGGGCAGGGCTGCAGGCCCACAAGGCCCACCAAACACAGGCGGCCTCTCTCACCTCAAACCAGCCATGTCCGTTTCGTCTAAGGATCCAGAGTGCTGGGTTTCAGCCCAGATTGCACCCTGAGCTGGCCCTCCGTCTGTCACCCAGAGTCACCCCCAGCCCGTTGGCCCACACTCTATCCAAGAGGGGGGCCTCTGTGAGCTTCTACATGCAGGCTCCCATGCTTCTGGAGAACGGCAGCCAGCAGGGGACAGAGCCGGCCACATTTATCCCTCAGCCTCCACCCCCTCACTGCCAAGGACATTCATGGCCTTCCAGACTACTGTTCATGTAGGCAAAGCACCCTTCACAGCTCCAGCATCAACAGAGGCCAACTGCCACGGCGGCTGCTCCACGCCTCAGCGTTCCTGCTCTCAGTAAACCCCCTGGGCACACCGTGCCTGAAGGCTGCTGATGATCCCAATTTCTGATGGCTTTCTTGGCCTCAAAGTTGAACTGGCTTGGCCCTTAGACAGTCCCATGTTCTACTTCACCCTACCACAGAAACACCTCAGAAATGGTCCAAACCGTCCTCAGACACGCACCCAGAGAATCACCCCTTCGAGCAATAACTCCTACACTTACACAGAACTGTCATGGAAACAATAGCCACTGAGAGGTCATCAGGAAACACCCTTTCCTTTTTAGTTTGTCTCTAATAAAAACAATTCCATAACACGACACTGTAAATCAACTATATTTCAATAAAATAAAATGTTTTAATAATTTAAAAATAAAAACAAAGACTGGTAATTCCCTGGTGGTCCAGTGGTTAGGACTCCATGATCTCACTGCCAAAGGCCTGGGTTCAATCCCTGGTCAAGGAACTAAGATCCCGCAAGATGCGCAGCATGGCAAATAAATAAATAAATAAAAACAAAGACTGAATTCCAATTCAAATAAATTAATGAGTCACTTATTTGCACGACCTTGGGCAAGTTACTAAACCTCTGCACCTCTGTTTTGTTTTCTTCAAACTGGGGATGATAATATCAATCTTGTGGCTTGGAGTTAAATGACATGAGCCTCTACAAGTTATGTGTGTTCTCAGTCATGCCCAACTCTTTGTGACCCCATGGACTGTAGCCCACCAGGCTTCTCTGTCCATAGGACTTCCGAGGCAAGAATACTAGAGCGGGTTGCCATTTCCTTCCCCAGGAGATCTTCCTGACCCAGGGATAGAACCCACGTCTCCTGCATTGGCAGGAAGATTCTTTACTACTGCGTCACCTGGGAAGTCCTCTACAAGTTATAGAACAAGGTAAACTACATGGTGATCAGTTAATAAGTGGAAGCTGTTACCATGATTGTATATATGCAGACACCACGTATCTACAACCAGAGTAGATTCTGCCCCCTGGCAATGTCTGCAAACATTTTTGGTTGTAACAACTGGGGAAGGGATAGTGAGCAGAGCCCAGGAATGCCGCTAGACATCCTACAATACATAGGACAGTGTCACTGCAAAGGATGACCTGGCCCCACCAGTGGTGCTGAGATGGAGAAACTCTGATCTAGAACAAACAGTAAATTAAAAGAAGCTAAAACATCCATGTGCTGAATTTCATGCACTTCACTTCCACTGCCATCTCTCAGTAACAGGATGATAAAACTACCAGACTGCAGAGCGTATGCAAAGGATAGGAGTCCAAACATTTTAAAATAATTTTAAAGAGATCCTAAAGAAAAAACAAACTCAAAAGGCTAGTACACCAAACATCTTCAGGGGCAAAAAGCTGTTTATGTATAATCACCTGTTTTTCTCAAGGCTGATCCTGAACTAAGCAAGAAACAAAGAGATCATTCTATTAAATATGTTCTTTTGAAAGCATCAGGGGCAAACATTACACATTTAAGAAAACCTGCTTTTAAAAAAACAAAAACAATTCTTAATTGCTGGCATTTATGGGATTTACTTCAATTAGTCAGGAAATTAACACAGGTAAAACACTTAATTATCCCCAGGAGGCTGAACAAAGATATTTTTCTGTAAACCAAGGGCAAAGTGTTACAAGTGAATTAAGTCAAAGCAAACATTTACTACTAGCCTAATATTAATGGCCTCTCTTGGTCCTAAATTAGATTAGTAGGATAGTTGAGTTTCTCCAATCTGTAAAAATCACTTTTTCCTACAAGTCCATGTTCCAGCCAGCCTCTGAATTAGACATAATAAGAGGTAAATAAAACAGGCCAAACAGCCGTGCTCCAGAGGGGTTCTCTGGAGTGAAGCAAGACAGAGAGCACCAGACAGACAGGTCAAGAGCAGAGACGGCTCAAAGCCGGGCCTGCAGCAGTGACTTGAGAGTGAGGGCCTACAGGAAGCAGCTGAGCATCCATTCACTCTGGGCTTCCTTCCCCCTTACAGGACAGATGGGGCACTAGAGGTGGGGGTAGACCACAGAGCCTGATGGAATCTCATTCCTGACCTAGAATTGGCAGCAGTGTTGCTACCATTCTGACTTTGGAAACAATGAGCAACGAAGAACTGGAATTTCTAGACACCTCCTAATTCTTTTGCACAGGGCTTCCTAACAGTTTTTGTGCTTCGACCCCTGTGGGGAGCCTCATGGACCTCTTCTCAGAATAAACTTAAATGCATAAAAGTAAACACTTAAAATACACATGATTATTGGGAAACCCCTGATAGTTCAGTGATTAGGACTTGGCACTCTCACTGACAGGGCCTGGATCTGATCTTTGGTTGAGGAATTAAGATCCCACAAGCTGAGGGGCATGGCCAAAATAAAATCAAATACACAGGATTATAGACAAAATACACCGAACTACAGCTACCAAAATATTAAAAAGCAAGTTTGTGGTGGAAGTACATGTGTTTTTTAACACAATGATAAAATCAGCCAGCTGACTGTTTATCATCACTGAAATACCTGAAACAATTGTAATATGATTTTTTAAATTCTATTTCTATCAAAGAGACAATTCAAAAAATTCCTAGAGACAAATGAAAACGAAAGCACAACAGTCCAAAACTTATGGGACACAGCAAAAGCAGTTCTAAGAGGGAAGTCCCACACCCTAGGAAACAGCTCAGTTCTGAACAACCCAGCATGACTACCTTATGGTCAGGGTCCCCTTCTTGTGACTTCTCGTGTCCTTACACGGTGGGAAAGGCTAGGGATCTCTCTGCAGCCTTTTTCATACATCCCTAACCCCATTCATGAGAGCTCCACCTTGATGGCCTAAGCACTTTTCAAAGGCCCCAGACATGTACTAAAGCAAAGAATGATATAAATACAAAATACTAGACACTTTGCCTTCAGGAAACAGCAAGTTTGAAGACACCTGCTAAGGAACCAAACCCTCTTTTAAAAGTTACCAATAATTGCCAAAACAACTATAGGGAATTCCCTGGTTGTCCAGTGGTTAGGACTCAACTTCCACTGCCAGGGGCCCAGGTTTGATCCCTGGTTGGTTAACTAAGATCCCTAAAGCCATATGGCACAGCATAAAAAATAAAAGATTCAAGACTTCATCAAAACCAATTTTCTATATTCTTAAAGCAAGGCTGTTACGAGTGTGATAGTAGGACAATGTTCAAACCCATCTTGTATTTCTAGTCTTCACTTTGTTACTTCTTCAATCTCCCTATTGGTTTCCTCAACTTTACGTTAAAGACTAGCTCGATGATATGAAACCATCATGCACTCTTGCCATTTAACCATAAGTCATCAGTATTAAACCCATACATGTTTCCATATCCTATGACCACTCCCAGGTGCCCTCAAAGATAAATTCTATGAATCATATGATGTCTGAGACTTGCTTCAGGTTAAAGGAGGGGGCAAAGAACAAAAGTAGGAATGCAGATGGAATGGAATTGACCATGTATTGATGGTTGTTGAGCAGGGGTGGCAAGTGCAGAGGAGTTTAATGTATTAGTCTGTTTGCCTGAGAGTTTCCATTTTTTAAAACATGAGAGAAAAGCAAGCCTATGAAAGTCTAATCCATTAACTCAAAGGTCCTCTAACACTCTCAAGAATATAAGTGTGCTTTTTGATATCTATAAAGGCATTTTAATGTTTGTACATGTTTAGAACAGTCCCCTAATCATGAGACACTGAGACACTCTATATAAACCAAGAAAAATGCCACCTACTTTCCATAGGCATAAAGGCCTCATAAAATAATGAGTCATTGTACGAGTAAGTAATGAAGATTTTTTAAAAGGAAGCATAAATGAACTGCAGCTACATGTGTCAACAAGGACAAACCTCAGAAACAACAATGAGAGGAAAAGCAAGTTTCGGAAGGTTACACAGAGTACTATACTCCTTTTAAGTTAAAAAGCCATACAAAACAATTTATCATTTTAGTGACACGTATGTGTATATACGTATGTGTGTGCGTATACACACATGTATGTGTGTGCGTATACACACGTGTGTGTACACACATGTATGTATGTGTGTATACACACATGTATGTATGTGTGTATACACACATGTGTGTATGTGTGTATACACACATGTGTGTATGTGTGTATACACACGTGTGTATGTGTGTATACACACGTGTGTATGTGTGTATACACACATGTATGTATGTGTGTATACACACATGTATGTATGTACACAGTATACACACACACACACACACACACACACACACACATAAACATGCAATAAAAGTACAAAAACTTTTCTAACATGCACACCAAATTCAGGACAGTAGTAACCTCTGGGGTGAGGAGGAAGGAGAATGGGACCAGAGAAGGGGTCACAAGAAACTTTCACATTAATTAGGCTGTTTTACATTTTATGCTGAGTAGGGGGTACACGGAGAAGGCAATGGCAGCCCACTGCAGTGTTCTTGCCTGGAGAATCCCAGGGACAGGGGAGCCTTGTGGGCTGCCATCTATGGGGTCGCACAGAGTCGGACACGACTGAAGTGACTTAGTAGCAGCAACAGCAGCAGGAGGTACACAGTTATTGTTGGGTAATGTTCTAGTTTTACACACCTGAAAAGTTTTTTGTAAGAGTTAACAAGTTACTATTATGCAAATATCCTCCTTTTAACCAAACAATGGTTTGGCTCTGGAACTTCCTTAACCTGCGGGCATTCATTCTTATACAAAAAAAGAACACTTTATCTGAAACAGCACATACTCTAGGTTACCGTTTTAGCTTGCTGGTCTCTATCTCCCTAAAGCATATGTAACAAAGGGATATGATATAAAGATGTAAAAATAGAAAATTGTTTTATTTACATTAAAAAATAGCTCTAACTAATAATCTAGCAACTGGAAAAAGTTCACAGGAATTTTGTCTTTTGCCTAGTTTTTTTTTTTTTTTTTTTTTAATGATTAAACAGTTGCTTCAAAGAATTTCAAGAAAACCTTTAAATATGACTTCTTCCCAAAGGTGAGTCTATGTACAGGAATTTTTAAAATATCCTCTACTTCTCATAGCTTTCCTTTACTTCTTTACTTCAATCAAAGCCACTCAAACAATCAGACATTACTTACAAGCTTTTTTCCCATTCAATGATTTCCCCTGATAATACAGAATCAACAGTATTTTATAACTATTTCCTTTAAAGCCTAAGAGTTAACTGGCAAGTCAATGAAAAACAAATACCATATGCATGATCTCAATTTTATGTGGAATATAAAAACAAACAAACAAAAAACCGGACCTCGTAAAGAGAACAGTTTGGTGGTTGCCAGAGACGGCAGTGGGTGAAGTGGGTAAAGGCGTTCAAAAGGCACAACCTTGCAGTTGTGTAATAAGTCAGTCCTGGGGGGTCAGGTACAGCACAGTGGCTATATTTGATAATGTACTGTATATCTGAAAGGTGTTGAGTGTAAATTACAAAAGTTCTCATCACAAGGAAAAACTTTTTATAACTGTGTGCTGATGGATATCAGTGATCATTCAACAAAACCTACAAACATTGAATCATTATCTTATATACCTGAAAATGGTATATCATATTTCAATTATATCTTAATAAAAAATACATTATCTCAAAGAAAGGAATTAACTGTCATAAAAATGAAAACTCATTATGATGACTACCTGAAATATACACAACATTCCTAAAGACTAAGACATCATCCTAAAGGATAAATATCATAACGGAGTCTATGTTGTTCAGTCGCCCAGTCATGTCTGACTCTTTGCGACCCCATGGACTGCAGCACGCCAGGCCTCTCTGTCCACGACCCCCCATCTCCCAAAGTTTGCCCAAATTTATGTCCAGTGAATCAGTGATGCTGTCCAGCCAACTCATCCTTTGACGCCCTCTTCTCCTTCTGCTCTCAGAATATATGTATACAGTTTGTTAATTCATTACATCAAACAGAAAACTTGCCAGTTTCAGGTGGATACTTATGTTCCAGCTGTTATATTTTCTTACTCAAATTCTGAAAATGAAAAACATTTGCACTGCAGGAATTCCCTGATGGTCCAGTGGTTAGGACTCCAGGCTTTCACTGCCAAGGGCCCAGGTTTGATCCCTGGTCGTCAGGGAACTAATATCCCACAAGCCTCTTGGCCAAAATAAATAATATAAACCATCTGCATTGGAATGTAAGCTCCATGAGGACAGGGAGGCTGTGTTTGATTCACAGCTGAAACCTCAGCATCTAGAATAGTGCCCGATGCTCAAAAGAAACTAAAATACCTCAAATATACATCCAGTCCAAGTCTATGCATTCTAGTAAAATGCTGGCCATTCAATACAAATGAAATACTTCATAACCTGAAAAACCAATCACTCTAACACTTGTAATTCTTTGTCCTCAAGTATTTAAAACCATTTACCTGTTTCTTATTCATATTTACTTTTTGTAAGTTAAAAATTTTACTCTAACATTTTTCTAGCCCATACTAGAAACCTGTTTTAAAATAAATCAGCACCTCTTATAAAAAGACCAAAAGGCCTTTTAAAGTGGGCTATTATGACACATTAAAATAGAATTCAAAACAGAAAATGAGCTTTTCTGTTCTTCACTTTGCTGACAAAGGTCCATATAGTCAAAGCTATGGTCTTTTCAAGTAGTCGTGTACAGATGTGAGAGGTGGACCATAAAGAAGGCTGAACACCAGAGAACTGACGCTTTCAAATTGTGGTGGTGGAGAAGACTCTAGAGAGTCCCTTGGACAGGAAGGAGATCAAACTAGTCAATCCTAAGGGAAATCAACCCTGAATACTCAATGGAAGGACTAATGCTGAAGCTCCAATACCTTGGCCACCTGATGCAAACAACTGACTCATTGGAAAAGACCCTGATGCTGGGAAAGACTGAAGGCAAAAGGAGAAGAGGGCAGCAGAGGATGAAATGGTTGGATGGCATCACTGATGCAATAGACATGAACTTGGGCTAACTCCGGGAGATGGTGAGGGACAGGGAGGCCTGGTGTGGAGCAGTCCATGGGGTCACAAAGAGTCGGACACAACTTAGCAACTGAACAACAACATCATGACACACTAAAATACAATTCAAGATGGAAAATGAGCATATGGAAAGATCCTAAGCATCATATGTCATTAGGGAATTGCAAATTACATCAACAAGATACCACTACATACCTTCTAGAACGGTGAAACTCAACACTGACAACACCACATGCTGATGATGATGTAGAGCAAAAGGACCTCTCATTCATTCCTGGGGGAACTGCAAATAGTACAGCCACTTTGGAAGAGAGTTTGACAGTTTCTTACAAAACTAACACTCCTACCATATGAGCCAACGATCACGCTCATTGGTATTTACCCTAAGGGGTTGAAAACTTAAGTGCACACAGATGCTTATAGCAACTTTATCTATAACTGCCAAAGCTTGAAAGTAACCAAGATGTCCTCCAGTATGTGAATGGATAAACTGTGGTACATCCAGACAACAGAATATTATTCAACACAAATAAGAAATGAGCCAACAAGCTATGAAAAGACACAGAGGAATCTTAAATGCGTATTACTAAATGAAACAAGCCAATCTGAAAAGATTACACACTGTGTGATTTGAACTACATGACATTCTGGAAAAAGGCAAAACTACGGAGACAGTAAAAAGATCAGTAATTGCCATGGGTTGGGTGTAATAGCAAGGGATGAATAAGTAGGGCACAAAGGGTTTTTAGGGCAGTGAAACTATTCAGTATGATACTAGAATGGTGGGTACGTGTCATTACACATTTGTCCAAAACCAAAGAATGTACAATCACCAAGAATGAGACATAATGTAGACTACGGACTTTGGGTGATCATGATATGCCAATGCAGGTTCATCAATTATAAAAAATGTATCACTCTGGTGAGGGTATTGATAATGGGGGGCTGGGTATGTGTGGAGCCAGAGTGTATATGGGGACTCTGTGTACCTTAACCTCAATTTTGCTGTGAACCTAAAACTGTTCTGAAAAGATAAAGTCTGTTAAAATATATATATATATATATATATATAATGTGTGTGTATATATATATATACACACACGTATTTCAACTGAAAAAAATCCCTAAGATAACTCACTTACATAACAAAGTAACAGGTGTAGTGATTTATTTTTATTTCAAGGAGGAGAAAAAATAAGGTATTTTTATAGAACATGTACTTCAGGTAAGATTTTCAATCTTCCTGGAACATTATAGTAATCTTAGTTGTATGCCTATTAAAAAGAAAAAAAATCCGTTACCATAGAAACTACCAGGGCTAGTTAGTGCCTCCACAAATGGGGCAGTTATACCTGTTGGACCACTTAATTAAACTTACAAGTTCCTGTTTAACAGGGAAAGGCTAAAAACATCTTCATCTGTTTTAAAGACTGATACACTTATGGAGTAGTGAAAGTCCAGATAAATTGAGTGCTCATGCACATACACACACCCAGACACACCACACCACACACAACCAACGTGGTTAGTAAAAATTAGATGGCTGCTGGCTTTGTTTGAATCTCTTCTGATTACATTACTCTGTCCAGGATGCCTTTGATGTTCATTTTCACCTGTACAAAGAATACTGGATTACTGCACTGTGTTAGGCTGGGCTTCCCAGATGGCTCAGTGGTAAAGAACCTGCCTGCCAATACAGGAGACACTGGAGACAGGGGAGCCTGGTGGGCTACAGTCCATGGGGTCACAAAGAGTCAGACACGACTGAGCACACAGGTTAATGGGGGAAGGAAGTCTTTTGTTTTGCTGGGCTGCATAAGGGAGCTCTAAAGCTCGTAGAGATTTATTACAAGCAATATTCTAGGGATGTCTCCTCTTGCCAGCATCTTTTGCAAGAAGAAGGTTTCAACTAGACATCAAAAATATAATCTCATTCATACAAAGGCACTGTGCCTTGAGTTCTTTTTAAATCTTAAACACCCTGGGTTCTAACACCAGGAAAGGTCCCTCCCCAACTCCTTAGAAGTCAATCAACATAATTCAGATTTAATATGCCTACCATCTCTTATCACACTCCATGCATTACTGACAACAAAATAAGCCTTTTAACAGATGCCCAGCTGTCACTTACTTGCTGTGTGGCCTGTCACTTATTCCTCTCTCAGTTGAGAAGTAGCAATAGCATTTAATAAATTATGCTTGGGAGTATTCTGAGGGCCTCATGTAATAGCCATGGTTCATGTTTTAAAATATTGACTTTTCCTCTACCTGGTCAAGTTCAACTGCTCAAGAGCAGAAGTCAAACCATCTCCAAAGCAAAGACTTCTTAAGAGACAAACAGCCATGTTAAGGTCTGTGGATACTAATTATATTTTCAGAAATCTTGAATTCTGAAAAGTGAGAGATTACAGAGTGGCTAAAATTATGCTCAAACAGACCGACATACGCATGCTCCAGCAGTATAAAATGCAGTCTTAAATGATTTTTTTTTAATCTACAAACAATGATATTGCAAGTGAACCATAAAACCCTCAGTACTCCTTTGGAACTGGATTTTAAAATATCACTCCCCACTCTAAATATACAATTGATGTTAACTTTCAAACTGCCTCCAGCTTTTTTTTTATTTTTTTATTGAAGGATAATTGCTTTACAGAATTTTGTTGTTTTCTGTCAAACCTGACTGCAGCTTTTAAGAAAAACTTCATTTCAGATTTGGGGCCTGGTGTTAAGAATCTTATCACAACGAAGTGCTAGTAACAGCAAAACACAGACAAAGATGCTTACTGCTCCACGGAAAGCACAAAAGGAAAGCTGCATCTACTGTGCATCATCCCCCTCCTCCTTTTCCAGGTATGGAGCAGCCAAAAGGAGGTAGCTATGACACACATTACTTGGCAATTCTATTTCAAGTCCAAATAATGGTAAGATGGGAAACTACAACTGTCCCTCACCGTGAATGTCTGGGAACCACGTCTAGTCCTAAATAGGAACCTTAGCTCTGCCTTGACAGATGTCCTCTTGCAGCCCTGTGTCCCGGTTCTGCAATTTGTCATTAAGCTCTTCAGTTTAACGCTAATATGCAGAAATACGTTAGTACGCAAATATACAGTAAATTCGTGTATATTACAAGTAGTATATAAAGCGGACAACATTCAGTCGTCGGCCGCCGGCCACACACACACACACCCTTCAAGTTCAAATCCTGCAAGGCATCCAAGCGCCCACTCACCCAGGAGAGGGAAGTGCAGGAGCGGCAAGCAGAGGTTACTCCAGACACCAGCCGAAACGAACACTAGTTACAGAACAAGGCAAACTTTGGGTCTGGGAGGCTGCAAAGACCCCAGAAACGGCCGGGGAGAGGAGGGAGTGTCCATCTGTCTCAACGGAGGAAGATGGGAGCGCACCCAGCACCGCTGAGCTGTGGAGGAGGCTGGTGTCCCCTGGGGAACAAGGGCGTCGCCGCCATTCTAGGCTGCGAAGCCACTCTCCGCGACCTGGCCGAGGCCTCCGGGTGCCTGTCGGCGGCCCTGTCGCCCCACCCCGCCCCCTTGTCCCTGCAGAAATGGTCCCCACAGACTCACAAGGGCAGGGGTGCGGAGACCTACCTGGTGCAGCGTCTCGGCGGGCAGCTGCGACGCCCGGAACAGGTCGGCGACCGGGCCAGCGGCTGCGGTGGCCGCGCCGGGGGCAGCCCTGGCGGCCTCGGGGGGCCCGGGACCCGGGCCCCCGCCTGAGGCGCCGGCGCAGCGCGCGAAGAGCTCGGAGTAGCACTGCTGCTCGCCCTCGCTCAGCAGCAGCGGCGGTCCAGAACCGCAGAGCCCGCCCGCCGCCGCCTCCATGGAGCCTGAAAGGGGGGCAGGCGGAGCACCGTTCCCGGCTAAGGCTCCGCCGCCTTCACCACAGCCTCCGCAGCTCCGGCCTCGGCCTTGGCCGCCGCCACCACCGCCCCCACGCCCCGCAGCTGCCGCGCGACCGCTTCCTCCCGGCGCGCGCCAGCCCCGCCCCCGGACTTGAATGTTGTGCCTCCGCCGCACGGCACATGGAGACAGGCGCAGCACGAACCTATCCCGGCCTAGGATGGCACCATGGCCCCGCCCCCGCCCCGCCCCGCTCCACCGCGCTGAGCCAGGTAACTAACTCGGCGAGCAGCCTGCTCCGCGAATGGTCACCTGCTTCGCCCGCGCTGCAGAATCCAAAGGGCCAGAGCCACAGTCATTCCGCGTCCACTCCGCGCGAGAGAAGCATCTTCTCCCTACCTAGGAAGGGAAACATCTAGACCCACCTGGAGAATGGCGCTTTTCAGGGGGTGGGAAAGGCTGTGGTGATTTCTCCCTAGGACGCTGGAGCAAGTGTAGTGCTCACGTCACGCTGTGCCCTTCCCAGAAATGGACTAGGCACGGGATATGGACGAGGCATGGGTAATTAGGCTTCGCTTTTTCCATGACAGTCCTGAAAAGCTGGAGGGCAGAGATCTCCATAGGAACAGGGTCCTAGTGACTCCTGTAAAGTTCAAGGTGTTCAAGGTGGCGACAGGGTTAAACCACTTTTTCAGGCAAGGCTCAAACCTGGGGTTGAGCCTTAAAAAGGAATAAAATCGGTTAGTGTTAAATGTTAGAGTAATAGGAGTGAAAAGGGCCCTGGGAAGAATTTGCACATGTATATGCATTAAGCCTGGCTGGGAAACACTAACCCAAGGGGGAAAAAATCAGTCCATGGTTTACAGATATACCTTCCACCCCAAACAGTGCTTTAAAAAATATATGTTAAAAACAAAACGGGGACTTCCCTGGTGGTCCAGTGGTTAAGATTCCAAGCTCCCAATGCAGTGGGTGAAAAGCCTGGGTTCCATCCCTGGTCTGGGAACTGGATCTCACATGCCACAACTAAGACCCAGCAAAGCCAAATTAAAAAAAAAAAAAAAAAACTCAGGCAATAGCACTAATGATAACAAATATACTTGGGTATTTTGTTCAACTAAAATAAGGACCAAGCACAGGAAGAGAGGAAAAGAAAAAAACGTAAAGTCAGGGGAAAGGGGAAAGATGAAAAGAGAAACATATGAAGAAAAAAAATTATGTTAATTCATAAATGATGCCCAGAGTAATATTTCCTTTTTGGAATCTGAAAAAATGAAATAGAAAATGAGGACCCCCAAAATTACTCAGATTTCCTTATACCATCTTTTGCTTCAGACTTGCCAGGAGTGAGTTAAGACAGAGGTAGGTTTGGAGAAAAGAGTACCAAAAGGATAGGTAAGTTAGGAGCAACAAAGACTGACTGACTTCAGGAATTTTCACTTCAAAAATCTCACCACCGTTGTATTTTCCACAGCTGTAAAACCCTCTCAAGAAAACTGGAAGCCAAGAGATCATGTTTCTCATTTTTCCCTTTATGGTCAGGCTTCCCTGAGAATGGCCCACCATTCTAACAAAGGTAAGAAAGGGATGTATTCTCCGTGATAAACATCAAACCCCACTTTTCCCTGTGACTCCTGCAAAAAGAAATGTGAGATATAATAATCCCTAACATTAATATACTTCAAGCTATATTATCTATTTAAGCCTGAAAGTACCTCTCTGAGGTAGACTGCTTTCCCATTTTTATCCCCATTTTGCAGATGAGAAAATGGATGCAGAGATGGTATGATTTGCCCAACTGAATACTAGATTCCCAGCTGATCTTCCTTACTCAACTCAGTTTATTTATTAAGCACTGCTATGGTTTTTCTAGTAGTCATGTATGGATATGAGATTTGGACCATTAAGAAAGCTTAATGGAAGCTTTGAAGCTTCCATTTGAAAGATCTCTTCGGAGCATGGAAGAAGTGATGCTTTTAATTGTGGTGTTGGAGAAGACTCTTGAGAGTCCCTTGGGCTGCAAGGAGATCACACCAGTAAATCCTAAAGGAAACCAGTTCTGAATATTCATTGGAAGACTCGATGATGAAGCTGAAGCTCCAAAACTGTGGCCACCTGATGTGAAAAACTGACTCACTGGAAAAGACCCTGATGCTGGGAAAGATTGAAGGCAGGAGGAGAAGGGGACACCAGAGGATGAGATGGTTGAATGGCATCACCGACTTGATGGACATGAGTTTGAGCGAGCTCTGGGAGATGGTGAAGGACAGGGAAGCCTGGCGGGCTGCAGTCCATGGGGTCGCAAAGAGTTGGACACAACTGAGTGATTGAACTGACTGACTAACTGTTAAGCACTGCAGTGATGGGGAGGAGTTCTCATATCTGTGCCTATCAATCAATCAATCAACACTTATGGGTAGAATAAGAAGTATTGACTGTGTTCCTACTGGAGCACTTTGAGAGATTTAAAACAGATATACAAGACCTGTTGCTTTCAAGGAGTCTGCTGCCTCATTGAAAAAGATAAAACTAACACAATAAATAAAAACAAACAATAAAAGACAATATATAATTAAGTTCTAAACCCTTCAGTTGCTCAGTCGTGTCCAACTCTGCGACCCCATGGACTGCAGCACACCAGGCTTGCCTGTCCATCATCAACTCCCTGTCGTCCCCTTCTCCTCCCGCCTTCAATCTTTCCCAGAATCAGGGTCTTTTCCAATGAGTCAGTCTTCACATCAGGTGGCCAAAGTGTTGGAGTTTCAGCTTCAGCATCAGTCCTTCCAGTGAACATCCAGGACTGATCTCCTTTAGGATGGACTGGCTGGATCTCCTTGCTGTCCAAGGGACTCTCAAGAGTCTTCTCCAACCCCAGAGTTCAAAAGCATCAATTCTTTGGCGCTCAGCTTTCTTTAGAGTCCAACTCTCACATCCATACACGACTACTGGAAAACCATAGCTTTGATTAGACTGACCTTTGTTGGCAAAGTAATGTCTCTGCTTTTTAAAATAGGCTGTCTAGGTTGGTCATAACTTTTCTTCCATGAAGCAAGAGTCTTTTAATTTCATGGGTGCACTCATCATCTGGAGTGATTTTGGAGCCAAGAAAAATAAAGTCTGTCACTGTTTCCATTGTTTCTGCATCTATTTGCCATGAAGTGATGGGACCAGATGCCATGAACTTAGTTTTCCAAATGTTGAGTTTTCAGCCAACTTTTTCACTCTCCTCTTTCACTGTCATCGAGAAGCTCTTTAGTTCTTCACTTTCTTTGCTTTCTGCCATAAAAGTGGTGTCATCTGCATATCTGAGGTTATTGATAGTTCTCCTGGCAATCTTGATTCCTGCTTGTGCTTCATCCAGTCCAGCATTTCCATGACATATTCTGCATATAAGTTAAATAAGCAGGATGACAATATACAGCCTTGACATACTCTTTTCCTGATTTGGAAGCAGTCTGCTGTTCCATGTCCAGTTCTAACTGTTGCTTCTTGACCTGCATACAGATTTCTCAGAAGGCAGGTCAGGTGGTCTGGTATTCCCATCTCTTGAAGAATTTTCCACAGTTTGTTGTGATCCACACAGTCAAAGGCTTTGGCATAGTCAATAAAGCAGTAGATGTTTTTTTGGAACTCTCTTGTTTTTTTGATGATCCAGCGGATGTCGGCAATTTGATCTCTGGTTCCTCTGCCTTTTCTAAATCCAGCTTGAACCTCTGGAAGTTCACGGTTTACATACTGTTGAAGCCTGGCTTGGAGAATTTTGAGCATTACTCTGCTAGTGTGTGAGATGTGTGCAATTGTGCGGTAGTTTGAGCATTCTTTGGCTTTGCCTTTCTTAGGGATTGGAATGAAAAATGAACTTGTCCAGTCCTGTGGCCATTGCTGAGTTTTCCAGATTTGCTGGCATGTTGAGTGCAGCACTTTCACAGCATCATCTTTTAGGATTTGAAATATCTCAACTGGAATTCCATCACCTCCACTAGCTTTGTTCGTAGTGATGCTTCCTAAGGCCCACCTGACTTTGCATTCCAGGATGTCTGGTTCTAGGCGAGTAATCACACCATCATGGTTATCTGGGTCATGAAGATCTTTTTGTACAGTTCTGTGTATTCTTGTCACCTCTTCTTAATATCTTTTGCTAAACTGTGTACCCCTGTGCTAAGTGCTGTGGGAGTTTAGAGAAGAGAGAAACATATATGAGCCAGAGCTCAGCCAGGAAGTCTTGAGAAGGGGGCTTGAGATGGTTGTTGATTAATGGGTGGGGCTGGGTAGGTGAAAAGTCAGAACTGGGAGGGAGGATCACGAGAGAGGGAGGAGCCCTAGCGACTGGCGCCAAGGAAGTGAGGAGTGAGGCACTGGGGCAGGAGGGACTGGCAGCCTCTGATGCGCTGCGACCAGACTCCATGAAGGATAAGAGGCACAGCCAGAAGTGACCTAACAGCAGCAACGTTTTAACCCAGCACAAAGGAAGAAAAAATGGCATTTTTAAAATGTTTTAATATCTAAGGAATGCCAAGTACTCTTCTTTATTTCTACAACAGTTTTTTGAATAGAACTAGTTACCAAACTTCAGATGAACACAGATAATGTAGAAACTAGAAACATTTATATCCCTTTAAGGCTGATGGTAAACAAGAATATTTTAGAAGAGAATTTCTTTATCCTTTTGGCAGTTTTAAACTTACACACTGGTTTTGGCTCCATCAATGGCCAGAAAATTCAGAATGATAATCTATTCATGAATAGCCAAGAGATAGTCTTTAAGTTATGTTTTTTTTCTTTCAATCCAGCATCAGTGCCTTGCATGAAGATGACAGCTTAAACTCAGAACAAGGCTCTGGTTATCTACAAGGAAAGTGTGAAAAGCTAAAGTTACTCAGTCGTGTCCTATTTGCTACCCCATGAACTATACAGTCCATGGAATTCTCTAGGCCAGAATACTGGAGTGGGGAGCCTTTCCTTTCTCCAGGGGATCTTCCCAACCCAGGGATCGAACCCAGGTCTCCTGCATTGCAGGCGGATTCTTTCCCAGCTGAGCCACAAGGGAAAGGATTTTCTAAGGAAGGGTTTTCTAAAGCAGGGGTTGGAAAGGTAGAACCAGTTACCTGGTTTGGTATGGCTCATAAGCTAAAGATGGATTTTACTTTTGTTTTGATGCTTGAAAAAAATCAGTGCTTTCTGGGCACTGACTAACATTTCAGGACATGAAAATTATATGAAATTCACATTTTAGTGTCTGTAAGGAAAGTTTGATTGGAACACAGCCATGCCCATTCATTTATGTGTTTATGATTGTTTTTGCACTACAATGGCAGAGTTGTGATGTCACCTAAAATATTTACTCTCTGGCCCTTTACAGAAAAATATTTGCTGGCTTCTGTTAAGTCTATGAAGACCTAATATTTACTTATTGTTGTTGTTTAGTCCTTGTGTTGTTGCTGTAGTTGCTCAATCGTGTCTGACTCTTTGCGACCCCATGGACTGTAGCCCACCACGTCCTCTGTCCATGAGATTTCCCAGGCAAGAATACGGGAGTGTCGGGATGCACAAAAAAAAAAAAAAGAATACTGGAGTGGGTTGCCATTTCCTTCGTCAGGAGATCTTCTCGACCCAGGGATCGAAGCTGCATCTATCTCCTGCGTTGAAGGCAGATTCTGTACCGCTGAGCCACGATGGAAGCCCAATATTTACTTATACCTACAGGTGGCGTGCTTCCCTTGTGGCTCAGCTGGTAAAGAATCTGCCTGCAGTGTGGGAGATCTGGGTTCAATCCCTGGGTTGGGAAGATCCCCTGGAGAAGGGAAAGCCTACCCACTCCAGTATTCTGGCCTGGAGAATTCCATGGACTGTATAGACCATGGGGTCACAAAGAGTCGGACACAACTGAGCAACTTTCACTTTCACAGGTGGCGCAAGTGGTAAAGAACCTGCCTGCCAATGCAGGAGACATAAGAGACATGGGTTCAGTCCCTCGGTTGGGAAGATCCCCTGGAGGAAGGTATTCTTGTCTGGAGAATCCCATGGACAGAGAAGCATGGTGGGCTACAGTCCGTGGGGTTGCAAAGAGTTGGACATGACTGAAGTGACTTAGCACACAAGCACAGCCAATTTACGGGTCACCTGGGAAGAGGTGGTAGGGAATATTCTATTTGGCTTCTCTGAGCTTCAGAATTTTCTTGAGTTATATTGAGATACTTTATATTATATCTCAAAGATGGATGAACTTTAAAAAATACTTATTGAGGGATTGACCAATGCAAACACTAAGTTTGGCTGATTTGTTTAACTTCTTTTTTTCTAGAAGTAAAGAAAGGTATATCTTTAACAGTGTAAGAGAGAATCCTATTCCCCTGGCCACATTTTATCATGAGAAAATTTCCTCTCTACTTACTCCCCAGGAGGGAATATTGATGAAGTAACATTGGTGCTTCTTCCACCTCCTCTCATTTACTTTTACCAAGGGAGAAGTGATAGAAAGGAGAAGAAATGGATCATTCCCAGTTCCAACAGTGTGCCCATTTCTGTCTCTATCCGTGTGTATCTCTCTCTCTCTTTCTTGCTACTGCTCTGACTCTGGCTCTCTCAAGCTCCCTCTCAACCTCTCTCCACCACCATCACCTCTTAATAGTGCTGCCCTCAGAGCAGATGCCACTCTACCCTGATTCCACATGTCAAGCACACCTGGTTTGGAGCCACCTGCTGTTCTCACTTGAAAGATTTGATGGGAGATAAACAACTAGGTCCTACTGTACAGCACAGGAAACCATATTCAATATCCCATGATAAACCATAATGGAAAAGAATATGAAAAATAACGTGTATATATATGTGTAACCGAGTCACTTTGCTGTACAGCAGAAATTAACACAACATTGTAAGTTGACTATACTTCCTTTTAAAAAAGAAAGACTTGATGGGAAAAGATAGCAATTTCCTTGCAGCTTGCTAGGTGAGGGTCTGTTTTATAGACACTCTGAGGTAGGGAAGGAAGCAGGTAGGGAGAGTAAGAAGAAGCCTGGTTGTGGCCACAAACACAATCTGAATCTCCAATCCAACTCCAGCAACAATGAAGCTGATGTGGGCCATGTGGACCTCACCTAATTCTTTCTACACTCCCAGAGAAAGACAGGGTTGGAGTACTTGGACCCCTATATACCCTACAAAGCACTAATGATGATGGAATCTTACAAGTTATTATATCCCATAAAACCAGTTTTGAATATCAGTGAAATATCCTGTATGCACTCGTCTGTGTGTGTGTGTGTGTACGTGTGTGTGTGTATGAGTACTGTGCCCTCTTTCTTCCTATATCAACTCCATCCTGTGAAAGAAAAACTTGACACTCTGAGAAGGTGGCTCTTCTCAAGCAACCAACAGATTGTTCTCAGTAGCCATGCTAGCCTCTCATGTAAGGTATGAGACAGTTCACCTCTCTCGATGGATGAAGCTTTTGGGAGCCCTGGGAATGGCCGAGTAGCTGAGCAGAAATGCTAAAAAAAAAAAAAAAAACTGCACTGGCAAAGTCCAACAGCTTTGTCACACAAACTGGACCCAACAGTTAGCACTCCTCATTAACAATAGCAAGCTGTCTAACCTTGGGAAAGCAGCTTCCTGCTTTGTTTCCCTGAACAGGATTTTGGATAATTATCCTAGCCATATATTTTCATGGTGCCTTTTAAGATCACCCATAATACACAAATAGACTGTTGTAGCTTTTTTCTATGTTTAAAGGAATAAGAAAAAAAAAATCTTACTTTAGTTATTCAGCACTTTAGTCACCACAGATTTGAGCAAGGGTTATTATTGATAATAAATTGATAGAATTCTGGAAATCAAATTTTGAGAAGCTATTTGTGTTTCTTAAAAATGGAGGGTTCACTAAATGAGTCAGGGTAGGCTAACTACTGAAATAACCTTGAAAATCTCAGTGAGTTAACATAATCATGTTTTGTTTCTTGCTCATGTCACAGTTCAACAAGAGTCAGTGAAGGCGAGGTGATTCTCTTCATGTTCATCAGTAACTCCTCCATCCTCTGGAACCTCAAAGTCGGTCACTAGATGCTCTGCATCTGGGAGAAATAAAAAGAAAGAGAAAAGGGGCTCAGCAGAGCTGGAGCAATAGAGAGAACATGGAAGGCTGCTTGCCAAGGGGGCTTTAAAGGCCAGGGCCAGAGGTGGCACAAATCCCTTCTCCCTGCTGTCTACTGGTTAGAGCTAAGTCACATGGCTATATTAAGCTGCAAGGGAGTCTGGGAAATGTAATCAAGCTGTGTACCTAGGAAGATGAAAGGGTTTGGATAACATCTAGGCAGACTCAATCATGTAAAAATGTCAGACCTATTGTAGAAACTGTTGCTTTACTGCTAAGATTCCTCCCACCAGGCAATGCACCAGTGAGTGTTGTCTTCTGATGGCTCACAGCTGCTCCCTTCTTTGGAGACTTGTCCTCAACCAACCTGGAGCTGCTTCAGGGCAGTTACACATCCACACCCCTTACCAAGCAGCCCACCACCAATGGCTGACTGACAGGAAGTAGAAAAGGCCAGCCCCTTGCCTCAAGGGGAGACCAGCTTTGTGGTACAAATCATACTCCAAAAGGCCCTGTGGGATCAGGTAAGTCTCCAACTGAGATTGCTTTCTTGCTTAGTGCCTTCTCTAGCCCCATTTTGATACCTTCACTCCCCTTCTGCCTCTGTGAAGCACTTATACAAGAATCCTCATCTCAGTCTCTGTTCCCAGAGAACCCAACCTGAGTCAGAATTTTACATCAGAGATTAATATTACTCACATCCTTCCATCCTAAGTTGCTTCAGTCATGTCCAGCTCTTTGCAACTCCATGGATCATAGCTCACCACGCTCCTCTGTCCATGGGATTCTCAAGGCAAGAATACTGGAGTGGGTTCTCATTTCCATCTCAAAATACTACCCACATCTCATAGAAAAATCATGTGCAAGTACATCTGTAACTATCTAAGTGCTATCAGTAGAATATATATAGTCCTATACTCCATAACAGCTTCCCCAGGTGCTTCAGTGGCAAACAATCTGCCTGCCAAGCAGAAGACATGGATTCAATCCCTAGGTCAGGAAGATCTACTGGAGAAGGAAATGGCAATCCACTCAAGTATTCTTGCCTGGAGAATTCCATGGACAGAGGGGCCTGGCGGGCTACAGTCCATGGGGTCACAAAAGAGTCAGACACAACTTAGTGACTAACCAACAACAACATCCTCAATAAACAAAGACTGCTTTCCCAGCACTACAAACAGAATCTTTTTATGGTAAATACTGATTGTGGCCTCATTCTTCATTTTTGTTTCCTGCCCTTTCTACTTTAACCAAGTCAATATGGCCACTGGGGCATCTAGGATCTGAGTCTCAGTTTTGGAAGGACACAAATGTGTTTATCACATCTTTGGAGGTATCACAGCCCACAGGAGAATGCAGGCACATAAATCACGATTACAGTTAACTGATTTATGCCCATAGTGATATCTCGTCTGTGAACCATGTTCCAGGTGCACAAGTTCTCTCTGAAGATAAATAAATTTAAAAAACAAAACAAAACTGCTTCTCAACTATAGAGCCATAGGAACAAGAGAATTAAATAAGGACAGATCAGATCAGATCAGATCAGTCGCTCAGTCATGTCCGACTCTTCGACCCCATGAAATGCAGCACGCCAGGCCTCCCTGTCCATCACCAACTCCAGGAGTTCACTGAGACTCACGTCCATTGAGTCAGTGATGCCATCCAGCCATCTCATCCTCTGTCATCCCCTTCTCCTCTTGCCCCCAATCCCTCCCAGCATCAGTCTTTTCCAATGAGTCAACTCTTTGCATGAGGTGGCCAAAGGACTGGAGTTTCAGCTTTAGCATCATTCCTTCCAAAGAAATCCCAGAGCTGATCTCCTTCAGAATGGACTGGTTGGATCTCCTTGCAGTCCAAGGGACTCTCAAGAGTCTTCTCCAACACTACAGTTCAAAAGCATCCATTCTTTGGAGGTCAGCTTTCTTTATAGTCTAACTCTCACACCCATACATGACCACTGGAAAAACCATAGCCTTGACTAGACTGACCTTTGTTGGCAAAGTAATGTCTCTGCTTTTGAATATGCTATCTAGGTTGGTCATAACTTTCCTTCCAAGGAGTAAGCGTCTTTTAATTTCATGGCTGCAGTCACCATCTGTAGTGATTTTGGAGCCCAGAAAAATAAAGTCTGACACTGTTTCCACTGTTTCCCCATCTATTTCCCATGAAGTGATGGGATCGGATGCCATGATCTTTGTTTACTGAATGTTGAGCTTTAAGCCAAGTTTTTCACTCTCCACTTTCACTTTCATCAAGAGGCTTTTGAGTTCCTCTTCACTTTCTGCCATAAGGGTGGTGTCATCTGCATATCTGAGGTTATTGATATTTCTTCCAGCAATCTTGATTCCAGCTTAAATAAGGACAGTGAACCTGAAACACCCTTTTTCACAATCAAGGATGTTTCCAAGTGGTGTTTTGAAAACTAGGAATACAACTTAATCATCTTGTGCCCAGTTAATGATTGATTTAAATCAAGAGATGAATCAGAATTACCTGGAAAGTTCTAGAAACCACCTGGGAAGTCCTGTAATTTTAAATTCTCTAGGGGGATTCTTGGCAACTGTTTAAGCTGAGTGATGGGTGGGGGAGCTGGGGGAGATTATATCAATCTAATTGGTTTTTTTTTTTGGCCATGCCTCAGAGCATGTGGGATCTTAAGTTCCCTGACCAGGGATGGAACCCATGCCCCCTGCATTGAAAGCACAGAGTCTTAACCACTGGACCATCAGGGAAGTCCTGCCACTGGATTTAAAAAAAGCAAAATTAAACAACAATAACAACAACAAAGCTATTCTTTCTGGAGCCAGATCTTCCCCAGCAAAGCCTCAACAGACGTGTAATTCTTTAGGAAAGCGCTATTACAACCCTGGAGAAGGAAATGGTTACCTACTCCAGTATTCTTGCCTGAAGAATTTAATGGACAGAGGAGCCTGGTGGGTCCATGGGTCCATGGGGTCATAAACAGTTGGACATGACTGAGCGACTAACACTTTCACTTTTCACTTTCGTTACAACTCTAGGGATTATTCTTATCAATTGGCTTAAAATATATGTGTATGAGAGCCAAGTGTATGAGAGTTCATCAAAGACATAGCATGACCCACTAGGATGGCTATAATCAAAAAGAGAGACAAGAACAAGTGTTGGTGAGGGTGCAAAGAAACTGGAACATTCCTCATACACTGCTGGTGGGAATGTAAAATGAGGCAGCAAGTTTTGAAAGCAGTCTGGCAGTTCCTCAAAAAAATTAAACTTAGAGTCGGGAAATGACCCAGCAATTCCACTCCTGGGTACAGACCCAAAAGAAATAAAGACACACATCTATATCAAACTTGTACACAAATGTTCATAAGAGCATGATTCATTCAATCCATAAAGTAGAAACAGCCCAAATATTTACCAACTGATGCATGCAGAAACAAAGACACAAAGTGTACTGACACACGCTGCAACATGGATGAACCTGGAAAGCATTATGCTAAATGAAAAAAAAGTGAAAGTGTTAGTCGCTCAGTTGTGTTGGACTATTTGTGACTCCATGGACTGCAGCCCACCAGGCTCCTCTGTCCACAGAATTCTCCAGGCAAGAATACTGGAGTAGGCAGCCATTCCATTCTCCAGCAGATCTTCCCGACTCAGGGATCAAACCCGGGTCTCCAGTATTGCAGGCGGATTCTTTACTGTCTGAGACACCAGAGTAGAAGCCAGACACAAAAGCCACATACTATATGATTCTATTTACATAAAATGTCTAGAATATCAAATCTGGAGAGACAGGAGTGGTTGCCTAGGGCTAGGTAGGGAGAAACATGAGAGAAATGGGGAGTGACTACAGGTTTCTTTTTGAGGTGATAAAAATGTTCTGGAATTAGTAGTGATGTCTGCACAACCTTGTGAATGTAGTTAAAACCACTGAATTATACACTTTAAAAGGGTGAGTGCTATGGCATATGAATTATGTCTCAATTTAAAAAATGCTATGTATTTAAATACATAGCATGTTACTTCCACCTGCCTCTTATTTCCTTGCAGAGGCAAACGAAGAACAGTGTGTATTGGGGAAGACAACAAAGTATCCTCGCCTCTGCATAAGTCATGCTTGGAATGTAACCCCAGCCTCTTCCCATCCGTGCTGACCCAAACAGGCGCCACTTCACACAGGGTGTTGCCACTCTTTCACCACTTCATTACATTGTATAAATGCCAGGATCATTGTGGACTATGTCAATTAAAAACAAACATACAGAGTCAGCAGTGAGAACAGTGGAATTGAAATGTCTCAAATGGTGCCCTTTCTAAATCTTGCCTCTCCCTGCCTCTTACCCTGGCTTAGAGTCCCCATAGAAGTCTTCAGTGGAGAAAAGCAGTTTAATAATGCAGTCATGTGTCACATGACACAGTGGGTATGTTTTGGATATGTTTCTAAAACTATATAGACCACACTTTCATAAGGATAAGTAAAATTTGAACAAATTTAGAACAGGCTTTAAAATAACTCTTATTGGACAGTCCAGTGGTTGAGACTCCACGCTTCCAACGCAGGGAGCACAGGTTCAATCCCTGGTGGGAGCATCTCCTCATCCCATGAAGTTTGTCATGCCATGCAGCATGGCCAAATAAATAAATAAATCTTATTCTGAGTAATCTTATTAAATTACCTCTACTTCTTTGTTGAGTCATCCTTGGTCTTCATATATCTAGTTTATTTAAAGTACAGGACACATAAAGTTTCTGTGTTACAGACACATTTATACATAAGTGATTATATCTCTAATTTATTAGAGAAGAGCTTCCTGAACCCAGAAAATGGCTAAGTACGTATCTTAAGTAGTAAACAATTTAAAACTTTCATTTTGTCGACTTTCAAAACCACACATCCAAACATACTTCAGTTCAGTTCAGTCGCTCAGTCGTGTCCAACTCTTTGCTACCCCATGAATCACAGCACGCCAGGCCTCCCTGTCCATCACCAACTCCCAGAGTTTACTCAAACTCATGTCCATCGAGTCAGTGATACCATCCAGCAATCTCATCCTCTGTCGTCCCCTTCTCCTCCTGCCCCCAATCCCTCCCAGCATCACGGTCTTTTCCAATGAGTCAACTCTTCACCTTTGTTGGCAAAGTAATGTCTCTGCTTTTGAATATGAATATGCTATCTAGGTTGGTCATAACTTTCCTTCCAAGGAGTAAGCGTCTTTTAATTTCATGACTGAAGTCACCATCTGCAGTGATTTTGGAGCTCAAAAAAATAAAGTCTGACACTGTTTCCACTGTTTCCCCATCTATTTCCCATGAAGTGGTGGGACCAGATGCTATGATCTTAGTTTTCTGAATGTTGAGCTTTAAGCCAACTTTTTCACTCTCCTCTTTCATTTTTATCAAGAGGCTTTTTAGTTCCTCTTCACTTTCTTAGTAAAGGTAATTCTAAGTGGGTTTTGTTGTTTTCTTTTTTCTTGTTTTAACTAAATACAAATTCTTTCTCAGATTAATTTATATAAGAATGACAGTATAAATATTTAAAATAATAACTAAATTTTTAAAAATAGTACAGGCATACTATTGAGATATTGTAGGTTTGGTTCCAGGCCACTATAATAAAGCAAATGTTACAAAAAATATTGGAAAAGCAAGTCACATGAATTATTTGGTTTTCTAGTACATACAAATGTTATGTTTAAACTATGAAATAGATGGGGAAACAGTGGAAACAGTGTCAGACTTTATTTTGGGGGCTCCAAATTCACTGCAGATGGTGACTGCAGCCATGAAATTAAAAGACGCTTACTCCTTGGAAGGAAAGTTATGACCAACCTAGATAGCATATTCAAAAGCAGAGACATTACTTTGCCAACAAAGGTTCATCTAGTCAAGGCCATGGTTTTTCCTGTGGTCATGTATGGATGTGAGAGTTGGACTGTGAAGAAGGCTGAGCGCTGAAGAATTGATGCTTTTGAACTGTGGTGTTGGAGAAGACTCTTGAGAGTCCCTTGGACTGCAAGGAGATCCAACCAGTCCATTCTGAAGGAGATCAGCTCTGGGATTTCTTTGGAGGGAATGATGCTAAAGCTGAAACTCCAGTACTTTGGCCACCTCATGCAAAGAGTTGATTCATTGGAAAAGACTCTGATGCTGGGAGGGATTGGGGGCAGGAGGAGAAGGGGACTACAGAGGATGAGATGGCTGGATGGCATCACTGACTCGATGGACGTGAGTCTGGGTGAACTCCGGGAGTTGGTGATGGACAGGGAGGCCTGGCATGCTGCGATTCATGGGGTCACAAAGAGTCGGACACGACTGAGCGACTGATCTGATCTGATAGTCTATTAATTGTGTAATAGCTGCACATACCTTAATTTTAGAAACTGCATTGCTGGCAGTTCCCTGGTTGTCCAGTGGTTCGGACTTGGTGCTTTCACTGCCATGGCCCTGGGCTTGATTCCTGATCAGGAAGCTGGGATCCTGAAAGCTTTGTGACCAAAAAAAAAAAAAAAAACTTCATTGCTAAAAAATGTTAACCATCATCTGAGCCTTCATTGAGTCATAGTAACATCAAAGATGACTCATCACAAATCACCACAAAAATATAATAATGATAATGAAAAAATTTTAAATATTTCCAGAATTAACAAAATGTTACACAGAGATATGGAAAAAAGCGAAACAATAAAAAACAAAAAAGGGTACTTCCCTGGTTGTCCAGTGGTTAAGACTTCACACTCCCAATGCAGGAGGTACCAGTTCAATCCCTGATTGGGGAACTAAGATCCCACTTGCCACATGGTACAGCCAAACAAAAAAACACCAAAACAAAAAACACCAAATAAACAAACAAAAACCCCATACTATATTGTATACTTGAAAGTTGCTAAGAGAGTACATCTTAAAAGTCCCAACCAGTGGACTGCTGATGGCTTGGTAAATCGTACTGTTGATGCTAACAGTTTTCCCTCCTATTTCCAAAGCATTCTTGTCCCCAACACAACCTCTTTGGTCACCCTCTAACGAACATCCTCTGAGAAGTGTCGGTTGAGCAGAGTCATCACATCACTGGTGGTGCCTGGAGTCCACAAAAGAGATCTACACACAGTTAAAGAGTCAGAGGAAACATAAAACAATTGTGTTTACATACATTTAATAAATCTGAATTTAAGTAAAATATGATTTTCAAAGAAGTTTTGATTATCATTACAATCCTAAAATTCATGCAACTGATATCGATCAGCTAACATCCATTTGCTAAGGGTGCATTTGATCTTTGTCATAATGATTTTTATGTCACTTGCATATTCTTACTTTTATTTGTCCAATTTGCATGTCTCCTTGTAACGGTAGTACTTCATCTTATTTCCAATTTGGAAAAATGGACCAGCAATCTATTGAAACATAAAAGCAGTTAAGAAAAAGTTATCTAAATACTGAAGTGCAGAATAACTTTGTAAATGCAAATAGTGCATAAGAAATTGTCAATATAGAGCTGACTCTGTATTGCTGAGGTAAGAGTATTTGTAAATGTTATGAGCATAAAAAGAACAGGAATGAGAAATAGAATAATTACATGAAAATTAGGTTTTGTTTCTAGATCCTTGTACTTTACCTGTTTTAAAACTGTCAAATAGTGGCAGGAGGTCACTGGAGCCTTGAATATTTTTCATAAACAGTGCACAATGACCTCTCTGGTAAACTAACTGAGATTTTCCAGAATAAGCTAAAAATTGTGCTTTCCAGGATGCTAAAGGTTCAAATTGTATTACTGCCAAGAAGTTTGTAAAACCACTCAACAATGTTAATGGAAATGTTATGCTAGGAAGCGAAAAGGAATGGCCTGTTGGCAAAATTCTCTCTTCAAATGATGGTGTTGTGTATCCCCTAATATCAATAGCATTCTGTATCAACAAGCACTTGTGATGATGCTTATGTGAATAGATTTTTCTCATTACAGCTGCAATAAACTTTCTCTTGGCCTATCTAACATAGAAGAGTAAGAAGTGCTCAGTGTTTTCTTTTGATTATCTCTGAATGTCCATGTTACAAAAGCTATTTTTCATTTAGGTAAAATTTACTGTGAGAGCTAGTGCTAGGGTAGCACCAGAAAGCAAGCAGCAATGCAGGGCTTTGCTAGGTGCGTCAGATTGGTGGCAAGTGACAGAAAAATAACTGAAAGTGCCTTAAGGGAATTCCCTGGCAGTCCAGTGGTTGGGATTCAGTGCTTTCACTGCCAAGAGTGCATGTTCCATCCCTGGTTAGGAACTAAGATCCCACAAGCTATGTGACACAGCCAAAAATGGGGAAAAAGAAAAGGGGGCCTTAAGCCAGAGAGCATTTAATGACTCACACAACTTAATTCAGGCACTAATATCGTCACAAGCTGTTTTGTCTCCATCTCTTCACTCTGCTCTGTTAGCTTTATTCTCAGACTCCAGAGTGTCTCAAGTCATTACTCTGCCAATAGCCCCAACTAACATCAACTTGAATCTCACTAAGTCTGAGTTACGGTCCCATCCATGAATCAGTTTCTTTGGTCAAAGTAATGCAATGCTTTTATTGGCCACAATGAATGACTATCCATCCCTGGAACTAGGGATGAATTAGGCTCCAAAGCACAGAGTCTGAGATCCAGAAGGGCTGGTCTTCCAAAGGAAAATCAGGGAATTGTACCACAAAAAAATTAAATAGATGATGGGGAGGAAGGTAATAATAGACGCCAATCATAGTGTGTGAATAAAATGACAGTTTTTTCATGCTGCTTTATTCATTCAGGACAGTCAGATATCAGCAACGTGCCTCTTGACTCAGTGTGGAAGTAATCTGATTACATTGTTTTTTTCAGTGTGCTCTGAAAAGTGATAAATGGCATGTATAAGATGACTTTTCCATACAGGGGTGCATTAACTAACCAGAAAAAGACGCTCATATAAGCATGAAATGGATAATGTCAGTAAATAACATTTCTGCATATTCCAGTGCTTGCTGCTTTCCAAAGCACAATTCAGTGATGCATTTAATACATTCAATAGTCTGAACTTATCACTCAAGATCCAAACCATTGTGATTTCTAATGTTCAGCATAAGATACTGGACTTTTTAAAGATCAGAGTAAGGAACAAATAGCTGAATCACCAGGACTTTCCCCCTCTCTCCAACTTTGATGAGTTTCTTCATTTGATGGAGAAATCATTGCTGTATTTTGGAGTGTATTTTAGAGTCACACAGGACTTCCCTGATGGTCCAGTGGTTAAGAACCTGCCTGCCAATGTAGAGGACACAGGTTCAATCCCTGGTCTGGGAAGATTCCACATACTGAGGAGCAACTAAGCCCGAGCACCACAACTACTGAGCCCACATGCCTAGAACCCCTGCTCTACAACAAGAGAAGCCACTGAAACTAGAAGCCCACACACCACAATACAGAGTAGCCCCCACCTGCTGCAACTAGAGAAAGCATGCACACAGCAAGGAATGCCCAGCACAGCCAAAAATAAATACATAAAAAGAATTGCATACATTTCCAGTTAAACAAGGCAAATTGACCTCATACATGTATCTTGGGTCTCTTTTGAAACCCCACCAGAAACAATGAAAGGAAATTTTTGAAGACACAAACTCGAAAATAAACAGATAGCCCTATAGAAGTTGACAGCAGACAAGATATGACAACAAAATTTTGAGAGCTAGAAAGTGGATGGCCAAGTGGCATATGACATAATGATAGGGACAGAATAAAGGGACAAGTTAGGTGATTAAATAGTTAATCTCACTAGGAGATTGTAAAGTAGAAAAAAAAATACAAGAGATCCCTGTAAGTTAATGATTACTCAAGGAAGCAGGTTTGCTTAACCACAAAACCAAGTAGGCTTGCCTAGCAACAAAACCATGTAACAGAAGCCCAAGATATGTCCCAAAACAATAAAACAATGATGACATGAGACCCACATCCAGCCCAGTGAGCTCAATGAATTAATGATCCCTAGGACATGCTCTCTGCACACATAAAAATCAATCATTTGTGGACCTAGCTTAACCATGTAGTGATAAGAAAACGCCTCTGCACAACCTGGAGGAAGAGCTGATGATGGAAGCATGACGTCTACTCAAGAGAGACGGTCTTCTCCCTCTCCCTACTTCTTCTTTGATTATAAAACTGTAAGTTTTGGGGGCACAGCACCCCCTTGCCTGCCCACTTGTAAGCCTCATAAGCATCCTACTCTAATAAATCACTTACCTATCACTTTTGAGGCCTTCCCAGGTGGCACAGTGGTAAAGAATCCACATGCCAATGCAAGAGATGCAGGAGACTCAGGTTTGACTCCTGGGTTGGGAAGATCCCCTGGAGGAGGAAATGGCAACCCACTCCAGTATTCTTGCCTGGAGAATCTCATAACAGAGTAGCCTGGAGGGCTATAGTCCCTGCGGCTGCAAGAGTCAGACACCACTGAGCAACTGAGTGAATGAGCGCACACTCGTGCATCTATCACTTTGCCTCTCGCTGAATTCTTTCTGTGCTGAGACGTGAAAAACCAGGAGCTCTTCAGAGCCCCCTGAAACACCAACCAAACAGTTTCAACAATGAAGCAGAGAAAGCTAAGTGCTTGCAAAGTGGTAAAAATTAATCTAATTGAATTTCAATTTCGCATGAACTGGGAAACATTTAATATCTAATTTTGTTGATCTAATCTAATTTTGTTGATCTAATTAATATACACATGTCTTAAGTCATCAGTGTAATAATCAGTATAATATTTTCATTGTGCCTAGGCTTTTAATATAAGCTAAATAAAATCTTGTATATTCTTTTGTCAACAAGGAAAGCAACTTGATGTGAAGAAACTTTTAAGGAAAGAAAATACAAATGAGATAGAAGCTTTTAGATAAACTCTATCAAGAACAATTATGTTTTAGGAATGTCTACTTAAGAATCTGGAGACAGGAATGGCAACCCACTCCAGTATTCTTACCTGGAGAATTCCATGGACAGGCCATGGGGTCACAAAGAGTTGGACATGACTGAGCAAATAACACTTAAGAATAGCTTCCCTGGTAGCTCAGTGGTAAAGAATCTGCTTGCCAATGCAGGAGACACAGATTCAATCCCTGGGCCAGTAAGATCCCCTGGAGAAGGAAATGGAAACCCACTCCAGTATTCTTGCCTGGGAAATCCCATGGACAGAGGAGCCTGGTGGGCTTCAATCCATGGGGTTGCAAAACGGTTGGACATGACTTAGTGACTAAACTGCAAACAAACAAAACTTACGAATAATCTCTCCAGGTTTTGGTAACTTGAAAATCTAAGGTTGTGCAAAATTAAGTGATGGAAGTTTATTGAATACCTAGGTTACTCCTAAATAAGATACTGAAACATTAATTATGAAACACTGGCTTTCTCTTACAGAGAAACTAAAGATATTTTGGACTGTTAGTGAAGACGTTTGGTGTCATCCTGAGATATTCTCTGTAATAAAGCAAATGTTTTTAGAAATTATCACTGGATTTATGCTCACCAAACTACAGACCGCTGATATAAAAGGACAGTTCATGGTTGCTTAAGGAGAGTAGGATGTATGTTTTTAGTAAACAAGGCATGAGGAACGGAATTGCACTTTATTACTATTTTATAAATCAGTAAGTCTGATTTACAGGTGTCTGTTTCTGGATAAGCAAATTAAATGATGGTTATACAAAATGAGGAAGGTTTGTGGAAAGTAGACCATGACAAAAGAGTTTTTGTACATGGTACAATATTCTTAAGATGTTGAATTGCCTTTGATAACAGAATTTAAGTTTTTTCACCTTTTAATGATATGCTCTGTATTTGTCTTTGAAATCTTTTATTGTTACTTTTACTAAGTGAGTAACTGTTGCTTTATAGTGACCTATGATCCTATCTACTGAGTGTTCTAAAGCCTTTTGATATTTTTGGACAAAACTTCCTAGTCAAATTCTAATGAAATCTGTTTTACCTCTAGCTAACTTTGGGATGCTCCAAAGGGCTCCTGAAACATCCCCAAAAGAGATATAAACGAGGTTCATTTGGTATGTTAAATTACATGGGAAGAATTGCCAAATAAGTAATAAATCTTCTTAGGTTATATTGTATGGTAAATGTTATTAATATAGATATTGTAGAAATTATATTGAATTCCTAAGAATCTGATATGTTCTGGAAAAATACTTTCAGTCATAATTCTAGGTATTATCTTAAAGTGTTGTATGTCACAACAGTAACCAAGTTACTTTATCAATTGCATTGTATTCAGATTTTAAACATGCTTTTTTAAGTCTATTGTCATTATAGACACAGTTTCACTATAATGCTTTTGCAAAAATGCTTCCTCTTCAAAAACATTTATAGAAAGGTCTTTTAGATAAATACAAGGTTCTGACTTTCAGACCACAATGCTGAACTGTGTAAGAAATTAAAGAATCCTAATGAGAAACCCAATGACTTCATAAGCTGTTAACAAAAAGAGTTAGTAACAGAAGGACTGAGTAAACTGGTGAAAGTAGTTATAATTTTTATGGTTTCTGTCGGAAAATTACTGGTTTGAATCTATGTTTTACAGGTGTAGGGAAACCTTCCTCTCAAATTAATTATTACTTGCAGTAATTTGGTAAGTTACACTTTTGTAAGCAGAATTGAAACATTTATCTTTTTTTCTATCTACTCCCTGTAAACTCTTAAGGTTCCAGCAGCTTATCAGATAAATCAGAAAAGCTACCTCACCAACAACTATAGAAATCTTAAGGTATTTTGGGGACCTTATAAAGGGAAGAATTCACCTAGATCTGTAAGGTGAAACAAGTGATAAGTCCTTGGCATGACTTTCCTAGCCCTGAGAGTTTTGCTTTTTTTTTTTATTCTGAGACTCTTTATAAAAGTTTCAGCAAAGCAAAAACCTATATGATCAATCATAGTTATATAAATTATTTAGATCAGACTTATTTTGCAATAAATTTGTCTTAATTTGGATATATTTGATAGAAATGAGGGTAATTTTAGAGAGAAAGAAATTATGTTCCAATAAATGTTAAATCCCAGTTTGATTCATGGAGGCCTGTATTTACTTGACTGACTTCCCAGATGGTTCCTTGCTGTTATGCTATATTCATGTACGGTTAATTAAATTATTAAAAGGACACTCTAAGTTTTGTTTCTGAAGCTTATCTCAATAATCTTTGGATGAAGATCAGATGCCTCATGACCTGCAACCAGTGAATTACGTGTACTGGAAAAGACATAATGTAAAGGACTGTCTCCAACCTGCATGGAAGTGCTTTTTATCAGAGGAAACCACACTTACACCTGGATGAGAAGACAGCTTATTCAAGATACTGGACCTAATTCATATGATCATTTATAATGTTTTCTCAACTTTTTGGACCTTTACATACAATTCAAATGTTTTCTATTATGGACAGAATCCTATGCTAATTTTAAAAATCAATCCAATTGTTGGATTCTGGCCAAGTATCTGTGTCTAGTATTTCTAGATTACTTTGGTGAATTTCTCCACTCCAAGGCTCTAATTGGATGGCCCTTGAAAAACGCATTTTAGAAGAAAAGGAAGTTCAGTCCTGTTCAGACTACTCTTAATATACCTGCTCTGACCCTGGCCATAAGTATGAATTTTCCTCTAAGTTACCCAAGGTCAATCAAAGCAACAAGCAAAAATTCAGCAAAGGACTATTATAAAACTTGCCAAAATCATGGGATGGATTTTTATGGTTAACACCAGGCTGTGGTCATTTAATATTTAAGGCCCCCCTTTATCTTGGGAACAATTAAATTATATAAAGGATAGCCAGCCTAGTAGACTTCCCAGGTGCTGCTAGTAGTAAAGAACCTGCCTGTCAATACAGGAGATGTAAGAGACTCAGGTTTGATCCCTGAGCTGGGAAGATCCCCTAGAGGAGAGCATGGCAACCCACTGAAGTATTCTTGCCTGGAGAATCCCATGGATAGAGGAGCCTGGCAGGCTACAGTCCATAGAGTCACAAAGAGTCTGATGCAACTGAGCACAAGCACAATCAGCCTAGTAACACTAGGAAATTGGGCTGGGAATCTTATGGACAGTGCCAATATATAATTTCCCTGAAAGAAAGATTGGTATAGAACAGATTAAGTTAGACGGCCTGAGGATATACTGAGTTGCACCAAATGCAAGTTCTTGGCTTAAATCTTGTAACTTTAATAATACTGTTAGCTATGCTATTTGTACTTTGCCTGTTTTACAAGATTGTTGTTTCTTGCATTACCCAAATGTGTGACTGAACCTCCAACAAAAATAATGATGACTACATGATTTGAAGCAGTTCATCAAATATATAGTTCTGTATGTGATCAATAATTGTTACAGTGCAACTCTAGATATGGGAAGATACAGCAAGAGGAAATTTTTCCTGGACCATAATGGATTGAATAAGACATGTTGGTCTAGAGCCCTTTGGTTACTGGGATTTTTAAAAATAATTGTATTTATTTATTTTTGGCTGTGCTGGGTCTCTCTTGCTGTGCAGGCTTTTCTTTAGTTATGGAGAGTGGGGGCTACTCTCTACTTGCAGTACACAGGCTTCTCATTGCAGTGGCTTCACTTGTTGGAGAACACGGGCTCTAAGTGCATAAGCTTCAGTAGTTACAGCCCCCAGGCTCTAGAGCACAAGCTCAAGAATTGTGGTACATGGCCTTAGTTGTGCCTTCCTGGTGGCTCACGGGTAAAGAATTTACATGCCAAGCAGGAGACACGGGTTTGATCCCTGGGTTGGGAAAACTTCCTGGAGAAGGAAACGGCAACCCATTCCAGTATTCTTGCCCGGGAAATCCCATGGACAGAGGAGCCTGGTGGGCTACAGGCCATGAGGTTTCAAAGAGTCAGATATGACTTAGTGACTAAATAGCAACGACAATAATGGGCTTAGTTGCTCCATGGCATGTGGAATGTTCCCAGATCAGGGACTGAAGTCATGTCTCCTACACTGGCAGGCAGATTATTCACCACTGAGCCACCAGGGAAGCCCTTTTGGTTGCTATTGATAAGACCTAGTCCAATAACAGCACATTAAGTAGCCTATAAGACTTCCCTGGTGGCTCAGACAGTAAAGTATCTGCCTACAATGCAGGAGGCCTGGGTTCGATCCCTGAGTCAGGAAGATCCTCTGGAGAAGGAAATGGCAACCCACTCCAGTACTCTTGCCTGGAAAATCCCATAGACAGAGGAACGTGGTAGGCTATAGTCCATGGGGTCGCAAAGAGTTGGACACAACTGAACGACTTCACTTTCACTTTTCACTTTGAAGTAGCCTATCAGTGAAATCATCACCAGATCTAGGAATGAGCCTTCCTAGCACCGTGGGATGAAAGGGTCATGAAATGCCTCCCAAAGTATGGTCGAATTTATGACCATGAGGGGGCCCTGTCAATACAAATTGGCACTTGCCACGGGCACTTGCCATCTACTTCTACAAGGATTAAATCATGTACTGCTGTAGCTGCTCTAATTTTCAACACCCCCGGAAAGGAGTTCAGGATAGAGAGCAGAAATGAGGCACTCTTTGCTCAGGGGGCAGGTGAGTGGGGACGGACTGGCAGAATAGGTCTTCAGATAGTTAGATGTCTTCAGGAGCAGATTTTATGTATCTTCTTATACCTCAAACAGGCAGATGACACCACCCTTATTGCAGAAAGTGAAGGGGAACTAAAAAGCCTCTTGATGAAAGTGAAAGAGGAGAGTGAAAAACTTGACTTAAAGCTCAATATTCAGAAAACGAAGATCATGGCATCCGGTCCCATCACTTCATGGGAAATAGATGGGGAAACAGTGGAAACAGTGTCAGACTTTGTTTTTGGGGCTCCAAAATCACTGCAGATGGTGATTGCAGCCATGAAATTAAAAGATGCTTACTCCTTGGAAGAAAAGTTATAACCAACCTAGATAGCATTATTCAAAAGCAAAGACATTACTTTGCCAACAAAGGTCCATCTAGTCAAGGCTATGGTTTTTCCAGTGGTCATGTATGGATGTGAGAGTTGGACTGTGAAGAAAGCTGAGCGCCGAAGAATTGATGCTTTTGAACTGTGGTGTTGGAGAAGACTGTTGAGAGTCCCTTGGACTGCAAGGAGATCCAACCAGTCCATCCTAAAGGAGATCAGTCCTGGGTGTTCTTTGGAAGGACTGATGCTAAAGCTGAAACTCTAGTACTTTGGCCACCTCATGCGAAGGGTTGACTCATCGGAAAAGACTTTGATGCTGGGAGGGATTGGGGGCAGGAAGAAAAGGGGACGACAGAGGATGAGATGGCTGGATAGCATCACCAACTCAACGCATGTGAGTTTGGGTGAACTCCGGAAGTTGGCGATGGACAAGGAGGCCTGGCGTGCTGTGATTCATGGGGTCTCAAAGAGTCGGACACGACTGAGCAACTGAACTGAACTGATACCTAGAAAAGCACTAAAAGCCTTCATGGTGGCACTGTTCCTTGTGACGAGCAAAGGCTTCACAGGACTAGTAGAAACCTTCTGGAAAAATATGTCCTTGATTCCCACTTCAGTAAAAACCACATATATACTGTCTTTCCCATTGCCTCTTTCGAACAATTTCTCAGAGCTATCTGAGGTGCTGTCTCTCAGGCTACAGTCTTCATATTGCCCAAAATAAAACTTAACTCACAACTCTCACATTGTGTATTTAAGTTAACACCCTCATATCTAGAAAAGCACTAAAATCCTTCATGGTGATGACTGTTTCTCAAGACTAGCAGAAAGCTACATGAGATTAGGAGAAGCCTTCTGGAAAAATATATGCTTGACTGCATGTATTCCACTTTTACCATAATCACATATATACTGAACTTTCACCCTGCTTCTTTGGAGCAGTTTCTCAAATTAACCCTGAGTATTCATTGGAAGGACTGATGCTGAAGCTGAAGCTCCAATACTTTGGGCACCTGATGTGAAGAGCCGACTCATTGGAAAAGACTCTGATGCTGGGAAATGTGGTGTCCCAAGGACAAAAGAACAGGAAAAAACAAACAAACAAACAAACAAGGAAGGCCTTGGAAGTAGGAATGGAAAAAACAAGACCCTTATTGTCCTTCCCTCTCCCATGTTGTAACTATTAATGAATTTCAGGTCCTCCTGAGCAGTATAACCTGTCTCACCTCCTATCCCACATAGGGAGAAGGTATTTGCCTTTCTCTCCCCAAACCCAGTATACGTGCCTCATCCAATCAGCAAATGACCCACAAGATCCCTATCCTGCATCATGTACCCTGGGTAAAATATGGACCAAAGATGCCTACTCAACATTGGTTCTCCCTTGAGCCAGCCTGCTGTTCTAACAGCGTCTCCCACTCTAATAAATTTTATTCTCCTCTCATACTGCCTCATGTCTGGAAATTCTTTTCCAAACTGTGCATGGACAACGATATTTTTGGTGGCCCGTATGGGGAGTTGGTGTTTCTTCCCCCACCTTCTTGCTTCTCCTTTCTCCTCAAGACCCTCTGCAAACAGGCAAGTGCTGTGGAAGCAACTGAGGAACTCTGGCCAGGGTTACCCTCTGGTGTGTTCCAAAGGCCCCACTCCCCAGTGCTCATCCAGTAGCTGCCACCCGAACAGGTAGGGGTCTCTCCTTTTTTTCTTCTTTCCAACTGAGGACTAGGCCAACAAATATTCTGTGGGAATGGGCCAGGCATTTAAAAGCCATTAGGGAGCCTGTCACATGAAGACTCCCATATGAGGATAAGGGGAACATGGAATGGATCAGGCCACAAGGACATCTGCCCCCAGCAAGACAATTTTCATGCATCGTGTCAGGCACATAATGGTTGAAGCAAAACATAGAGCCCACTGTCCCCTGGCCACCACCTCCCCGATAGGACTGTAAGGAGGATTCCTCAACCTATCTTCCCTGTCACTTTCACTTCTTTCACTTTTGGTCCAGATTGATTTACAGGAGCCTAAGTCTTACTCTTCTGAGCCATCCCAAGACTGCCTTTCACATTTCAGGGAATTACTGAAGGGTGAGTCACCCAGTTTCTCCTGGGAATCTCTGTCTTTCTCTGCCTGGGTCATATGGTGCATTAGCTACATAGCTCTCAAGGGTCACCTCTCACTTTTGGATGCAACTGTTGGGATGGTGGGCCATTTTGTGCCATTAATCACACGGAGAGATCACTGAGACAATAGGGTTGCCTTTCTCTTGGTTGGTGACTCTCAGTACCCCCATTCTACAGCATGTAGGCTAAGAATGAATTCTGGTATGTCCTGGGAGCCCTTCTCAGATTCACCCCCTGGCTACATTCTCAGGAACTGGAAAAATTTGACCCTGAAAAAGGCCTGGCCCCAATACAAACTGGGGGACCCCCAAAAGAAGAAGGCCTCTGAATGGCACACTAGCTTTTGCCAAAAGCAAGGAAAGGACTCAGAGTTTCCTTATGTTCACTTCTTCATGGCCCTCAGTCAGAATCTGGATTTGAGGGACTCATGCTGCATGTGTCCTTCTGTTGCCTCCCTATCCCTTCATCCCCCTCTGTGTCCCTCTCCATCAGATTTCCTAGAAGACTCCCACTAGACCTTTCTTATGCAACTTTGATCCCTATTGTCAGAGAGACAATAGAGGTCCTTATGAAGGAGGTCTCCATTATCTTCAGTGACTCCAACATAGTTTGGTTTCAGGTCAAACAACAGGGAGGGAACACAGGCCCACCCACCAACAGGAAATCAGATTAAAAAGTTACTGAGCAAGGCTCCAGCCATCAGAATAAGAGCCTTTCCCTCAGAGTCAGTCTCTCCCATAAGGAAGCATCTATAAGCCTCTTATCCTTATCCCTCAGAGGGAAGACAGAATGAAAACCACAATCACAGAAAACTAATCAAACTGATCACATGGACCACAGCCTTGTCTAACTCAATGAAACTATGTGACATGCCCTTTAGGGCCACCCAAGACCAACGGGTCAGGGTAGAGAGTTCTGACAAAACGTGGCCCACTGGAGAAGATGAAAGGTTGTTACTGAATCACACGAACATACCGGGATTCTTGGCCCCCGGAGGAGAAGAATTCAATCTGGGGCCAGAGACGAGGCTTGATCACTCAGAGCTTTTGTGTAATAAAGTTTTATTAAAGTATAAAGGAGATAGAGAAAGCTTCTGACATAGGCATCAGAAGGGGGCAAAAAGAGTACCCACTTGCTAGTGTTAGCAATGAAGTTATATACTCTCCAATGAATTCAAAGAATGTCTGGAGGTTGTAAAGACCTCACCAGACCTACTCCCATAATTTATATTTTAAGATAATAGAATCAGCCAGAAGGTTTAATCCAGAGACTGTCCTCAGGCAGGATACATTATTGTAATATAATCCTTGTAAAGACCAGGTCTACTCCCATAATTTACATTTTAAGATAACAGAATTAGAAGGTTTAATCCAGAGACTGTCCTCAGGCAGGATACATTATTGTTATATAATCCTAAGGAATGTAGAGAAGGGAAAAAAGTTTGTCCTTTCTTCCTCCTTGAGAATTCCAGACCCCTCTCTCCTTGGGGACCCCTAGACTTCTTATCAACCTGCCTAGGAAATGACTCTCTCAAAGGGAATGACAAATCACTTCAGTATTCTTGCCTTGAGACCCCCATGAACAATATGAAAAGGCAAAAAATTAGGACATTGAAAGATGAACTCCCCAGGTAGGTAGATGCCCAATATGCTACTGGAGAAGAGTGGAGAAATAACTCCAAAAAGAACGAAGAGATGGAGCCAAAGCAAAAACAACACCCAGTTGTGGATGTGACTGGTGATGGAAGTAAAGTCCGATGCTATAAAGAAGAATCTTGCATAGGAACCTGGAATGTTAGGTCCATGAATCACAGTAAATTGGAAGTGGTCAAACAGGAGATGGCAAAAGTAAACATCAACATTTTAGGAATCAGTGAACTAAAATGGATTGGAATGGGCAAATTTAATTCAGATGACCATTTCTACTATTTTTGGCAAGAACCCCTTAGAAGAAATGGAGTAGCCCTTACAGTCAACAAAAGAGTCCAAAATGCAGTACATGGGTGGAATCTCAGAAACAGTAGAATGATGCCTGTTTGTTTACAAGGCAAACCATTCAATTTCTTTTTTTTTTATTAATTATTTTACTTTACAATATTGTATTGGTTTTGCCATACATTGACTTGAATCCGCCATGAGTGTACATGTGTTCCCCATCCTGAAGCCCCCTCCCACCTCCCTCCCCATCCCATCCCAACCCTCTGGGTCATCCCAGTGCACCAGCCCGGAGCACCCTGTATCATGCATCGAACCTGGACTGGCGATTCATTTCATGTATGATATTTTACATGTTTCAATGCCATTCTCCCAAATCATCCCACCCTCGCCCTCTCCCACAGAGTCCAAAAGACTGTTCTATACATCTGTGTCTCTTTTGCTGTCTCACATACATGGTTATCGTTACTTTCTTTCTAAATTCAATATATATATATGTTAGTATACTGTATTGGTGTTTTTCTTTCTGGCTTACTTCACTCTGTATAATAGGCTCCAGTTTCCTCCACCTCATTAGAACTGACTCAAATGTATTCTTTTTAATGGCTGAGTAGTATTCCATTGTGTATATGTACCACAGCTTTCTTATCCATTCATCTGCTGATGGACATCTAGGTTGCTTCCATGTCCTAGCTATTATAAACAGTGCTGCGATGAACATTGGGGTACATGTGTCTGTTTCGATTCTGGTTTCCTCAGTGTGTATGCCCAGTAGTGGGATTGCATTCAATTTCACAGTAATCCAAGACTATGCCCCAACCAGTAATGCTGAAGAAGCTGAATGGTTCAATGAAGACCAACAAGACCTTTTAGAACTAACACCCCAAAAAGATATCCTTTTCATCATAGGGGACTGGAATGCAAAAGTAGGAAGTCAACAGATACCTGGAGCAACAGGCACATTTGGCCTTGGAATATAAAATGAAGCAAGGAAAAGGCTAACAGAGTTTTACCAAGAGGACACATTGGTCACAGCAAACATCCTCTTCCAAAAACACAAGAGAAGACATGACACAAGGACATCACCAGACAGTCAAAACAGAAAACAGATTGATTATATTCTTTTCAGCAAAAAATGGAGAAGCTCTATACAGTCATCAAAAACAAATCAGGGAGCTGACTATGGCTCAGATCATGAACTCCTTATTGCAAAATTCAGACTTAAATTGAAGAAAGTAGGGAAAACCACTAAATCATTCAGGTATGATGTAAATCACATCCCTTACGATTATACAATGGAAGTGACAAATAGATTCAGGAACTAGTTCTGATAGAGTGCCTGAAGAACTAACTATAGATGGAGGTTCATGACATTTTACAGGAGGCACTGATCAAGACCATCCCCAAGAAAAAGAAATGCAAAAAGGAAAAATGGTTGTCTGAGGAGGCCTTACAAAGAGCTGAGAAAAGAAGAGAAGTTAAAGCCAAAGGAGAAAAGGAAAGATATACCCATTTCAATGCAGAATTCAAAATAATAGCAAGGAGAGACAATAAAGACTTCCTCTGTGATCAATGCAAAGAAATAGAGGAAAACAATAGAATGGGAAAGACTACAGATCTCAAGAAAATTAGATATATCAGGGGAATATTTCATGCAAAGATGGGCACAATAAAGGACAGAAACCATATAAATCTAACAGAAGCAGAAGATATTAAGAAGAGGTGGCAAGAACACACAGAAGAACTATATAAAAAAGATCTTCATGACCCAGATAACCACGATGGTGTGATCACTCACCTAGAGTCAGATATCCTAGAATGCGAAGTGGGTCTTAGGAAGCATCACTATGAACAAAGCTAGTGGAGGTGATGGAAGTCCAGTTGAGCTATTTCAAATCCTAAAAGATGATGCTGTGAAAGTGCTGCACTCAATATGCCAGCAAATCTGGAAAACTCAGCAGTGGCCACAGGACTGTAAAAGGTCAGCTTTCATTCCAATCCCAAAGAAAGGCAATGCCAAAGAATTCACAAACTACTGCACAATTGCACTCATCTCACACATTAGTAAAGTAGTGCTCAAAGTTCTCCAAGCCAGGCTTCAACAGAACATGAACTGTGAACTTCCAGATGTTCAAGCTGGACTTAGAAAACGCAGAGGAACCAGAGATCAAATTATCAACATTCATCGGATCATTGAAAAAGCAACAGAGTTCCAGAAAAACATCTACTTCTGCTTTATTTAGTATGCCAAAGCCTTTGACTGTGTGGATCACAGCAAACAGTGGAAAATTCTGAAAGAGACGGGAATAACAGACCACCTGAGCTTTCCACCTGAGAAACCTATATCCAGGTCAAGAAGCAACAGTTAGAACCGAACATGGAACAATGGACTGGTTTCAAATTGGGAAAGGAGTACGTCAAGACTGTATATTGTTACCCTGCTTATTTAACTTGAAAGCAGAGTATATCATGCAAAATGCAAATCTGGATGAAGCACAAGCTGGGATCAAGATTGCCGGGAGAAATATCAATAACCTCAGATAAGCAGATGACACCATCCTTATGGCAGAAAGTGAAGAAGAACTAAAGAGCCTCTTGATGAAAGTGAAAGAGGAGAGTGAAAAAGTTGGCTTAAAGCTCAACATTCAGAAAACTAAGATCATGTCATCCAGTCCCATCACTTCATGGGGAAACAGCAGAAACAGTGGCTGACTTTATATTTTGGGGCTCCAAAATTATTGCAGATGGTGAGTGCAGGCATGAAATTAAAAGACACTTGCTCCATGGAAGAAAAGCTATGCCCAATCTAGACAGCATACTAAAAAGCAGAGACGTTACTTTGCCGACAAAGGCCCATCTAGTCAAAGTCCCTTGGACTGCAAGGAGATCGAATCAGTAAATCCTAACAGAAATCAGTCCTGCATATCCATTGGAAGGACCAATGCTGAAGCTGAAACTCAAATACTTTGGCCACCAGATGCGAAGAACTGACTCATTGGAAAAAGACCCTGATGCTGGGAAAGATTGAAGGCTTGAGGAGAAGGGGACAGCAGAGAATGAGATGGTTGGATGGCATCACTGCCTCGATGTACATGACTTTGAGCAAGTTTTAGGAGTTGGTGATGAACAGGGACCCTGGTGTGCTGCAGTCCATGGGGTCTCAAAGAGTCAGACACGACTCGGGGACTGAACTGAACATGGCACGGCTCATTGTTTCATTGAGTTAGACAAGGCTGTGGTCCATGTGATCAGTTTGACAAGCTTTCTGTGACACTGGTTTTCATTCTGTCTGCCCTCTGACAGATAAGGATAAGAGGCTTATGGAAGCTTCCTGCTGGGAGAGACTGACTGTGGGTCTTGTTCTGATGGGCGGGACCATGCTCAGGAAATGTTTAATCCAATTTTCTGTTGATGGGCGGGGCTGTTTCCCTCCCTGTTGTTTGACCTGAGACCCAACTAAGGTGGAGGAAATGAAGATAATGGCCACCTCCTTCCAAAGGTCCCAGGCAGGCACTGCTGCACTCAGTGCCCCCAACCCTGCAGCAGTACACTGCCGACCCACGCCTCCTCTGGGGACTCCTAGAGACACCCACGGGCAAGCCTGGGTCAGTCCCTTGTGGGGTCCCTGCTCCTTTCTCCCGGGTCCTGGTGCGCACAAGGTTTTGTTTGTGCCCTCCAAGAGTCTGTTTCCCCAGTCCTGTGTAAGTTCTGTGATCAAATCCCACTGGCCTCCAGAGTCAAATTCCTTGGGGGTTCTCAGTTCCCTTGCCAGACCCCCAGGTTGGTAAATCTGTTGTGGGTCCTAGAACTTTCTTAACAGCACGAGAATTTCTTTGGTATGATCGTTCTGCACTTTGTGGTTCGTCTGCTTGGGGGATCTATGGTTGGGGCTAATGGCGACCTCCTCCAAGAGGGCTTATGCCACAGGCTGGGTGACCAGGGCTCCTGCACCCAGAGTCCCTGCCCCTGCGGCAGGCCACTGCTGACCCCCAGTCCCTCCACAGGAGACACTCACACACGGTTCTGGCTCAGTCTCCGCGGGGTCTCTGCGTCCTGCTGTGCACAAGGCTTTGTTTGGGCCCTCCAAGGGTCACTGATGGGTATGGGATTTGATTCCAAACTAAATTTCGCCCCTCCTACCACCTTGCTGGGGTGTCTCCTTTGCCCTTGGATGTGGGGTATCTTTTCTGGTGGGATCCAACATTCTCCTGTTCTTGGTTGTTCAGCACCGAGTTGTTATTTTGGACTTCTCCCAGGAGAAAATGAGGGCACGTCCTTCTCCTCTGCCATCTTGTATGGGAATATTTGGTCAGAGTCCCATAACACTGAATGGGGTTTTCCAACAGATTTTTTGGTGCCGGGAAAAGATTGAAAGCAGGGGGAGAAAGGGACAACATTGATAAAACCAATTAGATGGCATCACCAACTGAATGGACATGAGTTTGAGCAAGCACGGGTGTTGGTGACAGACAGGAAGGCTGGTCAGATAAGGCTCAGCACAATTTTCACGACCCAGGGATGAAACCGGGTCCTCCTATATTGGCATACAGCTTTTTTTTTTTTTTTTTACTGATTACAGCCACCCTGATGGCTTAGACAGTAAAGAGTCTGCTGACAATAAGGGAGACCCAGGTTCCATCCTGGGGAAGCATCTCCTGGAGAAGGGAATGGCTACCCACTGCAGTATTCTTGCCTGGAGAATTCTATGGACAGAGGAGCCTGGAGGGCTACAGTCCATGGGGTCGCAAATAGTCTGGGCACGACTGAGTAGGTTCGGCACTCTATTTCATTCGACATTATAGTGAACCTTCTCTGTGCCGCATTTGAGCCCATATATCATTAGCTTCTCTTGTGTTGTTGGAAGAGGGTGTTTGTTATGACCAGTGCATTTTCTTGGCAAAACTCTATTAGTCTTTGCCCTGCTTCATTCCGTATTCCAAGGCCAAATTTGCCTGTTACTTCAGGTGTTTCTTGACTTCCTACTTTTGCATTCCAGTCCCCTATAAGGAAAAGGACATCTTTTTTGGGTGTTTGTTCGTTCTAAAAGGTCTTGTAGGTCTTCATAGAACCGTTCAACTTCAGCTTCTTCAGCGTTACTGGTTGGGGCATAGACTTGGATTACTGTGATATTGAATGGCTTGCCTTGGAAACGAACAGAGATCATTCTGTCGTTTTTGAGATTGCATCCAAGTACTGCATTTCGGACTCTTTTGTTGACCATGATGGCTACTCCATTTCTTCTGAGGGATTCCTGCCCGCAGTAGTAGATATAATGGTCATCTGAGTTAAATTCACCCATTCCACTCCATTTCAGTTCGCTGATTCCTAGAATGTCGACATTCACTCTTGCCATTTTTTGTTTGACCACTTCCAATTTGCCTTGATTCATGGACCTGACATTCCAGGTTCCTATGCAGTATTGCTCTTTACAGCATCGGACCTTGCTTCTATCACCAGTCACATCTACAGCTGGGTATTCTTTTTGCTTTGGCTCCATCCCTTCATTCTTTCTGGAGTTATTTCTCCACTGATCTCCAGTAGCATATTGGGCACCTACTGACCTGGGGAGTTTCTCTTTCAGTATCCTATCATTTTGCCTTTTCATACTGTTCATGGGGTTCTCAAGGCAAGAATACTGAAGTGGTTTGTCATTCCCTTCTCCAGTGGACCACATTGCCAAAGCCTTTGACTGTGTGGATCACAATAAACTGTGGAAAATTCTGAAAGAGATGGGAATACCAGACCACCTGATCTGCCTCTTGAGAAATTTGTATGCAGGTCAGGAAGCAACAGTTAGAACTGGACATGGAACAACAGACTGGTTCCAAATAGGAAAAGGAGTACGTCAAGGCTGTATATTGCAGAGTACATCGTGAGAAACGCTGGGCTGGAAGAAGCACAAGCGGGAATCAAGATTGCCGGGAGAAATATCAATAACCTCAGATATGCAGATGACACCACCCTTATGGCAGATAGTGAAGAGGAACTCAAAAGCCTCTTGATGAAAGTGAAAGTGGAGAGTGAAAAAGTTGGCTTAAAGCTCAACATTCAGAAAACGAAGATCATGGCATCCGGTCCCATCACTTCATGGGAAATAGATGGGGAAACAGTGGAAACAGTGGCAGACTTTATTTTTGGGGGCTCCAAAATCACTGCAGATGGTGACTGCAGCCATGAAATTAAAAGACGCTTACTCCTTGGAAGGAAAGTTATGACCAACCTAGATAGCATATTCAAAAGCAGAGACATTACTTTGCCAGCAAAGAGGTCCGTCTAGTCAAGGCTATGGTTTTTCCAGTGGTCATGTATGGATGTGAGAGTTGGACTGTGAAGAAGGCTGAGCGCCGAAGAATTGATGCTTTTGAACTGTGGTGTTGGAGAAGACTGTTGAGAGTCCCTTGGACTGCCAGGAGATCCAACCAGTCCATTCTGAAGGAGATCAGCCCTGGGATTTCTTTGGAAGGAATGATGCTAAAGCTGAAACTCCAGTACTTTGGCCACCTCATGCGAAGAGTTGACTCATTGGAAAAGACTCTGATGCTGGGAGGGATTGGGGGCAGGAGGAGAAGGGGACGACAGAGGATGAGATGGCTGGATGGCATCACTGACTCGATGGACGTGAGTCTGGGTGAACTCCGGGAGTTGGTGATGGACAGGGAGGCCTGGCGTGCTGCGATTCTTGGGGTCGCAAAGAGTCGGACACGACTGAGCGACTGATCTGATCTGATCTGATCTGATCATTAGCTTCAGCCGTCAAGAAAATCGTTATTCAAAAGAAATCAGACTCAGAGTGTCGAGGAGGAGAAAACATGGAGAGAGGGGTCTGGGAACAAGGGAATGGTAGCTGGCTTCAAAGGGAGCTGGGGTGGGGAAAGGCGTGAATCTCGGCGGCGGTTACTCAGCATTCATTTGCATACCCAGCATGCACTGCGCGCAATGTAGTTTCAATTTACTATTACAATTTATTGTAGATTTCTTTAAAACGTAGTATTTCGAAGAATGAGCCTTCATCCACTTCCGTGAAGTGATCTGCTGCAAACTCTTGACCTGGACTTACACTTGATGTAACTCAGCCTCACTGTGTTAGGAGTGAGTGTTCCCTCATCTCTATGGGCACAGGCCCAGTGAGTTAGTCATTCTTCCCGTGGTCCCCCCGAGTCTTTTGTCTTGTACTTGAGACTCGGTTGGTCAGGCCCACGGGAAGAATACGGGCAAGTCAAACCTAATTTTTGGAGGTCTTTTTCAAGACCAACATTGTTGTGTTCAAAAACAGACCTTGAGGAACGAAAGTTTGGAGGCAGGGTTTTTTCTGGGGTTCCTATACGCAAGGGTTTTCTGTGTGTTTATCACGTGCAGTCATGAGGTTAGGCTTTGGAGTACTCGCTTGACTCTCTCAGTCGCGTCCGAGTATTTCGTAACCCCACGGGCTGCAGCAGTTCAGGTTTCCCTGTCTATCACCCATTCTCAGAGCTTCGTCACACTCATGTCCTTCGAATCCACCGTGCTATCTAATCTTTTCATTTCCTGTCGTCTCCTTCCTCCTCTCTCCTTGAGTCCTGCCCACCATCAGGGTCTGTTCTAATAAGTCAGTTCTTTGTGGCAGGTGGCCAAAGTATTGGAGTTTCAGTGGCAACATCAGTTCTTCCGATGAATATTCAGGATTGGTTTCCTTTAGGATGGGCAGCTTGGATTTCCCTGCAGTCCAAGGGACTCTCAAGAGTCTTCTCCAAGACCACAGTCCAAAAGCATCAATGTTTCGGCCGGCAGCTTCCCTTACAGTCCAACTCTCACATCCATACATGACTGCTGGAAAAACGGTATCTTTGACTGGACGGACCTTTGTCGGCAAAGTAATATCTCTGCTTTTTAACATGCTGCCTTGGTTGGTCATAGCTTTTTTTCCCCCAAGTAGCAAGCGTCTTTTCCTTTCATGGCTGAAGTCACCGTCCTCTGTGATTTTGGAGCACAAGAAAGTAAAGCCTGTCACTGTTTCCATTGTTTCCACATCTATTTGCCATGCAGTGATGGGACTGAATGCCATGATCTTCGTTTTCTGAATTTTGAGTTTTAAGTCAAGATTTTCACTCTCATCTTTGACATTCATCAAGAGGCTCTTTAGTTCTTTTTCACTTTCTGTCGTAAGGGTGGTGTCATCTGCATTTCGGAGGTTATTGGTGTTTCACTGGGCAATGTTGATTCCAGCTTGTGTTTCATCCAGCATGGCATTTTGCATGATGTACTCCGTGTATAAGTTAAATAAGCAGGGTGACAATATACAGCCTTGATGTTCTCCTTTACCGCTTTAGAACCAGCCTGGTTTTCAATGTCCAGTTCTAACTGTTGCTTCTTGACCTGCATACAGATTTCTCAGGGGGCAAATAAGGTTGATTGTTCAGTAAGATTGATTGGTCTTTGGTCAGTAAGGTTCTCATAATCCTGAATGGGTTTTCCAGGAGATTTTTCCACCTTCCATGCAGGAGACTTGGGTCGATTCCTGGGTCTGGAAGATCCCCTGGAGAAGTGAACAGCTACCCAATCCAGTATTCTGGCCTGGAGAATTCCATGCACTGCATAGTTCAAGGGAGTCATTTTAGACTCCCTATGAGGATGGCTGATCAAAGTGTATATTTAACTTTTCATTTATGTGATGCCAATTTTTGCTTTTTCTCCAAAGACAGTGTACCGGCGCACACGCAACAGCGCTATATCAACATTTCGCGGTTTCACATGCCCAGCAACTCTTGGTGTTTTCAGGCTTTTAGGATTTTTGATCGTTTGGGAGGTGTGCAATCCATCATTTAAAGTATTTTCATGTAATTTCACTGTATGGAGGAGCCATCACTTGTTCAAATCAAAATTCTGGTGTAGGGCGTGTAGTTTCCAATTTTTTCTGTTTTATACTCAAGGCAGTGGTTGTCCAATTACTTCCTCAGAACAAATTCCAAGAGTGAAAATGCCAGACTAAATGTTCCACACACTGAAATTTTTTATCCATATTGCCCACCTGTCAACATAGAAAGATTTTACAATTTTACATTCTTTTTTTTTTTTTTTTTTTAAATCTCTTTGGCTGGGATATAAATTGTGAGCTTCCTCTTAGGGAACTGTAGGCCATGTAAGCAAATGAAGTGCATGTGGAAGGCTTATCCTGACGCTGGTAGCTCAGAGCACTGGCTGTCCAATTTTACATTCTTATCTACAGTATTTGCATACCTTTACTCCCAAACGTGTTTCAAAAGCATCTTTTTTTCTTAAAAAAATCTGTTTTGTATATACTTAAATTTTTCATTTGTTTTTTTTTTAATTTATTTTTTAATTGAAGGATAATTGCTTTCAGAATTTAATTTTAAAGGCCAAATGACACAGGGCTCTCAGAAGAGCAAAACCCAGGACTTCTTTTTTCCATCCCAGTTCCCACTTCCCAGAAAAACCGTTTTAATCCTTAGCAGTTTCATCTACTTCGTTCTATAACTCATAGTATGCTTATATGACTCTTTCTTTGTTTGGTTTTAAAGTGTAGCGGACAGGCTAGATGCCCACTCGGATATCAATTTTTCCTCAACCTTCACAGATAGCTTAGAATTCCTGAGCCTTTCCAGGGTTCTGAAGCATTAAAGAGTCCTTGTCCCCACTTGGCTGCTGTTACCTGTTCTCCCGTTTTGTCAATAAGAACGTATCTTTTCTTTTGATTCCTTTACTGTCATTTAGTGGGGTTTTGTGGACAGAGTAGAGATAAATGGATATATTTAATCTGCCATATTCAACCTGAAATCTGAAGATACTGTAGATTTTATTATCATTATTATTATTATTCGGCCGCACTACAGGGTTTGGGAGACCTTAGTTCCCCATTCAGGGATTGAGCCTCTGCCCCTGCAGTGGAGTCCCAACTACTGCACCGTCAGGGAATTCCCGTTACTTTTAGAAAAATTTTTAAAACTTTGAAAACAAGTAGAGTAGTATCGATGCTAGAAAGGCCTCTCTGAAAATCGGTAACACTTGGGACACGGATGGACCTTAAGAAACATGGAATCAGCTGAGCGCCCCCTACTGGAATATCTTGCCCAAAGAAGTCTGACTTTCCCTGGGGTCTCTTTGTTCAGGGCCCAGTGCTTCACATTCGTGGTGGTCCACCAAAGGAGTTGGGGAGATTCTAAAAATCCTAGACTCCACCCTGGGCCAATTAAATTTTTCTCTGACCAGGACTCCACATCAATTTTATACTCTGCAGGAAGTCGCCATGACAGAGTGAAAACTGTCCAGTGATGTGGCCATTTTGCTGCAGATTAAATATATCCATTTAGCCAAGAACAGTGACTCTGCCCTCCAGAACCACTTAAGAGCTTTAAAAATGCTGATGCCCAATCCCCACACACACACAGAGAAAAATGTAATTGGCCCAGGGTGGAGTCCTGGGCATAAGATTTTTAGAAACTGTCCAACTCCTTTGGTGGACCGCCATGATTGTGAAGCGCTGGGCCCTGAACAAAGAGGCCCCAGGGAAAGTCAGACTTCTTTGGGCAAGATATTCCAGTAGGGGGCGCTCAGCTGATTCCATGTTTCTTGACGTCCATCTGTGTCCCAAGAGTTAACCGATTTTCAGAGAGGCCTTTCTAACATAGATACTACTCTGATTGTTTTCAAAGTTTTTAAAAATTTTCTAAAAGTAACGGGAATTCCCTGACAGTCCAGTGGTTGGAACTCCACTGCAGGGGCAGAGGCTCAATCCCTGAACGGGGAACTAAGGTCTCCCAAACCCTATAGCGTGGCCAAATAATAATGATAATAAAATCTACAGGATCTTCGGATTTCAGGTTGAATATGGCAGATTAAATATATCCATTTATCTCCACTCTGTCCACAAAACCCCACTAAATGACAGTAAAGGAATAAAAAGAAAAGATATGTTCTTACTGACAAAATGGGAGAGCAGATAACAGCAGCCAAGTGGGGACAAGGACATTTTAATGCTTCAGAACCCTGGAAAGGTTCAGGAATTCTAAGCTATCTCTGAAGGTTGAGGAAAAATTGATATCCGAGTGGGCATCTAGCCTGTCTGCTACAGTTTAAAACAAAACGAAGAAACAGCAGTATAAGCATACTATGAGTTATAGAAGCAAAGAGATGAAACTGCTAAGGATTTAAAATGGTTGTTTCTGGGAAGTGGGATGGGAAAAAGCATTTCTGAGTTTTGCTCTTCTGAGAGCCTTGTGTCATTTGGCCTTTAAAATTAAATTCTGAGCAATTATACTTCAATTAAAAAAAAAAAACAAAAAAATGAAAATATTAAGTATATACAAAACTTAGATTTTTTAAAAAAGCTGCTTTTGAAATGCATTTTGGAGTAAAGGTATGCAAATACTGTAGATAAGAATTTAAAATTGTAAAATCTTTCTATGTGACAGGTGGGCAATATGGATCTAAAATTTCAATGTGTGGAACATTTAGTCTGGCATTTTCACTCTTGGAATTTGTCTTGAGGAAGTAATTGGACAACCACTGCTTTGATTATAAAACAGAAAAATTGGAAACTATCTACATGCCCAACACCAGAATTTTGATTTGAACAAGTGATGGCTCTTCCATACAGTGAAATTATATGCAAATACTTTAAATGATGGATTGCACACGTCCCAGACGGTCAAAAATTTTAAAAGCCTGAAAACACCAAGAGTTGGTGGTCATGTGAAACCGCGAAATGTTGATATAGTGCACCGGTACACTGTCTTTGGAGAAAAAGCAAAAATTGGCAAAACATAAATGAAAATCATGATGGCGTGATCACTCATCTAGAGCCAGACATCCTGGAGGTGAAGTCAAGTGGGTCTTAGAAAGCATCCCTACAAACAAAGCTAGTGGAGGTGATGGAATTCCAGTTGAGCTATTTCAAATCCTGAAAGATGACATTGTGAAAGTGCTGCACTCAATATGCCAGCAAATTTGGAAAACTCAGCAGTGGCCACAGGACTGGAAAAGGTCAGTTTTCATTCCAATCCCAAAGAAAGGCAATGCCAAAGAATGCTCAAACTACCGCACGATTGCACTCATCTCACACACTAGTAAAGTAACGCTCATAATTCTCCAAGCCAGGCTTCAGGAATACGTGAACCGTGAACTTCCTGATGTTCAAGCTGGTTTTAGAGAAGGCAGAGGAACCAGAGATCAAATTGCCAACATCCACTGGATCATCGAAAAAACAAGAGAGTTCCAGAAAAACATCTATTTCTGCTTTATTGACTATGCCAAAGCCTTTGACTGTATGGATCACAATAAACTGTGGAAAATTCTTCAAGAAATGGCAATACCAGACCACCTGACCTGCCTTTTGAGAAAGGAAGCAACAGTTAGAATGGACATGGAACAACAGACTGGTTCCAAATAAGAAAAGGAATACATCAAGGCTGTATATTGTCACCCTGCTTATTTAACTTCTTTGCAGAGTACATCATGAGAAACACTGGGCTGGAAGAAGCACAAGCTGGAATCAAGTTTGCCGGGAGAAATATCAATAACCTCAGATATGTAGATGACACCACCCTTATGGCAGAAAGCAAAGAGGAACTAAAAAGCCTCTTGATGAAAGTGAAAGAGGAGAGTGAAAAAGTTGGCTTAAAGCTCAACATTCAGAAAACTAAGATCATGGCATCTGGTCCCATCACTTCATGGGAAATAGATGGGGAAACAGTGGAAACGGTGTCAGACTTTATTTTTGGGGGCTCAAAAATCACTGCAGATGGTGATTGCAGCCATGAAATTAAAAGACACTTACTCCTTGGATGGAAAGTTATGCCTAGATAGCATATTCAAAAGCAGAGATATTACTTTGCCAACAAAGGTCCATCTAGTCAAGGCTATGGTTTTTCCAGTGGTCATGTATGGATGTGAGCGTTGGACTGTGAAGAAAGCTGAGCGCCGAAGAATTGATGCTTTTGAACTGTGGTGTTGGAGAAGACTCTTGAGAGTCCCTTGGACTGCAAGGAGATCCAACCAGTCCATCCTAAAGGAGATCAGCCCTGAATATTCATTGGAAGGACTGATGCTGAAGCTGAAACCCCCATACTTTGGCCACCTCATGCAAAGAGTCGATTCATTGGAAAAGACCCTGATGCTGGGAGGGATTGGGGGCAGGAGGAGAAGGGGACGACAGAGGATGAGATGGCTGGATGGCATCACTGACTCGATGGACGCGAGTTTGAGTGAACTCTGGGGTTGGTGATGGACAGGGAGGCCTGGCGTGCTGTAATTCATGGGGTTGCAAAGAGTCGGACACGACTGAGCGACTTAACTGAACTGAAAAGTTAAATATACACTTTGATCAGCAATTCTCATAGGGAGTCTAAAATGACAACCATAAACTATAGAGAGCATGGAAGTCTCCAGACCAGAATACTGGAATGGGTAGTTCTCTTCTCCAGGGGATCTTTGCGACCCAGGACTCGAACCCAGGTCTCCTGCATGGAAGGTTGCTGTTTTACCAGCTGAGCGGTATTCCAGGGAAGCCTGAGACCCTCTACAGACTTTTACAAATATTACATTCTGGGGTGGGAGGGGGAGAAGTGAACGAACACACCTACCTACATAAGTTTACGACCTACCTCCCTAAGTTTGTGAACAAAGAAAACGAACCTATATGAATAATGCAACTATGAAAGTTGAATACCACTAAATCCAGTAGTAATAACTGTGAACTGCTGCTAAGTCGCTTCAGTCGTGTCTGACTATGTGTGACCCCACAGACGGCGGCCCACCAGGCTCCCCGTCCCTGGGATTCTCCAGGCAAGGACACTGGAGGAGGTTGCCATTTCCTTCTCCAGTGAATGAAAGTGAAAAGTGAAAGTGAAGTCGCTCAGTCCTGTCCGACTCTTAGAGACCCCATGGACTTGGACTGCAGCCTACCAGGCTGCTCCGTCCATGGGATTTTCCAGGCAAGAGTACTGGAGTGGGGTGCCATTGCCTTCTAGGACTAAAAAAAACAAAAAACAAAAGACAAAACCGTGGCTCACAGAGTAAACAACTTGCCTGCATTGCAGGAGATGCGGGTTCGACCCCTGGGTTGGCAAGATACCAGAAAAGGGGAAAGCTAACCACTCCACTATACTAGCCTGGAAAATTCCACAGACTGCATAGTACATGGGGTCGCAAATAAGTCGTACACGACTGACTGACTTCCACGACCAAACCCCGAAATCCGAAATGGTAAACGCAGAAAGCTTCAAAGCCTAAAATAATCGGACGAAACCAGTTATTTTCCAAGTTCTACTTTTTGACACCAAAATATTGGTCTTGTTTAGTCTTACAAGACCTCCAAAAATTAGTTGGGAAAGCAACGTTGTCTTTCTTGGTTCTACTTGACTTAGTCTGCACGGTGGTACCGGAGACCAAGCTCAAGTAGGACCAAGAAAGAGAGTGTGGATACCGGACCGGCTCTCGGCACGGAAGGTTGGGAGGAAGCGCACTCCTAATACACTGAGGATGAGAAAGAAAAAAAAAAACAGTCCCAGTGAAGAGGTTGTAGCAGATCTTTTCACCTTAATGGACGAAGGCTCATTCTTCGAAATACTATGTTTGAAGGAAATTACGATAAATTCGAATAATAAATTGAACATACTGGGTGCGGTGCGTGTTTGTTATGCAAATGAACGCTGAGGCCCCGCCCCCGAGATTCACGCCTCCCCCCATACCGGCTCCCGTGAAGCCAGCTTCCAGTCCGTTGTTCCCAGGCCCCTGACTCCATGTTTTCTCCTCCTCGACACTCTGGGTCTGATTTCTTTTGAATAAGGCTTTTCTTGATGGCTTAAGATAATGATATATGGGTGCTGCATTTGACAGAGAAGGTTCCCTATAATGTCGAATGAAACAGTGTGCTGAGTGCACAGTCGTGCCAAACTATTTGTGACCCCATGGACTGTAACCCTACAGGCTCCTCTGTCTGTGGAATTCTCCAGGCAAGAATACTGTAGTGGGTAGCCATTCCCTGGTAGCCATACCCAAGTGGGTAGCTTGTCCAGGAGATTCTTCCCAAGGAGTGCACCTGGGTCTCCCATATTTATTGTAAGCGGACTCTTCACTGTCTAAGCCACCAGGGTGACTCTAATCAGTAATTTAAAACAAAATTTGTCTACCAATATAGGAGGAGCCAGTTCCATCCCTGGGTCATAAAAATTGTCCAGTTCCTTTGCTCAGTCGTCTCCAAACAGTTCTCCTGGGGCTGGTTCAAACACATGACCACCGAGACAGTGGGTGCTATATAATGAGTCAATGTCCCTTTCATCTCCTCTTTCACTTTCATCAAGAGGCTCTTTAGTTCTTTGCTTTCTGCCATAAGGGTGGTGTTATCTGCATGTCTGAGGTTATTGATGTTTCTCCCAGAAATCTTCATTCCAGCTTGTGCTTCATCCAGCGTGATATTTCACATGATATACTCTGCATATAAGTTAAATAAGCAGGGTGACAATATGCAGACTTGACATTCTCCTTTCCCGATTTGGAACCAGCCAGATTTTCAATGTACAGTTCTGTTGCTTATTGACCTGCATACAGATTTCTCAGGGTCAGGTCAGGTTGATTGGTCAGTAAGATTGGCCTTTGGTTCTCATAATCGTGAGTGGGTTTTCCAGGAGATTTTTCTAGTGCCAGGAAAGATCCAAGACAGGAGGAGAAAGGGACGACATTGGGAAAAACGATTAGATAGCATCACCAACTCGGTGGACATGAGTTTGCGCATGCTCCGGAAGTTAGGGACGGTTAGGAAAGCCGGTCGGAGAAGGCAATGGCACCCCACTCCAGTACTCTTGCCTGGAAAATCCCATGGATGGAGCAGCCCGGAAGGCTGCAGTCCATGGGGTCGCTAGGAGTCGGACATGACTCAGCGACTTCCTTTTCACTTTCATGCATTGGAGAAGGCAATGGCAACCCACTCCAGTGTTCTTGCCTGGAGAATCCCAGGGACGGTGGAGCCTGGTGGGCTTCCGTCTATGGGTTCACACAGAGTCAGACGCGACTGAAGTGACTTAGCGGCAGCAGCAGAAAAGCCGGTCGGACAGAACTGAGCAAATGAAGTGGACAGTTTTCACGACCCTGGGATGGAACCTGGCCCTCCTATTTTGGCAGTCATATTTCTTTCTTTTTTTTTTTTTTAATATTGTTTGCCGCTGCCGAGTCACTTCAGTCGTGTCCGACTCTGTGCGAACCCATAGACGGCCGCCCACCAGGATGCCCCGACCCTGGGATTCTCCAGGCAAGAACACTGGAGTGGGGTGCCATCTCCTTCTCCCTTGCATGAAAGTGAAAAGTGAAAGTGAAATCGCTTAGTCGTGTCCGACCCGCAGCGACCCCAGGGACTTCAGCCTTCCGGGCTCCTCCATCCATTGGATTTTCCAGGCAAGAGTACTGGAGTGGTGTGCCATTGCCTCTCCAAATACCGATTAGCATCAAGGTCAAGAGTCCGCTTACAAAGTGGGAGACCCAGATTCGATCTTGGGGAAGCTTCTGAAGATGGGAATGGCTACCCACTGCACTATTGTTCTTGGAGAATTCTACCGACAGAGGTACCTTGGAGGGTTACAGTCCATGGGGTCACAAATAGTTTGGCACGACTGTGCACTCAGCACACTGTTTCATTCGACATTATAGGGAACCTTCTCTGTCAAATGCAGCACCCATATATCATTATCTTAAGCCATCAAGAAAAGCCTTATTCAAAAGAAATCAGACCCAGAGTGTCGAGGAGGAGAAAACATGGAGTCAGGGGCCTGGGAACAACGGACTGGAAGCTGGCTTCACGGGAGCCGGTATGGGGGGAGGCGTGAATCTCGGGGGCGGGGCCTCAGCGTTCATTTGCATAACAAACACGCACCGCACCCAGTATGTTCAATTTATTATTCGAATTTATCGTAATTTCCTTCAAACATAGTATTTCGAAGAATGAGCCTTCGTCCATTAAGGTGAAAAGATCTGCTACAACCTCTTCACTGGGACTGTTTTTTTTTTCTTTCTCATCCTCAGTGTATTAGGAGTGCGCTTCCTCCCAACCTTCCGTGCCGAGAGCCGGTCCGGTATCCACACTCTCTTTCTTGGTCCTACTTGAGCTTGGTCTCCGGTACCACCGTGCAGACTAAGTCAAGTAGAACCAAGAAAGACAACGTTGCTTTCCCAACTAATTTTTGGAGGTCTTGTAAGACTAAACAAGACCAATATTTTGGTGTCAAAAAGTAGAACTTGGAAAATAACTGGTTTCGTCCGATTATTTTAGGCTTTGAAGCTTTCTGCGTTTACCATTTCGGATTTCGGGGTTTGGTCGTGGAAGTCAGTCAGTCGTGTACGACTTATTTGCGACCCCATGTACTATGCAGTCTGTGGAATTTTCCAGGCTAGTATAGTGGAGTGGTTAGCTTTCCCCTTTTCTGGTATCTTGCCAACCCAGGGGTCGAACCCGCATCTCCTGCAATGCAGGCAAGTTGTTTACTCTGTGAGCCACGGTTTTGTCTTTTGTTTTTTGTTTTTTTTAGTCCTAGAAGGCAATGGCACCCCACTCCAGTACTCTTGCCTGGAAAATCCCATGGACGGAGCAGCCTGGTAGGCTGCAGTCCAAGTCCATGGGGTCTCTAAGAGTCGGACAGGACTGAGCGACTTCACTTTCACTTTTCACTTTCATTCACTGGAGAAGGAAATGGCAACCTCCTCCAGTGTCCTTGCCTGGAGAATCCCAGGGACGGGGAGCCTGGTGGGCCGCCGTCTGTGGGGTCACACATAGTCAGACACGACTGAAGCGACTTAGCAGCAGTTCACAGTTATTACTACTGGATTTAGTGGTATTCAACTTTCATAGTTGCATTATTCATATAGGTTCGTTTTCTTTGTTCACAAACTTAGGGAGGTAGGTCGTAAACTTATGTAGGTAGGTGTGTTCGTTCACTTCTCCCCCCTCCCACCCCAGAATGTAATATTTGTAAAAGTCTGTAGAAGGTCTCAGGCTTCCCTGGAATACCGCTCAGCTGGTAAAACAGCAACCTTCCATGCAGGAGACCTGGGTTCGAGTCCTGGGTCGCAAAGATCCCCTGGAGAAGAGAACTACCCATTCCAGTATTCTGGTCTGGAGACTTCCATGCTCTCTATAGTTTATGGTTGTCATTTTAGACTCCCTATGAGAATTGCTGATCAAAGTGTATATTTAACTTTTCAGTTCAGTTAAGTCGCTCAGTCGTGTCCGACTCTTTGCAACCCCATGAATTACAGCACGCCAGGCCTCCCTGTCCATCACCAACCCCAGAGTTCACTCAAACTCGCGTCCATCGAGTCAGTGATGCCATCCAGCCATCTCATCCTCTGTCGTCCCCTTCTCCTCCTGCCCCCAATCCCTCCCAGCATCAGGGTCTTTTCCAATGAATCGACTCTTTGCATGAGGTGGCCAAAGTATGGGGGTTTCAGCTTCAGCATCAGTCCTTCCAATGAATATTCAGGGCTGATCTCCTTTAGGATGGACTGGTTGGATCTCCTTGCAGTCCAAGGGACTCTCAAGAGTCTTCTCCAACACCACAGTTCAAAAGCATCAATTCTTCGGCGCTCAGCTTTCTTCACAGTCCAACGCTCACATCCATACATGACCACTGGAAAAACCATAGCCTTGACTAGATGGACCTTTGTTGGCAAAGTAATATCTCTGCTTTTGAATATGCTATCTAGGCATAACTTTCCATCCAAGGAGTAAGTGTCTTTTAATTTCATGGCTGCAATCACCATCTGCAGTGATTTTTGAGCCCCCAAAAATAAAGTCTGACACCGTTTCCACTGTTTCCCCATCTATTTCCCATGAAGTGATGGGACCAGATGCCATGATCTTAGTTTTCTGAATGTTGAGCTTTAAGCCAACTTTTTCACTCTCCTCTTTCACTTTCATCAAGAGGCTTTTTAGTTCCTCTTTGCTTTCTGCCATAAGGGTGGTGTCATCTACATATCTGAGGTTATTGATATTTCTCCCGGCAAACTTGATTCCAGCTTGTGCTTCTTCCAGCCCAGTGTTTCTCATGATGTACTCTGCAAAGAAGTTAAATAAGCAGGGTGACAATATACAGCCTTGATGTATTCCTTTTCTTATTTGGAACCAGTCTGTTGTTCCATGTCCATTCTAACTGTTGCTTCCTTTCTCAAAAGGCAGGTCAGGTGGTCTGGTATTGCCATTTCTTGAAGAATTTTCCACAGTTTATTGTGATCCATACAGTCAAAGGCTTTGGCATAGTCAATAAAGCAGAAATAGATGTTTTTCTGGAACTCTCTTGTTTTTTCGATGATCCAGTGGATGTTGGCAATTTGATCTCTGGTTCCTCTGCCTTCTCTAAAACCAGCTTGAACATCAGGAAGTTCACGGTTCACGTATTCCTGAAGCCTGGCTTGGAGAATTATGAGCGTTACTTTACTAGTGTGTGAGATGAGTGCAATCGTGCGGTAGTTTGAGCATTCTTTGGCATTGCCTTTCTTTGGGATTGGAATGAAAACTGACCTTTTCCAGTCCTGTGGCCACTGCTGAGTTTTCCAAATTTGCTGGCATATTGAGTGCAGCACTTTCACAATGTCATCTTTCAGGATTTGAAATAGCTCAACTGGAATTCCATCACCTCCACTAGCTTTGTTTGTAGGGATGCTTTCTAAGACCCACTTGACTTCACCTCCAGGATGTCTGGCTCTAGATGAGTGATCACGCCATCATGATTTTCATTTATGTTTTGCCAATTTTTGCTTTTTCTCCAAAGACAGTGTACCGGTGCACTATATCAACATTTCGCGGTTTCACATGACCACCAACTCTTGGTGTTTTCAGGCTTTTAAAATTTTTGACCGTCTGGGACGTGTGCAATCCATCATTTAAAGTATTTGCATATAATTTCACTGTATGGAAGAGCCATCACTTGTTCAAATCAAAATTCTGGTGTTGGGCATGTAGATAGTTTCCAATTTTTCTGTTTTATAATCAAAGCAGTGGTTGTCCAATTACTTCCTCAAGACAAATTCCAAGAGTGAAAATGCCAGACTAAATGTTCCACACATTGAAATTTTAGATCCATATTGCCCACCTGTCACATAGAAAGATTTTACAATTTTAAATTCTTATCTACAGTATTTGCATACCTTTACTCCAAAATGCATTTCAAAAGCAGCTTTTTTAAAAAATCTAAGTTTTGTATATACTTAATATTTTCATTTTTTTGTTTTTTTTTTTAATTGAAGTATAATTGCTCAGAATTTAATTTTAAAGGCCAAATGACACAAGGCTCTCAGAAGAGCAAAACTCAGAAATGCTTTTTCCCATCCCACTTCCCAGAAACAACCATTTTAAATCCTTAGCAGTTTCATCTCTTTGCTTCTATAACTCATAGTATGCTTATACTGCTGTTTCTTCGTTTTGTTTTAAACTGTAGCAGACAGGCTAGATGCCCACTCGGATATCAATTTTTCCTCAACCTTCAGAGATAGCTTAGAATTCCTGAACCTTTCCAGGGTTCTGAAGCATTAAAATGTCCTTGTCCCCACTTGGCTGCTGTTATCTGCTCTCCCATTTTGTCAGTAAGAACATATCTTTTCTTTTTATTCCTTTACTGTCATTTAGTGGGGTTTTGTGGACAGAGTGGAGATAAATGGATATATTTAATCTGCCATATTCAACCTGAAATCCGAAGATCCTGTAGATTTTATTATCATTATTATTTGGCCACGCTATAGGGTTTGGGAGACCTTAGTTCCCCGTTCAGGGATTGAGCCTCTGCCCCTGCAGTGGAGTTCCAACCACTGGACTGTCAGGGAATTCCCGTTACTTTTAGAAAATTTTTAAAAACTTTGAAAACAATCAGAGTAGTATCTATGTTAGAAAGGCCTCTCTGAAAATCGGTTAACTCTTGGGACACAGATGGACGTCAAGAAACATGGAATCAGCTGAGCGCCCCCTACTGGAATATCTTGCCCAAAGAAGTCTGACTTTCCCTGGGGCCTCTTTGTTCAGGGCCCAGCGCTTCACAATCATGGCGGTCCACCAAAGGAGTTGGACAGTTTCTAAAAATCTTATGCCCAGGACTCCACCCTGGGCCAATTACATTTTTCTCTGTGTGTGTGTGGGGATTGGGCATCAGCATTTTTAAAGCTCTTAAGTGGTTCTGGAGGGCAGAGTCACTGTTCTTGGCTAAATGGATATATTTAATCTGCAGCAAAATGGCCACATCACTGGACAGTTTTCACTCTGTCATGGCGACTTCCTGCAGAGTATAAAATTGATGTGGAGTCCTGGTCAGAGAAAAATTTAATTGGCCCAGGGTGGAGTCTAGGATTTTTAGAATCTCCCCAACTCCTTTGGTGGACCACCACGAATGTGAAGCACTGGGCCCTGAACAAAGAGACCCCAGGGAAAGTCAGACTTCTTTGGGCAAGATATTCCAGTAGGGGGCGCTCAGCTGATTCCATGTTTCTTAAGGTCCATCCGTGTCCCAAGTGTTACCGATTTTCAGAGAGGCCTTTCTAGCATCGATACTACTCTACTTGTTTTCAAAGTTTTAAAAATTTTTCTAAAAGTAACGGGAATTCCCTGACGGTGCAGTAGTTGGGACTCCACTGCAGGGGCAGAGGCTCAATCCCTGAATGGGGAACTAAGGTCTCCCAAACCCTGTAGTGCGGCCGAATAATAATAATAATGATAATAAAATCTACAGTATCTTCAGATTTCAGGTTGAATATGGCAGATTAAATATATCCATTTATCTCTACTCTGTCCACAAAACCCCACTAAATGACAGTAAAGGAATCAAAAGAAAAGATACGTTCTTATTGACAAAACGGGAGAACAGGTAACAGCAGCCAAGTGGGGACAAGGACTCTTTAATGCTTCAGAACCCTGGAAAGGCTCAGGAATTCTAAGCTATCTGTGAAGGTTGAGGAAAAATTGATATCCGAGTGGGCATCTAGCCTGTCCGCTACACTTTAAAACCAAACGAAGAAAGAGTCATATAAGCATACTATGAGTTATAGAACGAAGTAGATGAAACTGCTAAGGATTAAAACGGTTTTTCTGGGAAGTGGGAACTGGGATGGAAAAAAGAAGTTCTGGGTTTTGCTCTTCTGAGAGCCCTGTGTCATTTGGCCTTTAAAATTAAATTCTGAAAGCAATTATCCTTCAATTAAAAAATAAATTAAAAAAAAAAACATGAAAAATTTAAGTATATACAAAACAGATTTTTTTAAGAAAAAAAGATGCTTTTGAAACACGTTTGGGAGTAAAGGTATGCAAATACTGTAGATAAGAATGTAAAATTGGACAGCCAGTGCTCTGAGCTACCAGCGTCAGGATAAGCCTTCCACATGCACTTCATTTGCTTACATGGCCTACAGTTCCCTAAGAGGAAGCTCACAATTTATATCCCAGCCAAAGAGATTTAAAAAAAAAAAAAAAAAAGAATGTAAAATTGTAAAATCTTTCTATGTTGACAGGTGGGCAATATGGATAAAAAATTTCAGTGTGTGGAACATTTAGTCTGGCATTTTCACTCTTGGAATTTGTTCTGAGGAAGTAATTGGACAACCACTGCCTTGAGTATAAAACAGAAAAAATTGGAAACTACACGCCCTACACCAGAATTTTGATTTGAACAAGTGATGGCTCCTCCATACAGTGAAATTACATGAAAATACTTTAAATGATGGATTGCACACCTCCCAAACGATCAAAAATCCTAAAAGCCTGAAAACACCAAGAGTTGCTGGGCATGTGAAACCGCGAAATGTTGATATAGCGCTGTTGCGTGTGCGCCGGTACACTGTCTTTGGAGAAAAAGCAAAAATTGGCATCACATAAATGAAAAGTTAAATATACACTTTGATCAGCCATCCTCATAGGGAGTCTAAAATGACTCCCTTGAACTATGCAGTGCATGGAATTCTCCAGGCCAGAATACTGGATTGGGTAGCTGTTCACTTCTCCAGGGGATCTTCCAGACCCAGGAATCGACCCAAGTCTCCTGCATGGAAGGTGGAAAAATCTCCTGGAAAACCCATTCAGGATTATGAGAACCTTACTGACCAAAGACCAATCAATCTTACTGAACAATCAACCTTATTTGCCCCCTGAGAAATCTGTATGCAGGTCAAGAAGCAACAGTTAGAACTGGACATTGAAAACCAGGCTGGTTCTAAAGCGGTAAAGGAGAACATCAAGGCTGTATATTGTCACCCTGCTTATTTAACTTATACACGGAGTACATCATGCAAAATGCCATGCTGGATGAAACACAAGCTGGAATCAACATTGCCCAGTGAAACACCAATAACCTCCGAAATGCAGATGACACCACCCTTACGACAGAAAGTGAAAAAGAACTAAAGAGCCTCTTGATGAATGTCAAAGATGAGAGTGAAAATCTTGACTTAAAACTCAAAATTCAGAAAACGAAGATCATGGCATTCAGTCCCATCACTGCATGGCAAATAGATGTGGAAACAATGGAAACAGTGACAGGCTTTACTTTCTTGTGCTCCAAAATCACAGAGGACGGTGACTTCAGCCATGAAAGGAAAAGACGCTTGCTACTTGGGGGAAAAAAAGCTATGACCAACCAAGGCAGCATGTTAAAAAGCAGAGATATTACTTTGCCGACAAAGGTCCGTCCAGTCAAAGATACCGTTTTTCCAGCAGTCATGTATGGATGTGAGAGTTGGACTGTAAGGGAAGCTGCCGGCCGAAACATTGATGCTTTTGGACTGTGGTCTTGGAGAAGACTCTTGAGAGTCCCTTGGACTGCAGGGAAATCCAAGCTGCCCATCCTAAAGGAAACCAATCCTGAATATTCATCGGAAGAACTGATGTTGCCACTGAAACTCCAATACTTTGGCCACCTGCCACAAAGAACTGACTTATTAGAACAGACCCTGATGGTGGGCAGGACTCAAGGAGAGAGGAGGAAGGAGACGACAGGAAATGAAAAGATTAGATAGCACGGTGGATTCGAAGGACATGAGTGTGACGAAGCTCTGAGAATGGGTGATAGACAGGGAAACCTGAACTGCTGCAGCCCGTGGGGTTACGAAATACTCGGACGCGACTGAGAGAGTCAAGCGAGTACTCCAAAGCCTAACCTCATGACTGCACGTGATAAACACACAGAAAACCCTTGCGTATAGGAACCCCAGAAAAAACCCTGCCTCCAAACTTTCGTTCCTCAAGGTCTGTTTTTGAACACAACAATGTTGGTCTTGAAAAAGACCTCCAAAAATTAGGTTTGACTTGCCCGTATTCTTCCCGTGGGCCTGACCAACCGAGTCTCAAGTACAAGACAAAAGACTCGGGGGGACCACGGGAAGAATGACTAACTCACTGGGCCTGTGCCCATAGAGATGAGGGAACACTCACTCCTAACACAGTGAGGCTGAGTTACATCAAGTGTAAGTCCAGGTCAAGAGTTTGCAGCAGATCACTTCACGGAAGTGGATGAAGGCTCATTCTTCGAAATACTACGTTTTAAAGAAATCTACAATAAATTGTAATAGTAAATTGAAACTACATTGCGCGCAGTGCATGCTGGGTATGCAAATGAATGCTGAGTAACCGCCGCCGAGATTCACGCCTTTCCCCACCCCAGCTCCCTTTGAAGCCAGCTACCATTCCCTTGTTCCCAGACCCCTCTCTCCATGTTTTCTCCTCCTCGACACTCTGAGTCTGATTTCTTTTGAATAACGATTTTCTTGACGGCTGAAGCTAATGATCAGATCAGATCAGATCAGATCAGTCGCTCAGTCGTGTCCGACTCTTTGCGACCCCAAGAATCGCAGCACGCCAGGCCTCCCTGTCCATCACCAACTCCCGGAGTTCACCCAGACTCACGTCCATCGAGTCAGTGATGCCATCCAGCCATCTCATCCTCTGTCGTCCCCTTCTCCTCCTGCCCCCAATCCCTCCCAGCATCAGAGTCTTTTCCAATGAGTCAACTCTTCGCATGAGGTGGCCAAAGTACTGGAGTTTCAGCTTTAGCATCATTCCTTCCAAAGAAATCCCAGGGCTGATCTCCTTCAGAATGGACTGGTTGGATCTCCTGGCAGTCCAAGGGACTCTCAACAGTCTTCTCCAACACCACAGTTCAAAAGCATCAATTCTTCGGCGCTCAGCCTTCTTCACAGTCCAACTCTCACATCCATACATGACCACTGGAAAAACCATAGCCTTGACTAGACGGACCTCTTTGCTGGCAAAGTAATGTCTCTGCTTTTGAATATGCTATCTAGGTTGGTCATAACTTTCCTTCCAAGGAGTAAGCGTCTTTTAATTTCATGGCTGCAGTCACCATCTGCAGTGATTTTGGAGCCCCCAAAAATAAAGTCTGCCACTGTTTCCACTGTTTCCCCATCTATTTCCCATGAAGTGATGGGACCGGATGCCATGATCTTCGTTTTCTGAATGTTGAGCTTTAAGCCAACTTTTTCACTCTCCACTTTCACTTTCATCAAGAGGCTTTTGAGTTCCTCTTCACTATCTGCCATAAGGGTGGTGTCATCTGCATATCTGAGGTTATTGATATTTCTCCCGGCAATCTTGATTCCCGCTTGTGCTTCTTCCAGCCCAGCGTTTCTCACGATGTACTCTGCAATATACAGCCTTGACGTACTCCTTTTCCTATTTGGAACCAGTCTGTTGTTCCATGTCCAGTTCTAACTGTTGCTTCCTGACCTGCATACAAATTTCTCAAGAGGCAGATCAGGTGGTCTGGTATTCCCATCTCTTTCAGAATTTTCCACAGTTTATTGTGATCCACACAGTCAAAGGCTTTGGCAATGTGGTCCACTGGAGAAGGGAATGACAAACCACTTCAGTATTCTTGCCTTGAGAACCCCATGAACAGTATGAAAAGGCAAAATGATAGGATACTGAAAGAGAAACTCCCCAGGTCAGTAGGTGCCCAATATGCTACTGGAGATCAGTGGAGAAATAACTCCAGAAAGAATGAAGGGATGGAGCCAAAGCAAAAAGAATACCCAGCTGTAGATGTGACTGGTGATAGAAGCAAGGTCCGATGCTGTAAAGAGCAATACTGCATAGGAACCTGGAATGTCAGGTCCATGAATCAAGGCAAATTGGAAGTGGTCAAACAAAAAATGGCAAGAGTGAATGTCGACATTCTAGGAATCAGCGAACTGAAATGGAGTGGAATGGGTGAATTTAACTCAGATGACCATTATATCTACTACTGCGGGCAGGAATCCCTCAGAAGAAATGGAGTAGCCATCATGGTCAACAAAAGAGTCCGAAATGCAGTACTTGGATGCAATCTCAAAAACGACAGAATGATCTCTGTTCGTTTCCAAGGCAAGCCATTCAATATCACAGTAATCCAAGTCTATGCCCCAACCAGTAACGCTGAAGAAGCTGAAGTTGAACGGTTCTATGAAGACCTACAAGACCTTTTAGAACGAACAAACACCCAAAAAAGATGTCCTTTTCCTTATAGGGGACTGGAATGCAAAAGTAGGAAGTCAAGAAACACCTGAAGTAACAGGCAAATTTGGCCTTGGAATACGGAATGAAGCAGGGCAAAGACTAATAGAGTTTTGCCAAGAAAATGCACTGGTCATAACAAACACCCTCTTCCAACAACACAAGAGAAGCTAATGATATATGGGCTCAAATGCGGCACAGAGAAGGTTCACTATAATGTCGAATGAAATAGAGTGCCGAACCTACTCAGTCGTGCCCAGACTATTTGCGACCCCATGGACTGTAGCCCTCCAGGCTCCTCTGTCCATAGAATTCTCCAGGCAAGAATACTGCAGTGGGTAGCCATTCCCTTCTCCAGGAGATGCTTCCCCAGGATGGAACCTGGGTCTCCCTTATTGTCAGCAGACTCTTTACTGTCTAAGCCATCAGGGTGGCTGTAATCAGTAAAAAAAAAAAAAAAAAAGCTGTATGCCAATATAGGAGGACCCGGTTTCATCCCTGGGTCGTGAAAATTGTGCTGAGCCTTATCTGACCAGCCTTCCTGTCTGTCACCAACACCCGTGCTTGCTCAAACTCATGTCCATTCAGTTGGTGATGCCATCTAATTGGTTTTATCAATGTTGTCCCTTTCTCCCCCTGCTTTCAATCTTTTCCCGGCACCAAAAAATCTGTTGGAAAACCCCATTCAGTGTTATGGGACTCTGACCAAATATTCCCATACAAGATGGCAGAGGAGAAGGACGTGCCCTCATTTTCTCCTGGGAGAAGTCCAAAATAACAACTCGGTGCTGAACAACCAAGAACAGGAGAATGTTGGATCCCACCAGAAAAGATACCCCACATCCAAGGGCAAAGGAGACACCCCAGCAAGGTGGTAGGAGGGGCGAAATTTAGTTTGGAATCAAATCCCATACCCATCAGTGACCCTTGGAGGGCCCAAACAAAGCCTTGTGCACAGCAGGACGCAGAGACCCCGCGGAGACTGAGCCAGAACCGTGTGTGAGTGTCTCCTGTGGAGGGACTGGGGGTCAGCAGTGGCCTGCCGCAGGGGCAGGGACTCTGGGTGCAGGAGCCCTGGTCACCCAGCCTGTGGCATAAGCCCTCTTGGAGGAGGTCGCCATTAGCCCCAACCATAGATCCCCCAAGCAGACGAACCACAAAGTGCAGAACGATCATACCAAAGAAATTCTCGTGCTGTTAAGAAAGTTCTAGGACCCACAACAGATTTACCAACCTGGGGGTCTGGCAAGGGAACTGAGAACCCCCAAGGAATTTGACTCTGGAGGCCAGTGGGATTTGATCACAGAACTTACACAGGACTGGGGAAACAGACTCTTGGAGGGCACAAACAAAACCTTGTGCGCACCAGGACCCGGGAGAAAGGAGCAGGGACCCCACAAGGGACTGACCCAGGCTTGCCCGTGGGTGTCTCTAGGAGTCCCCAGAGGAGGCGTGGGTCGGCAGTGTACTGCTGCAGGGTTGGGGGCACTGAGTGCAGCAGTGCCTGCCTGGGACCTTTGGAAGGAGGTGGCCATTATCTTCATTTCCTCCACCTTAGTTGGGTCTCAGGTCAAACAACAGGGAGGGAAACAGCCCCGCCCATCAACAGAAAATTGGATTAAACATTTCCTGAGCATGGTCCCGCCCATCAGAACAAGACCCAGTTCCCCCCCACCCCCAAGTCAGTCTCTCCCAACAGGAAGCTTCCATAAGCCTCTTATAATGAAAACCAGTGTCACAGAAAGCTTGTCAAACTGACCGCATGGACCACAGCCTTGTCTAACTCAATGAAACTAAGAGCCATGCCGTGTTGAGTTCAGTCGCTGAGTTGTGTCTGACTTTTTTTTCGACCCCATGGACTGCAGCACACCAGGGTCCCTGTTCATCACCAAGTCCTGGAACTAGCTCAAAGTCATGAACATCGAGGCGGTGACGCCATCCAACCATCTCATTCTCTGCTGTCCCCTTTTCCTCAAGCCTTCAATCTATCCCAGCATCAGGGTCTTCTCCACTGAGTCAGTTCTTCGCATCAGGTGGCCAAAGTAGGTAGCCAAATGTTGAGTCTTAAGCCAACTTTTTGACTCTCCTCTTTCACTTTCATCAAGAGGCTCTTTAGTTCTTCGCTTTCTGCCATAAGGGTGGTGTCATCTGCATATCTGAGGTTATTGATGTTTCTCCCGGTAATCTTGATTGCAGCCTGTGCTTCATCCAGCATGGCATTTCGCATGATGTAGTCTGCATAAAAGTTAAATAAGCAGGGTGACAACACGCAGCCCTGAGGTTCTCCTTTCCCGCTTTGGAACCAGTCTGTTGTTCCATGTCCGGTTCTAACCATTGCTTCTTGACCTACATACAGATTTCTCTGGGGGCACGTCAGGTTGATTGGTCAGTAAGATTGATTGGTCTTTGGTCAGTAAGGTTCTCATAATCCTGGATGGGTTTTTGGGAGATGTTTCTGGTGCTGGGAAAGATGGAAGACAGGAGGAGACAGGGACGACTTTGGGTGAAACGATTAGATAGCGTCACCGACTCGGTGGACATGAGTTTGAGCACACCCCGGGAGTTAGTGACGGATAGGAAAGCCAGTCGGACAGAACTGCGCAAATGAACTGGACAATTTTCACGACCCAGCGACAGATCCGGGCCCTCTTATTTTGGCAGTCACTTTTTTTTTTTTTAATATGGTGATTCGAGTCACCCTGATGGCCTAGACATATAAAGAGTCCGTTTACAAAGCGGGAGACCCAGATTCGCTCCTGGGGAAGCATCTCCTGGAGAAGGGAATGGCTACCCACTGCAGTATTCTTGCCTGGAGAATTCCATGGACAGAGGAGCCTGGAGGGCTACAGTCCATGGGGTCGCAAATAGTCTGAGCACGACTGAGTGCGTTCGGCGCTCTATTTCATTCGACATTACAGTGAACCTTCTCTGTGTCAAATCCAGCGCCCCTATATCATTATCTTAAGCCGTTAAGAAAAGCCTTATTCAAACGAAATCAGACCCAGAGTGTCCAAGAGGAGAAAACATGGAGTCAGGGACCTGGGAATAAGGGACTGGAAGCTGGCTTCATGGGAGCTGGGGCGGGGAGAGGCGTGAAGCTCGGGGGTGGGGCCTCAGCCTTCATTTGCATAACCAGCATGCACTGCGCGAAATGTAGTTTCTATTTATTATTTCAATTATCATAATTTTATTTAAAACATAGTATTTCGAAGAATGAGCCTTTGTCCACTTCCGTGAAAAGATCTGTAAACTCTTGACCCGGACTTACCCTTGACGGTCCTCACCCTCACGGTGTTAGGAGTGACCGTTACCTAATTAGTATGTTCGCGGGCTCTGTGGCACGTTTAGTTTCATCCTTACTTTTGCTCGGCGTGAATCCTTGGGGTTTTATTGAGGATTCCACCGGGTAGGTCCAAGTAAGGGTAACAGGAGTTCTGCCAATTTTTTTTGGAGGCCTCGTGGTATTACACAAGGCTAAAATAGTTGCGTGAAAAAATAGAATTTAGAAACTGAGGCCGTTTTCCTACAGCTGTGGTAGTTAACAGTTTTATGTGTGTTTATCTGTTGTTACTGCTGCTAAGTCGCTTTAGTCGTGTCTGACTCTGTGCGACCCTATAGACGGCAGCCCACCAGGCACCGCCGTCCCTGGGATTCTCCAGGCAAGAATACTGGAGTGGGTTGCCATTTTTTTCTCCAATACAGAGGGAAGTCGCTCAGTCGTGTCCGACTCTTAGCAACTTCATGGACTGCAGCCTACCAGGCTCCTCCGTCTGTGGGATTTTCCAGGCAAGAGTACTGGAGTGGGGTGCCATTGCCTTCTCTGGTGTTTATCTAGGGAAGCCATATTCTTGATTTTTAGTCAGTAACATTTTCATAATGCTGAATGGGTTTTCCTTGAGATTTTTTGTTTTTTCATTCTGGGAAAGATTGAAGACAGGAGGAGAAAGGGACGACGTTGACTCATTATAGGGCACTCACTTTCTCGGTGGACATGCGTTTGAACAAGCCCCAGGAGAGCTGTGTGGAGATGACTGAGTGAAGGAACTGGACAATTTTTACGACCCAGGGATGGAACCAGTTCCTCCTATATTGGTAGACAGCTTTTTTTTTTTTTTTTTTTTTAGTGATTAAAGTCACCCTGGTGGCTTAGATAGTGGAGAGTCTGCTTACAATGTGGGAAATGGAGGCTCGCTCCTGGGGAAGAATCTCCTGGAGAAGCTACCCACTTGGGTATGGCTACCAGGGAATGGCTACCCACTGCAGTATTCTTGCCTGGAGAAGTCCATGGACAGAGGAGCCTGGAGGGCTACAGTCCATGGGGTCGCAAGTAGTTTGGCACGACTGTGCACTCAGGGCACTCTGTTTCATTTGACATTATAGTGAACCTTCTCTGTGTCAAATTCAGCACTCCCATATCATTTTCTTAAGCCATCGAGAAAATCCTTTATTCGAAAGAAATCAGACGCAGAGCGTCAAGGAGAAGACATGGAGTCAGGGGCCTGGCATCAAGGGACTGGAGGCAGGCTTCGCGGGAGCTGGGGTGGCAAAGGCTCGAATCTCAGGGGTAGGAGCTCAGCGTTTATTCGCATAACCAGAATGCACTGCACACAATATGTTCAATTTATTATTTGAATTTATCATAGATTTCCTTTAAACATACTATTTCAAAGAATGAGCCTTTGTCTACTAATGTGAAGAGATCTGCTACAACCTCTTCACCGGGACTTACCCTTTTTTTGCTTCTCATCCTCAGTGTATTAGGTGTGAGCTTCCCCTCGTGGGCTTCCCCTCGTGGGCTTCCCTCGTGGCTCAGAGGTTAAAGCGTCTGCCTCCAATGTGGGGAAACCCGGGTTCGATCCCTGGGCTGGGAAGATCCCCTGGGAGAAGGAAATGGCAACCCACTCCAGTATTCTTGCCTGAAGAATCCCATGCACGGAGGAGCTTAGTAACTGGCTACAGTCCATGGGGTCGAAGAGTCGGACACGACTGAGTGACTTCACTTTCACTTTCGCTTTTCCCCTCATCAGTACGTGCCCACGTACAGTCCGGTATCCGTCCTCCATTTCTTGCTGTTGCTTGAGCTTCAAGTCTAGTATTGCCGTGCAGACTAAGTCAAGTAGGACCAAGAAAGAAAGAAATTTTACATTAGCCAATGGTTTTAGGAGGTCTTATGAGCTTAAACAAGACTGATATTCTTGTGTAGAAAAGTAGAACTTGGAAAATAAGTGATTTCGGGCGGCTTTTTAGATTCTTGAAGCTTTCTGTGTTTACCATTTTAGATTGCGGGTTTGGTCTTTGGTGAGTTGAAAGTTGCTTAGTCGTGTCCGACTTTTTGTGACCCCATGTACTATGCAGTCCCTGGAATTTTCCAGACCAGAATACCGGAGTGGTTAGCCTTCCCCTTTTGCTAGGGTCTTCCCAACCCAGGGATGGAACCCAGGTCTCCCGGTGGATGGAACCCGGGCCTCAGATATTGCCAGATAGGTGTGTTTTTTTTTGTTTTTTGTTTTTTTTTCTTTTGCTGATTAGAGTTACCCTGATGACTTTAGAGAGCCTGCTTTCAATATGGTAGACCCAGGCTCAGTTCCTGGGGAAGGTTCTCCTGGAGAAGGGAATGGTTACCCACTGCAGTATTCTTGTCTGGGGAATCCCATGGACAGAGGAGCCAGACAGGCTCTGGTCAGACACGACTGAGTGACTTTCACAGAGAGAGCCACCTGGGAAAAGGAGAACTCTTTTTAGGCGATCCCACGTTTCTGTCGCAGGTGTAATTGTCTTTGGGCTGTGCTTTGTTTTCTGTAGTGTCATTCACTCAGTCCTGTGGGACCGTTAGCCAACCTATGGACTGCAACCTGCCAGTCTCCTCTGTCCGTGGAATTCTCCAGGCCAGAATACTGCAGTGAGTTTCCATTCCCTTCTCCAGGGACTCTTTCTGACCCAGAGATGGAACCCGAGTCTCCTGAATTGCAGGCAAATTGTTTACCATGTGAGCCACCATTTTGTGACTACTGGAATTAATGGTAGTCAACTTTCATATTTGCATTATTCATATAGGCTCGTTTTCTTGGTTCACAAACTTATGGAGGTAGTTAGTAAACCTATGTAGGTAGATGTGTTCATTCTGTTCTCACCCTTCCCACCCCAGGATGTAATATTTGTAAAAATCCATAGAACGTCTCAGGCTCTACTGGTAGCTCAGCTGGTAAAAAATCCACCTTCCCTGTAGGAGACCTGGGTTCGATTCCTGGGTCGGGAAGATCCCGTGGAGAAGAGAACAGCTACCCATTCCAGTGTTCTGGCCTGGAGAATTCCATGCAGTGTATAGTTCATGGGAGTCATTTTAGACTCCCTATGAGAATTGCTGATCAACGTGTATATTTAACTTTTCATTTATGTAATGCCAACTTTTGCTTTTTCTCCAAAGACTGTACCGGTGCGCACTCAACGGCACTGTATCAACATTTCGCTGTTTCACATGCCCAGCACTCTTGTTGTTTTCGGGATTTTAGAATTTGTGAGCGTCTGGGACGTGTGCAATCCATCATTTAAAGTATTTGCATATAATTTCACTGTTTGGAGGAGCCATCACTTGTTCAAATCAAAATTCTGGTGTAGGGCACGTAGATAGTTTCCAATTTTTCTATTTTATACTTGAAGCAGTGGTTGTCCAATTACTTCCTCAAGACAAATTCCAAGAGTGAAAATGCTGGACTAAATGTTCCACACGTTGAAATTTTTGATCCATATTACCCACCTGTCACCTGGAAAGATTTTACGATTTTACATTCTTATCTGCAGTATTTGCATATCTTTTACTCCCAAATGCGTTTCAAAAACAACATATATATATATATATATATGCTTTGTATATACTTAATATTTTCATTTGTTTTAAAAAATAAATTTATGTATTTTTAAAATTTACTTTTTAATTGAAGGATAATTGCTTACAGAATTTAATTTTAAAGGCCAAGTGACACAGGGCTCTCAGAAGAGCAAAACCCAGGATTTCTTTTCCCCATCCCAGTTCCCACTTCCCAGAAACAACCATTTTAAATCCTTAGCAGTTTCATCTGTTTGCTTCTATAACTCATAGTATGCTTACACGGCTCTTTCTTCGTTTTGTTCTAAACTGTAGCAGACAGGCTGGATGCCCACTCGGATATCAATTTTTCCTCAACCTTCACAGATAGCTTAGAATTCCTGAGCCTTTCCAGGGTTCTGAAGCATTAAAGAGTCCTTGTCCCCACTTGGCTGCTGTTACCTGTTCTCCTGTTTTGTCAATAAGAACGTATCTTTTCTTTTGATTCCTTTACTGTCATTTAGTGGGGTTTTGTGGACAGAGTAGAGATAAATGGATATATTTAATCTGCCATATTCAACCTGAAATCTGAAGATACTGTAGATTTTATTATCATTATTATTATTATTCGGCCGCACTACAGGGTTTGGGAGACCTTAGTTCCCCATTCAGGGATTGAGCCTCTGCCCCTGCAGTGGAGTCCCAACTACTGCACCGTCAGGGAATTCCCGTTACTTTTAGAAAATGTTTTAAAACTTTGAAAACAAGTAGAGTAGTATCGATGCTAGAAAGGCCTCTCTGAAAATCGGTAACACTTGGGACACGGATGGACCTTAAGAAACATGGAATCAGCTGAGCGCCCCCTACTGGAATATCTTGCCCAAAGAAGTCTGACCTTCCCTGGGGCCTCTTTGTTCATTCTTGATTACATTCGTGGCGGTCCACCAAAGGAGTCGGACAGTTTCTAAAAATCCTATGCCCAAGACTCCACCCTGGGCCAATTAAATTTTTCTCTCTGTGTGTGGGGATTGGGCATCAGCATTTTTAAAGCTCTTAAGTGGTTCTGGAGTGCAGAGTCACTGTTCTTGGCTAAGTAGCTCACTGGTTTAGCCGGTTTATAACAGCATGGTAATATTTGGACTGGAATCCGTCCCGTGTCCTTGTTATGCAGTTACTTTTGTGTGTTGTCTAGATTCTGAATAGTGTCTATTTTCATGCTTTAATTTCATAAGCATGTCTTCTGTTAATCTGAGTAATGAAGCACACAGTGGCATTAACATAGTATTTTCATGCCACACTCATTTGGCAGAGGCATAGGATTCAGCTCAGTCCTCACATCACATTTATACTCTGCAGGAAGTCGCCATGACAGAGTGAAAACTGTCCAGTGATGTGGCCATTTTGCTGTATCTGGATTTTTGCATTGCTGGAGTGCAGTAATGGTGGAAAATAGTATGGTCTTAATGACTATTATTGTGATTATAATGTGGATACTTGAGGCATAGTCACCAAAACCCTCCATTATTATGAATTGATCCAATGTCTATATGGGGTCGCAAGGAGTGGGACACGACTGAGCACACACGGATGCACTATATTAGCACCCCCCACCCACCCCCAGCCGCTCTCAAGGCGTTGTTGAGAACAGGCTTAATTCTTAGAAGGGCTGGTTATTCTTGCTGAGTTTTAGCTTTAGCCTGCAAAATGTATCGTCATTGCTCATCATGGTTATCAGAAAAGAACAAGATGGGTCAATATATATCATCACAACTGGAGGAGGGGGAAATCCTACAACAGATTTAAAGGACCATGTGGAGGGAATTCTCTGGTGGTTAGGGTTCCATGCTTTCATTGCCAAGAGAACAGGTTCAGTCCCTGCTGGGGGACTAAGATCCTACAAGCTGAGTGAAGTGACCCCTCACACAAAAAAATAGTGACTGGGTTGCAGTGATCTTTTATAATGACGGACAGGTTACTGAATTTGAGAAGTCTACAGTGAAAGTAAAATGTGTTCTTAAAACTCAAGGCTATCTCAGGGCAGTTGCAATTCTAACAGGAGCTGACAGGGTCCTCTATACCAGAAGAGAATTTTTAGTTTTCAGGAAAAATGGTAACATTTAAACCTTAAAGAAATCAGGATACACTGAATAAATGCTATAAAATATTGTAGTTTAACAACTGAAATCATAAATGGCTTTATCTAAACAAATCCCTCAGTGTGAAGATCACATAATCTTCACACATCACAAAAGTGATTTGTGAGAAATGCATAACTGCATGAAATTAAAGCTTCATGAATATACATGTCATCTGCCATGACTTACTAGTCTTCCAAGCATCTTTGGGGGCACTTTAACATGCATTTTGTAGTTTTATTTTCTTCTTATCAACATAGTTGGATACTTTCATGAACTAATCATTCATTAAAATAGTCTGTCTTCTTCCAATGAAAATAATTAATTACATTAACTATATCAAAATTTCTACCACATATTTTTTAAAACTCAAAAATAAATCATTAAAATTGAATCCACCTGAGTTCAGGGTTGAAAGATGTGTATCTTTACTTTGAAATGGTAGGAAAATCTACCAGAAAGAGCAACCTAGCAAATAACTATAGAAGCACATGCAGTGCTTTAGCACATACCTAAAGCAGTCAAGAAGGCAAGTAAAAAATTGTAAGTTGCATGTAATCTTAAATTTTCTTTCGGTAAACTTTAAAAATATTCTGTGAATCCTGTTCGTAATATTATTTTTTTTTAATGCTCAAAACTATAAGAAATATGGAACACTTCTCCGAATTTGTGTGTCATCCTTTCGAGGGGCCATGCTAATCTCTGTATCATTCAGGTTTTAGTATATGTGCTATTGAAGCTTCTAGCACTGTAACATTATTTTGATTGTGCAAAACCATCTTGGTTATAACGGGGCATCTGAAAGCACCATGAGGACAAATACCTGCTTTATCTCCTAAAAGATAAGCTTTTTTAATTTTCAGATATGACACATTGAGACTTGTCACTTTGTGTAAGTTAGCACTTCTGCGTATAGGAGATTCTGCCACTGTGACGAGTGCATGGTAGCAGCATACAACCTCCTGAGATTGGCAAGGTCATCTGAGGACTTGACTTGCTGCTGCTGCTAAGTCACTTCAGTCGTGTCCAACTCTGTGCGACCCCACAGACGGCAGTCCACCAGGCTCCCCCGTCCCTGAGGACTTGACTTACTTGCCATCAACTGCTGTAATCGCAAAATACACGGATATTGTTAATTCTTGTGTGATATTGACTCCGTGCACCTAAAATAGGCTTTAAAGACAGTATGGTTTGATGCTCTATTTACCTTTTAAATGATTTTTGTTATTTAGGTTTATTTGCATAAACACATCATCCAGCCTTCAGGGTGGGCACATCAGCCCTTAGATGCCACCCAAGAACCTCAGAGAAAGCTCATGAACATGAAATGTGGTTCTCAGAAAGCCTTGCTTCTGTGCTTGGTAGAGTGCACACTCTGAAATGTGCTGTGAGAAATATCTGATTCAGCAGGATTATTCATTGTCCCCCTGGGAAGTTGGATCCTCTTAATTTGGGCCTGTGGCAATGGGAGAGGGCAACGGTGACAACTGGAGGCACTTGCAACTAGAAAGTCAGTGTCAGCTGAGGATGCTACAGGAAGAGTAAAAAGCACCAGAAAGTTCTATAGCCCTGAGCGCATCAGTGCATTGGTGCAGCGCCGTCAACTCCTGCGTGCTCGCTCAGTCATATCCTACTCTGCCACCCCACGGACTATAGCCCACCAGGCTCCTCTGTCCATGGAATTTCCCAGGCAAGAACACTGGAGTGGGTTGCCAGTTCCTTCTCTCAGCTCGTGAGGTCCATTCTAATCCCCAGGGGTCTTGGTACCATGCAAGACGCTGAGCCAGCAGGTCTGGGGTGGGGGAGCGGCCTGAGACCCTGCATATCTAACCCCTTAATTCTGTTTCCTCTTATGAAGCTCCTTTTCGTGAAGCTCATATATTTTGATGCACAGTATAACTTGTTGGCTGATCCCCAAGCACGTAATAAATACTGAAAATCTCCCCATCAAACAGGTTAAAATTATTTTGCCCTTTAAAAGAATAATATTTCAGGGAATTCCCTGATGACCTAGTGGTTACGATTCTGGGCTTTCACTGCTGTGGCCCCAAGTTCAATCGCTGGTCAGGGAAGTGAGATCCTGAAAGCCCCACAGTGCAGCCAAAAAAAGAAAAAAAAAAAAAGAATAACACTTCAGTTACCTGTGTAATTTACAAAAGCAGAACATTTCACCCACAGATGGATCCATAAAACTGTAACCTAACTGTATTTTTATGCTGTGTATAGGAGCTCCAGTGGTGCAATCAGTTAGTGTACTTATACGCTGTATATAAAATCTTATTTTATCCTTTTATTTTAACAGGGTAACGTACAATTAAGCATTAAGACTGTCATGTAAAACTAATAGCAACAACTGTAACATTTCTATTTTCATTTTAGGTTTTTAATTTTTTAAGATATTATTTATTTTTTTATGACTGCACTGGATCTTTGTTGCTGCACAGGTTTTTAAAAATTTGTTTTAATTGGAGGATAATTACTCTACAATATTGTGGTGGTTTCTGCCATACATCAACATGAATGAGCCATAGGTATACATGTGTCCCCCCAATCCTGAACACCCCTCCCTCCCCCCCATCCCCCTAGGTTGTCCCAGAGCACCTGCTTTGGATGCCCTTCTTCATACATCAAACTCCCACTGGCTATCTATTTTACATATGGCAATGTATCTGTCTCAATGCTGTTCTTTCAAATCATTCCACCCTTTCCTTCTCCCACTGAGTCCAAAAGTCTGTTCTTTACTTCTGTGTCTCGTTTGCTGCCCTGTATGTAGGATCCAGGTGGTGTTAGTGGTAAAGAATCTGCCTGCCAAGGCAGGAGACATAGGAGATACAAGTATGATCCCTGGGTCAGGAAGCTCCCCTGGAGGAGGGGATGGCAATGCACTCCAGTATTCTTGCCTGGAGAATCCCATGGACAGAGGAGCCTGGCAGGCTACTGTCCCTAGGGTCACACAGAGACGGATACAACTGAAGCTACTTAGCCTGCATGCTCCTTTGCTGCCCTGCACATCAGATTGTAGGTACCATCTTTCTAGAGTCCATCAGTTCAATTCAGTTCAGTTGCTCAGTCATGTCTGACTCTTTGCAACCCCATGAACTGCAGCACTCCAGGCCTCCCTGTCCATCACCAACTCCCGGAGTTCACTCAAACTCACGTCCATCGAGTCGGTGATGCCATCCAGCCATCTCATCCTCTGTCGTCCCCTTCTCCTCCTGCCCCCAATCCCCCCCAGCATCAGAGTCTTTTCCAATGAGTCAACTCTTCGCATGAGGTGGCCAAAGTATTGGAGTTTCAGCTTTAGCATCAGTCCTTCCAGTGAACACCCAGGACTGATCTTTAGGATGGACTGGTTGGATCTCCTTGCTGTCCAAGGGACTCTCAAGAGTCTTCTCCAACACCACAGTTCAAAAGCATCAATTCTTCAGTGCTCAGCTTTCTTCACAGTCCAACTCTCACATCCATACATGACCACTGGAAAAACCATAGCCTTGACTAGATGGACCTTTGTTGGCAAAGTAATGTCTCTCCTTTTGAATATGCTATCTAGGTTGGTCATAACTTTTCTTCGAAGGAGTAAGCGTCTTTTAATTTCATGGCTGCAATCACCATCTGCAGTGATTTTGGAGCCCCCAAAAATAAAGTCTGACACTGTTTCCTCTGTTTCCCCATCTATTTCCCATGGAGTCCATATATATACGTTAATATATAGCATTTGTCTTTCTTTCCTACTTCACTCTGTATAATAGGCTCTGAGTTCATCCATCTCATTAGAACTGACTCAAATGCTCCTTTATATAAATGAGTAATATTCCATTGTGTATATGTACCACAGCTTCCTTATCCATTCCTCTGCCCATGGACATGTAGGTTGCTTCCATGTCCTAGCTATTGTAAACAGTGCTGCAGTGAACATTGGGGTACATGTGTCTTTTTCAATTCTGTTTTCTTCAGGGTATATGCCCAGTAGTGGGATTCCTGGGTTGTTCAGTTCAGTTCAGTCGCTCAGTCGTGTCTGACTCTTTGTGACCCCATGAATTGCAGCACACCAGGCCTCCCTGTCCATCACCAACTCCCAGAGTCTACCCAAACCCATGTCCATCAAGTTGGTGATGCCCTCCAACCATCTCATCCTCTGTTGTCCCCTTCTCCTCCTGCCCCCAATCCTTCCCAGCATTAGGGTCTTTTCCAATGAGTCAACTCTTTGCATGAGGTGGCCAAAGTATTAAAGTTTCAGCTTCAGCATCAGTCATTCCAATGAACACGCAGGACTGATCTCCTTTAGGATGGACTGGTTCAATCTCCTTGCAGTCCAAGGGACTCTCAAGAGTCTTCTCCAACACCACAGTTCAAAAGCATCAATTCTTCGGCGCTCAGCTTTCTTCACCATCCAACTCTCACATCCATACATGACTACTGGGAAAACCATAGCCTTGACTAGATGGACCTTTGTTGGCAAAGTAATGTCTCTGCTTTTTAATATGCTATCCAAGTTGGTCATAACTTTCCTTCCAAGGAGTAAGCGTCTTTTAATTTCATGGCTGCAGTCACCATCTGCAGTGATTTTGGAGCCCCAAAAAATAAAGTCTGACACTATTTCCACTGTTTCCCCATCTATTTGCCATGAAGTGATGGGACCAGAAGCACAAGCTGGAATCAAGATTGCCGGGAGAAATATCAATAACCTCAGATATGCAAACGACACCACCCTTATGGCAGAAAGTGAAGAGGAACTAAAAAGCCTCTTGATGAAAGTGAAGAGGAGAGTGAAAAAGTTGGCTTAAAGCTCAACACTCAGACAACTAAGATCATGGCATCTGGTCCTGGGTTGTATGGTAGTTTTATTCCTAGTTTTCTAAGGAATCTCCATACTGTTCTCCATAGTGGTTGTATCAGTTTGCATTCCCTCCAACAGTGCAAAAGGGTTCCCCCTTCTTCACACCCTATCCAGCATTCATTGTTAGTAGACTTTTTGATGATGGCCATTCTGACTGATGTGAGATGATACCTCATGTTGGCTTTGAATTGCATTTCTCTAATAATGAGCAATGTTGAGCATCTCTTCATGTGTTTATTAGCCATCTGTAGGTCTTCCCTTGGAGAAATGTCTGTTTAGGTCTTCTGCCCACTGTTTGATTGGGTTGTTCATTTTTCTGGTATTGAGCTGCATGAACTGTTTGTATATTTTGGAGATTGTCAGTTGTTTTGTTTGCTACTGTTTCCTCCCCTTCTGAGGGCTGTTCTCTCACTTGCTTAGTTTCCTTCGTTGTGCAAAGCGCTTTCAAGTTCAGCCAGTTCCCATCTGTTCACCTTGTTTTTACTTCCATTACTCTGGGAGGTGGATCATAGAAGACCTTGCTGTGATTTATGTCGGAGAGCGCCCTGCGCAGGCTTTCTTGAAGTGCAGCTCTCTGGTTGCAGACTCCTCATTGTGGTGCTCCTCTTGTTGCACAGCATGGGCTCTAGGGCATGGGCTCAGTAGTTGTGGCTCAGGGACTTAGTTGGTCCGCAGCATGTGGGGTCTTCTCGGATCAGGGATCAAACCTGTCTCCTGCATTGGCAGGTGGATTCTTTACCACTGAGCCACCGTGGAAGCCCCAGGTTTTAAACTTTCTCTGAAACCTTTCCTTTTTTATGTTTATTCAACATTCGTCAATACGAATTTTAGTGCATATACTACGAGCCAACTACTGTCATATTCTGACCTGCTTATATCTAGGATTTTTAACTACTTAAAAACATTTAACATTTGTTTCCCTACAGCAAACTCTATATTCTTAAATTTTTTTCACAGGATTGCCTCAAAAGTTGCCAGATACCACCTCTGAGTAATCAGCAATTGCAGACCCACAAGTGGAAGTCTCTTGATAATGGTGTCAGTGGTTTCATCTAATACAACCCAAGTGATTCTAGCTGAGGAAGTCTGGCTTCTTTGCGGGAGCACATCCCAAACTACAAACCTAAACACCTAATTCTCGTTGACTATATCTCCCAGAGGACTATAGACTATAATTTTTATAGACTGGATGCCATGATCTTTGTTTTCTGAATGTTGCACTTTAAGCCAAATTTTTCACTCTCCTCTTTCACTTTCATCAAGAGGCTCTTTAGTTCTTCTTCACTTTCTGCTTGAGGGTGGTGTCATCTGCATATCTGAGGTTATTGATATTTCTCCTGGCAATCTTGATTCCAGCTTGTGCTTTCTCCAGCCCAGCATTTCTCATGATGTACTCTGCATATAAGTTAAATAAACAGGGTGACAATATACAGCCTTGACGTACTCCTTTTCCTATTTGGAACCAGTCTGTTGTTCCATGTCCAGTTCTAACTGTTGCTTCCTGACCTGCATATAGGTTTCTCAAGAGGCAGGTCAGGTGGTCTGGTATTCCCATCTCTTTCAGAATTTTCCACAGTTTATTGTGATCCACACAGTCAAAGGCTTTGGCATAGTCAATAAAGCAGAAATAGATGTTTTTCTGGAACTCTCTTGCTTTTTCCATGATCCAATGGATGTTGGCAATTTGATCTCTGGTTTCTCTGCCTTTTCTAAAACTAGCTTTAAAAGTTGGCTTAAAACTCAAAATTCAGAAAACGAAGATCATGGCATTTGGTCCCATCACTTCATGGCAAATAGATGGGGAAACAGTGACAGACTTTACTTTCTCAGGCTCCAAAATCACTGAGGACAGTGACTTCAGCCATGAAATTAAAAGACACTTGCTCCTTGGAAGAAAATCTATGACCAACCTAGACAACATATTAAAAGGCAGAGATATTACTTTGCCAACAAAGGTCCGTCTAGTCAAAGCTACAGTTTTTCCAATAGTCGTGTATGGATGTGAGAGTTGGACTATAATGAAAGCTGAGTGCCGAAGAATTGATGCTTTTGAACTGTTGTTGGAGAAGACTCTTGAGAATCCCTTGGACAGCAAGGAGATCCAACCAGTCCATCCTAAAGGAAATCAGTCCTGAATATTCATTGGAAGGACTGATGCTGAAGCTGAGGCTCCAATACTTTGACCACCTGAAAAAGAACTGACTCATTTGAAAAGACCCTGTTGCTGGGACAGATCGAAGGCGGGAGGAGATGGGGATGACAGAGGATGAGATGATTGGATGGCATCACCAACTCAATAGACATGTGTTTGTATAGACTCCAGGAGCTGGTGATGGACAGGGAGGCCTGGCCTGCTGCAGTCCATGGGGTTGCAAAGTATCAGACTCGACCGAACAACTGAACTAAACTGAAATGATAATTGGTTAACTAAGTCAGATGATCTGGGGTATAGAGGGCTATACCTAATGATACTTATTGACTTAAATTCTTACTTATGATCTTACTAATAGTTGCTAGCTATATTATTTTCTATGTCACTTGTTTCAGAAGATTATTTCTTATGTTACCAAATGTGTAGCTGAGCCTGTGATAAAATGCTGATATGCAATTCCATATGACATCAATGATTGTAATAATGTAACTCTAGATATGGGAAGAAGCAACAAGAGGGAATATTTTCCTGGAGCAAGAGGCTAGTAAGATAGGTATGGTCCAGAGACTTTTGCTATTTGCAAGGCCTGGTCTAGTAACAGCACACTGAGTGGCCTATCAGTGGAATCTTCGCTAGACCTGGGAATAAGCCTTCCCAGCACCACAGGTCACAATGGCCATGAAATGCCCCCAAAGTATGGTCAAATATGTGGCTATGAAGGGGCCCTGCTGACTGGAAATTGGCATTTGTCAGCTGCCTCTACAAAGACTAAATAATGACCATTGCAATCTGCTGATCTTCAACATCCCCTGAAAGGAGTGCAAGGGTGGAGATCAGAAATAAGGCACTCTGTGCTCTGGGGAAAACCCAGAAGAACAGGCATTCAGATAGTCAGATGTTTTTAGGTAAAGATTTTTATAAGTCCAAATTCTTGCATCTTCTCATCCTTAGAGAAACACTAACATCATGAACCAATGTTTGGTCCTAATTCTCCTGGCTAGCCCCTCAGCAGCTTTTCTACTATTAATCTTTGGGCCATATTCCTTTAAGTTTCTTGTTAAGTTTGCTTTTTCTAGAATACAACAAATCTCCAAGTGGTAGTATGACAAGAATATCCTCTGGCCAACATCCAGAAAATGCTGAAACAAGCTGCCTTATCATTCCATGGACTCTTTTCTCCCTCTGTAAATGCACTCTGACAGAGAGCAGACAAAGGAACAAAGGTTTCCCCGAGCCCAACGATGCCCCTGTACAGCCTGAAGAAGCCAGATTGGTCATTGCCCCTTTTCCCTTGAGACTGGGTTCCCAAGTACCTGAGAAGGGAAATAGGTAGATAGTCAGACATGAGCAGGGTATCAAAAGGGGCCAAAGAAAAGTGAAAGTCGCTCAGTCGTGTCTAACTCTTTGCAACCCCATGGACTATACAGTCCATGGAATTCTCCAGGCCAGAATACTGGAGTGGGTATCCTTTCCCTTCTCCAGGGGATGTTCCCAACAGCCCTAAAAATAGAGGGAGGAATGTGGTGTCCCAAGGATGAAAGAACAGGGAAAAAAAAAAAAACAAGGAGGGCCTTGGAATGCAGGAATGGAAAAAAACAGACCCTTATTGTCCTTCCCACTCCCCCTCCATGTTGTAGCTATTAACGAATTTCAAGTCCTCCTGAGCAGTATAACCTGTCTCCCCTCTTACCCCATAGGAAGAAGGTATTTGCCTTTCTCTTCCCACACCCAGTATACGTGCCTCATCCAATCAGCAAATGACCCACAAGACCACTATCCTGCTCCATGTACCCTGGATATAAAAATGGAGCAAGGATTCCCATTCAACATCAGTTGTCTCTTGAGCCAGCCCACTGTTCTAATGGCGTCTCCCACTGTAATAAACTATTCTCCTCTCATGCTGCCTCATGTCTGGAAATTCTTTTCCAACCTGCACACAGACCATGACAGGAAAGATTGAGGGCATGAGGAGAAGGGGACAACAGAGGATGAGATGGTTGGATGGCATCATTGTGTGGAATGAAAATATCTCCTGCCATATTAACAAACAAGAAATGTCACAGCCATCAGCAATTTCTGGCCTCCCAATGTGAATGAGGGCTCCCTAAACAGCGATCCAGTGGCTGCTGCCATTCCCCACCGTGCTTGCTGAGGAGCTGGGGGAGTGCAAGAAGCAAGGTGAACAGAGACAGGATTGGCCCCGATAGCTGAGGTGCCTATGAAAGGAATGAACTCATCGAGCCCAGAGGCTTGATCTTCCCATACACAGAATGCTAAATTTCTTAACTTGATACCTGATCTTTGATGTTCAGACTGTTTGCTCCCTTTGTTGCTAACTTGTATATAGCCTAACTTCCTCTCCTGCCTCCTTAAAGCAGTTTTCTCAGAGCTACTGAGATGCTGTCTCCTGGGCTGAGAATCCTAAACATTCCCACCAAATAAAATAACTCTATTTTCAGGTTGTGACTATATTTTTAGTTGAGTAGACATGGGTTTGAGCAAACTCCAGGAGACAGTAAAGGACAGGAAAGCCTGATGTGCTGTAATCTATTGGGTTGCAAAGAGTTGGGACACAACAGAGCAACTGAACAACAATTTGAGGTGCTGTCTCCTGTGCTGCCTCAAATAAAACTTAACTCACAACTCTCTTTTATTTTTTTAAGTCGACAGGGCATAGAGAAATTGGGGAATATTTATGAGATGTTTTGACAGTTCTGGTTTAAGGCTGGTCTTTTGTTCCAGGGGCTTGATGAGGATTAAGGATCAGAACTTGGTGTGATATGATGTGTAGTTTAGGCTGCTGCTGCTAAGTCACTTCAGTCGTGTCCGACTCTGTGCGACCCCACAGACAGCAGCCCACCAGGCTCCCCCGTCCCTGGGATTCTCCAGGCAAGAACACTGGAGTGGGTTGCCATTGCCTTCTCCAATGGATGAAAGTGAAAAGTGAAAGTGAAGTCGCTCAGTCGTGTCCGACTCTTTGAGACCCCATGGACTGCAGCTCACCAGGCTCCTCAGCCCATGGGATTTTCCAGGCAAGAGTACTGGAGTGGGGTGCCATTGCCTTCTCCTAGTTTAAGCTAGAAGGACACAATGAAGTGTTTCCATCAAGTCTTAGAAAACAAAGAGCTGTTTGATGCTATCTATCGACATGTTGGTTAGTCTGACTGAACAGAACAATAAAGGTATTTACATTTTTATCTTTCTAGGCAAGAGTTCCTGGGAGAGTTAAGTCATCCTGATAAAGACATCCAAATAGTAAAGGCATGTTAATATAGGTAGTAAACTGTATAGGAATAAGGGTTTCATTCTGAACCACAACCTCTGAATTGGGTTTCAGAGCCTATTTTGGTGATTAGAAGCTAGAGTTTGTCTTTGCATTCCTGCTGTCATAACCTTTAGGATCTTCTAGACAATAGATGCCTCTGGCTTAATGTGGTGAGGTTCAATTTTATAAAGTACCAGCTTGAAAGTACATATCTCTAGCTTTTATCTTCCTACATAAATATGTTAAAGTCTCTCAAATTTTATAAACAAATCTCTCCAGGTAACCTGGGGATGCCTGGGGCATTCAACAGTTTCTGTGATTCCCGCTGTGCTTGGCATCTCATCTTAGATGCCTCCTCCTGGCCGACTGGGAGAGTTCTTGACATCACCGCATTTCAGCAGCTCTGGGAATAGCACCTGTGCATGGCAAATGTATACCAACTGCTTGGAGAACTGCATTAATAAAGTAGACAAGGAAGAGGAAAAAGCAAGCAAGCAAGCAAAGGCAGTAAACCTCCACACTTTTTGAAATGGAGGCCCAGAGTCTCTCTGTTTCTTTTGCTCTTGGCTATCTGTCCTGTTTCCTCCACTCCACTGCTTTTCTTAAAATTTTGGATGACATCATAACTACTACTCAGTGGCCATTTCTTAGTCCTTATCTTGCTTGATCTTCCTGTTCCTCTAGAACTAAGAAAGAATTATCAGAAAGGATGAAAGATGATCAGGAAAGCATAGAGTCATGGAAGTCTACAGAGGAATTTTAAGGAGGACGTGATCAATACTGTCAAACGTTGCAGAGAAATAGGACCAGAAAAATCATCCCATGCTTTCTGGCAGGTACAGGGTAGTTTGTTTGGAGAGAAACTTCCTTCAATACTTGCCCAGTGTTTTCCTTCTGTATCAGTTTCTACCAATCAACCATGATTTGGATCTACTGCCAATATAAGCAGATGACTATTCTCAAATTAAGGATGGTGGCTACTCCTGTTGATTTATTACTAAATGCAAGAAGTTGTTAACCTAAAACAATAAAACAGCCAGTTATTTACTAGCAAGATAGGTTTATTTGGGAACAGGAAAGAACTGCAGTCTGGGACATATAAATATGGTAAACCACAGGCAAGTCTGGTAAAGCAAAGGAGAAAAAACTCTTTTATAAGGAGAAGGGGAAATTGGGAGGAGCTATTATTTAAAAAATAATAATAAAAGTCCAATAAAGGAAACTGAGAGTTTGAAGTATAGTGGATTTTCATTGGCTGAGCTGTTACAGTCTATCTTTGGCTGAGATGCTGCCAGGCAAGAAGAAAATCTTTCTTCCCCCTGCACTTGGTAGGACTGTCATTTCTTGCTGGAAATGCTAAATATGTCTCTTCCTGTTGGGATCTGTATTGATATTGACTGATATGTGCATAAGAGTTCCCTCTTCTGGCCTCCTGACTCCATTTAACTGAGGTTTCTGCTTAATTTTTACAAAGTCTATGCTAATTGGAACCTTCAAGCTGTATTTGAGGGATGTTCTTGTTTTGTCTTTTTCTCCCACTGTTCGTTTTCTATTGATAAAGGAAATTTGAATTGGGACCCATGTAATGGTGTTGTAGCCATGCGTTCCGGGAAACAAACTCACTCAGAAGAACAATGCAGATAGTGGAGTACGGTTTATTACACTGGCAGGCCCAAGGCAGAGTCTCCTCTTAGCCAAGGACCCCGAACAACTTTTGTGAAAACCTTATATACCTTAAGTGTACTGCTCAAGCCCACATCCCCAGATTCCTTAAACCTAGCCTGGAAAGTGTTAAAGGGAGATACAATCAGGTTACAGCCATGATTCATAATCAGAAGGTCAGCCGGTTACACACTGTAGCCTACACCATGGGTGCCATAAAGATTACAAAGGTGATTGACTACATAGGGGATTATTACATTCTTTTTGGTGACAGGAAAGCTTGGTATGGAATCTGGTGTTTATCAGTCTGGGAGGCCAGTTTGGCCGTAGGTATGTTATCCCCATGGCTACCAGGCACATAGTTCAAAGTTCACTGAAAGTGCAAGATGGAATTTCCTTCTTTTTCAAGATGGAGTCAGCTTGGCCTGTTCCTTTCCTCCCTCAGTGGAGGCTGCTCCAATGGCCCAACTCACATCACAAATCTCAACCTAAGTCAGCCTGCACTTGAGGAAAGCACTTCACTGCCTAGGAAACCTAATATACACTAACCACAGTCCTCCAGCTCAGATTTAGCTAGTTCATCTTACCTTAGAAAACAGGATGTGGTAACCTTACTAGGAAATCCCTGAGTGCCTAGCCAACAATGCCCCTGTTTCTGCACTGCTGCCTCTACTGCTATCTAAAATTTGCTCTTGCCTAAATCCCTTGGGAAGTGTGCTCCACTGCTTATGAGGTGCTGTACTCCCCCAGTCCATGGATCATTTTCCCTTAAATAAAGGACATCAAACTTGTCACTAAATTTATTATTTTTGTCACTGACACTGTACAACAATATGATGTGTATAGAATTTGTCAAAGCTCCCACAAAGACCACTAGAGCCACACCTTGGTCAGATAACGCAGGTTTATTAAACTTGCTGAGTAAGCAAGTGCCCCAAGTTCACAAAGTCTCAGTAGTGACTTAAAAGAAGGAAGTTAGAGAAGCTACAAACATACAGTGTAGAGCTTTGGGGCTGGGCTCAGATGATTCTAAGGCTGGTTTAGGCAGGGAATGAACATGCGTCAGAATTTGTAAACCACACAGGTGGCTGAACCTTGGAACACATGGATCTGAATGGGCTGATGTTAAAACAATTTGAGTTTAAGCAGGGTTTGTTGCAAGTTTGTGGTTTGCCTTTCTGGGACACAGTTATGTTATCCATTATAGGAAATCATGCTATAAACAGTGCTTCAATATATTAAAAGGGAACACAGCCATTGTTTTGCCTATTCCAAAGTTTTACATATTTTTTTCCTTAATAAAAGTATGAGCTTTGCATTAGAGGTCTGGGAGCAACATGATATGGTACATGGATGACAACTGTAGATCTAAGTTAGTGCCACTGGGAACACAATGCTGGGTTGAGAAAGATTTTGACACCATGCCTGGGGTCTTAAAGAAAAAAAAATCCTACAAACTAGTACAACATTCTTTTAGGATTCTGTAGAATTAGAATGGTCTGTAGAAACTGGAAAGCTAAAAACTACATTTTCTAGATTCACCTGAAGCTAGAATTTCAGATGTGCTTTGGGTTCTGCCAGTCAGATGCCTTCAAGCCAGAGGACGTGAAGCATCTCTGTGCTGGCATGGATTGTGGCCCCAGACTCTGAGCTTCCCTGGTTGTGCCCTTCTGCAGCATGGTTATGCACGTCTTTCTTGAACTTCATGAGCCAAACCAAGACCCTGCCATCAAATCCCCTTTGTTATTTGTCAGTCCTATTTGGGCTTCACTTGTAGCCAAGACTTCTGAGTGACATATCTAATAGCACACAGATTTTTCTATTCAATTTCAGGCCCTCAAAAAACCCATCCACAACCCCCAGATTAAAGAGTCCTATAGTGTAAGAATTTTATCATTTTGACTGAAAATCTAGTAGAAAGTTTATGAAATCTCTATCCACATGGCTACAGATGAGTGATTATAAAGAATTCTTTGGGGAGTTTCCAAAAAAAATTAATCTTTTCCTCTTCCACTGATTCACCAAAATACCTAAAAACCATTCTTAAGGGTATGTTGCTCAGTGTTAAACTGTAACATCTTATTCTTTTTTTTTTTTCCCCAAAAAATAGGTACTATGCTCCTACTACAGTGGACACTATACTACATGAAGGCAATAAACATGATTCATGTTCTTCTCATGGAGATTTAAGTCAAGTCGGGGAGAAAAACAAGGAAGCAGGGGGGCCTCTTATTTAAATGTCCCTGATGTACCATTTGGGGGTTTCTCTGATGGCTCAAGTGGTAAAGAATCCACCTGCAATGCAGGAGACACAGGAGACATGGATTCGATTCCTGGGTCAGGAAGATCCCCTGGAGGACAAAATGACACCCCACTCCAGTATTCTTGCCTCAGAGATCTCATGGACAGAGGAGACTGGTGGGCTACAGTCTGTAAGGTCACAAAGAGTCAGACACGACTGAGCACATGATGGATGGATAGATGTACCATTTATCATTCATTACACTAAATAAGAAATTTATTCACATAATATTCAGTCTATTTGGCATTATCTACAAAAGTTAAACATATGTCATCCCATGACTCAACAATCCCATTGCCAGATATAAAGCCAAGAAAAATGGTGCATAGGGCTACCAAAAGGCTTATACAAGAATATTTATTTTTTTATTTTTTATAAATTAGTAAATTTTATTTATTTTTAAAATTAATTTATTTATGTTAATTGGAGGCTAATTACTTTACAATATTGTAGTGGGTTTTGCCATACATTCACATGAATCAGCCATGGGTGTACATGTGTTCCCCATCCTGAACCCCCCACCCCACTTCCCTCCCCATCCCATCCCTCAGGGTCATCCCAGTGCACCAGCCCTGAGCACCCTGTCTCATCCATCAAACCTGGGCTGGCGATCTATTTCACATATGATAATATACATGTTTCAATGCTATTCTCTCAAATCATCCCACCCTCACCTTCTCCCACAGAGTCTAAAAGTCTGTTCTTTACATCTGTGTCTCTTTTGCTGTCTCGCATATAGGGTCATCATTACCATCTTTCTAAATTGTGTTAATATACTGTATTGGTGTTTTTCTTTCTGGCTTACTTCACTCTGTATAATAGGCTCCAGTTTCCTCCACCTCATTAGAACTGATTCAAATGTATTCTTTTTAATGGCTGAGTAATACTCCATTGTGTATATGTACCACAGCTTTCTTATCCATTCATCTGCTGATGGACATCTAGGTTGCTTCCATGTCCTGGCTATTGTAAACAGTGCTGTGATGAACACTGGGGTACGTGCAACTATTTCAATTCTGATTTCCTTGGTGTGTATGCCCAGCAGTGGGATTGCCGGGTCGTATGGCAGTTCTATCTCCAGTTTTTTAAGGAATCTCCACACTGTTCTCCATAGTGGCTGTACTAGTTTGCATTCCCACCAACAGTGTAAGAGGGTTCCTTTCTCTCCACATCCTCTCCAGCATTTATTGTTTGTAGACTTTCTGATAGCAGCCATTCTGACGGGCGTGAGATGGTACCTCATTATGGTTTTGATTTGCATTTCTCTGATAATGAGTGATGTTGAGCATCTTTTCATGTGTTTGTTAGCCATCTGTAGAAAGGCTTATTCAAGGATATTTAAAACAGCACTATTCATAATAGCCAAAAATTGGAAACAACCCAAATGTCCATTAACAATATAATGGATAAACAAAGTATGGTGTATTCATACAAATGGAAAACTATACAGCAAAAAAAAAAAAAAGAACAAAGAACAAATTCCTGCTAACCCCAACTGATGGAGGAGATAGATAGGCTCTAGGTTAGATATTTACATCTGGCCTCCTATTTGCATTTCTTGGGGCACAAAGAAGTGGGCTTCAGGCTGGATACTTACAACTGTTAGCATTTCCTGAGACAAGAGATAGATGGGCTCCAGTTAAGGCATTTACAGTCAGCCTCCTGCTTGACCTCTAAAATGGAAGAAACAACAGAAACAGGGTAAATAGTCAGTATTTGTTTCTTGTTAACACCTTAAGGTAATAGTCACGGTGATAGTCAAGGCAATATTCACGGCAAGGACAAAGAGGGGCAGAATCCTGTTTGAGTAAAGGATTAAGGGATCTCCACTCCCCCTTCTCTTGGGACAAGGGAGACACTACACACGCACAGAAAGGCTCCTTGTGGGTCAAAAGTTAAGGGATAACTCCAGGCCATAATGAGTCTTGTTCCTTCCGGAAGCCTTCACTTCCATCTTGACTGAGGGATGTGTGTGCACCCAGGGGAAAGGTCCCAGGATAGGTCAGGTGTGGAAAAAGAAACCAGATAATTGACCTGAAGGAAGACAAAGACCTGGAAAAACTGCCTTATATAAATGACTTAGCTGCCTCTTTACTGTGCTCCTTCTCACAAGGCGGGGACACCCACACCCTTTCTCTCCAGGTGTGCATCTCTGCCTTGCTCCTGCTTAACTACAGACTATTTCTCTATGTGCTCTCCCACTTGTTGTTATACTGTGCCTTTAATAACAAACTTGATACCTGCCTTTACAGTTTCTGCCTCTGTGACAAATGCATTTTTCACTGAAGGCAAAGATCCACGGAAAATTAGCTTCTCGTCTCTAGCTCTTGCTGTTCTGGTGGCTAAGATTCCTGGTTCTCATCCAGGCTATGTTGTGCTGTGCTAAGTCGCTCTGTTGTATCCAACTGTTTGCAACCCCATGGACTGTACTCCACCAGGCTCCTCTGTCCATGGGGATTCTCTAGGCAAGAATACTAGAGTGGGTTGCTATTTCCTACTCCAGGTAATCATCAGGACCCAGGGATCAAATCCAGGTCTCCCGCATTGCAGGCAGATTCTTTACCATCTGAGCCACCAGGGAAGCCCAGGCTACCCAGGTTCAATTCCTGGGCAGGGAATTAAGATCTCACTTCATGTCACCATTCACTGCTGCCTTGCTGAGATCACAACCACATGGATGAAGCTCACAAACAATATGATAAGTGAAAGATACCAGACACTGGAGAGTGCATTGTGTGTGTGTGTGTGTGTGTGTGTGTGTGTGTTAAGTTGCTTCAGTATAATTCCATTTAAATGAAATTCAAGAATGTGCAAAACTAACTGATAGTTATAGAACTCAGTGGAGTGGTTACTTCTGGGTTGGGATTGGTATTGACTGAGAAAGGGGCATGAGACTAGCTATCACACAACCATGTATGTGTTAAACCTCAATTTTAAAAGTTTTTTCTTAAGTCCTGTCATTTGGAGAGGCTTTGGACTCTGGAGCTGGAGGTGGGTTGTATAATGAGAGAGACTTCTTAAGGACACTACCTCTGGTCCTGCGATATGGTAATGTTGAGAGATTTGGAAGTGCTGCTACTCATGTTTGGCTCCATATGCAGACTTAACTGTGACCTAGATGTATTCCAAGAGCCATTCATCTGTCAGCTTAGCCTTGGTGACTGAGGCCAAATACATAAAGGGTGAGTTAAGACAAGCACTGGTTGATTTCAGCTTGTTTCACCAGCTCTCTTGTCAGGAGATTTTTGAGTATTAAACAGTAATCTAATTTAAGTAATTACATTGCTTCAATTTGGTAGTTAGAAAAGCCAAACATACCATTGTACTGTATTTTTTAAAAAATTAGAGAAGACTCAAAAGAGACACCAATTTTTTTTTCATATATATTGTGCCTTACCGACAAGCACTTGTAGTCAAAGGATCAAGGAAAAGCTAAGACAGGAAATAAAAATAAAAGTTGAGGCAAGAAGGATAATCTTTACTGAAATATCAAAGTGAGACTAGAATTAAGCTACAGGATTATTAGGATCAAATAGGTAATCAATCCATTTAGAGGAATCAGGTTACAGCTGCAATGTGGTCCTAGAAGGACTTAGCCTGAAGGAGAATCTTTTGCAATGTAGGTTGTTTGAGCAGACATTTTCTTGGATGATATGGGAGGGAAAGTGGCTCTTATTTTTTAAATTGAAGTATAGCTGATATTAGTCGCTCAGTTATGTCCAACTCTTTGCAACCCCATGGACTGTCACCTGCCAAAGTCCTCTATCTATGGAATTCTCCAGGCAAGAATACTGGAATGGGTAGCCATTTCCTTCTCCAGGGGATCTTCCAGACCCAGGGATCGAAACCTCATCTCCTGATTGCAGGTGGACTCTTTACCATCTGAGATACCAGGGGACCCCTAATAGCAGAAATAGAAGGACTAAGGAGAAGGCAATGGCACCCCACTCCAGTACTTTTGCCTAGAAAATCCCATGGACAGAGGAGCCTGGTAGGCTGCAGTTCATGGGGTCGCTAGAGTCAGACACGACTGAGCGACTTTACTTTCACTTTTCACTTTCATGCATTGGAGAAGGAAATGGCAACCCACTCCAGTGTTCTTGCCTGGAGAATCCCAGGGATGGGGGAGCCTGGTGGGCTGCAGTCTATGGGGTCGCACAGAGTTGGACATGACTGAATCGACGAAGCAGCAGCAGCAGCAGAAGGACTAAAGAGCTTCTTGATGAAGGTGACAGAGGAGAGTGAAAAGGCTGGCTTAAAACAACATTCAAAAAACTAAGATCATGGCACACAGATCACTTCATGACAAACAGAAGGGGGAAAAGTGGAAACAGTATCAGATTTTATTTTCTTGGGCTCCAAAATCACTGTGGACAGTGACTGCAGCCATGAAATTAAAAGACACTTGCTCCTTGGAAGAAAAGCTATGACAAACCTAGATAGCATATTAAAAAGCAGAGACATCACTTTGCTGACAAAGGTGCGTATAGTCAAAGCTATGCTTTTTCCAGTAGTCATATACAGATGTGAGAGCTGGACCATAAAGAAGGCTGAGCACCAAAAAATTGATATTTTTGAATTATGGTGCTGGAGAAGACTCTTGAGAGTCCCTTGGACAGCAAGGAGATCAAATCAGTCAATCCTAAAGGAAATCAACCCTGAATATTTATTGGAAGGACTGATGCTGAAGCTGAAGCTCCAATACTTTGGCCACCTGATGGGAAAAGCTGACTCATTGGAAAAGACTCTGATGCTGGGAAAGATTGAGGGCAGGAGAAGGGGACACAGAGAATGAGATGGTTGGATAACATCACTGACTCAATGGACATGAGTTTGAGCAAACTCAGAGATAGAGAAGGACAGGTAAGCCTGGGGTGCTGCAGTCCATGAGGGCGCAAAGAATCAGAACATGACTTAGCAACTAAACAACAACAATAACTGAAATAAAATAAAACATATCAATCTTAAGTATACAGTTCAATGGTCTTGATAATTACATACACATGCACCCACCATCCAAATCAAGACATAGACTATATCCTTCATGCCAGAAAGTCTCCTTGTGCCTCTTTCTAGTCAACATCCATTCAGTCCAATCCCTTCCAACCACTTTCTAATTTTTATTCTTCTAGGTTAGTTTTGCTTGTTTTAGAATTTCATTACGTGGAATTCAACAGAATGATTTATTTTACTGAACATTTCTTTTTTTTTCCATGCTGCACAACTTTCAGGATCTTATTTCCTTAACCAGGGATTGATCCTGGGCTGGCAGTGAAAGCACCAAGTCCTAACCACTGCACTGCCAGGGAAGTCCCCTTATTCAACATGTTTTTGAGATTCATCCATATTGTTGCATATGTCCAATTTATTTTCTTTTTATTACTCAAGAGTATTCTATTGTATAAATACACTGTTAGTTGATAATCTACTCTACTGCTGGTGGATATTTGAGTTGCTTCAAATTTGTGGCTCTATAAATAAATTTGCTGTGAACATTTTTGTACAAATTTGAGAAAATACATTAGAGTGGGATTCTTGAGTAGATAGATTTTTAACTTTATAAGGAATTGACAAAAAGTTCTCCAAAGTTGTCGTATCATTGGACACTCCCACCAGCAGTTCAAGGAAATTCCAGTTGCTCCACATCCTTCCCAATAGTTGATGCAGTCAGTCTTTTTTATTTTAAACACTCTATTGATATCTCAGTTGGGTCGTAATTCCATTTCTGTGGTGACTAATGATGTTGAGCACCTTTTCATGTGATTGTTATACCTTCCTACATCTTCTTTTGTGAAGTGTCTGTTTTTAATACCTTTGACCTGCCATTTTTACAACCTGCTTTATTTTCCTTAAATAATAAGCAGTTATCCAGTTTGCTGCCTGAAAGAGTTCTGTGATGAAACAGATCAATTCAAGCAGTAGATTTAGCCAACATAGCTTTTTATACTGGTCCAATGTCACAGTTCGGAGAAGGCAATGGCACCCCACTCCAGTACTCTTGCCTGGAAAATCCCATGGATGGAGGAGCCTGGAAGGCTGCAGTCCATGGGGTCAATGAGGGTCGGACATGACTGAGCAACTTCACTTTCACTTTCCACTTTCACGCATTGGAGAAGGAAATGGCAGCCCACTCCAGTGTTCTTGCCTGGAGAATCCCAGGGACGGGGGAGTCTGGTGGGCTGCCATCTATGGGGTCGCACAGAGTTGGACACGACTGAAGCGACTTAGCAGCAGCAGCAGCAGCAGCAATGTCACAGTTAAAAAGCAAATAGCCGTGCTCAAATAATAAACCTGTATGACTTCCCCAAAGTCAAATGACGACTCTAGTACTTTATTTCCAACTCTGGGGTTTATGTACATGCTCCAAATAAACAGTTTCACCACAAGCATGAAAACTGCAGGCTATGGTCTATTATAGATAAATTATGTTTTTAAAAACTTATCTGTTTGCTTTTAAATGAACTCTGGCTAGGGGAACACTGCAAATCATAAGGATTTCTATACCCACAGAATGAGGTTGAGGCTATATATATATATATATCAATGAGTTTTAAAAGGCTTTAGAATGGCTGGCATGAAATAAACAGATTTTCATTAAGGGATGAACAGAAAATTTTAGTTTCACCCACTATAAAGTGTTTCAATAAAGATCAAAATCTTACAGTGAATAAGAAAAGTTAAAATTTTACATAACCTCCTGCTCATTCTGCCTCTGTGACTCAGCTTGCCCCTTGCAAAGTCTGGATCATGTAGGTCACATAGTCTCAGAAAATGGGGACTTACAATACTAGGAACTGGAGCTTATCTCACTCGCCTTTGTCCTGCTCTTTACAATTGCCCAGCCCCTGCAAACCTGCTTAATTGTGCTGTCCACGTAAAGGTCAAAGATCCCCCTCCCCATCTTGACTGCTGTTCCCACATGCGTGAAAACCCTTAGTTTAAACCAGCCTATCAGCAGCTAGTGTTGCCCACTATAGTAGTTTTATAAAAAACTCTGTAACCCCTTTGTTCAGGGCTCAGTGTTAACTCCTCTGGGCCTGCCAGTGTAATAAACCTGAGTTCTCCAACTCTCCAAGTGTGGTGCTTGGCTTCTCAATTAATGATTTCTGCAACAACAGAATGGAAGACTTGGATTTCTGAGGTAGGTTTACACCAATTCATCTAATGTCACTGTTAGATGTCACTAGAAACATTATATTTATCTTAAGGGCTAATCAGTTTGAGTGTTTAATTATTCTGTATTTGCCAATGAGGGCTTCAAGGTGGCTCAGTGGTAAAGAATCTGCATGCAATACAGTTGACTCAAGAGATGCAGGTTTGACTCCTGGGTCAGGAAGATCCCCTGGAGAAGGAAATGGCAACCCACTACAGTATTCTTGCCTGGGAAATCCCATGGATGGAGGAACCTGGTGGCCTACAGTCCATGGGGTGGCAAAAGAGATGGACATGACTTAGCAACTAAACAACAACATTTACCAATGAAGACTGATTAATGTGCTGTAAGGAACTTAATATTACCAAATGTAATCATAAATGTGATGGTAGGATGTGGTACTATGCTGTTCAGTTGCTCAGTCCTGTCCGACTCTTTGCAACCCCATGGACTGTAGCACACCAGACTTCCCGGTCCTTCACCATCTCCCGGACTCCACTCAAACTCCTATTCATTGAGTCTGTGATGCCATCCAACCATCTCATCCTCTGTTGTCCCCTTCTCCTTCTGCCTTCAATCTTTCCCAGCACTAGGGTCTTTTCCAATGAGTCAGCTCTTCCCATCAAGTAGCCAAAGTACTGGAGCTTCAGCTTCAGCATCTGTCCTTCCAATGAATATTCAGGGTTGATTTCCTTTAGTATTGACTGATTTGATCTCCGTCCCTGCTGTCCAAGGGACTCTCAAGAGTCTTCTTCAGCATCACAGTTTGAAAGCATCAATTCTTTGGTGCTTAGCCTTTTTTATTGTCCAGCTCTCACATTCATACATGACTACTGGAAAAACCATTGCTTTGACTATACAGACCTCTGTAGGCAACAAAATGTCTCTGCTTTTTAATACACTGTCTAGGTTGGTCATAGTTTTTCTTCCAAGGAGCAAGTGTCTTTTAATTTCAAGGCTGCAGTCACCATTCACTGTGATTTTGGAGCCCAAGAAAATAAAATCTGTCACTGTTTTCATTGTTTCCCCATCTATTTGCCATGAAGTGATGGGACCAGATGCCATGATCTTAGTTTTTTTAATGTTAAGTTTTAAGCTAGCTTTTTCACTCTCCTCTTTCACCTTCATCAAGAGGCTTTTTAGTTCCCCTTCACTTTCTGCCATTAGGGTGATGTCATCTGCATATCTGAGGTTGTTGATATTTCTCCCGGCAATCTTGATCCCAGCTTGTGTTTCATCCAGCCTGGCATTTCACATGATGTACTCTGCATACAAGTTAAATAAGCAGGGTGACAATATACAGCCTTGACATACTCCTTTCCCAATTTGGAACCGGTCCATTGTTTCATGTCCAGTTCTAAATGTTACTCCTTGACCTGCATATGGGTTTCACAGGAGGTAGGTAAAGTGGTCGGGTATTCCCGTCTCTTGAAGAATTTTCCAGTTTGTTGTGATCTCCACAGTGAAGGCTTTAGCATAGTCAATGAAGCAGAAGTAGATGTTTTTCTGGAATTCTCTAGCTTTTTCTATGATCCAATGGATGTTGGCAACTTGATCTCTGGTTCCTCTGCCTTTTCTAAATCCAGCTTGTACATCTGGAAGTTCTTAGTTCACATACTGTTGAAGTCTAGCTTGAAGGATTTTGATCATTACTTTGCTAGCATGTGAAGTGAATGGAATTGTACATTAGTTTGAACATTTTTTGGCATTGCCCTTCTTTGGGACGGGAATGAAAACTGACCTTTTCCAGTCCTGTGGCCACTGCTGAGTTTTCCAAATTTTCTGGCATATTGAGTACAGTACTTTAACAGCATCATCTTTTAGGATTTGAAATAGCTCAGCTGGATTTCCATCACCTCCACTAGCTTTGTTCATAGTAATGCTTCCTAAGGCCCACTTGACTTCGCATTCCAGGATGTCTGGCTGTAGAGGAGTGATCAACTATACTCCAATATAGAACATAAAATATTAATAACAATAATGTATCAATACATCAATATTCTGTAACAAACTATATGGGAAAAAACTATCAAAAAGAACAAATATATGTACATGTGTAACTGAACCACTTAGCTGTGCACCTGAAACAAACACATCATTGTAAATCAATTATACTGTCTTTTTGTGCAAGCTCAGTCTTGTCTGACTCTTTGCAACCCCATGGACTGTAGCCCGTCAGGCTCAAATCAACTATACTCCAATATAAAACATAAAATATTAATTAATTAATGTGTCAATAAATTTCTCTGTTACAAAAGGCAGTTATAAAAGTCCACCTTAGGAGTTCCCCGGTGGTCTAGTGATTAGGATTCAGTGTTTTCACTCCCGTGGTCCAGGTTCAATCCCTGGTTAGGTAACTGGGATCCTGCAAGCTGCGTGGCCAAAAAAAAAAACAACCCTGCATGTGTCTGGGATCATGGAAAACATTAGGGCAGTTCTAGAAGTTAAAAATAAACCAAGAAACAACATAACAAAACACAACTTCCTACCAAAAGATTGCATTACTTTATCTCCTTAGTCCAATTTAAATGACTTTTTAAAAAAGTTCTTCAATGTTCTTTGGGATAGGGAAGTTAGTTACTGAATCTTCTAGTTTATTTTAATGGCTGTCACCAATGAAAATGTTAGCCTTACAAAGCCAACTGCAAGCTGAAATGCAAAGAGAAATGAGAACAAAGCAATTTAGAGTATTAAAAATAAAAAACTATAACTAGCAATAGTATCATCCTGTTTCTTGGGCTTTTCATTTCCATTCTTTCAGGGACACAAGTATGAAAAATATTACAGGCTGTTAAAATCTTTTGAGATGATTGATTTTCTGAATTTAAGTGTTGTGACTCTTAGTGGGTACCCATGCTAAAGGAAATTGACAAAGTTTTAATTTTTCCACCAAAGTAATTATTTTTACATTTAATATGTCACACCAAGCTGAATTTTATTAGGGCTACAAAGCTGCATATTTCTGCTTTAAATATAAGTAATAGCAGATTTTTCCCCACAAAGTTTGCTATAAAACTTTCAGAATTTTCAAATAACTCACTGAAATAAAACTTCTATCCCATGAGAAAAATGCAGATATATATATAGATATAGATATACATGAAAAATGCTTAATTTTACTAGTAATTAATCATTACATGAGAAAAATAGGCAAGTAGTAAATATATATGTTAAAAAAAAGCCTGATTTTAGGAGATATTTTAATTTTTTTTCTTTTTGCACCTTTTTACCAACCTCTATTTCTCCCACCCTCTAGCCCCTGACAACCACTTGTCTACTCTCTGTTTCTATGAGTTTGACTTATTTTTAGATCCACATATGTGACATTGTGCAGTATTTGTGTATCAATGTCCTGCTTATTTCATTAGCATAGCGCTCTCAATATTCATCCATTTAGTCACAAATAACAGAATTTCTTCTTTCTCATGACTGAATACTATTCCATTGTGTATACATACCACATCTTCTTTATTCGTTCACTCATTATCAGAAATTTAGGTTGTATCCATATCTTGGCTACTGTGAATAATGTGGCAATGAACATGGGAGTGTAGATATCGCTTTGATGACCTGTTTTCAATTTCTTTGGATATACACCCAGGACTGGGATTGCTGGATAAATGGTAGTTCTACTTTTTATTTATTTTTTTTAACATTTATTTATTTGGCTGTGTTCGGTCTTAGTTGTGGCCCAACAGATCTTTAGTTGCAGTATGTGGACTCTTAGTTGTGGTATGTGGGATCTAGTTCCTCAATCAGGGACTGATGCTGGGCCCCATACATTGGAGGCTCAGAGACTTAACCACTGGGAATCCCCTATTTTAAATTTCATGAGGAACCGCCATATTGTTTTCCATAGTGGTTGCACCTATTTACATTCCCATTAACAGTGTATGAGGGTTCCCTTTTCTCCACATCCTCACCAGCACTTGTTCTCTTGTTTTTTTTTTTTTTTTTTTTTGATAGCCATTCTAACAGATGCAAGGTGACATCTCATGGTGGTTTTGGTTTGCATTACCCTGATGATTAATGATGCTGAGCACCTTTCCATCTACCTGTATGACTTCTAAAAATGTACATTAAAATAATTTAAACCTTCACCATCCAATAACTCTCAGCTAAGAGACTCTAGAGATAAAAATAAAGACACAGTCAAAATAAACAAATGGGACCTAATTAAACTTAAAAGCTTTTGCACAACGAAGGAAACTATAAGCAAGGTGAAAAGACAGCCTTCAGAATGGGAGAAAATAATAGCAAATGAAGCAACTGACAAAGAATTAATCTCAAAAATATACAAGCAACTCTTGCAGCTCAATTGCAGAAAAATAAGCGACCCAATCAAAAAATGGGCCAAAGAACTAAACAGACATTTCTCCAAAGAAGACATACAGATGGATAACAAACACATGAAAAGATGCTCAACATCACTCATTATCAGAGAAATGCAAATCAAAACCACAATGAGGTACCATCTCATGCCAGTCAGAATGGCTGCTATCCAAAAGTCTACAAACAATAAATGCTGGAGAGGGTGTGGAGAGAAAGGAACCCTCTTACACTGTTGGTGGGAATGCAAACTAGTACAGCCACTATGGAGAACAGTGTGGAGATTCCTTAAAAAACTGGAAATAGAACTGCCATATGACCCAGCAATCCCACTGCTGGGCATACACACCAAAGAAACCAGAATTGAAATAGACATACATACCTCAGTGTTCATCGCAGCACTGTTTACAATAGCCAGGACATGGAAGCAACCTAGATGTCCATCAGCAGATGAATGGATAAGAAAGCTGTGGTACATATACACAATGGAATATTACTCAGCTATTAAAAAGAATGCATTTGAATCAGATCTAATGAGGTAGATGAAACTGGAGCCTATTATACAGAATGAAGTAAGTCAGAAAGAAAAACACCAATATGGTATATTAATGCATATATATGGAATTTATAAAGATGGTAATGATGACCCTATATGTGAGACAGCAGAAGAGACACAGAGGTAAAAACAGACTTTTGGACTCTGTGCGAGAAGGTGAGGGTGGGATGATTTGAGAAAATAGCACTGAAACGTGTATATTATCATATGTGAAATAGAGCGTCAGCCCAGGTTTGATGGATGAGACAGGGTGCTCAGGGCTGGTGCACTGGGATGACCCTGAGGGATGGGATGGGGAGGGAGGTGGGGGGGGGGGTCAGGATGGGGAACACATGTACACCCATGGCTGATTCATGTCAATGTATGGCAAAAACCACTACAATATTGTAAAGTAATTAGCCTCCAATTAAAATAATTAAAAAAAAAAAGAAAGATACAGTCTCTATAAAATAGATAACCAACAAAGAGCTACTGTATAGCACAGGGAACTGTACTCAATATTTTGTACTAATCTATAAGAATTATATATATTCTTTCTCTGATTCTTCACATTCAGAATATATATATACATATATATAAACACACACACATATATATGTATAACTGAATCACCATGCTATATACGTGAAACTGACCCAACATTATAAATCAACTATACCCCAATACAAAAAAAAAAAAAAAGAAAAGAAAAGAAAGATATAGTCTCCACATTTGAGTATCTTAAGAGTCTACAAAAAGGGAAACAGGTTCCAGAAGAGGGACTGTTCAGTTCTATTCGTGGGGTGGGCTTCTCTAAGACAGTACACCTTTGTTGTCTTGAAAGATGTTAAAAAAAAGTCCACTGAACTTGCCAGACTAGATTACTGAGTTACTGATGCCAGCCTATGACTGTCTTTGAAATAATGCAAGAGGAAGAAATCAAGATCCTAACACTTTTGTTTCTCATCACCAACTCCTGACTGTGAGCCTTCATCTTATATAAGCCCCTAGACTCCTTGTGGAGGAGGTCACAGTTCTTGAAGCATGAGCCTACAGCATTCCCCTCTCCACTGGCTGAGAATTAAAGCCAATTTTCTGTTTCCTCCAAACTCTGTCTCCATATTTTTTATTCAGCTAAGTGGGCAGAGAAAGCCAAGATTTTGGCCAGCAACACTATCTCCTGATTTTCCATCTTTTTAAATACTTGGATCAAAGAGCAAGAATATCTTGCTCAATACATATTATCAACTTTTTTTTTAGCTGTGCTGCATGACCTGTGGGATCTTAGTTTCCTACACAGGGGTTGAACCCAGGCCCCTTGCATTGGGAGTGCAGAGTTCTAGCCACTGGACCACTAGGGAAATCCCAGGGCTAGATGATTTCTTAAAGTAACTTTCTTCATATAATCTACACAATGGCTGCTTCCAAATTCTATATAGGGAAGTATCTAGAAGTAGTTATCTGTTTGAATCTGTGTTTGCACAGCAATTTACAAATACTAAGATGTCAGTTGTCCAAATCTAAGAATGGGTCAAGATTGCCAGGAGAAATATCAACAACCTCAGTTATGCAGATGACATCACTCTAATGGCAGAGTGAAGGGGAACTAAAGAGCCTTCTGATGAAGGTGAAAGAGGAGAGTGAAAAAGCTGGCTTAAAACTCAACATTCAAAAAACTAAGATCATGGCATCCATCCCATCATTTCATGGCAAATAGAAGGGGAAAAAGTAGAAACAATGGCAGATTTTTTTCTCGGGCTCCAAAATCACTGCAGACAGTGACTGCAGCCATGAAATTAAAATATGCTTGCTCCTTGGAAGGAAAGCTATGACAAACCTAGACAGTGTATTAAAAAGCAGAGACATCACTTTGCTGACAAAGGTGTATGTAGTCAAAGCTATGGTTTTTCCAGTAGTCATGTACGGGTGAGAGAGTTGGACCATAAAGCTGAGCATTGAAGAACTGATGCTTTCGAATTGTAATGCTGAAGACTCTTGAGAGTCCCTTGGACTGCAAGGATATCAAACCAGTCAACCCTAAAGGAAATCAGCCCTGAATATTCATTGGACGGTCTGATGGTGAAACTGAAGCTCCTGTACTTTGGCCACCTGATGGAAAGAGCCGACTCATTGGAAAATACCCCGATTCTGGGAAAGATTGAAGGCAAAAGGAGAATAGGGCAGCAGAGGATGAGATGGTTAGATAGCATCACCGACTCAGTTCAGTTGCTCAGTCGTGTCCGACTCTTTGTGACCCCATGAACTGCAGCACGCCAGGCCTCTGTCCATCACCAACTCCTGGATCTTACTCAAACTCATGCCCATTGAGTCAATGATGCCATCCAACCATCTCATCCTCTGTCGTCCCCTTCTCCTCCCACCTTCAATCTTTCCCAGCATCAGAGTCTTCGTCAATGAGTCAACTCTTCGCATCAGGTGGCCAAAATATTGGATTTTCAGCTTCAGCATCAGTCCCTCCAATGCACATTCAGGACTGATTTCCCTTACAATGGACTGGTTGGATCTCCTTGCAGTTTAAGGGACTCTCAAAAGTCTTCTCCTACAACACAGTTCAAAAGCATCAATTCTTTGATGCTCAGCTTTCTTTATAGTCCAACTCTCACATCCATACATGACTGCTGGAAAAACCATAGCCTTGACTAGATGGACTTTTGTTGGCAAAGTAATGTCTCTGCTTTTGAATATGCTATCTAGGTTGGTCATAACTTTCCTTCCAAGGAGTAAGCGTCTTTTAATTTCATGGCTGCAGTCACCATCTGCAGTGATTTTGGAGTCCAAAAAATAAAGTCTGCCACTGTTTCCACTGTTTCCCCATCTATTTGCCATGAAGCGATGGGACCGGATGCCATGATCTTTGTTTTCTGAATGTTGAGCTTTAAGCCAACTTTTTCATTCTCCTCTTTCACTTTCATCAAGAGGCTCTTTAGTTCTTCTTCACTTTCTGCCATGAGGGTGGTGTCATCTGCATATTTGAGGTTACTGATATTTCTCCCAGCAATCTCGATTCTAGCTTGTGCTTCATCGACTCAATGGACATAAATTTGAGTAAACTCCGGGAGATAGTAAAGGACAGGGAAGCCTGGCATGCTGCAGTCTGTGGGGTCACAAAGAGTGCACAGGACTTAGTGACTAAACAACAACAAAGAATTGTTCACATGAAGATTGCTGGCTGGAGGCCTAAACATCCCTCAAACTACTCCTTAGGGTTATCAAGGAAAAACCAGAGCTGGACAGTAAAGAGATTAAAAAGAAGAAGGAGGAAGAGAATAAAAAGGAAAAAGATTTTATTCAAGGCTACTACAATAGAGAAAAGAGACTTCAGTATAGAATGAGGTTAATTCTGAATACAGCATGAGCAAGTGGAAATCTATAGCCAAGGAGCATTCTGGGGGCCAGTGGGTAGAAAATGACTAAAAACAAACAGCAAGGGGGTTAGGGAAATTGTAGCTAAACTCACCTAACAGGATTCTTTGCTGAAGACAAGCCTGGGTAATCAGACATTACCTGAGGGACAGAAGAGGATGCAGAACCAGTCAGATATCAAAGGGGACCAGATTTGGAGGATGAGTCAATCAGTCATGTCCAGCTCTTTGTGATCCCATGGACTGTAGCCACCAGGATCCTCTGTCCATGGAATTCTCCAGGCAAGAACACTGGAGTGGGTTACCATTCCCTTCTCTAGGGGATCTTCTCCACCCACCCAGGGATCAAACCCCAGTGTCCCGCATTGCAGGCAGATTCTTAACCGTCTAAGCCATGAGGGAAGCCCAGAGGCTATAGGTTAAATTAACAAAGCAGGGTTTCTGCTAAAACTGGAAGTACACAGATGGGCCTAGGAGAAGGTTCAGGAGCTTGACATCAGTTTGGTGTGGTGATCTTCACCACCATCAACAGGAATTTACAGAATATTGTTCCAATTCAAAGATGATTATTCAGAGCCTTGGAGATTTTAAGCAACTTGCTCTAGAGTCTCATGGATACACAAATGTCAGAGGCCGAAAACAGAAATATCAGGGCCCAGTGAATGGGATTCCTCAGTTCATAGAACAAAAATCAAAAGAAGTAGCAAGAAGGATACTACGTCATTAGTCATTACAGGAGCTTTCTTGTAAGTCTCAAATATAACCACTTCTCACATCTCTACCACTGCCACCCTAGTCCAAACTACAGAGCAACTCAGCACAAAGACCACAGTCCCTCGACCTCACCCAAGCTCCTCCACAGTCCATGTTCCACATGTCTCCCAAACATTTTAGCAGTCTTCATGCTCCTTTGATTCATTTGGTAGACAAGAAAATAATTTTGGTCAGCCTCCTCTCATAACCCTTTAGTCCAGGTCCACTGCCCTCCCCCCCACCACCCCCCAGCACACAAGGGAAAGAAGAACTGAAAGTACCTGAGCTGACCTGTTTCCCTCCTGTAGACTCTGGGTCTTGCCCATGCCTGGGTGGGCAAGGTAGCCTGACACTGTCTCAGCCACCTTAGATAATCTCCTTCACTCTCCTTGTTCAATTCCCAGTCTGCCACTTGGAGGAGAAAAAAACCTTCATTTCAGTTTTCATCCCATCTTGAGTATCTGCTATGGAAGAGGTGCCATGCTATTTCCTAGGGACAGGATAGTGAAGCAGACACAAATGGTCCCAGTATTTTGATACTGGGATACTGACAAACCAAGTCAATAAATAAATACAGAGAAAGTTCACCAGCCTGAGAAGCACTAGGAAGAACGTGGGGTGTTAGATTAGAGAACAGTAGGGAGGGAGCCAACTTAGATTAGGTGGTTGGCAAAAGTCTCTCTGGGAAAATGACATTTAAGCTAAGACCGAAAGGAGGGTGAGGTTGGGGGTGTAAAGAGGCAAAAAGAGAACTTAATAAGTTCAAAGGCTCTGAGACTGAACAAACAACTGGCAAGTTCAGTAAACTGAAAAAGACCAGAATGCTCTTGCTGCACAGTGAACTTGAAATTTCTTGAGAAAGAATCAGGAGTCCAATTAGATAAGGCCTTAGAGACAATGAGGTGGCTTCCCAGGTGGCTAGGACTGTAAAGAATCCGCCTGCAATGCAAGAGACGTGGGTTTGATCCCTGGGTTGGGAAGATCCCCTGGAGAAGGGAATAGTAACCCACTCCAGTATTCTTGCCTAGAGAATTCCATGGACAGAGGAGCCTGGTGGGCTGCAGTCCATGGGACCGCAAAGAGCCAGACACGGCTGGGTGACTAACACACTTTACAGACTATGGTAAGGAGTCTGGATTTTATTCCAGGTATTAATATAATGGGAAGGTACTGAAGAGTTAAGTAGGGAAGAGAAATAATCAAATATTTCTTAATAGTTTGTGGGAAATGGATTTGAATGGTTAAGGGTAACAGTGGAAGACCAGGTAGGAGGCTGTGGCTCTGGTCAAGTGAGAGATAATGCTGGCTGGGACTGGGCTGGTGACAGTGAAGAAGGAAAGAACTAGAGAGATCTAAAGATATAATGTGGAAGAAGAATCAAATAAAAATGCTGTTTTAAAAAATCCACCTTTTTCAAATAGCAATAGACTCATTTATTTTGTTAATAAAAATTAAATATTCTCAGATACAAATGGCAATATATATATATAAGTAAAGAGTATTCTGGAGAAGGCAATGGCAACCCACTCCAGTACTCTTGCCTGGAAAATCCAATGGATAGAGGAGCCTGGTGGGCTGTAGTCCATGGGGTCGCTAGGAGTCGGACACGACTGAGCGACTTCACTTTCCCTTTTCACTTTCATGCATTGGAGAAGGAAATGGCAACCCACTCCAGTGTTCTTGCCTGGAGAATCCCAGGGGCGGGGGAGCCTGGTGGGCTGCCGTCTCTGGGGTCGCACAGAGTTGGACAAGACTGAAGCGACTTAGCAGCAGCAGCAGCGAAGAGTATTCTAGGATTTTAAAAAAACAGAAAGAGACTCAGACTTAGACAATGAACTTACAGTTGCGGGTGGGTAAGAGACAGGGACCTTGGGATGGACGTGTACACACTGCTATATGTAAAAAGATAATCAATAAGGACCTACTGTATAGCACATGGAACTCTGCTCAATGTTATGTGGCAGTCTGAATGGGAGGGGAGTTTGGGGGAGAATGGTACATGTATATGTATGGCTGAGTCCCTTCACTGTTCACCTGAAACTGTCACAACATTGTTAACCAGCTCTACTCCAATATAAAATAAAGTTTTTGAAAATAAAAATAGAGTATTCTAGGACTTCCCTGGTGGTGCAGTAGATAAGAAACTGCCTGCCAGTGTGGGGGACATGGGTCTGATCCCTGATCAGGGAAGACATGCCTCATGCCGCATGCCTCAGAGCAACTAAGTCCACGCAACACTACTACCGAGCCCTTGTTTTAGAGCCCTCAATCACAACTACTGAGCTTGTGTGCTGCTGCTACTGAAGCCCACATGCCTAGAGTCTGTGCTCCGCAACAAGTGAAGTCACAGCAATGAGAAGTCTGTGCACTGCAATGAAAAGTAGTCTCTGCTCAACTAGAGAAAGCCTGTGCAAAGAAACCAAAGTCCAGCACAGCCAAAAATAAAAAAGCGAGAGTATTCTAGACAGATAAAGTATCCACCTGCAATGCAGGAGACACAGGAGACGTGGGTTCGATCCCTGGGTCGGGAAGATCCCCTAGAGAAAGAAATGGCAACCCACTCCAGTATTCTTGCCTGCAAAACCCCATGGACAGAGGAGCCTGACGCGTGACAGTTTCAAGTGTCACAAAGTTGGACATGACTGAGCAACTAAGCATGCACCTTCTAGAAAGAAAAGTTATATTTGCCATTTGTGATTTAAGTTTTTCTGAAGGTACTTAGATGAATTATGATATTTAAAAAACATTTGAACCTTTGTATGTATAAGTGCCACCAGATTTGGGAAAACATCGTTTTAATTCACCTGAAATAGAAAAACAAAAAGTTATATTCTGGCATTTAAAAGTGGATGACTGTTGAGTCACAAATTATTTAATCATTTAAAAACATTTTGAAAAAGAAATTGCTGATGGAGTAGATGGAGAAGGTAGAATCAAGAATGGTGCCAAAGTTTCTGGTTGAACAATCAGTTGGTTGGTATTTACTGTTTATTTAGTTTTTTTTAATATATCTGCTTTATTAACATATTGTTCATCATTTTCTAAAGTCTGAACATCAATAGAACAAGCTCTGATTTGTAGTGTTTATCAATCTCCCTGGTGTAAATACTCCCTCCATGACCCATCTCAAGATTTTTTTGTTTTTGTTTTTGTTTTAGACCATTTTTAAAGCCTTTATTGAGTTTCTTACAATATTGATTCCATTTTATGCTTTTGGGGGGATTTTTTTTTTTTTTTTTTTTGCCACGGGTATGTGGAATCTTAGCTCTCCGACCAGGGATGGAACCTACACTCCCTATATTGGAAGGCGAAGTCTTAACCACTGGACCGCCAGGAAAGTTGGTATTGGCTTTGAATGAGATAAGGACAACTGAACAAGATACGAGGTAAAGTTGTACAAAAGGATTAAAAGTTCAGTTCTGGACATGTTAAGTTGGAGATGGGCTTAGTCTTCTTGACTCTGGATAAGGTAAACCCAAAATGGTTTTGATGAAAACAAATGTGTCTTAAACTGACACAACAAATTAATAACGAAGGGAAATGTGTATAAAACTTTGCAAAACTTAAAGCATCCAGAACGCCTGTGTTTCTTAGAGATTTTATTTATCTAAAACTTGCAACTAATGACACTATGATGTAGGTACACGATTTTTGCTCTCTTATAGATGGGTAAACAAAAGAATGAAAACTTAACTCATCCAAACTATACAGCTAAAAGGGTAGGACTTATTATGGTATAAATTATAATAACATGATAAAGATAGAAGATTACCTTATTATTCTATGACCTTATGTCAGAGGGTATTTTTCCCCAGCTCCAAACCTGACCTATACATATTCTGGCTGATGATGCCAGAGAATTGCAACTCTGCAAACCACTTCTCTACCAGTAGGGGGAGCTAGCGAAACTGTAAATGAACAAGGAGGAAGAAACTCCCTCTCGCTATCTGTTCTCTACATCTTGGCAGCAGCAGCTCCTTCACATTACAGCATCTGAACCCAGCTGGCAGTTTTTCCAACATTTGCAGAAGAACCAGTTTCATCATCACTGCATCTCAACCCCCGAATAGCAGCCTCAGTTGGCAATGCCCCTCTTTCCTGAGGTCTGGGTCCCAGTTCTCTCCTCTCAGTTTCTAAGTGTAAGCAATTTTAACCTCTTTATTTTGGTCAGCCATGACACCTCAGAGTTCTTTTTATCCTTTAATAGTTAACAATTCTTTATATGACATTCTTTTAAAAACTCATAATCTGTTATAACCTTTTATTTTTGCAGTGAATACAGTTACAGGATGTCCTTTTAACAGTGACTTTCCTAGGCCTGCTTAAAGCTAAAGAGATAATTACAATTTTTCAAGAATATTCTTTGTATAAAAACTGTCCTTTGCCTGGAAGAAAGACTAGAGAGCTCTTCAATTGATATCATACAACTCAATTTGGATTTCATACACAGAGAGAACGCTCTTCCAGGTGAACTTTTCTTTTCCCTCCAGAACTTACTTATTTTGCATAACTGAACTTTGTACCCTTTGACCAAAACCTCCCATTTTCCCCTCCCTCTGCCCCTGGTAACCACCATTTTACTCTCTCCTTCTATGTTTTTTACTATTCCACATCCCACATGATTGAAATCATGAAATATCTGTCTTCTGTTTTAATAACTAGTGTGGCTTTTTGTGGAGAAGGCAATGGCACCCCACTCCAGTGTTCTTGCCTGGAGAATCCCAGGGATGCGGGAGCCTGGTGGGCTGCCGTCTATGGGGTCGCACATAGTCGGACACGATTGAAGTGACTTAGCAGCAGCAGCAGCAGTGGCTTTTTGTCTCCTAACTGTCCCCGGTTGATACAGGACTGAAAGATAAATATTACCAGTCAATGTCACTTGTGAATACAGATGTTAAATTCTAAATAAGACTTTAGTAAACTTAGAAACAAAACAGTTAGAGGCATAGCCTGCAGCCACAGAATGGATCAACAAAGAGCAGCAGGTCTAATAACTAAACCATTCATTTAATACTAAATTCTGATGGAGCACAGCCTATACATGCAAGACTCAGTCAGGAACAGGCCACAAGACTGGAAGAAGACATTTGCAAATCAGATATCAGATAAGGGATTTGTATCTAGAACACATAAATAACACAGCTCAATAATAAGAAGCCAAATAACCCAATTTAAAAATGGGCAGAAGATCTGAATAGACCTCACCAAAGGAGATAAATGAATGGCCAACAGGCACATGAAAAGATGCTCAACATCATTAGGGAATTCAGACTGAAACTGAAGAACATATGGAAAACCACTAGGCCATTCAGGTATGACCTAAATCCCTTACGATTATATAGTGGAAGTGACAAATACAGTAAAGGGATCAGATCTGATAGACAGAGTGCCTGAAGAACCATGGACGGAGGTTCATTACATTGTACAGGAGACAGTGACCAAAACCATCCCCAAGAAAAAGAAATGCAAAAAGGCAAAATGGTTGTCTGAGGAGGACTTACAAATAGCTGAGAAAGGAAGAAAAGCGAAAGGCAAGGGAGAAAAGGAAAGATATACCCATCTAAATGCAGAAAGCGTTAGTCGCTTAGCAGTGTCTGCCTCTTCGCGACCCTATGGACTGTAGCACGTTAGGTTCCTCTGTCCATGGGATTCTCCAGGCAAGAGTACTGGAGTGGGTTGCCATTTCCTTCTCCAGGGGATCTCCCCAACCCAGGGGTTGAACCTGGGTCTCCCACATTGCAGGCAGATTCTTCACCATCTGAGCCACCAGGGAATAACAAGGAGATATAAGAAAGCCTTCTTAAGTGAACAATGCAAAAAAAAAAAAAAATAGAGGAAAACAAGAGAATGGGAAGGACTAGAGATCACTTCAAGAAGATTAGAGATACCAAGGAAATATTTCATGCAAAGATGGGCACAATAAAGGACAGAAACAGTGTGAACCTGACAGAAGTAGAAGAGATTAAGAAGAGGTGGCAACAATACACAGAACAACTGTACAAAAAAAAGGTCTTAATGATCCAAATAAACACAATGGTGTGATCACTCACCTAGAGCCAGACATCCTAGAGTGTGAAGTCAAGTGGGCCTTAGGAAGCACTACTACGAACAAAGCTAATGGATGATGGAATTCCAGCTGAGCTATTTCAAATCCTGAAGGATGATGCTGTTAATGTGCTGCACTCAATATGCCAGCAAATCTGGAAAACTCAGCAGTGGACATAGGAATGCAAAAGCTCAGTTTTAATTCCAGTTCCAAAGAAGGGCAATGCCAAAGAATGTTCAAACTACCACACAATTGCACTCATTTCACATGCTAGCAAAGTAATGCTCAAAATTCTTCAATCTAGGATTCAACAGTATGTGAACTGAGAACTTCCAGATGTACAAGCTGAGTTTAGAAAAGGCAGAGGAATCAGAGATCAAATTGCCAACATCCACTGGATCACAGAAGAAGCAAGGGAATTTCAGAAAAACATCTACTTATGCTTCGTTGACTATGCTAAAGCCTTTGTGTGAATCACAACAAACTGGAAAATTATTAGAGTGATGGGACTACCAGACCACCTTACTTGCCTCCTGAGAAACCTGTATGCAGGTCAAAAAACAACGGTTAGAACTTGACATGGAACAATGGACTAGTTCCAAATTGGGAAAGGAGTACGTCAAGTATTGTTACCCTGCTAATTTAACTTGAATGCAGAGCACATCATGCAAAATGCCAGGCTGGATGAAGCACAAGCTGGGATCAAGATTCCCAGGAGAAATATCAACAAGCTCACATATGCAGATGACACTGCCCTAATGGCAGAAACCGAAGAGGAACTAAAGAGCCTCTTGATGAAGGTGAAAGAGGAGAGTGAAAAAGCTAGCTTAAAACTCAACATTCAAAAAACTATGATCATGGCATCTGGTCTCATCACTTCTGGCAAATGGATATGGAAACAAAGGAAACAGTGAGAGACTTTATTTCCTTGGGCTCCAAAATCACTGCAGATGGTGACTGCAGCCATGAAATTAAAAGACGCTTGCTCCTTGGAAGAAAAACTATGACCAATCTAGACAGTGTATTTAAAAGCAGAAACATTACTTTGCCGACAAATGTTGGTATAGTTAAAGCTATGGTTTTTGCAATAGTCATGTAGGGATGTGAGAGTTGGACCATAAAGGAAGCTGAGCGTTGAAGAATTGATGCTTTTGGACTGTAGTGTTGGAGAAGACTCTTGAGAGTCCCTTGGACAGCAAGGAGATCAAACCAAGCCATTCTAAAGGAAATCAGTCCTGAATATTCATTGGAAGGACTGATGCTGAAGCTGAAATTCCAATACTTGGTCACCTGATGCAAAGAACTGACTCAGTGGAGAAGACCCTGATGCTGGGAAAGATTGAAGGCAGGAGGAGAAGGAGACGACTGAGGATGAGATGGTTGTATGGCATCACTGCCTTGATGTACATGAGTTTGAGCAAGTTACAAGAGTTGGTGATAGACAGGGAAGCGGGGCATGCTGCAGTCCATGGGGTGGCAAATAGTCGGACATAACTGAGCAACTAAACTGAATTGAACAAATGTTCACCAACTGATGAATGGAGAGAAAAAATGCAGTTTTCTGAGGTACAGGTCACTGAAGAAAGCTGGATAAATGATTGGTTCTTTCCCTTTATTTACCAGCCTTAAAAAATATCATTTGATTGTTTAACATTTACCAAAGATGACCAATGAAGTTTTGTCAGTTTTTTTTTTTCAAGTAATTGTAATGAGCTTATTGATTGATGAATATTTGATATGTTTTGCTTCTATTCTTGATATTTTCAAATTGATACATATTCATGTAAAATACAGAAGAAAAAAGTCATCCCAATCATTTGCCTGTATATGCATGCATGTGTGTGTCAAAGTCATTCATAACTGTATGAACCTCTGTTGACATTTTGGTTTGTTTCCTTCTGGCCTTATTTCTATGCATATAGTTTTATCAGATAAAAATGTACTAGATTCCAAATATCTCAGCATTTCTTCAGCACGAGTGTGAACACTGACATTGCTAATGAGCAGTAGGGAAAGAGCTAAAAGCCAATCTCTGGCCTTCTGAGAGCTCAATGTAGTGGTCCTGTTCTCTTAACTTGACAGTTAAGATATCTTAACGTGACACAGTAATTTTCCCATGAATTCCAGGAGTCTGCATTCTAACAAGCAGAAAGTACAAATAAATAACTATAACTTGAGGTAAAAATATTAAGTGGTATGAAAGGAAAATTCTATGGGAGAGACGATTTCTACTGATCCTCTTGCCTTCCTAGGGTATTGCTCTGTGGCTTCTCTTCATATGTTACTATGATTATCTAAAAACAAAAAGAAGGACTCTAAATCAGGTCTTCTTGGCCACACATTAGAATCATCTGGGGGTACTTTTAAAGATCTCATGCTGCACCACAGACCAATCATGTCCAAATTTGGGAAGAGAGACTCAAGTATCAGCATTTTTAAAAAATTCCCCAGAGAATTCCAACATGCAGTGAAGGTTGAAAATTGCCAAATGACTACTGTATTCAAAACTCTATGCCAAATTTATACAGTACCATAAAATCCATTAAATATATGTATGTATATGGAAGCATTTCACATTTTTACAACATGCTGTTCTTACGTCAAGTCATTTTCCTTGTACATTTGTGTCCATTCAAGCAATTAAAGATAAAGGGGTTAGCCATTTGAACTCATAACTAATTGTACCTTATTAATTGCCCACTCTAACAGTACTAGTGAACTTAAGATGCTAATCAGAACTGCAAGTTCAAAGTCATGAAAAAGTTAATGATCCATCCTCCTTTCTGTTGTTGCAGAAAGATAAGTATTTGATAACCCTCATGTTTATTCTGGAAGCAAAGGAGATGCCTACTGTAAAGAATGACCCCAATTTCCATTCTAGATTTAATCTAGAAGTCTAGAATTGTAGCTGCCTTTTTCTAAAATTTAAGTATAGTTGACTTACAATATTGTGTTACTTTCAAATGTAAAGCAAAGTAATCCAGTTATATTTTTTTCAGATAATTTTCCATTATAGGTTATTAAAGGATATTAAATATGGTTTCCTGTGCTATACAGTAGGTCCTTGTTATTTATTCTATATAGAGTATTCTATATAGAGTATATATTCTATATAATGTATATCTGTGAATCCCAAACTCCTACTTTATCCCTCCCCCTCCCCCTTTGGTAACCATAAGTTTGTTTTCTATGTCTGAGTCTTCTGTTTTATAAATAAGTTCCTTTGTATCATTTTTTTTTTAGATTCCACATATAAGAGGTAACAAGTAATGTCTGTCTTTCTCTGCCAGACTTACTTCCCTTAGTTTGATAATATTTAGTTCCATTCAAGGTGCTGCAAATGGTAATATTTCATTATTTTTTATGTCTGCAATTGCCTTTAAAACTTTTTATTGTGAAATAATTTCAAACTCACCTAAAAGTTGCAAAAACAGTATAAAGAAACCCCTCATATATGCCCTTCATGCAATTTCATCAATTGTTAACATTCTACCACCTTGGCTTTATCATACAATGGATAGATAGATAATAGCTAGATGTGTAGAGAGATATAGATGGATAGTTTTTATGCTTACAAGAGTAATCATAACATTATCATGTCCTTAATCCCCTAAATATTTAGAGTGTATTTCCCCTTAGAATAACCCTTAGAATAAAAACATTCTCTTACAAACCACAAATCAATCACAAGAATCAGAGAATCTAGAGTTTATAATCAAATTTTCCCCACTGTCTCAATCATGTCCTTCAGTTCAGTAGCTCAGTTGTGTCTAACTATTTCCACCCTATGGACTGCAGCATGCCAGGCTTCCCTGTCTATCACCATCTCCTGGAGCTAGCTCAAACTCATGTCCATCAAGTTGGTGATGCCATCCAACCATCTCATTCTCTGTCATCTTCTCCTCCTGCCTTCAGTCTTTCCCAGCATCAGGGTCTTCTCCAATGATTCAGTTCTTTGCATCAGGTGGTCAAGTATTGGAGTTTCAGCTTCAGCATTAGTCCTTCCAATGAATATTCAGGACTGATTTCCTTTAGGATGGACTGGTTTGATCTCCTTGATGTCCAAGGGACTCTCAAGAGTCTTCGCCAACACCACAGTTCAAAAGCATCAGTTCTTCAGTGCTCAGCTTTCTTTATGGTCCAACTCTCACATCCATACATGACCACTGGAAAAACCATAGCTTTGACTAGATGGACCATTGTTGGCAAAGTAATGTCTCTGCTTTTTAATAGGCTGTTAAGTTGGTCATAACTTTTCTTTCAAGGAGCAAGTGTCTTTTAATTTCATGGCTGCACTCACCATCTTCAGTGATTTAGGAGCCCCCCAAAATAAAGGTTCTCACTGTTCCCATTGTTTCCCCATCTGTTTGCTGTGAAGTGATATGACTGGATGCCATGATCTTAGTTTTCTGAATGTTGAGCTTTAAGCCAACTTTTCCACTCTCCTCTTTCACTTTCATCAAGAGGCCCTTTAGTTCTTTGCTTTCTACCATAAGGACGGTGTCATCTGCATATCTGAGGTTCTTGATATTTCTCTTGGCAATCTTGATTCCAGCTTGTGCTTCACCCAGCCTGGCATTTCGCATGATGTACTCTGCATTCAAGTTAAATAAACAGAGTGACAATATACAGCCTTGACATACTCCTTTCCCGATTTGGAATCAGTCTGTTGTTCCATGTCAAGTTCAAACTGTTGCTTCTTGACCTGCATACAGATTTCTCAGGATGTAGGTCAGGTGGTCTGGTATTCCCATCTCTTGAAGAATTTTCCACAATTTGTTGTGATCCACACAGTCAAAGGCTTTGGCATAGTCAATAAAGCAGAAGTAGATGTTTTTCTGGAACTCTCTTGCTTTTTAGATTATCCAACAGATGTTGGCAATTTGATCTCTGGTTCCTCTGCCTTTTCTAAATCCAGCTTGGACATCTGGAAGTTCATGGTTTATGTACTGTTGAAGCCTGGCTTGGAGAATTTTGAGCACTACTTTGCTAGTGTGACAGTGAGAGCAGCTGTGTGGTAGTTTGAGCATTCTTTGGCATTGCCTTTCTTTGGGATTGGAATGAAAACTGACCTTTTCCAGTCCTGTGGCCACTGATGAGTTTTCCAAATTTGCTGGCATATTGAGTGCAGCCTTTCACAACATCATCTTTTAGGATTTTAAATAACTCAACTGGAATTCCATCACCTCCACTAGCTGTATTCATAATGATGCTTCCTAAGGCCCACTTGACTTTGCATTCCAGGATATCTGTCTCTAGGTGAGTGATCACACCATCATGGTTATCTGAGTCATTAAGATCTTTTTTGTATAGTTCTTCTGTGTATTCTTGCCACCTCTTCTTAATAGCTTCTGCTTCTGTTAGGTCCATACCATTTCTGTCCTTTATTGAGCCCATCTTTGCATGAAATGTTCCCTTGGTATCTCCAATTTTCTTGAAGAGATCTCTAGTCTTTCTGATTCTATTGTCTTCCTCTATTTCTTTGCATTGATCATTGAGGAAGGCTTTCTTATCTTTCCTTGCTATCTTATCTTATCCTTCTCCATCAGAAGGCAGACAGAATGAAAACCACAATCACAGAAAATTAACCCATCTGATCCCATGGACTGCAGCCTTTTCTAACTCAATGAAACTATGAGCCATGCCATGTAGGGCCACCCAAGGTCATGGTGGAGAGTTCTGACAAAATGTGGTCCACTGGAGAAGGGAATGGCAAACCACTTCAGTATTCTTGCCTTGAGAACCCCATGAACTGTATGAAAAGGCAAAAAGATAGGACACTGAAAGATGAACTCCCCAGGTCAGTAGGTGCCCAATATGCTACTGGAGATCAGTGGAGAAATAACTCCAGAAAGAATGAAGAGATGGAGCCAAAGCAAAAACAATACCCAGTTGTGGATGTGACTGGTAGTGAAAGTAAAGTCCGATGCTGTAAAGAGCAATATTGCTTAGGAACCTGGAATGTTAGGTCTGTGAATTCAGGCAAATTGGAAGTGGTCAAACAGGAGATAGCAAGAGTGAACATTGACATTTTAGGAATCAGTGATTTAAAATGGACTGGAATGGGTGAATTTAACTCAGATGACCATTTTATCTACTACTATGGGCAAGATCCCTTAGAAGAAATGGGAGTAGCCATCATAGTCAACAAAAGAGTCTGAAATGCAGTACTTGGGTGCAATCTCAAAAATGACAGAATGATATCTGTGCATTTCCAAGGCAAACCATTCAGTATCACAGTAATCCAAGTCTATGCCCTAACCAGTAATGCTGAAGAAGCTGAAGTTGAATAGTTCTATGAAGACCTACAAGACCTTCTAGAACTAATACCCAAAACAGATGTCCTTTTCATCATAGGGGACTGGAATGCAAAACTAGGAAGTCAAGAGATACCTGGAGTACCAGGCAAATTTGGCTTGGAGTACAAAATGAAGCAGGTCAAAGGCTAACAGAGTTTTGTCAAGAGAACGCACTGGTCATAGCTAACACCCTCTTCCAACAACACAAGAGACCCCTCTACATGTGGACATCACCAGATAGTCAATACCAAAATTATATTGATTATATTCTTTCCTACCACAGATGGAGAAGCTCTATACAGTCAGCAAAAACAAGACCAGGAGCTGACTGTGGCACAGATCATGAACTCCTTATTGCCAAATTCGGACTTAAATTGAAAAAAATAGGGAAAACCACTAGACCATTCAGGAATGACCTAAATCAAATCCCTTATGATTATACAGTGGAAGTGACAAATAGATTCAAGGGATTAGATCTGATAGAAAGAGTGCCTGAAGAACTATGGATGGAGGTTCGTGACATTTTACAGGAGGGAGTGATCAAGACCATCCCCAAGAAAAAGAAATGCAAAAAGGCAAAATGGTTGTCTGAGGAGGCCTTACAAATAGCTGAAAAAAGAAAAGACGTGAAAAGCAGAGGAGAAAAAGAAAGATACACCCATTTGAATGCAGAGTTCCAAAGAATAGCAAGGAGAGATAAGAAAGCCTTCCTGAGTGATCAATGCAAAGAAATAGAAGGGCCTTGCTCAGTAAATCTTTAATCCAATTTTCTGTTGATGGGCGGGGCTGTGTTCCCTCCTTTTTGTCTGACGTGAGACCAAACTATGGTGCAGGTAATGAAGATAGTGGTGACCTCCTTCAAAAGATCCTTTGCATGCATGCACTGCCGCACTCAGTGCCTCAACCCTGCAGCAATACACCGCCAACCCACGCCTCCACCGGAGACTCCTGGACACTCACAGGCAAGCTGGGTCAGTCTCTTTTCAGGTCCCTGCTCCTTTCTCCCGGGGTCCTGGTGTGCACAGGGTTTTGTTTGTGCCTTCCAAGAGTCTGTTTCCCCAGTCCTGTGTAAGTTCTGTAAACAAAGGGACAATAATGTCCTTTCTAGCACTCTTTTCTGATCCAGGACCCAATTCAAGAGTATTATGCATGACTTTTAGTTTCATGTCTCTCCCATATCCTTTCATCTGAAATAGTTCCATGGCCTTCTTTGCTTTTCTTGCCATTGACAGTTGTGAAGAGTACAGGCCACTTGTATTATGGAAGGTCCCTCAGTCTGGGTTTGTGTCCAGTTTTCTCAGGATTAGATTGAGTCTTGTGCTTTTGTTTGTTTGCTTGTTTGTCGGCCATGGTGTTTGGCTTGTGGGATCTCAGTTCCTGGACCAGGGGTTGAATTCAGGTCATGCAGTGAAAGCCCAGAATCCTAACCACCAGATCATCAGAAAACTCCCTGAGTTCCACGGTTTTAGAGGAGGATACCAAATAAGAGCTCCTGTCTCACTGTCAAGGTACCACAGTAAGAGCATCATGAAGTTGGCTTATTTCATCACTGGTGAGGTTAACTTTGATCACTTGGTGTCTGCCAGTTTCGTCCACTGTCAAATTACTAATTTTCCCCTTGCAATGTCATTTTGAGAGACCTGCAGGGCAGATATTAAGATGAGGTGAGCAAGGCACTTAGGGCACAAAATGTTGAGAAACTCACTTTCAAGAGGGAGTGCAAGTGCAGGTCTAGCCCCTGATAGGAAGATCTATTATCCCTTTTCTGCAGTGAAAGCAAGGAGTCCTAAGCACTAGATTGACAGGGTATTTCCTGACTGTCCCTTTTAAAACTACCTTGTTACATAAGCAATTCCTCTGCCATCTCTTGGGGGGTTCAGGTGACAACTCCGCAAACTTAATGTTATGATATCAAATTTGAAAAATAAAACTGAAATAAAATTCTGGCATCAAATTTAGTCTCAATAAGAAAAGGAATCCAGGTGGATAGGGGTTAAAACAGCAAAAACAAAGCAAGTGGGAAACAGGATGTTGAGAAAAACCACTGGTGTGAGGAGCAGAGCGTAAGGATCCCATTTACTGTGCCTGTCCCCAGGCTGGACCCTTGAGTCCATCCTAACAGAAATACCTGTTGTGCCTTCAAAATTCCAAGGGCCATCATGTGAATCCTCTGCTCTGGGAGTGAAAGGTCAATTGCTTAGCAGGCTGGGTAGGAGCTGCCCCCACTCATCTCTCTGACCTCATCTCCCACCTCCTGCTACAGCTCAGCAGCTCTGCTAGAACAAAGTCATCTGGCCTCAGGGACTTCATGCTAGTTTCCTAGCACAGCACATTATGTTCCAGATCTCCATATGCCTCCTGCATATTTCTGCTCAACCTGGTCAGTGAGGCCTTCTCTGAGAACCATCAAAGTTACTGCCCACTCACCCCTACTCCCTGCCTCCCTCCTCTGCTTCACATTTCTTCAGAGCACTTAGGACCACATACTTACAAACATGTTTCTTTGTTTTATCTATTTCACCCCTGCTGGAATAGAGAGTTTAGGCAGGATAGGCATTTTTGTGAGTTTTGCTCACTTCTGGATCCCCAGTGTCTAGAACATGCCTAGTACATAAGAGCTCACCAAATATGTGTGAGTGTGTCTGTGTGTGTGTGTCAGAGATAGGAACAGAGAAACAGAGAGAAAGGGAAAGGTCCACAGATAATGTTGAGAGGTAAGTTGGAACTGATGCTCTTGCCTCTAATAGGATGGGTTTATCGTGAAGCTAATAAAGCTTAAGGAAACGTCCTAACATATTTACACAGCCATATGCTGAAATTTGTAAAAGTAAAATGCTTAAACTTCAGTTAGTTCAAAATAGCATCTCTCTCCACTCTGGCACCCCCACTCTCACACTTTCTGTAGTGGCTTTGTCCTGCATCAGCTTAGCTAAGCTGGAACCACATTCTCTTTTCCACATGCTTCCAGGTTAGGCATAGAGACATTTTGTGGGAGGCAGATGTGAACCAGATCAGATTTTTGAAGCTCCAAAGGTGAGTTCAGGGTGCCAGGCACTGTAACAGCTTGCACTCAAGTCACTGATCGGATCTCCACTTAGATGGCACTAGGTAATACTCTGCCACTAAACCTTCTTCCACATAGCCAGTCCCACTGACCTACAGCAACTTTGGGCTCAACAGCAGACACAGGGACAGCAGTCCACACGATAATCAGACCCTATTATGAGTCCCTCACTGTATGTCACTCATGGCAGTTCTGCTTCTTTGATGACCCCTGACTATTACACCTCCTATGGGGCTCAGTGACACTGGAGTGGTCAAAGGAACTCCAGTGGGGGCCAGCTGAAGGAAAATTGAGTTGGGTACATATTTCACTAGGATTCAGAGAATTATACTCACAATGGTTTACAATCACTTCCTTGAATGGTTGGGTCATTTATAGCCACCCTAAATATGAATGGCTCCCAGGAACACACTGATGGTCTGCTGTCAGAAGGCATATGGCAATATGATCATGTCTTAGGGCACCTGGCATCAGAAGCATGTGGGGTGTGGACAAGAAATGAGGTTTAAAATGTATAAAGCCAGAAGCAAATCTGTGGGAAGTTCTTTCGATCATATTATGCAATTTTTTCAGATTTTGTGATACTTCTGGCATTTGTGAGCTTTTTAACAATCTTACTTTGTTATAATTTCTTTTCTCATTCCAAAGAATTGTCCACTTTTGTACCCAATGTTGTATTATTAAGTTTCTATTACAGTTGCATATATTGGGTTAGCCAAAAAAAATTGTTCAAGTTTTACGAAAAAACTCAAATGAACTTTTTGGCTAACCCAATAAATTGAGTAAATTAGGACACACCCTCTCACTATACACAAAAAGAAATGCAAATGGTTAAGTTAAAGACTTAAACATAAGATACCATAAAACTCCTAGAATAGATCATAGGTAAAGCATTCTCTAATATAAATCAGACCAATGTTTTCTTAGGTCAACCTCCTAAGGCAATAGAAATAAAAACAAAAGTAAACAAATGGAACCTAATCAAACTTACAACCTTTTTCACAGCAAAAGAAACCATTTAAAAATGAAAATACAACCTACAGAATGGGAGAAAATATTTGCAAATGATATGACAGACAAGGGCTTAATTTTCAAAATATACAAATAGTTCATATACCTCAACAACAAAACAAACAAACAACTCAATGAAAAATGGGCAGAAGACCTAAGTAGATATTTCTCTAAATAACTACAAATGGCCAATAGACACATGAAAAGATGTCAACATCACAAATTATTAGAGAAATGCAAATCAAAACTACAATGAGGTACCACCTCACACTGTTCTGAATGGTCATGATTAAAAACTCTACAAATAACATCAACATGAATTAGCCATAAATGTACATATGTCAATGCTTCCCTGGTGGCTCAAATGGTAAGGAATCTGCCTGCAATGCAGGAGCCCTGAGTTTGATCCCTGGGTTGGGAAGATTCCCTGGAGAAAGAAATAGCAACCCACTCCAGTATTCCTACCTGGGATATCATATGTCCCCACCTTTTTGAACCTCACTCCCACTTCTCACCCTTTCCTACCCTTCTAGGTTGTGTATCCTTCAATTAAAAATAAACAAAACAAAAAAAAACCTCTACAAATAACAAATGCTGGAGAGGATATGGAGAAAAGGGAACCTTTCTCCACCATTGGTATGAATGTAGGTTGGTACAGCCACTGTGGAAAACATTGTGGAGGTTCCTCAGAAAACTAAAAATAGAATTACCATACAATCCAGTAATACCATTCCTGGGCATATATCCAGACAAAACAATAATACAAAAAGATATTAGGTTGGTGCAAACTAATTGTGGGGCTTCCCTGGTAGCTCAGATGGTAAAAGCGTCTGCCTACAATGCGGGAGACCCGGGTTTGATCCCTGGGTCGGGAAGATCCCCTGGAGAAGGAAATGGCACCCCACTCCAGTACTCTTGCCTGGAAAATTCCATGGACCGAGGAGCCTGGTAGGCTACAGTCCATGGGGTCGCAAAGAGTCAGACACGACTGAGTAACTTCACTTCACTTCACTTCAAACTAATTGCGGTTTTCCATTGTTGAACTTTGCTGTTTGATATTGGAATACATTCTCAAATAAATATGGTTAGTTATACATCATTTTAATGCACATTTCTCACTCTATGCTTTTGCTAATAACTTATTGTTGTTTTTTTAGCTGCTCAGTCATGTCCAACTCTTTGCAACCCCATGGACTGTAGCCCACCAGGTTCCTCAGTCCATAGGATTTTTCCAGGCAAGAATACTGGAGTGGGTTGCCATTTCCTTGTCCTAGGGATCTTCCTGACCCAGGGATCAAACCTGTGTTTCCTGCATTGGCAGGCAGATTCTTCACCACTGAGCCACCAGGTAAGCCCAATGACTTTTTACTTGCTGTTTATTTTATATTTTAGACTAGGGAAAATGATGTTAGACAAAATGCAAATTTGAGCAATTTTCTTAGCCAAGTTCAAAATGGGTGGTAAAGCAGCAGAGACAACTTGCAACATTGACAAAGCATTTGACCCAGGAACTGCTAATGAACGTACAGTGCAGCAGTGGTTCAAGAAGATTTGCAAAGGAAACAAGAGCCTTGAAGATGAGGAGCGCCAAGGCTGGCCATTGGAAGTTGACAACAACCAATTGAGAGGACTATCAAATCTGATCCTCTTATAATTATTAATACACAGAAGTTGCCAAAGAATTCAAAGTCAACCATTCTATGGTCATTTGGCATTTGAAGCAAATTGGAAAGGTGAAAAAGCTCCATAAGTGGATGCCTCATGAGTTGACACAAATTTAAAAAAAACATCATTGTTTTGAAGTGTTGTCTTCTCTTATTCTTTTCAACAACAATGAACCATTTCTCCATCGGATGGTGATGTGTGATGAAAAGTGGACTATATACAACAACTGGTGATGACCAGCTCAGTGGTTGGACCAAGAAGAAGCTCCAAAGCACTGTCCAAGGCCAAACTTGCACCAAAAAAGATCATGGTCACTGTTTGGTGGTCTGCTGCCCATCTGATCAACTACAGCCTTCTGAATCCAGGAGAAACCATTACATCTGAAAAGTATACTCAGCAAATCAAAGAGGTGCACTGAAAACTGCAATGCCTGCAGCTAGCACTGGTCAACAGAATGGGTCCAATTCTTCTCCACAACACCACCTAACCACACGTGGCACAACCAACACTTCAAAAATTGAATGATTTGGGGTACAAAGTTTTGTCTCATCCACCATATTCACCTGACCTTTCACCAAATGACTACCACTTCTTCAAGCATCTCAACAATTTTTTTTTTGCAGGGAAAGTGCTTCCACAATCAGTAGGAAGCAGAAAATGGCTTTCCAAGAGTTCCTTGAATCCCAAGGCACAGATTTTTACACTACAGGAATAAACAAACTTATTTCTCACTTGCAAAAATGTGTTGATTGCAATGGTTCCTATTTTGATTCATAAAGATGTGTTTGAGCCTAGTTATAATGATTTAAAATTCATGGGCCAAAACCTCAATTACCTTTTCATCAACCTAATATACGCACACCTATATTCATAGCAGAACTATTCACAGTAGCCAAGATATGGAAACAACCTAAGTATCCATTGACAGATGAACAGATAAAGAAGATATGGTACGTATATACAATGGAATACTACTCAGCCATCAAAAAGAATGAAATAATGCCACTTGCAGCAACACAGATGCAACTAGAGAGTATCATACTAAGTAAGAAAGACAAAGACAAATACCATATGACATCATTTATACATGGAATCTAAGATATGACACAAATGAACTTGCCTATGAAACAGAAACAGACTCACAGACATAGAGAACAGACTTGCGGTTGCCAAGGGGGAGGCGGTTGGGGGACGGATAGAGTGAGAGGCTAGGGTTAGCACATGTAAGCTATTATACATGGAATGGATAAACAACAAGGTCCTACAATATAGCACAAAGAACTATATTCAGTATCCAATGATAAACCATAATGGAAAAGAATATTTTAAAAAAGAATGTATATATACATTGTGTGTGTGTATGTGTGTGTATAACTGAATCACTTTGCTGCACACCTGAAACTAACATGACATTGTAAATCAACTATACTTCAGTAAAAAGAAAAGTTTGTTCTGTTGTTCTTAAAGAGGGACTCCAAACTGCACAGGCTTCAGGACCCATGACACCTGGACCATCCCCTGCTTCTAAATATGAAGCTGATGAAATTGGCTTTTATCCTGAAAGCAATCAGGAACCACCACAGGATTGCGGTAGAGGACCTGTATCAATAATCAGACCTGTGCCAACTGGTGGTGTACTTGGAGCAGGGTCACCCTGGCTTGTGAGAGCTAACTTAAATTTTCATAAATTTCACAAAGTGGTTGAAATCATAATGGCAGCTTAAAATCATCCACTGTGGTAGTATTTATAACTACACAAATTGGCAAATGCTACAAAGCAGGCCTTCCTCTATCCCCACCCCCAGGGAACCCAATTTTAAACTTATACTGCTGGTATCAAGGGATTTCTTGGTCATAAATCCTCATGAGAAAATATGACCATAATTAATCTACTCTCAGGTGTAGCTGAGATACAGATTAGATGAAGAGTAATAAAGGAAAAGGATGGAAAACTCTCTCAAGACAAACAAAACTGTACCTACCCATCCACTTTGAGCCTTGCTTTTAAGATTAACCCTGCTGATACTCAGTTCTATGGGAGAAGGGTTGGGGTTCACTAAAGTGGAGATTTTTGAGTTTGTGTGTTGCATGCCATGCCTCAGTTATGTCTCAGCCAAGCACTGATTATGACAAATACTATTTAATATTTTAAATTGGATTTAGAATCACATAGAAGGTCATTGCTTTTGCTTCTGGGGGGATTTCAAAGTGTATATTAAACTAAATATAAAGATAAATATTTTCATTGATAGTCTAAAATTACACAGACTATATTTCATCTAGTCTAAAGTATCATGAAAAAAAAAATAAATAAAGTATCATGAATTTAAGACATTTTATATGTACAACTAAGGAAAAATGCTGCCAACTGTGAAGTGCCACTGTCAGTCAATTATGTTAAAATGTGAAGAAGTGTGAGTCTCAGAATCCATGAAATATGAAATGGCCATTGGCGATTTCCTAGGCTAAAAGCATTGTTTAAGAAATGAGGAAATTTAAATAAGGCCCTACTGTATAGCACAGGGAACTATATTCAATATCCTAAGATAAACCAATAATGGAAAAGAATATAAAAAAGAATATGTGTGTATACATATATAAGTCATTTTGCTGTACAGCAGAAATTAACACAATATTGTAAATCAACTATACTTCAACTTAATAAATAAATAATAACAGAAAGGAAGACACTCTAGCTCTGGAAGGGCAAACCATCTACTTAAGGTCATAGGCTTGCTGCTGCTGCTGCTAAGGCGCTTCAGTCGTGTCCAACTCTGTGCAACCCCACAGACGGCAGCCCACCAGGTTGGTTACTGACAAAAGTGGGAATGGAATCCAGTTACCTCCTGCCTAGATCAAAGCTCGCAGTGATAATTTCATACATCAGAGACAACACTAAGGGTTAGTCTTCCAACTCTAGGAACATGATGTGCAAAAATGTATGAATCATCCTCAGATAAATCAGAAAATGCCGGGCACAGTAGCTGGCCAACGGCGAGAATATCACTGTTAGTGTCCTTTACCTCTTAAGTTATTATTGTTAGATTCAAAGTTGTTTAAATGCCAACATAATAAAGCCATTCAGAAAAACCAATATTCCTACAGAGACTAGTCTTCTAGACTTGCATGGACCAACATGGCAGCCACTAGTCACATGTGGTTATTTAAATTCATAATTAAACTAAATAAAGTAAAATTAAAAATTTATTTCCTCGGGCACAGTAGCCACATTTGAAGTGTTCAATATCCACAGGTGGCTAGTGGCTGATCCACTGGACACTACAGCCACGGGACACTAACATCACGGCAGAAAATTCTATGGGACAGTGATGGTCTACATTCATAACAAGAGTACTATATTGCTCATGTTTTTTTGGTTTGAGAGCTTTTTTTTTCCTCAACCCAAGTAAGGCTCTTCCCAAAATGTTTTACCAAACTTAACTTGATTAATGTATTTGTGCGCCCTCCTGTGGCTAGAGATGGAAACGAGTTTGCTTTAACTGAGGTGAGGCTGCATATTTATAAAAGGGATAGTTTAGAAATCTTTAGCAATCTCTAACACAGTACTGGGGCTTCCCAGGCAGTGCCAGTGATAAAGAATTCACTTGCCAATGCAGGAGACACAGGAGACTCGGGTTCGAGCATTGGCTCAGGAAGATCCTTTGGAGGAGAATATAACACCCCATTCTGACATTCTTGCCTGGAAAACTCCATGGGCAAAGCCTGGCTGACTACAGTCCATGGGGCCACAAAGAGTCAATCTGAGCACAACACAATATTGTAAATCAACTATAATTTTTTTAAAAATTTAAAGAAGTCTTTAGTAATCTGACCACTAGCAAGAAATGTTACATAAAACAGTATATACATTTTGAATTCACTAGAGACTAAGGAAAATCTACTACATTTGAGAAGGTCTGAGCCTCAGCCTGAGAAACCTATATGCAGGTCAGGAAGCAACAGTTAGAAACCTATATGCATATAGAAACCTATATGCAGGTCAGGAAGCAACAGTTAGAACTGGACATGGAACAACAGACTGGTTCCAAATAGGAAAAGGAGTACGTCAAGGTTGTATATTGTCACCCTGCTTATTTAACTTCTAAGCAGAGTACATCATGAGAAACGCTGGAGTGGAAAAAGCACAAGCTGGAATCAAGATTGCCAGGAGAAATATCAATAACCTCAGATATGCAGATGACACCACCCTTATGGCAGAAAGTGAAGAGGAACTCAAAAGCCTCTTGATGAAAGTGAAAGTGGAGAGTGAAAAAGTTGGCTTAAAGCTCAACATTCAGAAAACGAAGATCACGGCATCTGGTCCCATCACTTCATGGGAAATAGATGGGGAAACAGTGGAAACAGTATCAGACTTTATTTTGGGGGGGGGGGGGCTCCAAAATAACTGCATATGGTGATTGCAGCCATGAAATTAAAAGATGCTTACTTCTTGGAAGGAAAGTTATGATCAACCTAGATAGCATATTCAAAAGCAGAGACATTACTTTGCCAACAAAGGTTCGTCTAGTCAAGGCTATGGTTTTTCCAGTGGTCATGTATGGATGTGAGAGTTGGACTGTGAAGAAGGCTGAGCGCCGAAGAATTGACGCTTTTGAACTGTGGTGTTGGAGAAGTCTCTTGAGAGTCCCTTGGACTGCAAGGACATCCAACCAGTCCATTCTAAAGGAGATCAGTCCTGGGTGTTCTTTGGAAGGAATGATGCTAAAGCTGAAAGTCAGTACTTTGGCCACCTCATGCAAAGACTTGACTCATTGGAAAAGACTGATGCTGGGAGGGATTGGGGGCAGGAGGAGAAGGGGACGCCAGAGGATGAGATGGCTGGATGGCATCACCAACTCGATGGATGTGAGTTTGAGTGAACTCCGGGAGTTGGTGATGGACAGGCAGGCCTGGTGTGCTGCAATTCATGGGGTCACATAGAGTCGGACACGACTGAGCGACAGAACTGAACTGAACTGAACTGAGCCTCAGCTTGTGAGATAGACACTCCCTGTTTAAACAAAGGATAGTACTATATAACTGCTTAAAAATGAGGAGAGACAGCCAGAATTATTCGATGAATGATCCCAGGAACTCTCTCAGTGGTAGCTGGCAACAAAGAAGCTGGAACCCATGGCTCCGCCAGTGTGGTCTCACGGGTGGGGAGGCTAAACTGAGACCCAGCTTTCCACTAGATGAAGGGGATTCCTGTTTCTGCGTGCCAGGCACGTGGCATTTCCTAACACTCCCCTACACAGCTGGCACCTAAACTCAGCTTCCTTGGTGTCTGATCCCCAGAATTTATTCTCCAGCTCTCCACTTGTTATGGCCGGCTGTTCAATGTGCCTGTGCAATAAAAACAGAGATCAGGAGGGGAAGGTTGAAGCTTTTCCTGCTGCAGTTGGTGCCATAATTCAGCAGCCCTAAACCAAGCTCAGGAGAAGGCAATGGCACCCCACTCCAGTACTCTTGCCTGGAAAATCCCATGGACGGAGGAGCCTCGTGGGCTGTGGTCCATGGGGTCGCACAGAGTCGGACACGACTGAAGCGACTTAGCAGCAGCAGCAGCAGCAAACCAAGCTCACTCTCCACTGACTGCACACAGAATGGGACACCCGGGCAACCACTGAATCTTCTGCCCAGAGTCCAGCCTTACCACTGACACTCCTGGTATGGAAAAAATGAAAAAGCTAAAGTCTTTGTAAAGGTTTATTTTTTTCTTAAGACAACATTAACACGTAATTCCCAACAAAAACAAGAAATCAGAGAGCTTCTGGGTGGAGGTGCTGAGACCGTGGCACCTGAAGAGGGCATGGAAGCTCTGTGACCCTCCCATACTTTGCCCTCTGCATCTCTTCCATCTGGCTGTTTGTGAGTTAGATCCCTTTATAACACATCAGCAATCTATAACAGATTACCCCTTTACTACTCAACCAACAAGTTCCAAAAGCATGCAAACTCTCTAATTCATTTTATGAAGACATTATAACCCTGAAATCAAATCTTGAAAAGTTTACAGGCATATCTCGGAGATACTGCGGGTTCAGTTCCAAACCACAATAAAGGGAATATCACAGTGAAGAGTCATGCGACTTTTTGGTTTCCTAGTGCATATAAAAGTAATGTTTACACCATACTGTAGTCTATTAAGTGTGCAATGGCATGAGGTCTTTTTTAAAAAGTACATATCTTAATTTAAAAATTTGTTATTGGGAATTCCCTGGCAGTTTGGAGATCCAACCAGTCCATCCTAAAGGAAATCAGTCCTGAATATTCATTGGAAGGACTGATGCTGAAGCTGAAACTCCAATACTTTGGCCACCTGATTCGAAGAGCTGACTCACTGGAACGACACTCACTGACACGACTGAGCGACTGAACTGAACTGAACTGGCAGTCCAGTGGTTAGGACTCGGTGCTTCCATTGCCAGAGGTCAGGTTCAATCCCTGGTTGGGGAATTAAGGTCTCCCAAGTTGCATGGTGCAATCAAAAAAAAAGTTATTGATAAAAAATGCTAACCATCATCTAAGCCTTCACTGACTCATAAACTTTTTGTAATAGTAACATCAAAAACCACTAATCACAGATCACTATAACAAATATAATAATAATAATAAGGTTTAAAATATTGTCAGAATTACCAAAATGTGACACACAAAGTGAGCAAATGTTGTTGGAAAAATGATGTCAATAGATTTACTCGAGGCAAGGTTGCCCAAAACCTTCCATTTGTTAAAAAAAAAAAAAAAAAAAAAAAACTCGACACCTGTGAAGCACAATAACAGTGAAGTTCAATAAAAATGCTGCTGCTGCTGCTGCTGCTAAGTCACTTCAGTCATGTCCAACTCTGTGCGACCCCATAGACGGCAGCCCACCAGGCTCCCCTGTCCCTGGGATTCTCCAGGGAAGAACACTGGAGTAGGTTGCCATTTCCTTCTCCAATGCGTGAAAGTGAAAAGTGAAAGTTAAGTCGCTAGGTCGTGTCTGACTCTTAGCGACCCCATGGACTGCAGCCCACCAGGCTCCTCCATCCATAGGATTTTCCACTGAAGTGGGGTGCCATTGCCTTCTCCGTCAATAAAATGAGGTATGTTTATAGTTTGGGGGAAGAAAAACCCAAACAGAAGACCAAAGCTCTAGCTGAAAAACTATAAATAGAATAATAGCAAACAATTCAATAGTAGGTTACAGAATCATTCACCATGACCAAATAGGATTTAGTGCACGAATGCAAAGACTTCTGTTTTTCAGATTATTTTATTAAAAAATAAATAAAATCTTGCAGATTAAAAAAATCAGAAAATATAGATAAGTAAAAGAAAATAAAGATTACCCAGAATTTTGTCACCCAAAGAGAATCACTAGCTAATACAGCTAACTAGAAGATTGCACTATACTCAGTTCAGTTCAGTCACTCAGTCGTGTCCAACTCTTCGTGACCCCATGAATCGCAGCACACCAGGCCTCCCTGTCCATCACCAACTCCTGGAGTTCACTCAGACTCACGTCCATTGAGTCAGTGATGCCATCCAGCCATCTCATCCTCTGGCGTCCCCTTCTCCTCCTGCCCCCAATCCCTCCCAGCATCAGTCTTTTCCAATGAGTCAAGTCTTTGCATGAGGTGGCCAAAGTACTGACTTTCAGCTTTAGCATCATTCCTTCCAAAGAACACCCAGGACTGATCTCCTTCAGAATGGACTGGTTGGATGTCCTTGCAGTCCAAGGGACTCTCAAGAGACTTCTCCAACACCACAGTTCAAAAGCATCAATTCTTCGGCGCTCAGCCTTCTTCACAGTCCAACTCTCACATCCATACATGACCACAGGAAAAACCATAGCCTTGACTAGACGGACCTTTGTTGGCAAAGTAATGTCTCTGCTTTTGAATATGCTATCTAGGTTGGTCATAACTTTCCTTCCAAGGAGTAAGCGTCTTTTAATTTCATGGCTGCAATCACCATCTGCAGTGATTTTGGAGCCCAGAAAAATAAAGTGTGACACTGTTTACACTGTTTCCCCATCTATTTCCCATGAAGTGATGGGACCAGATGCCATGATCTTCGTTTTCTGAATGTTAAGCTTTAAGCCAACTTTTTCACTCTCCACTTTCACTTTCATCAAGAGGCTTTTTAGTTCCTCTTCACTTTCTGCCATAAGGGTGGTGTCATCTGCATATCTGAGATTATTGATATTTCTCCCGGCAATCTTGATTCCAGCTTGTGTTTCTTCCACTCCAGCGTTTCTCATGATGTACTCTGCATATAAGTTAAATAAGCAGGGTGACAATATACAGCCTTGAAGTACTCCTTTTCCTATTTGGAACCAGTCTGTTGTTCCATGTCCAGTTCTAACTGTTGCTTCCTGATCTGCATACAGATCTCTCAAGAGGCAGGTCAGGTGGTCTGGTATTCCCATCTCCTTCAGAATTTTCCACAGTTTATTGTGATCCACACAGTTAAAGGCTTTGGCATAGTCAATAAAGGAGAAATAGATGTTTTTCTGGAACTCTCTTGCTTTTTCCATGATCCAGCGGATGTTGGCAATTTGATCTCTGGTTCCTCTGCCTTTTCTAAAACCAGCTTGAACATCAGGAAGTTCACGGTTCACATATTGCTGAAGCCTGGCTTGGAGAATTTTGCACATTACTTTACTAGCGTGTGAGATGAGTGCAATTGTGCGGTAGTTTGAGCATTCTTTGGCATTGCCTTTCTTTGGGATTGGAACGAAACTGACCTTTTCTAGTCCTGTGGCCACTACACTACACATTGTGGTAATGCTCCTTCCCACACTAGTTTACACAGCTTTAAACGACATGAAATAAGCAATGTACGTGGCCAAAAAGCAGCTGCCTCCAGGGGATCAGGCATAGTTTCTGGGTCCCTCCACCACATGGAGCATGCTCAGTTGCAACCATTGGATTGTACCCAGTGCTGAGTACAACTCCGGGCAGCCACCCTTTCAGTTTAACACCTACGTGTACAGTATGCTGGGTGCTTTGTCTCTGAGATTAAGTGCCAAATCACATCCCTCCTAGTGCAGCTGCAACTCATCAATCAGGGCTTTCACAATGAATGCTTTTGAAAAGCAGGTACAAGCTGACCCACTAACATTCCACATTTATCTTAGTAAACTACATTCAAGGGAGCAAATACATATAGTGTTGCTTTTATTTTAAATATATATATATCTTTATTAAGATATAATTCACACTGTACAATCGCCCATTTGAAGCATACAAATGACTAGGTTTTAGTGTATTTATGTTTGTGCAACTATTGCCACAATCTAATTTTAAAACATTTTCATTCTCCCTAAAAGAAACCTGAATTCATTAGCCGTCACTCCCCATTTCCCCCCAAACCTCCCAGCCCTAGGCAATCACTAACCTACCTTGTGTCTCTATTCATACATTTCATTTAAACAGACTCATACAACATATGGCATTTTATGCCTGGTTTCTTTCACTTACTATATTTTCAATGTCTATCCACGGTGTAGGATATATCTGTACTTCATTTCTTTTCACTGCTAAATAATATTCCATTTTAATAGATATATCGCATTTTACATAACCATTCATCAGTTGATGGACATTTGGGTTGTTTCTACTTTGTGACTACTATGAATAATGATGTGATGAACAGTCATGTACAACTTTTTGTGTACATCTGTGTTTACATTTCTCTTGGGTACATATCTATGAGTGCTTATTGGTGACAGAGTTTAGGACATGCACTAGCCCAGTTTATTATTCTTAGCTCGTATCCTATTTATCTTATTACGTTTTCCCACAACTCTCTGCTCTTCATAAAACTTAGCATAAACACATTCATGTTTAAACACTTCTTCAGGTCTTCATTTCCCTATCAAAGCTCCTGTGTCACATAAAACTTGTAGTAAATAAATTTGTAAGCTTTTTTCTTGTTAATCCATCTTTTGTTATAGGGGCCCCAGCTGAGAACTTATAAGGGTAGAAGAAAAATTCTCTTTCTCTCCCCTCCCCTATCTTGGCTATTTGTACATCTTCATTGGAAAAAATATCTATTCACATTCTTTGCCCATTTTAAAATTGGGCTATCTTTTATTATTGAGTTGTAAGAGTTCTTTATGCATTTTGGATACATTCTCTTACCAGATACACGGGTTCCAAAAATTTTCTCCTGTACTGTGGGTTGTCTTTTTACTTTCTTGATGTATCATTAGCACCATCAGTTCAGTTTGGTTCAGTTGTTCAGTTGTGTCTGACTCTTTGTGATCATGAACTGCAGCATGCCAGGCCTCCCTGTCCACCACCAACTCCCGGAGTCTACCCAAACCCATGTCCATTGAGTCAGTGATGCCATCCAGCCATCTCATCCTCTGTCATCCCCTTCTCCTCCTGCCTTCAATCTTTCCCAGCATCAGGGTCTTTTCAAATGAGTTAGCTCTTCGAGTCAGGTGGCCAAAGTATTGGAGTTTCAGCTTCAACGTCAGTCCTTCCAATGAACACCCAGGACTGATTTCCTTTAGGATGGACTGGTTGGATCTCCTTGCAGTTCAAGGGACTCTCAAGAGTCTTCTCCAGCACCACAGTTCAAAAGCATCAATTCTTTGATGCTCAGCTTTCTTTATAATCCAACTCTCACATTGATACATGACCACTGGAAAAACCATAGCCTTGACTAGATGGACCTTTGTTGACAAAGTAATGTCTCTGCTTTTCAGTATGCTATCTAGGTTGGTCATAACTTTCCTTCCAAGGAGTAAGGGTCTTTTAATTTCATGGCTGCAAAGCTGCACTCACCACCTGCAGTGATTCTGGAGCCCCCAAAAATAAAGTCTGACACTGTTTCCCCAACTATTTGCCATGAAGTGATGGGACCAGATGCCATGATCTTCGTTTTCTGAATGTTGAGCTTTAAGCCAACTTTTTCACTCTCCACTTTCACTTTCATCAAGAGGCTCTTTAGTTCTTCTTCACTTTCTGCCATAAGGGTGGTGTCATCTGCATATCTGAGGTTATTGATATTTCTCCCAGAAATCTTGATTCCAGCGTGTGCTTCCTCCAGCCCAGCATGTCTCATGATGTACTCTGCATAGAAGTTAAACAAACAGGGTGACAATATATAGCCTTGGTGTACTCCTTTTCCTATGTGGAACCAGTCTGTTGTTCCATGTCCAGTTCTAAACTGTTGCTTCCTGATCTGCATACAGGTTTCTCAAGAGGCAGGTCAGATGGTCTGGTATTCCCATCTCCTTCAGAATTTTCCACAGTTTATTGTGATCCACACAGTCAATGGCTTTGGCATAGTCAATAAAGCAGAAATAGATGTTTTTCTGAAACTCTCTTGCTTTTTTGATGATCCAGCAGATGTTGGCAATTTGATTAGCAGCATAGAAGTTTTAAATTTTGATGAAATCCAGTTTATCTTTTCTTGGGTGGGAGTCATTTGTTCTTTTGGTGTTATATCTCAGAAATCATTGCCTAACTCATGGTCTCAAGATTGTTGTTGTTTAGTCACTAAGTCCTTTTGCAACCCCATGGACTGTAGCCCACCGGTCTCCCCTGCTCATGGGATTTCCAAGGCAAGAATATTGGAGTGGGTCGCCATGCCCTTCTCCAGGGGATCTTCCCAATTCAGAGATCAAACCCATGTCTCCTGCATTGGCAGGTGGATTCTTTACCACTGAGCCAACAGGAGAGCCCTCTCAAAGATTAACTCTTATCTTTTCTTCTGAGAGTTCTACAGTATGAGTCCTTCAAGTTTGTTCAAAACTATTTTGGCTTTTCTAGGCCCCCTGATCTTCCATATGCACTTGAGGGCCAGCTTATCAATTTCTGAAAAGTTAGCTAGGATTGTGATAAGGATTGCACTGAATCTATAGATCACTCACACTGTTTTGTAACCTGCTTTTTATCCCAATTAAGTATACTGTGAACATCTTTCCATTTCAATACTTTCAGGGCCATGATTTTTTATTCTTATGTAATAACTTAATAAAAACTTATTAAACAAATACAAGACACAAGGTGGTCTGATTGATGGTTATACCAAGATGAATCAGGCACATATCATATCTGAAAAAGGAGCTTTCTACCTAGGAAGGGAATTAAGACATGAACAAAAATAACTGGGCTTCCCTGGTAGCTCAGTGGTAAAGAATCCACCTGCCAATGCAGGAGACGTGGGTTCGATCCTGGGTCAGGAAGATCCCCTGGAGAAGGAAATGGCAACCTACGCCTGGGAAATCCCCTGGAGAGGGGAGCCTGGTGGGCTAGTCCATGTGGTCACAAAAGAGTTGGACACAACTTAGTGACTAAACAACAACAATAATTAATAACTGTATTCCAAGTATGAGAAAGAGCTAGATTAAATGCTACCAAAAAGAAAAAGATTATTTGCAGATATGAGGAAGGAGGTAAAGCTTCCATGAAGATATAGACAGTTAGCTAAAACTAGGATTTCTTACCCTTTAGCACTATTGCTATTTGGGGATCATTCTTTGCTGTGGAGGCTGTACTGTGCACCATGGGATGTTTAGCAGCATCCCTGGCCTCTACCCACTAGACACAAACAGCACTCCCCTCCCCCAGTGTGACAACCTAAAATGTCTCTGGCATTGCCAAATGTCCCCTGAGAGGCAAAATCACCCCTGATTGAGAGCCACCGAGCTAGAACTTAAATCATCATTGTTAATGGCTGTGTAGTACACTGCATAGATCATCTACAAGTTATGGAGCTAAGACTCTGTAATTGCACATTCCTGTTGGATCTAATTTTCCACTATTTTTTTCCTTTAAGTAGTACTTTTATTTTATGTTACTTTGGGTTTCCCAGGTGGTGCTAGTGGTAAAGAATCTACCTGCTAATGCAGGAGACACAGAGACTTGGGTTCAATCCCTGAGTCAGGAAGATTCCTTGGAGTAGGAAATGGCAATCCACTCCAGCATTCTTGCCTGGAGAATTCCATGGACAGAGGAGTAAGGCGGGCTACAGTCCATGGGGGTGTAAAGAGCCAGACACGACTGAGCATACATATACATGTTATATTATTTATTTATTGCTATGCCATACTGCCTGTGTAAAGAACCCACCTGCCAATGCAGGAGAGGTAAGAGACATGGGCTCAGTCCCTGGTTGCAGAAAATCCCCTGGTGGAGGGCATGGCAACCCACTCCAGTATTCTTGATTGGAAAATCCCATGGACAAAGAAGCCTGGGGCGCTACAGCCCATGGGGCTGCAAAGAGTCGGACACAACAAAGCAACTCAGCATGCACACACATGCTGCATGGGAGATCTTAGTTCCTCGACCAGGGATTGAACCCATGGCACCCGCATTGGGAGTGTGGAGTCTAAACCACTGGACCACCAGAGAAGTCCCTCCACTATGTTTTATAAAACATAACTTTTAGAAGTATGACATGACATTGGCTCCTTAGGATAAGTAGCTAACATCATGCTAGATTTCTTTTTTACTATAAAAGTTATACATGTTAAAATTAGTCTTTCGAAGGCAACCCTCAGAATGGGAAAAAATAATAGCAAATGAAACAACTGACAAAGGATTAATTTTCAAAATATACAAGCAGCTCATACAAGTCAACACAAGAAAAACAAACATCCCAATCAAAAAGTGGGGAAAAGACCTAATCAGACATTTTTCCAAAGAAGACATACAAATGGCCAACAAAAACATGAAAAGATGCTCAACATCACTCATTATTAGAGAAATGCAAATCAAAACTACAATGAAGTATCACCTCACACTGGTCAGAATGGCCATCATCAAAAAGTCTACTAACAATAAATGCTGGACAGGGTGTGGAGAAAAGGGAACACCCTTGCACTGTTGGTGGGAATGTAAATTGATACAGCCGCTATGGAAGATGGTATGGAGATTTCTTCAAAAAAAAAAAAAAAAAAAAAACTAGGAATAAAACCACCATATGACCCAGCAATCCCACTCCTAGGCATATATTCTGAGGAAACCAAAATTTAAAAAGACACATGTACCCTAATGTTCATTGCAGCACTACTTACAATAGCCAGAACATGGAAGCAACCTAGATGTCCATTGACAGATGAATGGATAAAGAAGCTGTGGTATACATATATACAATGGAACATTACTCAGCCATAAAAAGGAACACATTTGAGTCAGTGCTAATGAGGTGGATGAACCTAGAACCTATTATACAGAGTGAAGTAAGTCAGAAAGAGAACGATAAATAGTGTATATTGATGCATATATATGGAATCTAGAAAGATGGTACCAATGAATTTATCTGCAGGGCAGCAAAGGAGAAACAGACATAGAGAATAGAGTTATGGACATGGTGTAGGGGGAGGAGAGGGTGAGATGTGTGGAGAGAGTAACATGGAAACTTACATTACCATATGTAAAATAGACAGCCAATGGGAATTTGCTGTATGACTCAGGGAACTCAAACAGGGGCTCTATATCAACCTAGAGGGGTGGGATGGAGAGGGAGATGGAAGGGAGGTTCAAGAGGGAGGAGACATGTATACCTATGTCTGATTCATGTTGAGGTTTGATAGAAAACAACAAAATTCTGTAAATCAATTATCCTTCAATTAAAAAACATTTTAAAAATTAGTCTTTCAAACAATTTGAAAAAGTAAAATTAAAAGCCTTGTTCAATTACTGTCCAGAAATATAGTCTGTGGTATGTCAATTTTAAATTGTTATATGTATTCAGAAGTGAAGTGACAAAAGCCTTCTTTTAAGGCATTTTTATCATCACATGGGATACTCTGGTCTATTCACTACAAATTTCATCTGGAGCTCTCCAAGCCACAGTTTTTAAAATACAGGTCTTGGCCCATACGTGAAACCAACTTAAAGGATCATGATTAACATTTTTAAAAAATGAAAGAGAATAAAATAGATCAGATCAGATCAGAGTATATTACACACAGTGAGGAGAGGTACTACTTTGTAAGAATTTTGTTTCAGTATCATAGAAAGATAGGTGATAGATTGAAAGATGATAGATAATGTAAAATGTAGATGTTGCTGTGGATTGCAGCCAAGAAAAAATTTAAAGCCACCGCTTTAAGCAATATATATATACATATATACACACACATACATACATATATACATATAAAACACTCCTTTATATATTATATCATCTCTTTATATATTATATATAAAAATATATATATAACATTCCTTTTTATAATGGGAGTGAAGTGGTAGGTGATGCAAGTCTATTTTTTCTTGACCAAAAATAACAATAAATATAATGTAAGCAAGAATACTTAATGTTAACAATTACTTCCCAGAAAAGGAACACTGAATTCCATACTGGATAATGATTCATGTAAATTTAAAGTCAGAGCTCCATCAATTCAAATTCCTCTGACTTCTTAGGAATTAAATGATTCAGTAAGAATCACCTACAATGCTTTTATATGTTTACAGTTTAAACAGTACTGATATACATTAAGATGGTTGCTGATAATAGATAACCAACAAGGATCTACTGTATAGCACAGGGAACTATACTCAGTATCTTGTAATAACATAATGGAAAAGAATCTGAAAAAGAATATATATACGTATACCTGAATCACTCTGCTGTACATTTGAAACTGCTAAGTTAGTCATGCCCGGCTCTGTGCGACCCCATAGACAGCAGCCCACTAGGCTCCTCTGTCCCTGGGATTCTCCAGGCAAGAACACTGGAGTGGGCTGCCATTTCCTTCTCCAATGCATGAAAGTGAAAAGTGAAAGTGAAATCGCTCAGTCGTGCCCAACTCTTAGCGACCCCATGAACTGCAGCCTACCAGGCTCCTCCGTCCATGGGATTTTCCAGGCAAGAGTACTGGAGTGGGGTGCCGTTGCCTTCTCTGACATTTGAAACTAACACATTGTAAATCAACTATATTTCAATAAAAATTCTACTCTCTTAGCAAATTTAAATTATATAATACAGTAGTATCGACTATATAGTTACCACACTACACCTTAGATCCCCAGTCAGACCTTATTCATCCTACAATGGAAAATTTGCACCCTTTTACCAGGTTCTCCCTCTCTCTCTCACCATCCATCCACCAGCAATTACTTTGCTTCTCTGTTTCTATGAGCGTGACTTTTTTTTTTTCCTTTTTGATTACCCATATAAGTGATAGCGTGTAGCATTTGTCTTTCTCTCTCTGGCTTATTCCACTTAGAATGATGCCCTCCACATTATAAATGACAGGATTTCCTTCTCTCTTTCTGGCCACCCTGCAGGATAATCCAATCAGGGAACTTAGTTCCCATGGCCCCTGAAGTGGAAGTGTGGAGTCCTAACCTCTGGACCACTAGGGAATTCCCAGGATTTCCTTCTTTTTAAAGGTTGAATGATATTCCATTGTACATACATACCACATCTTCTTTAACCCTTCAGTCATTGACTAACTCTTAAGTTGTTTATATACGTTGGTTACTGTGAATAGTGCTGCAGTGAACATGGGGGTGCAAATATCTCTTCAACTTAATGATCTAGGGACTTCCCTAGTGGTCCAGTGGTAGGCACTATGTGCTTTCACTGCTGAGGGCCAGGGTTCAATCCCTGGTCAGGGAACTAGGATCCCACAAGTTGTGGAGTGCAGCCAAAAAAAAAAAAAGATTTGGTTTCTTTTGAATATAAACCTAGAAGTGGGATTACTGAATCATATGGAAGTTCTCTTTTTACTTTTTAGGTATCTCCATACTGTTTTCCATAGTGGCTATACCAGTTTACATTCCCACCACCAGTCGACAAGGATTCCCTTTCTGCACATCCTCACCAGCATTTGTTATCTCATCTTTTTGATGATAGACATCCTGACAGGTGTGAAGTGATATCTCAGAACAGTTTTGATTTGCGTTTCCCCACTGATAACAGATGTTGAGCTCCTTTTCATCTATCTGTTGGCCATTTGTTTTCTGGGAAAATGTCTATTCGGGTCCTTTGCCTATTTTAAAAATCTTCTAGGGATTTTAGTTTCGCATTTAGGTCTATTATCCACTTTGAGTTAATATTCGCAAAAGATGTATGATCTGCATCTCAATTCGATCTTTTGCACTTGACTATCCTGTTCTTCTCACAGCATTTGTTGAACAGACTATCCTTTGTCCACTGAATTGCCCTTGCTTCTCTGTCGAAGAAAGGGTAAGACATTTTCAGTAACACACCCAGGTGCTCTTTTTGTGTCAGCTTTTTCTGCTATAAACCAACTACATCTGCATTTAAGGGAACAGCAATGGAGTCAAGGATCTAGTGTTTATTTATTTATTTATTTATTTGGATCTAGTGTTTATTAACATAATCTGCTGCTGCTGCTGCTAAGTCGCTTCAGTCGTGTCCGACTCTGTGTGACCCCATAGACGGAAGCCCACCAGGCTCCCCCATCCCTGGGATTCTCCAGGCAAGAGTACTGGAGTGGGGTGCCATTGCCTTCTCCGTAATATAATCTAAGGTCCTTCAATTACAAGCTGTGAGATCAGGGGCAAGTTACTTCTCTGAGCCTCAGTCTTCTAAAGTATATAATGGGTTTGATAATAATAGATTGATAATAATCATAGGGTTATCATGAGACAAATTAGATAATATATGTAAAATAACTGGCACATACTAACTGCTCAGTACATGTTATTATTACAGGGGCTATTATTATTACAGTACTCTAAATTTAACTTGCTTCCTGTCTCAGGGACTCACCATCAAAATATATCAGACAAGAAAATACACATATTTTTCTTCATTCTCTAGATTTCTTTCTAATTTTTATAAAATCGTGTACCATTTAGGTTTGTTGGTTCTTTTTTCAAAACCACATTCTCTGTCAACTCATCTATAGTGACAGAAAGCAGATCAGTGCTTTTTCTCTGGCCAGAGATAGAGGAAGGAACACAGTGAAACTTTTGGGGACAATTAAAATGTTCTGGTTTTTTATTGTGGCAGTGCTTTCATGGGTGTTTACATCTGTCAAAACGATGAATTGTATACTTTAAGTGGGTGCAGTTTATGGGACATACACTGTATCTGAATAAAGCTAAAGCATGTACCTCATTATGAGACAAGTCAGGAAATGTAAATGCTATCTGGACACTGATATCAAAGAATTTTACAAGTTTTTTTGCATGTAAGAATGTATTGCAGTTATTTTGAATTTTTTGAAAAAGAAGCCCTTAGAATCTTTATACACTGCTGATGAGAATGTAAATTGGTGCCGCCACTAGGGAAAACAGTGTGATTACTCCAAAAATTAAGAATAGAACTACAGTATGATCCAGATATTCCAGGTTTTTTTTTTTTTTTTTTTTTTTGCCACACCACACGGCTTGTAGGATCTCAGTTTCCCAACCAGGGATTGAACCAGGGTCTAGCAGTGAAATCCTGGAATCCTGGCCACTAGGCTGTTAGGGAACTCCCCCGGCTATTCCACTTCTGACTATTTATGCAAATGATACAAAAACACTAATTCAAAAAGATACATGCACCCCTATGCTCATCTCAGTATTATTTACAATAGTTAAGTGCCCATCAGTGGATGAATGGATAAAGAAGATATGATCCATACATATATACACACACACAGGAATACTAATCAGTCACAAAAAGATGAAATCTTGCCATCTGCAACAACATGGATGGACCTTGAAGGTATAATGCTGAGTGAAATTAGTCAGACTGAGAAAGAAAAATACCACATGATTTCACACATATGTGGAATAAAACACACACACACACACACAAATAAATGGACAAACCAAACCAAAACAAACACACAAAGAACAGTGTAGTGGTTACCAGGGGGGAAGAGAGGAAGGGAAAAATGAGTAAAGGGGGTCAACTGTATGGTGATCCATAGAAGCTAAATTTTCAGTGGTGAGCACACTGTAGGGTGTAGAGAAGTGAAAATATAATGCTCTACACCTGAAACATACATTCTAAACCAATGTTAACCTCAATGAGAAAAAATAGTAAGGAGCCACTGTATTGTAGAGATGCTATAGAAATATCTACAGGTGAAATCATATGAGATGTGATACGTGCATCAAAATAAATGAGGGACATCAGGACTGGGTGGGGGTTTAGATGAAACACATTTGACCATGAGCTGATCATTACTGAAGGTAGGTGGTGTCTACAGGATCTTCATTACACTATTCTCTTTTGTGTATGCTTGAAATTGTCTGTAACTTACAATTTGAAAAACCCCACTAGTAGATGAATAACACTGAAAGTATCCCTAAGGTTTTCTTTATTGTTTCTGCATACCATTTTTTTTTTTTTTTTAGTTTAGAACAGAAAAAGGTTTATTGCACAGCCATGCAAGGATATGGGCAACTCATACTTTAAAAACCCCAAAACTTCGACTTTCCTGATGGCCCAGTGGTACAAATTCACCTGTAAATGCAGGGGACACGGGTTTGATATATCCCTGGTCTGGGAAGATTCCACATGCCGTGGAGCAACCAAGCCCATGCGCCACAACTACTGAGCCCATGCACCTAGAGCCCTCGAGCCACAAGAGAAGCACCGCAACGACAAGCCCAAACACCAGTAGAGAGTAGCCGCTGCTCACACCAACTCGAGAAAAGTCTGCACAGCCATGAAGACCCAGCACAGCCAAAAATAAATAAATAAATAAATTCAAAAAAACTCCCCAAAAGCTTTCAGCAGAGTCCTTTTCTAGGATAGGGGAGGGAGGGGCAAACGTCTTGGTGTCAAGACCTGTTATTGACGTCAGGTGACAAAGTTCCTGCAGACCTCCACCAAACAAGTATTATTCTCTGTTCTCACAAGAAGGGGCAAGGTTCCAAGACTCAACATTCACCCTCAGAGCTCCAGGTCCTGGTTGACAGGAGCGGGTCCCTGTGCCGGCTGGTCATCCTGCCCTAAAGCATTCAACCAGCACCCAGGCTGGGTCCTTCCAACCAGTGCCAGGCCTGGTTGAGGAGACAGATCTCAGCTGGCGGCACCCTCAGGGCCGGGTCCCCAGATCTCGCTTAGCCATCCTCGCTGAGGGAGCCAGGCGCCCAGGGCCCAGCCAGCCCTCAGGCTCCTCAGGTAGCCAAAATCGGGGGGCAGTCAGGACCCACAGTCTGTGACTCATGCCGCTGCCATTAGGTCGCAGAGACAGGAGAAGGTCACTGCCACCTCAAGGGCTGGGCCCGGCCAGTGGGCGGCCTTGGCCAGGGCTCTGGAGCCCTCCAGGACACAGCCCCCAGCCTGTCCCCTGTGCCGCCGGTCCCCCCAGCTCACCCGCAGGCTGGTGGACAGGTGAGCTAACTGCCCCCTCAGAGGGCTGGGATCTGCCTCTTGCCTCAGTCTCCACCTGCAGAACGCCACTCCCCAACCGTTGGCCCACCAACGGTCATTCGGTGACAGCTGCTCACTTAGGGAGGGGCCCAGTGCGGTGCTCACCAATGGCTAAGCAGGACCACTGCTGGTTGCTCATGACAGTTGCTCACTTGGGGGGCAGGGCTGAGTGACCCTTAGTAGTCTCACGGTAACCACGGCCTGGTAATGGGGCCTGCACACCATTTTTAACTTTCATTTGTAAGTAAAAATGTTGAGGTAACTGTGGATTCACACACAGTGTAAGAAATATCATAGATACAGCCTTCATATACTGTGCCCAGTTTCCTCCAAAGGTTAACAGCTTGGAAAATTATAGATGTTGTTCAGTCACTAAGTCGTCTCTGACCCTTTGTGACCCCAGGCACTGCAGCACGCCAGGCTCCTTTGTCCTGGACTATCTCCCAGAGTTTGCTCAGATTCATGTCCACTGAGTCAGTGATGCCATCCAATCATCTCATCCTCTGCTGCCCCCCTTCCCCTTTTACCTTCAATCTTTCTCAGCATCAGGGTCTTTTCCAATAAGTCAGCTCTTCTCATCAAGTGGCCGAAGTACTGGAGCTTCAGCATCAGCATCAGTCCTTCCAGTGAATATTCAAGGTTGATTTTCTTTAGGATTAACTAGTTGGATCTCCTTGCTGTCCAAGGGACTCTCAAAAGTCTTCTCCAGCACCACAGTTCAAAAGCATCAATTCTTTATCCAGCCTGGTATTTCGCATGATGTGCTCTGCATATAAGTTAAATAAGCAGGGTGACAATATACAACCTCGACGCACTCCTTTCCAAACTTTGAACCAGTCTGTTGTTCCATGTCCAGTTCTAACTGTTGCTTCTTGACTTGCATACAGGTTTCTCAGGAGACAGGTAAGGTGGTCTGGTACTCCCATCTCTTGAAGAATTTTCCAGTTTGTTGTGATCCACACAATCAAAGGCTTTAGCCTAGTCAATGAAGCAGATGTTTTTCTGAAATTCTTCTTTCTCTATGACCCAACAGATGTTGACAATTTGGTCTCTGGTTCCTCTACCTTTTCTAAATCCACCTTGTACATCTTGAAGTTCTCGGTTCACATACTGTTGAAGCCTAGCTTGAAGGATTTTCAGCATTACTTTGCTAGTGTGTGAAATGAGTGCAATTATGCGGTAGTTTGAACATTCTTTGGCATAGCCTTTCTTTGGGATTGGAATAAAAACTGACCTTTTCCATTCCTGTGGCCACTGCTGAGTTTTCCAGATATGCTGGCATACTGAGTGCAACACTTTAAAAGCATCATCTTTTAGGATTTGAAATAGCTCAGCTGGAATTCTATCACCTCCACTAACTTTCTTCGTAACCCCAGTTTTACCTGTATTTATTTTTGTGTTTGAGTGTCTTTGTGTATTAAGTGCTACATAACTTTATTCCTGTGTAGATTCATGTATCCATCACCACTGTCAAGATACCGAACAATTCCAATGCCATAAGCACAAGGGTTCCTCCCTCATGTTGTTGTTTTATAACCACACTCACATTCCTTAAACCTTACCCCTAATCCCTAAAGTCTGGCCACTACTAATCTCTCCTGGATTTCTAAGGTTTTGTCATTTCAAAAATGCTGTATGAGTGGAATGATAAGGCATGTAACCTTTTGGGATTGGCTTGTTTTGCTCAACATAATTCCATATAGATTCACTCAAGTTGTGTGTATCAATTGTCCCTTTCTTTTTATCGCTGAGTAGGATTCTGTGGTATGGATTGTAGAACGGCTTGTTTAACTATTCACCAGCAGAAGGACATCTGGGCTGATTTCAGTTCTTGGCTCTTACAAATAAAGCTGCTATGAACATTCACAGATGCATTTTTCATCTAACATTTTGTTTTGCTAGCAGTATAATAATTTCTCTTATTCATTAATCTTAGACTATTGGTAATTTTCCAAACTTTCCAAGTAAAATCTGTTGGGTTAATTGCTTTATACATTTTAAGCATGCGTAATTTCCCTTAAGTGAGATTATGAAGTATTTTCTAAGTGGTATTATGAATTTCTCTGATTTTTCTTCTAACATACTCAGAAAAGCAGGTCTCAATAGAAATCTGCAAATGACCTTACAATTATAGACCTCTTGATGACTATGACAGCTTTACATTAGTGCTGGTTTCTTCTTTGCAAGAATTAAATGAAGCAATCTTGCTGTAACTTCTGCACCTCATAAATATGTATTAGGAGACACATTTTCCAACTGATACATTTAAATGCCATCACTAAGGGTCAGAGAACATGTTACAGGTTTGAAATTTGTGCCCTTGGGTCTTTAGGCATAAAGTACTATAATGACATAATTTACATTCAGCCACAGATACACTGAAAATTGCCAAATACCAGGCTATTCTGTTTTCAAAAATCACCACTGATCCTTTTAAAGGCAAAGTATGTTTTTGTTGTAGTTATTTACCTGTCTGTGCTCTAAGCTGACCCTTTTAACTCTGCTGTGATACCAGGGCTGGGGCTCTGCAAACTGCTTTTCCAAACTCCCAAGCCAGTTCCCTTCCCATTAGGTTCTGTCAGTGGAGGTTCTGATGGAGGACTAGAAGGAGGGAAAATGGACCTATGGTTGCCAGCTTCCATCAACAGCCCCCTCTCCCCCAACCTCATGCAGGGCTCCAGCATCCAGCTTCTTTCAGCCTTCCCAGCATCACCATACCATGGCCCCACAGAGGTACCAGTGCCCACCAGCCACACCTTCTTAGGGGTCTGAGCAGGGGCTGCAGGAGTGCATCCACCAAAGGGTCCATGCACCAGCCTGTGCAGGGCCTCTCTTCCAAGCTCTGAGGTCCTGGTAATCCCACTTCTTTCCTTTCATTCTCCAAGCCCTAGGTGTGGGAACTGCTTCTTGCAGTTACTAATATCAGCCCTAGGGGTACAAGAAGCAGTGACAAAAATTCAAGTTGCCTTATTATCTTTTCTTCCAGTTGTGCATCCAGTTCTCTGTATTGAATCTGCTCTGTTGGAAACACTTTGTATGCCTTTCTGTTTTCCTGTAGCTTTCACAGAATTGCAAATACACATATGCAAAGTTTTCAATACCTTATCTCTTTGCTTTCCAACTGCAAGGGTCATAATCCTTATTCAGTAGAATACCGAATTAAATAGTTAAATTCAGGCCTTGGAGGGGGAAGGGGTTAGGTGAACATCAGACATTCTTTGGTTGTAAGCAACAGATGGACTCAGGCTAACTTCAGCAAAAAGGGAATATATGGTAGGGCCTGAGGAGATGACAGAATAAAAGAGCTATTCTAAACATCCCAGAAGCAGGAACCAGTGGCCAGCACTTTGGGGTGCTTCACCAGCAATAGTCTAGGGAATCCACATTCCAGAAAGGGTGTGGTTGATTGGCCCCTGGGGGTTAAGTACCCCCAGGGTACTTTGGCTTGGCTGCTGGAGAGCAGGGTATCCTGATGCACAGTCCTACCAAACTGTAAGAAGTCTGGAGAAGGAAGTGGAGCTCACTCTGGAGGAGGAAGAATGGACACTGGCCAGCAATTACCGAGTCCAGTGAACTTCAGAGGAGGTCTTCAGCTGTAAACTAAAATGTATTATATACTAAAACTTTGAATAAAAGAACATGCTAGGGGTAGAACTGTGCGGTAGCTTGAGCATTCTTTGGCATTGCCTTTCTTTGGGATTGGAATGAAAACTGACCTTTTCCAGTCCTGTGGCCACTGCTGAGTTTTCCAAATTTGCTGACATATTGAGTGCAGCACTTTCACAGCATCATCTTTCAGGATTTGGAATAGCTCAACTGGAATTCCATTACCTCCACTAGCTTTGTTCGTAGTGATGCTTTCTAAGGCCCACTTGACTTCACATTCCAGGATGTCTGGCTCTAGGTCAGTGATCACATCATCGTGATTATCTGGGTCGTGAAGATCTTTTTGTACAGTTCTTCTGTGTATTCTTGCCATCTCTTCTTAATATCTTTTGCTTCTGTTAGGTCCATACCATTTCTGTCCTTTATCGAGCCCATCTTTGCATGAAATGTTCCCTTGGTATCTCTGATTTTCTTGAAGAGATCCCTAGTCTTTCCCATTCTGTTGTTTTCCTCTATTTCTTTGCATTGATCGCTGAAGAAGGCTTTCTTATCTCTTCTTGCTATTCTTTGGAACTCTGCATTCAGATGTTTATATCTTTCCTTTTCTCCTTTGCTTTTCGCTTCTCTTCTTTTCACAGCTATTTGTAAGGCCTCCCCAGACAGCCATTTTGCTTTTTTGCATTTCTTTTCCATGGGGATGGTCTTGATCCCTGTCTCCTGTACAATGTCACGAACCTCATTCCATAGTTCATCAGGCACTCTATCAGATCTAGGCTCTTAAATCTATTTCTCACTTCTACTGTATAATCATAAGGGATTTGATTTAGGTCATACCTGAATGGTCTAGTGGTTTTCCCTACTTTCTTCAATTTAAGTCTGAATTTGGCAATAAGGAGTTCATGGTCTGAGCCACAGTTAGCTCCTGGTCTTGTTTTTGCTGACTGTATAGAGCTTCTCCATCTTTGGCTGCAAAGAATATAATCAATCTGATTTCGGTGTTGACCATCTGGTGATGTCCATGTATAGAGTCTTCTCTTGTGTTGTTGGAAGAGGGTGTTTGTTCTGACCAGTGCATTTTCTTGGCAAAACTCTATTAGTCTTTGCCCTGCTTCATTCCGTATTCCAAGTCCAAATTTGCCTGTTACTTCAGGTGTTTCTTGACTTCCTACTTTTGCATTCCAGTCCCCTATAATGAAAAGGACATCTTTTTTTGGGTGTTAGTTCTAAAAGGTCTTGTACGTCTTCATAGAACCATTCAACTTCAGCTTCTTCAGCGTTACTGTAAAGTAATGCTCAAAATTCTCCAAGCCAGGCTTCAGCAATATGTGAACCGTGAACTTCCTGATGTTCAAGCTGGTTTTAGAAAAGGCAGAGGAACCAGAGATCAAATTGCCAACATCTGCTGGATCATGGAAAAAGCAAGAGAGTTCCAGAAAAACATCTATTTCTGCTTTATTGACTATGCCAAAGCCTTTGAACTGTGTGGATCACAATAAACTGTGGAAAATTCTGAAGGAGGTGGGAATACCAGACCACCTGACCTGCCTCTTGAGAGATCTGTATGCAGGTCAGGAAGCAACAGTTAGAACTGGACATGGAACAACAGACTGGTTCCAAATAGGAAAAGGAGTACATCAAGGCTGTATATTGTCACCCTGCTTATTTAACTTATATGCAGAGTACATCATGAGAAACACTGGACTGGAAGAAACACAAGCTGGAATCAAGATTGCCGGGAGAAATATCAATAATCTCAGATATGCAGATGACACCACCCTTATGGCAGAAAGTGAAGAGGAACTCAAAAGCCTCTTGATGAAAGTGAAAGTGGAGAGTGAAAAAGTTGGCTTAAAGCTTAACATTCAGAAAACGAAGATCATGGCATCCGGTCCCATCACTTCATGGGAAATAGATGGGGCAACAGTGGAAACAGTGTCAGACTTTATTTTGGGGGGCTCCAAAATCACTGCAGATGGTGAGTGCAGCCATGAAATTAAAAGACGCTTACTCCTTGGAAGGAAAGTTATGACCAACCTAGATAGCATATTGAAAAGCAGAGACATTACTTTGCCAACAAAGGTCCATCTAGTCAAGGCTATGGTTTTTCCTGTGGTCATGTATGGATGTGAGAGTTGGACCGTGAAGAAGGCTGAGCGCCGAAGAACTGATGCTTTTGAACTGTGGTGTTGGAGAAGACTCTTGAGAGTCCCTTGGACTGCAAGGAGATCCAACCAGTCCATTCTGAAGGAGACCAGTCCTGGGATTTCTTTGGAAGGAATGATGCTAAAGCTGAAACTACAGTACTTTGCCCACCTCATGTGAAGAGTTGACTCATTGGAAAAGACTCTGATGCTGGGAGGGATTGGGGGCAAGAGGAGAAGGGGACGACAGAGGACGAGATGGCTGGATGGCATCACTGACTCAATGGATGTGAGTCTGGGTGAACTCCGGGAGTTGGTGATGGACAGAGGCCTGGTGTGCTGCGATTCATGGGGTCGCAAAGAGTTGGACACGACTGAGCGACTGAACTGAACTGAGGGGTAGCATGCTCAGAGAAAGTTTTCTAAAAGGAGGTTCTATGTGAGAAGACTTCTCGTCTCTGCTACGGATTGGGTAAAGGTCAGGAGGAATTTCCTATTCAATATTTTTCATTTGAGAAGTATTTATTTACTTCGCCCCGGTGATTCCAAGTCTAAGCCCCAGGGATTCTGGTCTAGGTCATTTCCTTGACTCACTGTCACCAATGCAGAGCTCGACTGGCTTAACCTTAAAGGCTAGCACAGCAGGGTAAACTGGCCTTTCAGAAATCTAGAGGGATACTCCACAAGGGTTAAATATTAACTAATTTATAAGTATAAAAGAATTACTTCACTCTAATATCACAATAGTAAATGAAAACAAAGTACAAGTTCAAACAAGTAGAGTGTGCTTTCAATTTTATAATAATTTTCCTCCAACTCCCTCTCACACAATTGCATTAAATATTTTAAGAGAGATTACTTAGAATTGTTTCACACTAAAGCAATTCTGTCCATTTTTCTCCATCACTCATCTACCATTTCTTTTGATATTTTTTATAAAATGTGTGGGATTTATTCTGTTTATAAGACTAACGTCTGTCCATTGAAGAAAACTTTTATATATAGAGCAACATATAAAGAACAAAACAACCATCATCCATAATATCAGCAACCAAGAGACAATGACTATTAATGTTTTCGTGTATTTTCTTCCACTCCTAATGATTTGGATAAAAACAATTTGACCAGAAACAAAAATTGGTATTCTTTATGTGATGGACAGGGAGGCCTGGCGTGCTTCGATTCATGGGGCCGCAAAGAGTAGGACACGACTGAGCGACTGATCTGATCTGATCTGATGTACTTCTTTTACTTGTGTAATTTTCAGATTTTTCTGTAATGAGTTTTCCTTTCTTAACAAGAAAAACAAACAACAAAGGGATGTATAAAAGAGCAGGAGAGTTGTGTGTTGTTCATTCCAGGTACCTCCAGTTCCCATAACACTGCTTGGCACACAGTAAGAACTGTAACATCTTTTTGAATGGCTATGATTTTTTGCCAAAAACTAGTGAGAAAGAGTTGCTAATGAACAGATTCATCCACAGCTACGTCAGGATATTATTTCCCTCTCTCATTCCTTTTGGTTAACAGTTCATTTTATCACATACAATCATTTTTTCTGTCTTAATAGAAGACCAAGTAAATACAAATTCCAGCTCCAACATTCACTATGTGACCTTGGCATTGTTTACCTGAGCTTCCTCGTCTGGTAAGCTCTGGTTCAGTTGCTGGGGGTACATCAAAACAAAGATCCTGCCATTGATTTGCATTCTAGTGTAGGAGAAAAAGCCTATGAACAAACATTTGTCAGGTGAAAAAAAAGGAAGGGGCCAGAAAGTGATTACCTGTAAGGCAGATGAGAGTGTGTTGCTGTTTTATAAGGGGCGCTCAGATAAAGAACAGACTTGCGATTGCCATGTGGGAAGAAGGAGGGGAAGGAAGGATTGGGAGTTTGGGATTAGCAGATGCAAACTATTATATATAGGATGGATAAACAACAAGGTCTTAGGGTATAGGACAGGGAACTATATTCAAAATCCCATGATGAACTATAATAGAAAAGAATATGAAAAAGAATATATATATATGTGTGTATATATATATATGTATAACTGAATCACCTTGCTGCACAACAGAAATTAACACAACATTGTAAATCAACTATACTTCAATAAAATTTTTAAAAATTCATAAAGGGTAGTCAGGAACCAGCTACAGGTTTCAAAAAATATACTAGTGACCAGTCTCAAACCACAACTTGTGACTCATCGCAATCACGAAAGCAATGTAGGGAGTCATTTGAGTATTTTAAAAAATGAAATAAAATACCAGAGTGCACTGCACATATTAAAGGCTAGCACTGTGTGGTATAACTTGTTTTGGTTTATATACAAGTGTACTGATCTGTAAAACACAGTTGGCATGGAGAAATTGGTGGTTAACACTATAGCAACTTTGAGGTAAGCAGTGTTAGAAAAAGGTACCTAAACAGGGCATCTCTTGGTTAAGACAATCCACACCTTGTGAGCACACTAGCTTCAGTCCTGTCCAAATCTTTGCGACCCTATGGACTGCAGCCCGCTAGGCTCCTCTGTCTATGGGATTCTCCAGGCAAGAATACGGGAATGGGTTGCCATTTGCCATTTTCTCCTCCAGGGGATCTTCCCTATTTGATTAGTAGACTTAGCTAAGTGCAAGAGAGACAAAAAAACAACCACAGAGAAAGTAAGAGAAAAGATTAGGACCAGAGCTAAGTAGGTGGGGTGAAAGGCAAAAAAACATAACTTAACAGTTTGCAATTCAAAGGAGAAAAACTGGTATCACATTTTTGAGGCAAAAAAGTACCTAGCCAGAAAAAAGACCAAAAAATTCTGGAGAAATAAAACTGGCAGATTCAATTTAACAACAACAAAATCCAGAACACAGTATGCTGTACCAGATACTTTTGGATTAAGTGTATGATAGCGCCCGAATATTTTCACAAACTCCCAAAATATCTGTTCTGTATTTCCTACTCAGACACTTAGTGAGGTGGACAGCATAAGGATTTTAAAATCATATCGTCTGGAAAGATTTCTTTCAATCCTTTAAACATTTAATAGGTTTTAGAAATCATGCTTACCCATCAGAAAATAAGTAAAATATATTAATGGGAGACTGGAAAACAGCTGCCAAGCCTTCAATTATTCTAGAACAAGGTGGGCAAACTACAGTCCTCCACCTAAATCTAACCTGCCACCAGTTTTCGTAGGGCTCAGGAGCTCAAAATTTTTTTCCATTTTCAAGCGGTTGAAAATAATCAAAAGAACATTTTGTGACTCGTGAAAGTTATATGAAGTTCACATTTCAGTGCCTATTAAGTTTTATTGGAATACAGCCAGGTTCACCCATCTTGTCTAGGGCTGTTTTCTCGCTGTAACACTGACGAGTACTTGCCCCCAAAGACTGAAATATTTACTATCTGGCCCCTTTTAGAATAAAAAAAAAAAACACACACACACACATTTACCAACCAGTGTTTTAGAACAAGAGGGCTGTGTTTAAACACCCTTCCAACCCTCTTCCCTCTCCAGCCGCTCCTCCCTTCCCCAGCTTCAGTCACTAACATTCCTGGGCCTGACATGAAAGGGAGAGCGTTATAATAATGAATTGTATCATATCGGAAACCAGAGACACCAGACAGTAAATTTCTATATAAGGTAATACGAGTGATTCTGCCATGGACTAGAGGAATGCCTGGGTTTGTTTCCCGATCAGAAAAGTGGGCATCAGAGCAGCAACTACCCGATTTCTTTTGAGAATCACCATCGTCGCTTGCAAGAAGGGACTTGGAAAACAGCACAGCAGCAAATGTTCTGGGGCAGGGGTGCTTTTGCAGGGAGGGCCTCATCTCAGAGTCTGGATGTAGACTGAGGTTGCCTTTGCGCTAGGCTCCTCGGCCACCTACTCCCAGCCCGTCCCTTTTGCTCCTGGCCCTCATTTTCATTCCCTTCCGGCCTTGCAGCCTGCTTTCTCCTCACCCCTGAGTATCCCTCAGGGGCTACCAAGTTCCAGGGCAGAGCAAGGCTCAGGCAAGCCGGTCCCAGGTCAGCTCTACCCAGCTCTTTCCAGCTTCGCCAGCCTAGGGTGGGGTCACCCTGGGACCCCCGCAGGTGACAAATATGACTCAGCAAGGCCCAGGGCTAGGACGGATACAAGAATGGCAGTGCAGGAACAAAATCCTCTGCAGTACGACAGGACTCAAATACCATTTTAAAGACTCGCATTTGTTAACAAAGACGTAACTCAAATCAGCCTCCGGGCGCTGGCGGCCTGTGCTTGAACAGGCCGCAGGTTTAGCCTACAAGGCAGGCCCAGCGGCTTGAAGAGTCGGAAAACGCCCGCGGCCTCTGCTAAAGGCCCCCCTTTGCCTCCGACAATCCCACTTCGGCTCGACCAGGCCCCAGAAAAGGCCAGTCGGCTGGAGGGAGAACTTTCAGAGTGCACAGACTTATGCATGTCCGTGGCTGTCAGGGAGACTTTGAGGGCACAGTAGTCTCTCGAGACTAGAAACCATTTTCCTCTCTAGCGCTGAGATTTTGCTTGGCTAAGCGGCAGCAGCCTCCCAGCCCCCCAGCCCCCCACCCCCACCGCCAAAGCCGCAGCAAGCAGCCACGTCCCGCGGCCCCAGGGCTCGCCGCCCCGGGGCTCGCAGCCCCCACGCAGCTTGCACGCCGCGCCTCCTTTCGCCCCACCCCCTCGCGCCCCCATCCGCCCCCGCGGCCTGCCCTGGGAGCGCCAGGCGAGCCCTCGCGCCTGCGCCTCGCCAACTTCCTGCCGCGGAACGCCCCGCCCACCCCCAAAAGCCCGCCTCCGAACGCCGCGTTAAACCTGTCTGCCGCCAGTCATTGGTCAAAAAGACGAAGCCGTTGGCTCCGAGGCCCGCCCAAGCCACCGCCTCTCACTTTTCCCAGGGCGGATGCGCCTGCGCTCAGCTGCCTGGGCGGGCTGGGAGGCGCGGGTTGAAAAGTCTCGTTCCAAGTTTGGAGAGAGAGAGAAGAGCGCCTCAGACCTCGGTACCCGCAAGCGGGGAGGAGGCATCAGAGAAGGACGCAGCGTCTGGGGAGCTCCCAGGCTGTAAAACGGAGCTCAGGCTTCGAGAGCTAGAAGTGTGTGACGCGCCTGGGAAAGGCAGGAGCGCTTGTGGTTGGGCTGCTCTTGGCTAGCAGGGGGAGTCCGAGGCGGCGGCGAGGGGCGAACGACCCGACGCAAGATGGCGAGTAAAGAGAGTAAGAGGCCCCGCGGGGCGGCGCGCGGCGGGGGGCGGTGAGCGTGCGAGGCCGCGGCACGCGCCGGCGAAAGGCGCGAATTGGCGTGAGGAGCAGGGGGCGGGGCCGGGCGCGAGGCAGGGCGCGCGCCTCGAGGGGCCTACGCGGGACCGGGCCGCGGCGCGAAGGGTTCCGAGCACTTCCGGAGCCAGGCGCGGGGCCGCAGTTGGGCCCCCTTCCCGCTACCCCCCGCCGTCACCCCGCTCTGGCGGCGGCGCTTGCTCTGCACCCGGGCGGAGGCGGCCTCCGTCGCCGGAAAGCGGGCACGGCACCACCTTCCACGCGCGCGCGTCGACCGCCTCGGGGTCGCGGCCCTTGTCCGGGGGATTCTGGAACCCGCCGACTTATGGCTGCCGGCTCGGGTTTCGTGGGAGCTGAGGCCTCTTCTGGTGGGGGATGGGGGGAGCGGGCCGATGCGTTTCTGCTACACGTGGATTCGTCTCGCCGGGTGGGTCGGGGAGCCCCTTTACATACGGGTCGTCATCTTGGAACAGGTGCGAACAGCTGTAACCGGCAAAACAATTGCGATGTCTATGTAATTAATTGCCCAATATTGTATACGCAGGCGGTATTGATTTCAAACTGCAAAAAAATAAGCTTCCTGGTGTTAATATTCTCGTGTTCTGGAAGACCAGTGAGTTGTTCGTGTCCAATTTGGTGGTTAAGAGAAAGAGGAGATTAGGTGTGGCCGTCTCGAGGTGACCTCCAGTATAGATTTCGATCCCTTTTAGACACTTAATCGTGTGGGCTTTGTCCAAATTTCAGTGTTTGAAGATACTGTGGAGGAGCGTGTCATCAATGAAGAATATAAAATCTGGAAGAAGAATACACCGTTTCTGTATGACCTGGTTATGACCCATGCTCTTCAGTGGCCGAGTCTTACCGTTCAGTGGCTTCCTGAAGTGACTAAGTAAGGGTTTTTGTCAACTCTTATTTTGCATAAATTTTGCTGTTAACCCGAATCTCCTAGTTTTTCGCGTTTTATACATAGAACATAAGCAAGTAATCGAGTAAGCCTTTGGGTGATGTGGCAGGTGATTTTTATTTTCAAAACTGATTTATAGGGTGGTTTCTGACGTAGAAATGTGGAATTAAAAGGGGACAGAGAATCTGTTCTGAGATTAAGGATATTTGTAGGATGCACCAGATATATTTGACATTTCTTGAACTTAAATATAGACGCTGGGTTTTCTTTGGACCCCAGACTAATGGATTTCTTTAAAACTCCGTGGGAAAAGTGCACGAATCATAAGTGTATGACTTGATGAATTTTTGCAAAATGAATACCTCCTTGTAACCAGCCCACAAGACGAATACGTTTTAATTGGCAAAGGAGAAAATAATTTCGCAGCAGTTCACCAACGAAAAGGTGGTGTAGTATGGGATACACTTTGAGGTTGTTGTTGGTCTTCACCTCTTTGTAAAATTTCTCTGGTAATAATTGCTGACATTTGCTGAGCACATCTAAAGAGTTTTATGTCCTATTTGGTTTAATACAACAGTACAATAATTATTTTTTATTATTCTCTTCTTTTTAATCGATGTGGAAATGGGCTGAGATGTTAAGTAACATGCCCCAGATCACACAGCTGTTAAGTGGTGGAGCGGGCTTTGGAATGCAAACCAGGTGGCCCCAGAGTTGAGGCAATCTCTGCACTAGGTTATGGTTCTCATACACTTGCACTTTTCCTAGTAAGAACCTGGCCATGTACTTTAAAAACGTATTAAATTTGATTGTTGTGTGTATGTTATTTAATGAGGATTTATTAAACTCTAAAGAAGTTTTGCAACAACTTTTAAAAATAAGAGTAAATTACTTTCGTATAAAACTCATATAATGGCTAGATTTTCCATATGTGAACATTGACTTCTAGATGGTTAGGGACTTCAATGGACTTTTCAAAAATCTCAATGTAAATATACAAATGTGGGAAGAGGAGCCAAGAACTAAATAATGGAGACTTCTAAGCATTGACATTTACAGCTTTGACCATCAAATGCTTAAGGGTATTGAGGTTCTGATGTAGTGCAGCATGGGCATTTGACTGTGTCTTCCTATTAAGCAGATTTAAAACTTAAACAACTTAATTTACATTTTCTTGAATCTTTTTGATCTTTGACAGTAGAAAAGAGCCCAGGCTTTAAGGTTAGAGATCTGAATTTGAATCCTGCCCCTTGCTTCTTAGCTTTGTGAATTAGGACAAATTGATCAGTCTCTATCCTGAAATAGTCTGGTCTGTAAATGGAGATGCTGAGAGTTCTCACAGCCTACATCTAAGGAAATAAATAAGATCACACATGTTAAAATGCTGGCACAGAATGAGTACACAGTAAGAGGTGACTGATGGTAATTCTCCCACCTTTTCCTATTCAGAAATAAGTTGTTAGGGTGGAATAGCTCTGTTTCCATTTGTATTTCAATGAAAGCTGCTTACTGAAATCTTTTTAAAGATTTCACATTACCTATTATGTTTTTTGTGTAAAAGATTTTAAAGAGAATAGATCTGTGTGTTCTCAGCCCAGATACTACTTTTATATTAACACTTAGGAACTTAACAGAAAATACTTTATATATTCCATGGGGTTCTTTGCATACAAAGAAGTGGGATCTGGTTGTGGGATGGGCAGTGGCTCTGGGAGTGCAAGAAAATGCCAGCCAGCCTGCATTCTTGTGTGTGGAAGACGGCTGAGTGGTGCTTTGCAGGTTTCTGTTTGGACTATGAAGGCACTGTGATTGTGTTTTGTCACTATGTAGGACAGTAGAAATGTTGGATACTCTTACAGCCTGGTTCTTTGAGAGGTAGGCCCTACTCAACCTCATCTGGCTGGTCTTCTGTATACATGCAACATGCTTCCAAATGATTACTTGCACTTTCTGAGCTGTTGCCCTTAAATTCAGTTAGGTGATCATCCAAATAATTGATTTGGCTCTTTAAATTTTTTTTAGGTATCTCTAAGAAACTATTTTTCAAAACCAGTAGATCATTACTTCATATGTCTTATTGAATAATTTCTTAAACATATTGAGACTTAGGTTCTACCTAAAAATCTATGTATGCATTCAAATTTAGATGATACAAAGCTGCATAGAGTGAAGACTAAGTTCCCCTTCCACATCCTCTGTTCTCCTGGTTGCCTTACCCAGAGCAGAAACAGTCATTTGTGATTTCTTATCCATCCTGCCAGCATGAAGAAGTACATGCTATGTCCCTCCGTCCTCTTTTTCTGTTAGGAAGTTGTTGACTTGACTTTGGATCTTAGTTCCCCAACCAGAGATCGAACCTGTGACCCCTGCAGTGGAAGCTTGGAGTTTTCTAACCACTGAACCACCAGGGAAGTCTCTGTTCACTTGATTTTTTAAAGTAGGAGTTTATATTGGAGACTTTTTTCCTATACGTATGCTTAGATATATGCTCTTTTGTTTTAAGGGCTCGGTAGAATTCCTTTATGGATATACCACTGTAACTTATGTCACCAGTTCCTTATTGATGGATATTTGTTTTCAGTCTTTGGCTATTTCAGGCATTACTACCAAGAATAACCTTGTGATGATAATCTGTGATTGTCAGGTGAATTTCTCAGCAGTGGAGTCTTAAGTGGTCAAAGAATTCTGGCACTGAAAATGGACAAGGTCTTTTATAATGAGTGCTTCTGCAGCCTTAGGTACATCCAGTATTCGAAGAAAGCAGTGAGATATTGATGGGCTCAGAAAAGTAGGCTTGTTTTTCGATGATGGAGATGAAAGAATTTGTAATAAAAAGAAAAATCCTTATACGATGATGGAGTCAGAGGAAACTGGAATAACTGAATTTTGGTGTCAAAAGGAGCTTTTCAGACCCTCTAGTCCATGTTGTAATTCTACTCCTTAAAAAGGTCATATGATGAACTGACGTGTTTGACCGTAACTTTACCTGTAGGTCTTAGAATTTTCTACTTAATGCCATAAAAAAACAAGTCACTTTTCTTCCTTTTATGTCAGCCCTAATATTGCTTTGTGGTGCCTCCTTTCTCTCAAGTATTCCTATTTCTTTTCAAATGGTTCTCATGAGATATGTTTAAGTTCCCTTTCACTTCAAGCCACTATTCCATGTAAAACTTTCATTTTTGCCTAAATCCTTCTAAAGTGCATTGCCTAGAGCCTAATTTTCTAAGTGTGGTTTTTCCAGTTACAAATTAATAGATGAATGCCCATGTGTATTGCCTCTTCCTACCCTATATAAATTCATGTAAGATGAAAGTAATTACATTTTTTGATAACCACATCATATTCTTGGCCACTGAACACACATCAACTCAGACCCATGTCTTAATTTTTTAAATAGAAGATTCACTTTTTTTATTTTTTAAAATATTTTATTTATTATTTATTTGACTGTGCCAGATCTTGCAGGATCTTTGATCTTCATTGCAGTCTGTGGGATCTTTAGTTGTGGCATGTGGGATCTGATTCCCTGACCAGGGGTGGAATTTGGCCCTCTTGCATTGAGAGTGTGCAGTCTTAGCCATTAGACCACTAGGGAAGTCCCAATGTCCTTTTTCAAATGAACTCCTATTGCTTAGCCATGGCTGCCCTATTCTGTTCTTGGAGTTTTTGTGTATTTACTGCTCTTTCATACCCTAAGCCCAATCTTGGTAAAATTTAATCTTGTATTTTTTAGTTATTACTAAATTATATGCCTGGAAGTAATTCACAAACCTTTATTTTAAACCAATGAATCCTTTGTACAGCTGGAATTTAGAAACAGATCGTCTAGTTTTTTTTTTTTTTTTTTTTTTTTGGGGGCTCAGAGCCGTCCTTCTCAGCCTGCCTTACTGATGTGGAACCATGGGACACAGGTGAAAGTTGTTGTGAATAATACAAATGGGAATGCATTGTTAATAGATACAGATGCAAAGTCATCACTTGGATTAAGTGCCAAGAGGCATCAGTGGTTTCTTTAGCCACAAGGAGTTACCATAGAATAGGGTAACAGAGAAGACCCTTCCCCTGCCTTCCCCTGTAAAAATGGGAGTGCCTGTTTTATAAACATTAAGCACCATAAATATAAATAAGGGGTTTTCACATCATGTCATTTTTACCCATAACCTGTTTTTTAGGTGAAGAAATTGAGACCCACGGGGAAGTTGTCATTTAAGGAATCACATATAACTAATTTTAGTTTGAGCCAGGGCTTAAACCCAGTTTTTCTTGACTCAGCACTTTATTTTGTCCATTCTGCCTTTTTACCTGTTACTGGGAAACCAGAAATACCTAGTGTATTAAAATTGAAGGTTTTTTTTTTTTTAAGGTGAGAAGTCATGATTTATGAATACAGGAGTTGGTGATAGACAATTTGTTAGCAACTGATTTCTTATAGGATTGTGGTGGGGGGGGGTCGAAGTTTTAGTCGCTCAGTCATGTCTGACTCTTTGTGACTCTGTGACCCCTTGGACTGTAGCCAGGCTCCTCTGTCCATGGAATTCTCCAGGCAAGAATACTGGAGAGGGTAGCCATTCCCTTTCCAGGGGGTCTTCTTGACCCTGGGATCAAATCTGGGTCTCCTGCTTTGCAGGCAGATTCTTTACCATGTGAGCCACCAGGGAAGCCCCTTATAAGATTAGTATGACTTATTTTCTTTCCTAAACAGACCGGAAGGAAAGGATTATGCCCTTCATTGGCTAGTGCTGGGGACTCACACATCTGATGAGCAGAATCATCTCGTGGTTGCTCGAGTCCATATTCCGAATGATGATGCACAGTTTGATGCTTCCCACTGTGACAGTGAAAAGGGTGGTAAGTAATCCATATATTCCAGCATTGGTGTCTGAGGAGTAAGCCTCTAATTATATATTAACTTTATACCAATATCTTTTGGGTAGTTGAACCTCCACTCTGAAATTTTACCTTCACACGATGAGATAAATCTCTATGCACTGGTACGGAAAGATGTCCAAGATAAATTGAGTAACTGATATGTATGATTATAACAGTTTTGGTAATAGTAAGAATATGTGTTGGTGTGTGCATAGAAAAAAAAGTCAGGCATTTACACCAAATGGTTAATAGCTTTTTTATGAAAGTTGTTGACTCCCTTCCCCCAAACCAAACATAATTCCCCTGTTTGGTATTCCCACAACCACCCAAGTTGATGATTTTGCTAGGAGGACTCAAAAGACTCAGCAAATTATACTCAAGGCTAAAGTTTGTTACAATGAGAAATGAGCAAAAGCAGCAGGGAAAAGATATACATCAGGGAGTCTAGGGAGGTCCAGCACAAATCTCATCCAGGGCCACACAGGATGTACTTGGTTTCTGGCAACAAATAACAGGGAGACATGTGGGCTATCTCTGCTCAGGGGAACCCATTTGAGGGTCAGGGTCTCTGTCTGTCTTGGGGGTTGGTTGTGTAGGCAAATTATACTGGCAGCCGTGGCAACTGAATCTTGAGACCCCAGTAATGAACTCAGGTATGTATCATCAATCTTGATATTTGTACAAAGCCACCCTGACAAACTGGTACAGCATGGTCCATTGCTTCAGGTATACACCACAAAATCAACCCATCAGTGACATAGAGAACATTCTGAGGTCCATGTTCCCAGGAGTTGATCAGGGGTCAGTCATGGTCCCAGTTTCCATCAGAGTGGCGAGGACTAAGCAAGCAGACCTGCTGGATTAGTGCTTCCCCACAACCCCACGTGGTTGAATAGATCTTAACATTGTCCAGTACTTTTTAAAAAATAAAATACTGCTTTATAGCTAAAATCTTGCCAACCCTGCTCCATTCCTCTCTGCTTTCCTTTCCAGAATTCATCACTGTCCTGAAATTAGTGTGCCATTTTCAACTATTTTGATTATTCACACACAATGCTGTACAGTTTGCTTTTTTCATTCAGTTCTGTGTGTGTGTGTACCATGTAAATATGTCTAGCTCATTCTTTTTACTGCTGTGTAGTATTCCATTATACTTAAACCCCCATTTATTCTGTCAAGGGGCAGTTGGGTTATATCTCTGTGGGTATTTTGTTCTTGGAGCAGTGCTTCAGTGAATATCCTTGCCAAGTCTTCTCGTACTTGTGGGAGAATTTATCTAGTGGAATGGAATTGCTGAGTTGTGTGGTGTATTCATTCTCAACCTAAAATAATATAAAAGTTTTCCAAAATGATTTACTCAGTTTACCACTTGCACAATTCATAGTCCATTACCCTACAGCCTTATGCATTATTTCTGTAAATATTGTTGTAATCAGAAAATTTTTAATGGCTTTTAGTCCTAAGTGAGTGAAAGTCGCTCAGTCGTGTCTGACTCTTTGCAACCACATGGACTATATAGTCCATGGAATTTTCCAGACCAGAATACTGGAGTGGGTAGCCTTTCCCTTCTCCAGGGGATCTTCCCAACCCAGGGATCAAACCCTCGTCTCCCGCATTGCAGGAGGATTCTTTACCAACTGAGCCACAAGGAAAGCCTAAAGTATGTAGTTAATTGGGCTTTCAGCTTAAGAATTAGTCTCTGCATAATAATATGGAGATATTTAGTTATTAGTCACTTGTCCAGTGAATTATATTCTAACAAGTGACTGCAATACTTAGTTGACATCAAGCTTTTTAAAATTTTAGTTATGGTTTTGTTTTTTTTAGTTACAGTATTTTTAATGGATACTATTATTATTAAGATAGTGGTTTTTTCAGACTTTTCCTTTTGAGTTTTAAGAAAGCTCTGTGTACACAGTAAATCTTACCTGAAAGCCCAGTTTTTATTAAAGGAAACCTGTTGCGTTTGTTTTCACTAAAGGAATTGGGAAGCTTAAGAATCTTTGTAGCAGAAGAGTGAGAGAGAGAGTGTCCCACGGTGGTGGGAGGTTGAAAATACAGAAAAAGCGACAGCTTTGGAGCAGGGTCTCAAGAGGTAGCAAGTGGTGGATCAGGAGGGGTGTTCTTAGAAAGACCGAGGCATTTTCTTTCATTGACACGATGGGAAGGGAAAGTGCACAGAGGGAAATGGGTGATTGCATATGGTTGTGTGAGAGGAGTTGTGTGAAATGGGATATGATTTTCAGCCCCAGAAATAATAAGCAATGGTGTTTGTCATAGAGAGGAAGAAGGGCTAATTTCTTTTTTTTTTTTTTTTAATTTGCCTGAGTGACTTGTAGGACCTTAGTTCCCCAACCATGGATCCAACCTGGGCTCCCCCAGTGAAAGCACCAACTGCTAACCACTGGACTGCCAGAGAATTCCCAAGAATGGCTAATTAAGCCTTGGGAGTCAGTGTTGATTATGCATTCCCACATAGAAAAATGTGGCTGAAACTGAGAAAAGGCTTATGGATTTCAGTGTGATTTCACCAGGCCCCAGCTAGTCTATTTTACTTGTTACCTCCCTGGCTCCGTTAAACATTTGAGTTAGTGTTACTTGACCTGAGATACAGAGTGAGCGAAAAACCAATGTGCAAAGAAGAAGTGACAGGTCAGGAAGAAATAACAGTTATAATGTCAAGCCTCCAAGCTTTTAATGTGTCAGCAACTAATTCGTTTTTATCTATGAGCATAGGAAAGAAAATATTCTTGTTTGCTATTTGCTTAGATGTTCTCTACTTATATTCTTTCTGCTATCATCTTACTGCCTCTCCGAAGTTATCATACTTTTTTGTGTGGCTTTGTCACTTTTCCGAGGTCTTTTTAATAAGTATTTAACATACAGTCATATTCCCACACCAGATAGAAAGGTTAGCCCACTCATTTTAGCTTTGGCACTCCACCAGCAGTTGAACCAATGTGCTCAACTGGATTGAGCAGATGTGTTCAAGGATTCTGGTTGAACTGACTTGTGCGTGTCTGTGTCTTGGTGTTGGGTGGAGGTTAGTCAGCATGGGTTTCTGATATGAGGGTGTTTTTGACTTTAGACTCAAGGAGTGTTCATGCTCCTGAGGATGAACCTATCTTAAAGAAACCTAAAATACGATTCTAATTTCAGCACTTCCAAATGAGTTGTGTTTGAACTAAAAGGCTGAGGTGTGTTAATTGCATGGTTATTTTACATCATTTTCACAACTGAAAGAAGCCGATTTTTAATTGTTTTAAGTCCAAAATGGAACTGAATTAACTTGCAAGAATAGGTATCAGTATTTTCCAATTCAGATGGACTTGAATAAATTAAGGGGAAATGAATCTATATTTTTCTGTGCTTGCTTGGTCTCACTCTTGCTCTTAGCAATTTGTGTTATATTCCGTCAGATTAAAATCTCAGGTTGATTAAGTGACTTATGAATTTTAATCGTAAGTATATGTGTTTATTTCTTTCTTCTCACATTAGAATTTGGTGGCTTTGGTTCTGTAACAGGAAAAATTGAATGTGAAATTAAAATTAACCATGAAGGAGAAGTAAACCGTGCTCGTTACATGCCGCAGAATCCTCACATCATTGCTACAAAAACACCATCTTCTGATGTGCTGGTTTTTGACTATACGAAGCACCCTGCTAAACCAGGTATGCATTAATAAAGTCAGACCACTGCTTGATCCTTCTTGATTCGAAATAATTGCTTTGATGTCATACAGACTAGTATACTCCAACTTTTAGAGGTTTAGAAATGGTTTCAGGGATCCAAAAACCATGCTCAAATTCAGTGATTTAATGCAGGACCTCACACCAGGTTATATTCCTGGCTAAGATTTATTACGGCAAAGGATATAGAACAAAAAAGGAGGAAAAAACTGGCTAAGGTTTGTTATTACAAAGGATACAGAGCAAAAACAAGAGGAGAAAGATACACATCAGAGTCCAGAGAGGTCAGGCTTAGACTTGTGAGTCCTTTTCCACTGGGGCCACACACCACGGGGTAGAAATGTCTCTGTCGAGGGAAGCCCATTTGAGTCTCAGTGTCTGGGGTTTTTATGGCAGTCTGGTCACATAGATATATCCTGCTCTGTGACCAGCCATGGTAAGGGAAACTCCGGACCCCAGCAGTGAAGTCAGATGCTTCATGAATCTTGCTCAACAATCCTTCAAGTCTCAACAAGCTGCCACAGCATGCCGCACTGCTCTGGGCGTAAACAGCTACATCAGACAGTGACATGAAGAATTTTGTGAGGGTCACATTCCCAGGGGTTACGAGGTCAGTCATGGTTGTAGGCTACTCTGGAGACATGCAAGGACTGAACATCCAGACCTGCTGCTTTCTTCAAAAAATTGTTTTAAAAATTGACTTGGATTGTCACCATGTAAATTTGTGGGCTGGTACAGTTTTCAGTGTTTTGTGTTAGAATGTAGTACTAGGTTTTGCAAAGGAACCAGTCATTTTATTGGTTTACTAGAGTATTTGAAATGTAGCACAGAGAACAGCTTTTCAGGGTGGCTGTGGGTCAGACCAAATCCTTGTTTGTGTGCAGTGCTTTTGTAGGCATTATAATAAATGTTAAGACTTACTCAGGAGTGAGAATTTGCTCTTAGCAGTTCTCATAAACAGATAATCACTTAGTAATCAATGTTATTTCTTTTTCTTTCTTTTTTCTTTAGACCCAAGTGGAGAGTGTAATCCTGACCTTAGGCTAAGAGGCCACCAAAAGGAAGGCTATGGCCTTTCTTGGAATTCCAATTTGAGTGGACATCTCCTAAGTGCATCTGATGACCATGTGAGAAACCGGTTCTTCCTAATCTCATGTACTAAGAGTTAAAGACTGAAGGAGACTAATAGATGAAAGGTTTTCTAAGATAATACTGATTGTTCTGATAACATTTCCACAGGTTTTAGAACATTGGTTATCACACTGCCCTTTTGGAGTCTTAGAATTCCACAAATCTCTTTTGAAGCAGCCATAGAATGGAGGGAAAGTGGGCAAAAGGTGTTCCATTTAAAAGTGGACCTCTTGAAAGAGGAGACCACCTCTTTAATGGAGACTCTTTAAAGCATTTGTAAGGCCTGATTAATACATTTTAGTTTAGTTTTTTTTTTCCAGTTTTTTTAAGTGTACAATTCTCTGAGTTTTACTTTATTCACAAAGTTGTGAAACCATCAGCACTAATTAAAAACCATTTTCATTAGATGTCACAAAAACTAACTCCATATTCATTAAGCAGTCTACTCACTCCTTCCTTCTCCCGGCAACCACTAGTTTACTTTCTATCTCTGTAGATTTGTTTTTTCTTGATATTTCATATCAATGGAATTATTTAGTATGCAACTTTTTCTGTCTGACTGCTTTTACTTAGCATGATGTTTTCAGGGTTCATCCGTGTGAGCATATGTCAATACTTGATTTCTTTATGGCTGAACATTACTCCATTATATAGATATACCACAATTCATTTATCAATTGGTAGACATTGGGTTGTTTCCAGTTCGGGCTACTTTGAGTATTGCTACTGTGAACATTTTTGTACAGGTTTTTGTGTAGATAAATGTTTTCATTTCTCTTGGGTAGTCACTTAGGAGTGTAATTACTGGGTCATATGGTAACTTTAAGTTTAGCTATTAAAAGAACTACTAAACTGTTTTCCAAAGCAGCTGTACTACTTCACATCCCTACCACCAATGTACCAGTGTTCCAGTTTCTCCATGTCCTCACCAACAGTTGTTATGGTCTGTCATTATTATAACCATTCTGTTCTTGACTTGAGAATCCCAGGGACGGGGAGCCTGGTGGACTGCCGTCTATGGGGTCACACAGAGTCAGACACGACTGAAGTGACTTAGCAGCAGTGGGTTTAAAGTGGTATTTCATTGTGATTTTGACTTACATGTACTAATGATGTTGAGCATCTTTTCATGTGCTTGTGGCCATTTCTGTATCATCTTTGGAAAAACTTGTATTGAAATCCTTTGTCCATTTTTAAATTTTTTTATGGTTGAATTTTTAAGAGTTTGTTTTAAAATATATTCTAGATATGAATCCTTTATCAGATATGTGATTTAAAAAATTTTTCTCCATTCTTTAGGTTGTCTTTTCACTTTTTTGATGATTTCCTCTGAAACAAAAGTTCAGTTTATATATTTTTCACCATTTTGGCTTTTGATATCATATCTAAGAAGCCATTACATAATTCAGCATCACAAAGATTTACACCTATGTTTTTTCTAAGAATTCCACAGTTTTAGCTCTTATATTTAGATCTTTGGTCCATGTTGATACGGTGTGAGGTAGGGGTCCAGCTTCATTTTCTGTGTGTGGATATCCAGGTTTTCCAGCTAATCTTTCCCTATGGAGTTGCCTTGGCATCCTTTAAAGTGATTTAATAATGAAAAAGTACCACACAGATGCAAAGTGATCATGTTAATTTATTACAGACCAATGTTTGTAGCATTCTTGCCCCATATTTTCTTTCATGGTTCCCATACTGCAAGCATAGTATTTGGTATGATTCCAAACACAAGCCAAAAGTAGACTTCTGGAGCTTTTGAAAGCTCATGTAACTTGGCCACAGTTTGCATTTTATGTCAGCCACGTGAAAATAGGTTCCCTTGCCTTCTTGTTAGTATATTCTCATGTGTATGTCTGTTAATGGCAATTTCTATTAAGCTTTTTGAAACACTGAAGTAGGTAATTGGCCCAGTCAAAATTGTTTAGTTATAGGCAACAAAAACCAACTTTGGGTGCCTGGGGTTTTTTTTTCCTTTTTCTTTTTTTTTTTGTAAATTTAAAATTTTCATGACTTAGTTTTTATTTTTAAAGATAATCTTCAGGTGGATGTTCTGAGTGATCTTTAAAAAACATCTAGTTTATTTTTTAACAGTAAATGTATACCCTCTTTACCTGTTTCTTCCGCCCTCTACTCCTGGCAACCACCAGTCTGTTCTTTGTATCTATGAGCTTGTTTTTTTGTTCCTGTTGTTTTTAAGTTTCCATATATAAGCGAGATCATATGGTATTTGTCTTTCCCTAACTTATTTCACTTCGCATGATGCCCTCAAAGTTCATGCTGTCATAGATGACAAGATTTCCTCTTTTTATGGCTGAGTAGTGTTCCATTGCACACGTATAGCACATCTTCATCCATTCATGCACTGATGGACACTTAGGTTGTTTCCATGTCATGGCTACTGTAAAGAATGCCACCATGAACATGGTGCATATATCTTTTCAAATTAGTGTTTGTGTTTTCTTTGTATAAATGTCAAAGTGGGATTGTATCATGTGGTAGTTCTATTTTTACTTTTCTGAAGAACTTCCATAAATACTGGGTTGGGCAAAAAGTTTGTTCAGGTTTTTCCACACCATATAATGAAAAAACCTGAATGAACTTTTTGGCCAACCCTGTATTTTCCTTGGTGGCTGCAAAGAGGGTGCTGACTGATTTAAACAGAAAAGGAATTAATTGGAAGGGCATTGGGTAGGGTAGCTCACAGAATCACTGTGGTGGCGAGAAAATGGCCTGGAAAAGAGGAGAGGCCAGGTTGTTGACCCAAATTAGGCCAGTGACGATATCACTCTTGCCATCCATGGAAAGTGGATGTAACACTCCCGTGCCCCTCTAACCCATCATCAGAACAGATTCTCTGAAAGAAAGCCTTCTTCTGTTTCCCTCAGAGTGGACATAGGATAGTCTCCCACACAGGGAGGACGGGCTATACTCAAGAACTTAATTACTAGTACTTTTTGAGGACAACAGGCTGGGAGTTGCTAGTCATAATTAATAGCTGACGTTTCCTAAGGGCTCCACATATGCGAGGCATCTTGGTAATTTTCCCAGGATCTTTCTGAAGTGAGGAGCAGGTAATGGCAATATTCCACCTTTTCCGTGCATGTAAATTGCGTCCAAGTGTGTAAGTATCAACAGAGACTAAGGGCCACATGTATTGTGTAACAGAAACCCTTTCAGATAATAAAATGATTGATGAAGAGAGGAAGCTGATACTAGTGTCAGTGAAATTAATTTGAATATACCTTAATGGAATTACCTCATACTCCATTGAGGTGACAATCACTGCCCTATAGTTTGCAATATTTTTTCATAGAAACTTCAGACTTTTCTCAGCTATTTTTATGGCGAGATGTTAAAAAAAGACTCAGACTCTCAAAGCCTGCGGATCTGTAACCTTTGAGGTCTGGGCAGGCCCTGTGGTCTCTTCAGTAGCCTTGTAGGGGTTTCTAGGTTGTTCACCTGTTGCACTTGCTGATGTATGTAGTGGTTTCTGCTGTGAAGTGACAGTTGTCCAAAAGCTTTCACTTTTATTTAAGAGGCATGTTTTAGTTTTAATTTCCAGTTTCCCAGCCCAGCATGAAGTTTTAAGATATGCATTTCAGTTTGGTGGATATTGAACCCCAGGCTCTCTGTGTTGTGTAATCTAGGTGAATTTTAGATACTTGATTGAATGTATGTAGGTAGAAACTCTAACCAGGATGTTTCTTGCCTGCCACCATGCTATCCTCCCATCCCCATTACACTGTATTTTCCTTCCCCTCTGCATCTCAGATTGTGGAAGCTACACCCGTACACTTTTCTGTTTATGAAACTTCACCTTTTTTAAAATAACTTTCATATAGTAAGTAGCTTTGTTTTTAATAAAAGAGTTTTAAATAAGGTGTTAGCATTTAAATTCAGTCTCTCAAAACTAACTCTTGTTTTGTTCCTTCTTCAGACCGTCTGTCTGTGGGATATTAATGCAGGACCAAAGGAAGGCAAAATTGTGGATGCTAAAGCAATTTTTACCGGCCACTCGGCTGTTGTAGAGGATGTGGCCTGGCACCTGCTGCATGAGTCCTTGTTTGGATCTGTTGCTGATGATCAGAAACTTATGATGTAAGGTGGAAAATTGAGTGGGGTTTTGTTATATGGGTGTCCTGAATGACCATCAGTGATTGTGGTGGCTTTTAAATTGTGTCTGGGGCTTCCAAAAAAGAAAAAGAAACAGCTTTAGTGAGGTATAATTGACATGATAAGCTATAAATAGGTATGGCCTTTTTACGTAAAAGTTACTGTGCTGTATGATTGAACACAACTTTTTATTTAGAAAAAGAAAAAAACAGGTACGTGCACATGAAGAAACATGCTTGGGGCAGTGGTATGTATCAAAATCGGGGATCAGGGTGACTTGCATTGAAGTTGAGGGAGGAGAGTGATTGTGCGTCAAGGCATGGCTACAGGGCTGCATTCAAGCACCTGGAATGCTTTTTATCTCATAAACTAGCATCTGAGGCAAACAAAGCAAAATACTGAATTTGACTAGGCTAGGTTATACATACCAAACAGTAGTCTCTAGTATTTTGTGCATGCTTGAAATAGTTGGTAATCCAGACAGGAACATACTGAACAAGAAAGCAGAGATAGCCCTAGTTTGTTCTGCGCAGGTTTAGAGCATATCACCTAGTGGTTGGAAGTCCAAGTTGCCAACTCTGCATGGTTAGTGTCCCTGAAGAGGCAAGTTAGCGAGAGAACAGTGGCATGGCGTGGCGCTGATGTGGGCACAAGTGTGGGGGAGAGAGGCGGGGCAGGGTTGAGTGGCCTGCTCTTGTGCTGTGTGCCTTGTACCTTTGTGTTTTAGATGGGACACCAGGTCCAATACCACCTCCAAGCCGAGCCACCTGGTTGATGCGCACACTGCCGAGGTCAATTGCCTGTCCTTCAATCCCTACAGCGAGTTCATTCTCGCAACTGGCTCTGCGGATAAGGTTTCTAAGTTTTTGCATTTTTGGTGTTTACAAACCTAGTTGTCTTTGTTACTACAATATTTTAAAATTCTTACGTAAAGTGCAGAAACAAATTCCTTTTCATTTTATTTTTCTTCAGACTGTAGCTTTATGGGATCTGCGTAATTTAAAATTGAAACTCCATACCTTTGAATCTCATAAAGATGAAATTTTCCAGGTACGTGACAGTTTTCTGGTGTCTCTGTCAGATTTTAGTAACTTTTCACTAGAGGGAAGTTTATAAATTTTTTTCTTTTACATAGTGGACTTGGGACATCGGGTTTTTTTGTTTTGTTTTTGGCTATGCCATGTGGCTTGTGGGATCTTAGTTCACCAACCAGGGATTGAACCCTGGCAGTGAAAGCCTAGAGTGCTAACCATTGGACCACCAGGGAATTCCGTTTTGTTTTGTTTTTTTTTTAAGCTCCTTGCCTACTGTGTAAGTAGTAACTAGTGAGAAATAACTTGGAGTTTTCTATATATTGTTAGTTCAGAAGTAAAGGAACAATTTGCAAAATAGGATCAGTTTAAAAAGTGAAGGTAGTTTCCTGGTAGTCTAGTGGTTAGGACTCAGCACTGGCATTGCTGTGGCCTGGGTTCAATCCCTGGTCATGGAACTGAGATCTCAGAAGCTGAGCAGTACAGCCAAAAATAAGTAAATTATTTTTTTAATGAAATATCTTGTATATAGTTTAAAATAGAGCTGTGCATAGGCTAAGGTACACGTCATTGGAAATGTTAAAAGCTTCTGGGATGGTTTGGGGGCTAAGTTTATTGGGAGCCCTAGCAGAGTTACCCTTGAGGAGTATGACCTTCCCAGGGGTAGGCTGAAGAGATGTGGCATTTAAGAGCAGCTGAAGGGACAGCACAAAGAGAGAGAAGGCTTGTAGGCCAAACAAAGGGTACAGAAGATGAAATGGGAAAATATCTAGGATTAGAACAATAGCCACAAACCCAGTAATGGATGATTCTTTATATTTTCAAATATGTATTGCTAGGTCCACTGGTCTCCACATAACGAAACCATTCTGGCTTCAAGTGGTACTGATCGCCGCCTGAATGTGTGGGATTTAAGGTAACTCAGGATCTGGTGACAGAAGTTGCATAAATATGCTAATATAGCAGATTATATAATAATTCATAGACTAGAAGAGCAATTTGCTAACCCCAGTTTAATAAGTCTAAAATTAATCTTCAGTACCTTCCTAAAGAGTGTTCCATAAAATAGAAGTGAATCAGCAAATGGAATGTGAAAAAAAACTGATACAAATGTGAGTTTTGATTTTCTTTGTAATTAGGACTGAAGTCAGGGTTAGGGGTGCATGTGTATTTTAACATCCAAACAACGGTATTGAAAAAACTCTAGCTATAGAAAGGGGTAAAGACATCAGCTGTTTGTGTTCAATGTCCATCTGCAGGACTAATCTTTTTCAGTTGTTTTTTCCCCACAGGTATGAGCTCTTCTGTGGGTTGTGTAACTGCTGAGGATGAGAACAGGATAAGCACAGCCAATGCCATCAGAGCTTCTTGTTCTTCTGGGGCTTCATTATGGAAACAGTTTCTCCCAGTTTTTAAAGTTCTTGACTGCAGGGTTGCTATTCTAAGAATTTCAGACTCTGCTTTTTTTGAGCTTTTAGAGCCATTAATAATGTTGCTGTATTATGTATCTCTCCGTAGAGGTGTTCTTATCTGGAATCTAAATCATAACATTTCCCAAAATAACTGCTTTCCTACCTGTATTGCTTTGAAGTGGACTAAGTTTTTAGACAAGGCGGCCTTAATTACAAAGACAGTATACCCACTTTTCAGTGTATGGAACAGTAAAACTGCTAAACTGCTAATGTCTGCTAATGTTCTATGTTCTTACGGAAGAAACCCTAGTCGTGATAGATACTTGAAAATGTGGAGAATCTTTAAAACAGACATCTGAGAATATTCTTTTTTACTTGAAAACAAACTAGCAAAGTCCACCTGTGGAATAGGTATCAAGGATGATAATGGTGTGTAACTTGAGTGATTTCACTGTCGGAACTGCTAGCATATTCTACAAATTGAAGTTCTGGGGGGTTGTGTTTGTTTTTTTCATTGAAATTAAGATAAGAAAAAATTAAAACTTAACCTGTCCTTGGCTTATACATTCCATATTTAAAGTTGTTTTGTTGTCCTACCTTTAGCAGATCTGCAGTACTGGTGTGTAGTTGTATTTCACTCCTGGGATGAAAAAGGGTTTAAGAGTGAAGTGTAGGGATTAGGCATCAGTTCTTCTGTAAATATTTTATATACTTTTCACCTTTTAATCCTAATTCAGGAAACACCTCAGTTAAGATATTGAATGAATTCTAAATTAATGTTTTATTAACAATAATTTCTATTCTGCAGCTTCACTTATGAACAGCTGTTATTACCATTTCCAGAAAGTAAACACCCTGCCCTCCCACCAAATAATTAATACAAAAACTCTAACTGATAACAGTACAGAAGTACAATGCTTTAGGATGGGATTTCTGGGCTGATGCTGGCTTTGCAAACTTTGTTGCTAGAAGAATTTGAATACTGAAGGCATTATGTTTTTTCTCAATAGCAAAATTGGAGAAGAACAATCAGCAGAAGATGCAGAAGATGGGCCTCCAGAACTCCTGGTATATATTGACTTTTTCTTATGCAAGATGAAGTGTCATACGCAGACTGGACTATTTGTCATTGTTTCATGTATTTGAAAAAGGAGTCAGGACGTTCAGATTCTGTCTCTTGAGGATGATTTCAAATTGGAGGTCTTGGAGGTTATTGTGATTTAGTCTGAAAAGTCTTGTTTTGTGATGCAGGGCTTCATAAATTTTAAGTCTTTTTTTAGTTAAAGTGTTGTTACCAACTATTTTTACTTTGGTAATAATAGTTTTTTAAACTTTGGTAATACTGGTTTGTTCTCGTTTTGGGGGGGTATTTGACATTCCCCGACCAGGGATGAAACCTGTGCCCCCTGCATTGGGAGCACAGAGTCTTAACCACTTGACTGCCAGTGAAGTCCCTGTAACTGTTCTATTGAGATAAAATTTACAGATCATACAGTTCACTATCTAAACACTTCAGTGATTTTTAGTATATTCATAGAGTTGTACAACCATCACAAGTCAATTTTAGAACATTTTTGTCACCTCCGAAAGAAACTGTACTTTTAACCATCACCTCTCAGTCTTCTTTTGTGAGCCCCTGGCTACCACTAACCTACTTTCCGTCTCTCTAGATTTGCCTGTACTAGACATTTGATATGAGAGGAAATCACACAGTATGTGGTCTCTTGTGACTGATTCTTACTTTATATATATATATCTATCACAGGGAGAGGACAGTGTATAACTTTGTATTTAACATCTCTAACAATTTTGTGGTCCTTGAGAAAATTCACTAGGATTTTGCTTTCTGTTTCTTGAGAGTCTGAAATCAAGGGACATTTCATATTGATTGTCCTTATAAGAATTTTTTTAATTTTTAAAAAAATTTTATTTTTTGGCATTGCTGTGCAGCATGTGGGATATTAGTTCCCCAACCAGGGATCGAACCTGTGCCCCTGCAGTGAAGCCAGGAGGCTTAACCACTGGACTGCCAGGAAGTCCCAAGAATTGTTTCTTCTGAATCTTAATTCTAAGATATATAAGGCCCTGTGCAGGAAGTAAGATTGCTCCCTTCCACATTTTTTAGCAAATACCTCGGTTTAGCCCTAATGGGGACTTTGTGGAGTCCTGGAAAATTTTTTCCCCCCAGCCTTGGGGCAGTGTGTCTTGGGAGAGATTGAAGGATGGCTGAGAGGTATGCCTTTCCTTTACTAAGGGGGAGAAGGGGATCCTTCAGGGGGCCACAGAAGAACCAGCAGTCTCCAGGTGTTCCAGTTTCAGGAAAGAGTATATGACATCCTGGAAGTGTATTACCTTGAGTATTTTAACCTAACTATATATCTGCTAATAAGGCAGAATTTGAGTGTTGATTGTATTAGGTATGGAAACAGCACTGTGGTCGTGAAGGAAAATGTCATTTCAGGTGATGTAGGCTGAATGAATATTTAGGGGTAAGGTATGCTACCTGCAACTTTTTGGTGGCTCAGCCAGTGGTATGTTAACAGTATTTGGGGCATCTAGGTGAAGGTTATCCAAGCATTTGTTGTACTGTCACCTTTCTGGAGGGTTTGGAAATGGGCAGAGTGGTGGAGGGCTAGATAACCACCCTCCCTCCAGACTGCAGTTCAGCAACCCATTTCTAGACTGATGCTGTAAAAACTAGCTTCTAACATAAGATATGAAACCAACACTTTTTTGTTCTTATTAACAGTTTATTCATGGAGGACACACTGCCAAGATATCAGATTTTAGTTGGAACCCAAATGAGCCTTGGGTCATTTGCTCGGTGTCTGAGGATAACATCATGCAGATATGGCAAATGGTGAGCTAAAGTGTTTATTTTTCTTCAGTGACTATCTTGAAGAGATTTTTACTAATGATATAATAGAAATATTTCAAAGTATATCAGTGCATACTACATGAAATTATTTATAGAAGGAAAGTATTAAGACCTTTCTGCATTTTATCAAGTCTGTAATTCAGTGTGCACGTGTAGACATAGCACCAGCTCCAGTTTTCATGGTTATGACTCTTCATCACCTGGGCTCTTGGCATCATTGCTCCATGTCCAGTGTCTGCTGTCATGCAGTGTATTCACACTGAGATCCTGAGTTCTGTGATGCGCACTTGACATTTCTGAGACATGGTTTACCAGCCCTTTCATAAGCTTCAGGGCTATCTATTGCTCCATCTAAATGCCTGAAACGTTTTAGGAAAATGCCTTTTTTGGACAACTTAAATAAGTAGTGCATGGTCAGCTAGATATATGTGTGAAATTATACCTTGGCAAATAATTTTTGAGAACACTGGCCTGCCTTTTCCTCGTTAAATTTATTAAAGTCTGAGAGTAAAACACAAAAAGTAAACTATGAAGTTTACTCTTAAGTGTTTCCACATTTAATTTCCAACACTAAATCACACTGGCCAGTGACACCTAAAATCTGGATAGAACTATAAAATGCTGTTTTTAGACAGTCTTGTAAAATTTTTAGGGAGTTTTACCTCTGATTTTATTTGGTTATTATCTCCAGGCTGAAAATATTTACAATGATGAAGAGTCAGATGTCACAACACCGGAACTGGAGGGGCAAGGATCTTAAACCCAAAGTACGAGAAACGTTTCTCTTGAATGTAATGCTACACGAATGCTTGACTTATCAAGCGCAAAAACAGCATTGTATAGTAGGCAGTTGAAGTGGGTGGCATATGGCGTTCTTTACCTTCTGATCCTAGCACTTTCAAGTGAGCTATTGCGTACTGTATCATATTGTAGCTTTTAGGGAAGAATGTTGCTTAAGAAAGATTATCAGCTTTGTTTTAAAATACAAGTAAGCAGGGTACTGCCTTTGATTTAACTATAAGTCCTTGTTTTCTCTAAGTGCTTGCTGTTCCCAAATATGCAAGAATAACTTTTACACTTTTTCCCTCCAACACTTCTTGTTTGGCTTTGCAGAAATAAAGTTTTAAAATAAACTTTGTTTTATTATTTTAGACCCTCAGTTTGGGGGGGGGGATGCGTATGGATGGATGTCCCTTTTTTATGAGGCAGCTACTGGGTATACACTACACGCTGAGAACGTACTGAATTTTCTTTCCAGGGTACACCACATCCTAATACAAACATGGGGAGAAGTCAGGTGTTTGGTTGATTGGTGAACCTAGAACTACCTCCCTTACATGTCATTTGACCCACATGCCATTTGGGCCTTAACTTGGGCGGCTTTAAACAAAAATACAAGCTTGTTTGCTTATGTGGCAGGTCAGCAGGGGGAACAAACCAGCCTGCAGCTTGGCCCTCAACCTCTTTACATTGATTTTTCTTTTATTAAAATTTAAAAACAATTTTTTTTGCCATACCACAAGGCAAAACCCCTGGGAGGGACTGGGGGCAGGAGAAGGGGACGACAGAGGATGAGATGGCTGGATGGCATCACTGACTCGATGGACGTGAGTCTCCGTGAACTCTGGGAGTTGGTGATGGACAGGGAGGCCTGGCGTACTGCGATTCATGGGGTCGCGAAGAGTCAGACACGACTGAGCGACTGAACTGAACAAGGCATGCAAGGTCCTAGTTTCTCAACCAGGGATTAAATCTGGGCCCCAGGCAGTGAAAGTGCTGAGTCTTAACCACTGAACTGCCAGGGAATTCTCTACATTGATTTTTAAAGGTTGTTTGGGAAAAAAGCAGCACACTAATCCTAAACTACTTTTGACTTACAGAAAAAGCTTGCCAACTCCTTATGATTGTGCTTAAATACTTATTATTTTCGTTTTTGTGTGTGTGTGGTTAAATACTTTTGCTCACCATCAACTAAGGTCTTTCCTATGTGCCTCTGTGTACATACACTCTGCTAGTCAGATAAGTAGCACCTTGGAATGTGCTAAGAGTTGGCCAAACTGAAGAAATCTATAGTCCTTCTGGATTTTTAAAGCTTTGACGACAGCTACAGTGCAGATTTTCCTAGTCCTCTGTTTTAGAGGTTAAAAAAAAGTCCTAACATGTCTGGCTACATAAAACTTGTTTTCTGTCCCCAGCCAGAGTGGCTGGGGTACCAGCCCTTTTTTCTTAAGTCATACAATAATGAAACTACCTTTTAAGGCACAAGGACAGTATCTACAACTGTCTTTGGATTTGATAGACATTAAGGTCACACAGGCAACAAAATACACAGAAGCTGTTAAATTTATCATACATATTTACTTAATCTATACAGAATTGAGTAGATAAAATCAGATTCACATTAGTGAAAAATCTCTACAAAATGTCTTTGAAAAGCAAAACAAGACTGCCTCTTAAACAATTCGTATCCTCATGAAAGACGTGGGCTGTAAAAATAAAGCAGTGTGTTTAGCACAAACTAGAAGATATCTGCATCATTTTTTCACAGTTATTTCCATCTACAGTCTGAAAGAGGTAGATTTTTCTGCAACACCTGAGAATTGAATTGATAACCAGGTGTAATAAAGGCAGTTGCATACATAACTAAAAAATACTGGTCTCGAGACCAAGAAATGTACTCCTACAAGTCTGAGGATGAAATGGTCCATTATCCAAGACCCAAGTTTTCTCTATTCCTTGGAGTCTCCTGCCACTATAAATAATACACATCAAGACTCCATGATGGTGCAACAAATGCAGTTGAAGCAAATTTGACATTTGATCTTTCCTGGGCCAGCCTTAGTAGCATCTGTGTTCTAGAATGTGGTAGAAATGGAGCGTGCTACAAAGCCACAATGCTGGGCTGGCGAGGTGATTGCCCTAGGAGCGTGTCCTCCTCAGAGGGTCCCATTCGTATTTATTCACAGGGTAATGAGAGGAAAGATTCTGAAAGGATACCAAATGCACCCAGACAGAATCCATGTCCTTTAAACACCATGAGAGCATCTAGCTAAAAATACATAGCAAGCCAAAAGCAGCAGGCCAAGTACTGTTAATCACATCGCTTTATAAAGCCCTTGAAAATATGCAACAGGTCCGAGCTTTACGCTCTTCCACACAGGACAAGCACCACAAAGAAACGTGGCGGCTACACAAATGGCTTAAGACAGTAAGAGCTGTACATCCAGCAGAGCGCTTGTGAAATGGGACCATTAGTACTAATTTTACAGTAGAGTATAGTTCTGATATATACCTCCATTTCCTCTCAGGGAAATGAGTCCAATATTTCATTTAGTAGCCAAAGGTGGTGTTTATAAAAGGCTGTTGGAGAAGGATGTTTGTTTTTGCTTCCGACTCATTTTGACAGTAATTAGATAACAGTGGGTTTCTTTTCCTCCACTGTCTGGCCCTTTGATTAACATGACCAATGGTGGAAGCTTAGACGTAATCCTCCACTCCAGGCGCTGTTGCCGACAATTTTCAATTCTTTCAACCCAGTTTAGACCACGAATGTGACAGGACAAATAAAACTTTAACAAAGAGAAAAACCCTTCTAACTGGACAGAAGAGTTTGTTCAGTCCAGTAAGCAATTCAAGAAGTGTCAGTTTGATAGTTTTGCTCAGTGGAATGTGCTAACATCAGTTCTAGTAGAACCTTTTTATTTCATAAAGTATTTCAATGCAAATTATACCAGGGACAAAGTCAAATCTTGTCAGTGCAGCCTGGTTAATGATGTGTATAAACTCGACCACATTTGACATTGTGAAGAACAAAGGGAAGTTATGAAAGAGCAAATCCAAAAGTGATGTGCTACATTTCCGAAGTCCCCCATTCCAAGTGTAGACACCTTGATAATACTGTTTTGTTTTTCCATAAAAAAGAATAAAAACTACGAAAAGGGTGAGAAACAGACTGAAAAGCGTAAGTAATAAATAGATCCTGGCTACTTAGCTCTCTGCCACATTTCCTTTAAATTAAAAACGCTGGTTCCAGTCTGTTTTAGACATGAAATAAAATCAGTTTCAGCTAGCATGTTCATAATTAAAATTCCCTTTTAAAAACCCTGGAGAACTGTGCTAGTTGGACTCAGAATAGTTGGGCACCAACTTTCAAGTAGCCAGAAAGTAGTGGAGGGACTTCTGCTTAAGAAAAGCTACACAATGGTTTACCCTCATTGTCTTAAACTGACAAAGGACTGTTAGTGGCAATTCTCCATGGGAAGTGGAGGATGTGCACCCAAAATCCCAACTGAAAAGCAAACCACCAGGCTGCCCACCCTGTAGGCTTTCAGGTGGTCCAACCAGGCGCTTCTAACCTGAAAACGGTGATGGGACTATTTTTTAGTCACATAAACAGTAAGCCTGTTTCTCCAATAATTTGCCTATATATACTACTTTGTTTAAATTATACCTCTATGTACAATATTCTGCCAAAACAGAAGTTCTAGGCTTGCGGACATCTCAATTTGTCAAGTGATGTATCAAAAAGCTAATTTGAATCAAATATGCTGTGCTTGTTTCTGACCCAAGCCTTCAGTTTTATTGGCATTTAGATGGACAGGGAGGCCTTGCGTGCTACATACAGTCCATGGGGTTGCAAAGAGTCAGACGCGACTGAGTGACTGAACTGAATCATCTTGATTTTCCTTTTTTTTTTTTTTTGAGTTATATTCTTGGCAGGGGTAGATATTTAAATGAATATTGTTTTCACATCAAGGAACCATTATCAGGGAGTTCACTGGCGGTCCAGTGGTTAGGACACGGTGCCTTCATTGCCGAGAGTACGAGTTCAATCCCTGGTTGGGGAACTAAGATCCCACAGGCCACAAAGCACAGCCAAAAGAAGAAGGAAAAAAGAAGGAACCATTATCAGAACAAAGTTCCCTTGTAATGGTCAGCCCTGGTGAATGAAATTTTAATTCAGACAAAATTCTGTGCAAGGAGCAAGGGAGAGGGAAAAAGGCAATGAGCACATGCATTCTGATGAAGGGGAATGAGGCAGATGTGCAACATGGCTGAGGAAAATGTTAGAGTAAAACTATTCAAACCTGCCAAGCAGCCTCCTGTACCACTTAAGTCCAGTAGTTCTAAGAAAATACAGATATGGTAGAAAAAGTAAGAAAATTTTCACCACAAAACCAAGTTACTACTAACAGAGGAAGTTATACACAAAATAGAACTCTCAATACAGTGATCATACTTGGTCTCAGTCAACTGACTCGATGCCGGGCCCGGCTCCCAGGGACCCGGCCTCAGGGATAACCCGGGCGGCACTCTGCCAGGTGGCACCGGACTCCTCGGGAGGAGCCGAGGTGGCGCAGGGCTGGGCCTCGGGTGGTGCTGGGCCTCCACCTGCCGCCCTCCCGGACACCTGCTCCTTCAGCACCTCCACCTTCTCGTTGAGCTCGTTCCTCTCTGTCTGCAGAGCCCGGCACAGCTTCTCCAGCCGTTCCAGTTTTATTTGAAAGGCCTTGTACTCTTTATCTCGGACAGTTTTCTATAAAAAGGAGAAAAGGCAGGGTTTATTTAACCTAACTGAATATGAATTACATTACTGGATACAACAAATTAAGTCTTTTGAGCCACTTGTTGGGTCACCTGAACATGTTCAATTTCTTCAAACACTTCCTAACATCCAGCTAGCTGTGTTCTGCACACTTAACTATGGACACCAGTTAACATGCTTCTGATGTGACAAAATGAAAATCCCTCTGTCATGTTTCTTAAAAAGAAGCAAAGTAAAAAAAAAAAAACACACCAGTCTACCTTTAATAACATTCTGTATTGATAAATTAATAAGGAAATTCAAGATATTCACCACCAAAGACTAGCAGATAAAATAAGGGCTTGCTTAAAAACAGAACTCATTTCCATATATATTTCTCTCATTTTACCAGTCCTCAGATGAGAACAAGATTCAGGGTGTGTTATTTAGTGTTTGCAAACCTCAGCTTTGTAAGACTGGCAGAAAGTACTATGCTGCTTTTTTGTAAGGACTTAAGGTAGAGACAGGCACCCGAGTTGGTGGCCTGTGCTCCCACTGAGAAACCTGATCCAGCCAGGTGGGTGCCTGGCGAAAAGGCAGATTCCCTGACCCCCACACCAAGTGAATCAAACTTGCTGGAGCCCAGCAACTCAGGTCTTACAAGCTGGGGATTGTAGCAGGCTGGGTGGTAGGAAACCCAACACCTCACTCAGGGTCCTCCCTACAGCCTAAGTCCTGACGGGACAGACTGCACTCAGCACCACCCCTCTCTGCCCAGCTCTGGCCAGTCCTCAACTGTGACAGCAGTGTGGCAAGGTGGCGTGCTTCCCTAACCTGAACTAATCACACCCTCCTCGCGGGAAGCCACCTCACCTCTTCAGCCATTTGCAGAAGTGCTTTGTTATTGTTTTCCCACTTGGTCCGCCATACGATTGTTTCTTTTTCCAGTTTTTTAATTTTCTTTGTCATCTGTGAATTGACACAATTGCAAATTTAAATTCAAAATGCCGTTTCTTATCTCTACAGCCAACCCCAAACCCTGACCGGTCCTCCCTGCCCACCCCAGAGTACCGCTGGGTGCAGTGTTGGGGGTGGGTAGAGCTCATCTCTCCAACTCCCAGGGTGGTGGTGGCCAAAGCGGGGTTCATACAATGAGAAAAACACATCTCAGCCCCTCATTTTTCAGAGGCAGCGACACCTGGTGGAAGCTGCCCACCAGCACACTCAGCGCTCGCTTGGGCCAAGAGCAACCATCCTCCTTCCCAAGTTGTACCAAAAACATCTGTTCCTGAATTTTCTGTGCATTAACAACTTCATGTGATTCTTGGAAGGAATGAGGTTCCCCCTCCTCAAGATGGAGAGCTCGCCTCCACCCCAACCTCAGAGGCTGCAGCCATCTGGGAACCAGAAGCAGCAGAGGGGACCGGGGACCAGGGAAAAGTCATTAACCAGCTTCCCTAATACGATGACGACCCACCGCTTCAGGTTTTGCTAAAAAATAAAATGGATCCAAAAATCAGAGGAATGTTCTTAACCAACACCGCCAAAGCCCAGTTTTCAGAAATTCAGGACGAGATTTCACTCTGGCGCCAACGAGCTGGCACAAGGACAACCGCCCGCCCGCCCCGCCCCCCCCCACTGTTGCCATGCCTCTGGCCACAGTCTCTGGGTTCCCCTGATACCTGAAGGGGGTCACCAGAGCCCTTGCCCCCGCCAAGCACTGCCTGAAATACGCCACTTTATGAAGGGCAAGCATTTCTGATATTTGTAAGGAGGAAGGCAGAGAAAGGGCACAGAACTCGCCTCCAGTCACACTGTGGACCTTTAGCCCAGGGCCACGGTCCTGCCACCACCATCTCCCTCTGGTGGTGGCAGGGGGAAGCATCTCCCCCTATGCTTCCACCCCTAAAAGCCCCCGGTGTAAGGATGGACGCATGGGCACAGGTATAGACACTGGGTCTTAGTTTAATATCCAGGATACAGCTCTCCTTATTGTAGGCAGGAAAAAGAACCAGAGCCCAAAAAATCACTCTGGTGGAGGGAGAAAGAATTTAGTGGGAGTATAAAAGAAAAAAAGAAACCTAAAAAGGTAGAAATACCAATGATTATCAACCAACCAAAATACGTAGCTAGCATTCTGAGCTTGGCTTGTCATTAAATACTTTACTCTTCAAGGACACCATGCTTTGTGAAAAGGATTGGAGGAGGGTTGGGGGATATCACCTGAAGCCAATACAACAGACACAACAAACAAAAAATAAACCACTTTATTGCTAACAACAAATTGTATTTAATAGAGGAGTTAACTTTGGTGGCCTAGAGGGCACTAGCTACATGTGGTACTACTGGGGGCACAGTGACAGGATACGCCGCCACCGGAGGATCGGAAGAGAGGAAGAGAGCACCATAAAAACAGGAACGCACCCAGGCCATGAACATGCTTAAAACGGCTTATTATATAAAGTCCCTTTTAGGCAAATACTCCACTTAAAATAGGAAAATACCTTTTCCATTTCCTGCCGGAAGGTTGTAAACAGTTCATTGCTTTTTGCCATGGTAGTCTGGAATTCTTCAAACTTATCCATATAAAGAGAAAGCTACAGAAAACAAGTATGAATAATTTAGATGTCTAGGTAAATGATTTAAAATCTCAGACTTTCAAAAAGAACATAACATGGTTAAACATTAGTTACCTGTTCTAAGTGACAGAAATAAGAATAGATGCACACCCAATCCTCAATCCCAGACATCAATGGCTGCAGTTCTAAGAACCTACTGAAATGCACTAAAACTTAGGCGGTTATGTTGATCTCACCATCTTTATATTTAAGTGTTTAAAATATACAAATATTAGCTCCATTCCACCAATTATAATAAAAACTGAAGGAGGTGGAATAGCTTTTAAATTTCATATAACAAATCCTTTATGAAATACCTCCTTTCCTTATATTTGAAAAACTGATCCTTGAAAAAAGATCATTCTTTTGGAATACCACCTGCATAGTTCTTAGCTTGATATCAGAGATATCTCTTTTTTAACGCAGGCAAGATAATGAAACAGAAACCAAAGAACTGGTTTGGTTGGCAGAGAAAGAATTCAGTGGGAGTATAGTTAAGAGGAAAAAAGATAAAAGAGGTATAAACATCAATATTTCTTTTAACTCCCAACCTGAAGGAATTTTTATTCTAGCTGGGAAAATAACACCAACTGACAAGGCAAGCAAAATGTGGAACACGAGTCACTTTTTCCTCCCACAGGATAGGAATTCACAGAAGCCAGGGCTGGAGAAGGCACGGGAAGGGTCAGAAAAAAATTGCTGCTTGTGGCTGAAGCCAGAGCTAGGTCTCAAGGGCAGGCTGAATTTTTTCATTTCAGACAAGGAAGGAACCCTAAGAGTCCACCTAATGTAATTGCATTAGTTTAGGATGAGTAAACAGGCCCAGAGGAATAAAGTGCTTTGCTCAAGATCACACAGTACATACAAAGAAAGCAGAAGAGAATAAAAGACCACCAGAGGCCAAGAAGCAGTATCAGCGACGCCTTTCCACCTTCAGCAGTGCTGTGTTCATAGCAGCAGAGAGAAGCCGTGACCAGGGAGGGGAGGGGCGATTGCCGGCACAGAGCGGGGAGGCTGGTAGCAAGACAGAGGCCAGCTCTGCTGGCTGAGGAGATGCAGACCTAAGGCGAAGCTACCAGTGGCATCAGGCCAGAGGAGGTGATGATAAGACAGCCAAAGCGTGCCCGTGGAAGGGTGAGGCCAGGGGCCAGGATGAATAGAAATTTCAGGGCCAAGAGAAGAGCACAGAGGATTTCTGCACAGAGCAGCTCATAGAGGGGCGCACGGTGACAGAGTCTCTGGGCTGCTGGCCTGGGGTCGGGAACGGCGATGAGGCTCAGGCGGGTGGACAGAGCAGTCCTGGCACTTGAGGGAGATTCTTAGAATGGTCTGTTTTTATCGAATACGGAACATCTGGGTGGACTGTCCCATCAGAGTTCAGTGCTGCCCCCCTCTGGGTAATCAATATGTGACAACTACCATCTTGGACGTAGGAGCCTAGATTACAAAACGGTGGTCAAAACACACCAATAAGATGAAGAGTTCATCAACAAAGCCTGGAAACGGACATGGCAAACAAGAACAGAGGACAAGATCGACCCTTGGGAAGAACCGCACATGTGGGAGCAGAAAAGGAGGTGGCAGCAAAGGAAACAGTAATGATCAAATAACATGACTCAGGACAATAGCCATCACAGACAAGAGAAGCTGCACTCCTAAGAGTACAACAGAACTTGAGCTGCTGTGAACTCGGTAGAAGGGCCCTCTGGGGCCTTGCGTTAAAGTCCATCTTCTGAAGCCATATATAGACTTTTTATATGTTTTCCACATCGATTCTCTTCTCCGTTTACATGGACAACTGACTTTATAGGGCTAATAAGGGGTTCAAATTTCCTAGAAGCACTGTAGCACAATAATTTATGGTGGAAAGTTCAAAAGACTTCTCCAACTGTCACTTTAAGTTAGGCTAGCTTTTCAGGAAATGAGTGTCACCACATAGTAAAACATGCTCAAAGACCAAGAGCACTCAAAAGATGTGTTCAGGGCTTCCATAGTAGTCCAGTGGTCAAGAATCCTGCTAACACAAGGGTCAGGGGATCGATCCCTGCTCCAGGAACATGCCATGGGGCGACTGGGCCCAGGGACCTAGAGCCTGTACTCCACAACAAGAGAATCCGCAGTGAAGAGTAGCCCCTGCTCGCCGCAACTAGAGAAAGCCTGAGTGCAGCAATGCAGACCCAGTGCATCCATAAATAAACAATTTAAAAGAAAAGAAAGATGTGTTCATAAAGATTCAGGCCAGTCTGCGTTTTAGAACGAGTCTAGAGTTCATACGTTAAAGAAACTTGTTACATGATAAACTTTCAAAATGAGTAATACATTTTTCATCATCTAGCTAACCTTTTCTGAGAAAGGATGAATTATTGCTACAAATACCTAATTTCACCTGTCTGTAAAGACATGGGAATTCCTTCCTGCACCTCTTTTTTGAGTAGGGATGAAGCATCTGTTACCCTTCTTCCACACAAGGCACACACAGAGAAAGACTGCATTAGAACAATCCTAAGGGGTCTGGATTAAAAAGTGGGGAGGCAACAAAGCAAAGCCTAAAAGCCCAGACAGCTTCATGGGTAAATTCTACCAAACACTGAAAGAACTAATACCAATTCTTATCAAACTCGTCTCAAAAAGTAAAGAGAAGGGAATACTCCCAAACTCATTCTACGAGGTCAGCATTGCCCTGGTACCAAAAGACAGTACAGGCCAGATAAGAAAACTACAAGGATGGTTCAAATAGGCAAATCAATAAATATATCACATTAACAGAATAGAATGAAAGACAAATCATATGATCATCTCAACAGATGCAGGAAATGCATTTGGTAAAACTCAACACCATTCATGATAAAAATGCTCAATAAAAAAAGCTCAATGGGAAATTCCCTGGCAGTCCAGTGGTTAGGCCCCTGTGCTTTCATTGCTGCGGGTACTGATGCAATTCCTGGTCAGGGAACTAAGATTCCACAAGCTGTGTGGTACGGAAAAAGAAAAGAAAAAATTTCAACAAACTAGGTACAAGGAGGGAACACAAGATAATAAAGGTCATATATGACATACCCTTAGCTAACATCATACCCAAGAGTCAGTGAAAGGTTGAAAGCTTTCCCTCTAAAATCAGGAATAAGACAAAGATGCCCACTATCACCACTTCTGTTCAACACAATAGTGAAATTCCTAGCCTGTGCAATTAGACAAAAAATAAACAGCATACAGATCAGAAAGGAAGATGCAAAACTCTTTGCTGATGACATGATCTCATATACAGAAAATCCTGAAGACCCCACCAAAAAACTGGTAGAATAAATTCAGTAAGGTTTCAGAACACAAAATCAATACACAGAAATAAGTTGTGTTTCTATACACTGACAAAACATCTGAAAAAGAAAAAAGAAAGTCAAGACAAAAATAAGTGGAAAGATACTCTGTGTTCATGGATCAGAAGAGTCAGTATCATTAAAAAATGTCTATACTAGTTAAAGCCCTATCAAGATTCCAATGGCATTTTCCAAAGAAATAGAAAAAATAATCCTAGAATTTGTATGGAACCACAAAAAAGAAAAAAAATGAGAGCCCCAAAATAAACCCTCACAAATACGGTTAATAATATTTGACAAGGGAATCAAGAATACTCAATGGGAAAAGGACAGTATCTTCAATAAAAGGTATTGGGAAAATTGGATAACCATATGCAGAAGAATGAAACTAGGCTGTTATCTCATACCATTCACAAAAATTAACTTGAAATAGGTTAAGAACTTAAAAAGATCTTAAACTGTAAACTCCTAGAAGAAAACATAGGTAAAAAGCTCCTTGACAGCGGTTTTGGCAATGAATTTTTGGATAAGACATCAAAAGCAAGAGCAACAAAAGCAAAAATCAACACGTGGGACTACACTGAGCTAAAAAGCTTCTACACAAAAAACAATCCAGAGTGGAAAGGCAACACACAGAATGGGAGACAATATCTGCAAACCATATGTATCTGATAAAGGATTAATATCCAAAATATATAAGACACTCATACAATTCAATAGCAAAATTAATTAAAATTTGTAAAAATCTAATTAAAAAACCAGCAGAGGATTTGAATAGACATTTTCCCAAAGACATAAAAATGGCCAACAAGTACATGAAAAGATGTTCAATTGTCACAAGTTATCAGGGAAATACAAATCAAAACCACCTGTCAGATTGGCTAAAACAAAAAAGACAAGAGATAACAAGTGCGGGTGAGAGTGTAGAGAAAAAAGAACTCTTGTGCACCGCTGGTGGATTAAATTGGTGCAGCCACTACAGAAAACAGTAAAAAGGCTCCTCAAAAACTTCAAAACAGAACTATCACGTTATTCAGAAATTCTGCTTCTAGGTATGTATCCAAAAGAAATGAAAATAGGATCTCAGGTATCTGCACTCTGGTGTTCCTAATCTGCGTTATTCAGAATTGCCAAGGTATGAAAGAAACCTAAGTGTCCATCAACAGATAAATGTATAAAGAGGATGTGGTATACGGACTTCCCTGGTAGTTTAGTTGAGACTCTGTGCTTCCACTGCAGGGGGCATGGATTGGAACCTTGGCTGAGGAACTAAGATCCTGCATGCCATGTGGCACAGTCAAAAAGAAATTTTTAAAAAATGTGTGGTATACATACACAATGGAATATTGTGCAGCCATAAGAAGAAAATCTTACAATGTGTGACCACACAGATGGACTTTGAGGGCATTATGCTAAGTGAAATAAGTGAGACACAGAGAGACAAATACTAGATACTGTATGATCTCACTCACATGTACAATCTTAAAAAGCGAAACACAAAGAAACAGAATAGAACGGTGGTTGTCAGAGGCAGAGGGTGAGGAGAAAGGGGGTCAGTACCAGAGATCTCACACAGCATGGTGGCTAGCTACAGTTAGGGCCCTGCAGACAGTGGGGCCAACTGTCCCATCTGCCTGGTTCCTGGGACTCAGGACTTTAAACCAGGAAGGTCCTAGGCAGGTCAGGTGGAGGGGGTCACCCTAAATGAAGAGGAAAACTCCAAGAGGGACGTGTGGTCCACTCTCAGGTCTGCTGGGAACAAGCAAAAGCATCTGAGACGAGATTCAAGGTACATGTCAAACGAACCATAGATTTTTTTTTTTCCCCTTACAAATTCTACCACCCCCGCTGTCAAGTTACCTGCTGTTTTAGTTGTATTTCTTGTTGTTTCATTTGTTCATATTTGTGTCTTGATTCCGTTGCTTCTTTTAATAACTAGAAAACAGAAACATTCTGGCAAAATACTAATAGTAATTAAAAGATGACTACAAGGTCCAATATCCAGATAGTTGGGCTTTTTTAGCAAGAACCATGAGATGTTAGATCATGAAAAAGTTGATATTACTACATCTATGAATCAAATAATCTGTCACATCAATTGCTAAATACCTGTATCTTTGATTTGTTCCACTGTTAACATTCACAAATGTAGGAATACACTTTTATTCCTTAGAGAAAGTACCTATGAGGCCTAATAACAAGTTTATAAAACTCAGGGTTAAATTGTATTTTTTTAGATGAAAACAATTAGAAGTCTAACAGAAAATATGTCTAGCAGAAAATATGGGTGGGAATCTTGACATTATCTGGGTCATTCAGAAAGTCTCCCTGGAACTTCCCTGGCAGTGCAGTGGTTAAGACACTGTTCTTCCACCATGAGGAACACAGGTTTGATCCCTGGTCAGGGAACTAAGATCCCACATGCCACACAGTACGGAAAAAAGAAAAATTAGAAAGCCCTTCTGCTCCACGAGAGGCAAGATGAGGCAGAGTGAGAGGGTAGGGAGCAAAAACAATGAAATCAGAGAACTGGTTTCTGATCACTTTTTTTTTTTTTTTCAAGTGGGGGAGACTAATAGAATGGAAGCTTTAATTTATATACTTGAGTTTAAGAAAATTATATCATGAAATTACAATGTAGTAGGCAGCTGTAAAATTCAGTTCCTGAAGTAAAATGTCACACTTAGTCCATTAGTCTTGAAAAGTCTTTAAAAACAACCAGAAATACACGCATCATGTGTGCATGTATGACATTTCTACTCCAACTGGGGAAACGACAACTGTCTCTTCAATTATGCAGAGGATGGCACTGTCAGTTCATGTGAAAGTAGACGCTGTGCAAAAAATACATCTCTCTTAACCCTAGACTTGCACTCAGCATGACACGTTCTCATCATGAGGCCCCACTGGGATCCGAGTCTTCATATTTGGCTCACCTTGGGGCCTAAGGGACTTGAGTGAAAGCTGCATGGGACACTTTTCATTACTGTAACCACTTCTTCTGACTTTATTTTTTGGTTAAGCAGGTAAAGTTGAATTTGCATGTATTAAGTATATATACCCAATGAGATTCCACTGTACTCACAATTATTGACAGACAACATAATCTGAGTACATATTCTGGGAATAATGCTGAGTGATTAGGGTGTAGAGAATTCTGTTAAATTTTTATCAGAAAAGTATACTAGAATAAACAACTTCCCTAGTTTCAAGTTACCTGTTTGGAAACAAAATCTAACAGTATGTATCAATAGGACATCCATGTTTGTAAAACTTGCTATTAAAATGAATTCTCGAATATAATGTGCTAAATACTGGTATAATCCTTAAACTTGGTAGGCATTATCTAAAAAGTGAAATAAATATTCCAAACACAGAAAAGTACAATGAATACAGGTCTTTGTACTAAGTTGGTCTAATTCCTCCAGTGTATCTTCTGTATGTAAAGTTGAATACAAAGAAAAGGCTAATGCTTTCTAACACACGTGCCCTTTATAATCTAGAACAAAAAAATTAGCACCTAGTGCTACCTGAAACGCAGAATGGCTTTGGTCACAATTTTGGCCATCATTTCTTTTTTTAAGAAATAGCACTTACAAACTCTCGCTCTCTCTGATGTTTCTCATCAGCTTCTTTTATCAGCTGTGTCGTCTGCTGCAGTTTGGCGTCCACAAGTTGTTGCTGCAGTTCCTTATGCTTGAATACTTTATCAATGTGCTATGGGGAAAGGACAATTTCTTCCGTCACTTCATGAGAAGAGGGACAGAATGACAAGGACACATGAGACAAGTTACAAGACCTCACTTGTGAGGCTGCTCTTCCTGCCAGGGCTAACACCAGTGGGAGCCTGTCTGAGAGCTGTGCTGGCAGCAGCCTGTGCTCAACACGCCTCCCTCTGGAGATGGCCCATCGGCGCCTCAGTAGCTGCCCTGTACCTCCTATTTCAGCCCTAAGGTGAAAATGAAGCTCAAACTGTATCCAGAAAAAGATGGCTAAGGAGATCAAACTGTTAAACTCATCCATCATACACATAATTCCTGGATAGTTTTTTCTCCCCATTAAAATTTCCTGATTTCTCAGTTGGAGGCAGAATGCTGTTACAGGAGGAATGGCACCAATCAAATTCTCCCCTCTCTGGGGGGAGCCATACGAACAATGCAAAGTTGTAAATGCCAGTGCAATGGTGGTACTGTGTAAGGTGCTTGGTACCTGCCACTTACCAGATACATTTGGCAAAAGGTCATTATTATTTCCAGGTGAAAGTATTTAGTGGTTATTTATGTATGATAAAGTCATCAGAACATCTCTCTCTGACCAAGGAAAGAACATTCAATAATACTTGAATAAGGCTCACAGTAATGTGATTTAAATATACATAGCTTGCAGATTTTCTATATCATTGTCATATTAAACAACAAAACTAAAAGAATAATTTTAAGAAAAGTGAGAGTTTTATAATCCTATAGAAAGTTTATTCTCTAGGACAAAAAATGTTTCTTAAATAAACACACTAAGAACTTAAAAAAAGAAAAGGAAATCTTTAGAGATTTGAGACACATCAACCATAAAACAGATGGGTTTTATTTGGATCTTGATTCAAATAGCTTGTTTCTCTTTTTTTAAAAAAGGATGGAGACAACCAAAAAAATTTAAATGATGACTAGATTTTAATATTATATAAATAAATTTTTTAGGTGTGAATATAGTATGCTGGAGAAGGCAATGGCACCCCACTCCAGTATTCTTGCCTGGAAAATCCCATGGATGGAGGACCCTGGTAGGCTGCAGTCCATGGGGTCACTAAGAGTCGGACACGACTGAGCGATTTCACTTTAACTTTTCACTTTCATGCATTGGAAAAGGAAATGGCAACCCACTCCAGTGTTCTTGCCTGGAGAATCCCAGGGACGGGGAGCCTGGTGGGCTGCCATCTATGGAGTCACACAGAGTTGGACACGACTGAAGCGACTTAGCAGCAGCAGCAGCAGTATAGTATGCTAGTCACACCTAAAAACAAATCCCTCATCTTGATGAGGTCCACCCTCAAAATATACATGAATGGACTGATACCTTGGATTTGCTTCATAATAACCCAGGAGGAAGTGATGGGAATATAGCTGAAACTATAGTTTCATCTGCTAACACCAGGTGATAACAGTCTCTACTCTTCTTTGTAATTTTCCATAATGATAAGAATAAAAAAGGTAAGCAAAAAGCATCGAAAGTGATAGAAAACCTTTTTAAAAACTAAGTTTTTGAAGGGCCATATGTAAAACTCTAAATTAATAGAATCTAAAATTTGCCTTGAAAATTGGATAAAATAACCCAAAGAGATGCCACAATCTGTTTTTAAAATCAGGTCTTTTAATCTATCTGTGTAAGTGATACAACACACATAAGAGAACAATGTTTTACTAACTTAAAAGGCAGGGTATCGTTCATTTAAAAAACCTAACCCTTTATTCCTACCCATTTGACCTCTAAAAGGGAGGAATTTTAAAAAGCACATGATCATCTATTTGCATTTAATCTAGACACCATACCCAGACTTCCCAACTAGCTTGTACAAGTCTTAGTTTGGAGGCCAGCGACCAAGATAAGCAGCCAGAGATTCTTCCAGTAAATTTTTTACTTCAACTAGGTGTAAAAAGGTTTAGAAACAGGTTCTTTTTTTCCTCCCCCAAATGGTATAAAACCCCCATTAAAAAAAAATTGAAACACAGGTATAATGCAATGGTGCTTAGTCACTTAGTCATGTCCGACTCTTTGTGACCCCATGGACTGTGGCCCGCCAGCTCCGCTGTCCATGGGGATTCTCCAGGCAAGAAAACTGGAGTGGGTTGCCATTTCCTTCTCCAGGATGCAATGGTAGTGTAGACCTTATAGATTATTACAGATGTCTAAAATACAGCATATTTGGGGGCCAGGTATTTACTCATTTTTAGTCTAGATAAGGGGGGTGGGAATCTATGCCCAAGTCATAATCTTCCAGAATCACATGGAAGACAAGTTGTGCTTAATACTGTCTCCAAGAAATTGCTTCACAGACCCAAATCCAGTGATTTCTGGGCCATCCCTAAGAATCCTGCGAGGAAAGGATTCCACTACACGTGCATAAAGGTTCTAAAACACCCCAGAATGAGTGCTTCAGTGAATGGTTCTGGTTCATCGTGACAGGGGACAGTCCCCGCTAGCGTCGCCTAAACACCTGGTCGCCCCTACCTCCTCCCGCAGCGCGTACTGCTCAATGAGCTTCTTCAGCTTCTCGCCCAGCTCGATGTTCTCCTGGCGGAGCTTGGCGTTGTGCATGTCATGTTGCTCCAGCTGGGCCTGGATTTCATTCAAAGTGATTTGGAAGTGTGCAGTGGCTTCTTTTCGTCTTTCTTCCTCCTCTCTGGCCTGCTGCATATTTTCTTCCTTATTACCCCAAAAAATTTCTGTTAATGGTACAGACCTAGACATAAGATGCTCACAAAAGACACTGCTGCCATGGGGGTTCACTGCTTGCTGCCCTGGAGTGGTGCTTCTAAACTGGAATTCCTTCCCTTTATTTACGACTGGAAGGCTCTCATTTGAAAGCAACCAGGTTCTCCTAAACAGATAATCAGAGACACAGGCTGCCCCGCTCTAAAGTGCTCTGTGGCCATCTAAAGCCCACCGTGCTGAGACGAAGGAGCTTCCCCAGGCAGCCAGCTACCTCCACGCAGGCTTCCCAAATACCTGCTCTCACTGGTCTCACAGGGCAGCATCTCAAATCAGCCTGAAGAGGGAAATCCCTTCTTGCACCTTATTTTCGGGGTTATCCCTTCTACTCCCTAGACAGCAAGGGGCAAAAGGAACATGTATCTTAAAAGCTTAGTCCCAACTCTTGCTGAGATACAAGTGCTAAGAGACCTTTAGGTGTCTACAGCATTATCAGTCCAATCAAAGTGAATTTGCTGCTATGGGGAAAATACTACCTAGTTTCATGAACAATGAAATCCAAGGATTCAAAAACAAAGAAAAACTAACGGCTTCCCCATCAGGTGAAGGTCCATTTCCTGAGGGTTCCTATTCCTGTGTTCTAGGACCTTGGGTGTCTGGCGTGCTGGGGGAGTCTGATGAGCGATCCCGCTCAGTCACATGAGGACAGGCCCACCTGCATCCCTGCCCCTTTCTCTTCTTCCCTTATTGGTACCAACTACCTTTTGGGTACCCACTGCCTCATCTTTTAATCAACCAAGGAATAAGTGTTCTTCTACTTGTCAATGGGGAGCTGGAATGGGCAAGGGCAGCTGGCAATGCAGCCAGTGAACAGCCCTTGAGGAGCTCAATGGGGCCTTTCCCTTCCCTCAAGTCTGCTCCTACTCATTTCGGTCCACATTTCACACATGCTAAAAAATGACTTCAGTGCTCAGCCAGAAACTGAAAATTTGAGCTTTCTAAGCCATGGCTCTTAGCAGGAAAGCTGTGGTCTAAACATCAACCTCATCTATATTCTCCATGAGCAAGTACGAGGTGTGGTAAGAAGCATCAGGCCAAGCAAAATAGAATGGCGGCTGTCTCCAAGGAGACACAAGGATTAAGTTCAAATAGATACACGGTGACTATAAATTCAGCTAAGTCAGTCTCTCCTGAAAAACAGAAAAAGGAACCAACTCACCTTTAACGTCTTATTGTGACGCTGAAGTTCCCTGCAAAGAGACTCGAGCTTGCTTCTTGCCAAGATAGCCTTGCTGTGTTCACTCTGCAAATGAACTTTCTCTTTCATGATCTGGGCTTGCTTCTTCTGCAGAATCTTCATTTGCTTCTGAACGTTCCTGCTCTCCTCCAGCTAAAATTAACAAGCACTTTACATTTAGGAAATACAGTGAAAACCTTTGAGTGATGGCTGGAAGAATTACAGTAAGAACCATGGAATACATTTCCCAAAACCCACAGTATTGTAGTGTAATATTTTATTTAAATTGTTTCGTGCTATGCTATGGTAAGAAAGTAAGCAAATGATTTAGCGTAGGAGAAAAACAATCTTCAGTCCTTCACTTATTTATTAAAAACAAAAAATGATGTTTTGGACAGCTTTTCAGGAATCAACACCATAATGTTTTACTTTCTTGAAAAACACACTCAAGCTACTTTATTAAACTGATCCTCCAAATTAAGAACTTAATAAGCAGCAATCAGTGTTCCTTGCAAGTGGGAGGGGAATCACTCTCCTCCCACTTGTAGGTTTGGAGCAAATGTGTCTGTTTCAAGGTTAAACCAACACTAACAGATAAGATGGCAGCTTTACTGACCTATCACTGAAGAAGGAAAGGATGCTGAGTCACTATTTCAAGAGCAAGAGCGACACCTTGTGGCCTCTCAAAACACCAAGCATCCTTGCAAGCGAGATGCTTACAGCTATTAAAGACACCTTTATGGAAATTCCCGCCAGAAAATAATTTTTTGTAAAATACCCTCATAATCTTACTCAGGAGATGGGGGGCGGCAGGATCTGCACACACTATCAATAACTCCACTGAGAACTGGAACTCCCCTTGGCCTCCCCCATTCAAGGTAACCACAATCCTGAATCCTGGGGTCCCTTCCTTTGCTATTCCTGGTATTTTATGTCATCCGTGCGGTGTCCTAAAAGAACTTGTTTTGATTTTAGTTTTTTTGACTTTATTTGCTACTGCAACCAAGAAACCCCATTTTAAAATTTTCTTTAAATGAATTCAAGCTTAAATGGCCACATGTGGCTAGTGGCTACTGTTTCGGACAGCACAGCTACAGATTACACTGCCAGGACTCATCTCGCTCCTTTGCGTGTAGCTACAGAGCAGGGACCAGCAAACAAACTCTGTAAGTGGCCACAAAGGAAATATTTTAGGCTTTGCCTGTTTTGCTGTCGTTGTCTTTTAAACAGCATTTAACCCATTCTTAGCTTGTGGGCAGTACAAAAACAAGCCTTGCAGGCTTTGGCCCACAGGTTACATAATATTTCACTTAAAAAAAAAAATACAGCACACAACACACTTTGTTGACCCAGTCTCTTGTCAGTAGGCATTTGGGTGGTTTCCAGGTGCCATTACAATTTGCACGTTCTCACACGTGTGCTTCCTGGTGTAATACACGCCACGCAAGAATTTCTTCTGGGTACGAACCTAGAACTAGGGTTTTGGGGAAATGATTTCTAAATGTTCTGTTGCACATGACAAGGACACAGCTTTCCCGAGCAGCAGGCACATTTACTCCCCCACCAGCAACTTATAAGAGATCAAATAGATGTACTTCTTCTCTAAAACATCAATCACCTTTCTTCATTTATGCCACTTATAATGGACACAAAGTAGCATCTCGCTGTGGCTTCGATTTGCATTTCTGAGTATTCATAAGGTCAAATATCCCTCGTATATTTATGTACCTTTATGTTAAGATATCTTCACATCTTGATGTTTTTCCACTTCTATGAAATACCTCTTACACGTGTCTGGCCCAGTTTTCCACTGGGCTGATTGTCTGTATCATATTCATTTGTAGATTTTCCCTAGCTATTCCTGACATAGAATCTTCTGTTGGTTATTATTTGTTGAAAATATGTTCTCCCCAGTTTGTGATGTGTCTTCTCCCTCTCTTTTAAAGTGTCTTCTGATGAAGAGAAAGTCTTAATTTCAATAGAGCCAATTTCTGAGATGTTGTCTCCAGTAGTGCTTTTTGTGTCATAAAAAATGCTCCTCTTAATCCAAGTTTGGTAAAATATTTGTCTGTTAATGTATTTAAATAAACCTAAACAATATCTAAAATTTTAGGTTCTTAATCCATTTGGAATTCATCACTGCATATGGTGTTTAAGGATCTAATTTCATTTTTTTTCCACATAAGGATATCCAGTTTTTAAGCTCCATTAATTTCTGAAGGATGGTATAATTCTCCTTAAATGCAACTATAGTTTATATAAGATGCTCTTCAAAATCCCCAAGGGGTGTTTTTTCCCATGGAACTAATAAGCTTCTAAGAATCTAAAATTTTATAGAAGTAAAGTGTCAAGAATATCCAAGACACTTCTGATGAAAAGAAGATATACCTACCCAACCAGGTAATCAAGATTTATTATTATGCTATAATAATGTACACAACTAAGGAACGGGAAAGAACAACACCATTATGTACTTAAGGACCATGTTACAGGACCCACACTTGGCCAGTGAAATGTGGTGATTTCATAAACCCATGTTATCCGGTGAACGTGGCAGCCACAAGCGCCAGTGATGTCAGATGAAGCTGTGACAAAAACGACAGAGGACTGTGATGGCAAAATGGAAGTTTCTGGAGTAATCCTTGGGAAGAAGGCTACTCCCTCGATGGTCTCACTGCTGTATAATCTATATGCTCTACCTTCTTTTAAAAAATGAGTTTTGTATCAAGAAACAAAGCTTGATAACATTTTTTGAAAACAGCACACATTTCGTCCTTCATATGTTCGGCACAAATCTAAATCAAAGAGAGGTTGCTCACTGAGCAACATCCCAAATGTACGTACGTGTCACATCCCAAAATGAATGTAGCCATTACTGGTGCTTTTAAAAAAGTAACCATGCCACACCACACACACACACACACACACACACACAAAACAAATGCCACGAAGAAAACAACTTAGACCCTTGCTACTTAGCAGTGCTATCCAAGAAGCTGAAAGCACCATCATCAACCTCACGTGGGAGCCTGTTAAAATGCAGACTCTCAGGCTCCAGAGAATAACAATGTGCTTTTGAACAACCAAAGTCCCAACATCTGTGTGAGCCTCGGAAGGACTGCTGAGACCACCATCTGCCCCTTCTGCTAATCCACGTGTGGCTGTCTGCTGTTGTCCCAACACTGGGTCAAGCAGCTGATCTGCTATGTTGCTTTTTTCTCTTTTCCCTTGTCTTCTTTTTCCACCACTTCTCACACAATTCTCTTCATGTGGATAAAACCAACAGGACTGTCTTCCACAACCAATGTTCCTGAAGCCAGCAATCTGACCTCCTTGTGTTTTCTGCACTCTTCACACCTGTGAATGTTCTGGGCTCTTTTTATTGATGCGTGGGGCTTCCCACTGCTCCAAACAGAAGGTGCCAGACTGCTGAATGCCAGCTAAGTGGAGGCATACAGACTCATTTGTAAATAAATACACCTGTAATTCTTTGAGCAATAATTCATTTTCAAAGCTGGTCACTGACACAAAGTAGTGTTTACAACATGGAATAACTGCCTTAACAACAGATGAAAATGTATAAAAATTGTCTGTGATAATTCACCTAAGTATTTCACAAAAGATAGTAATTTAGCATATTAGAACCACTCATTCTAAAAGTTTCCAACAGCTCTTACTTCAAAGGGCTTTATGGCTTTCCTATTCCTCAACTTAAAAAGGACAGCAGAGTTTCCATATTGAGAGTGCTTTCATAATTTTACAAAGGGAATTAATGTGACTTAAAATAACATAGGGGCAGAACAAATGAGGTTAATTTCTTTGAAAGATGGAAAAAGGAATGCCTGGCACATAGTGGATGCTAAATAAATATTTCCGAGACACAGTATTGTTTTAGTAGACTCTCACCTAACTCACAATTATTTCAATCCCAATGGTTAAGAGCCTTTATCTCTAGAATTCCCTTGGAAAAAGTTAAATACAGGAACCACTACCCTCCAATGACTGGCATTTAAAATATCACAACACAGGAATGGAAAGGTAGACTTAGAAATACTCTAAGATTGAGTTTCAAAAAAAAAAATCTATGCTGTATCTATAGCATTATAATGCTCTATAAATGTGTTATCTTATAAAATGAAGTCATAGAAGCAAAAAAAGAAAAGCCACAAGAAATCAGATTCTCTTCAATTATGGAGTAAAATACAATTTTACATTTAAAGCTATGTCAAAATCATTTTAAAAAGCTTATCAAGCACATACACATTTTGCTATATTTTATATGGGCCTCACCCCTTTGATTCAATACTCACAAGATCAGCATATTTCTTACAGAGAGCTGCCAGCTTCTCTTCTGGAGTTGAAAGAGTGTTTAGGGCTTGCATCAATAATAAGACTTCTTTTCCTGGTGATTAAAAAAATAAGAAAGAAGTCCCAGAAGAATGTGATCAAATCTAACCTGTTAATTCTAAGTAGCACTTCCTATGTTCTGACATCCAGAGTAAAATAATTTATGCCCATAGCTAGAAATAAGAGATTTACTAGCTAAATTAAGAAAGCTATTTTTAAAATCTGGATCAGCAGGCACCCCTTCCTCCCCATCTCTACCCCAAATTTCTCCACTCAATAACACTGTGAGCTATCTGTGAAAAGAACGTGCTGAAGGCTTAAAAATTCCCTTAATTACTGATATCCAAGTTAAGACAAAGGGCAAGTTACAAAGGGCAAAATATTTTTAAAAGCTTCCTCCTGACCAAGTACGAATACAGAAGGAAGTTCAAAGGGAATTTTGGCTGGTACTCTCTGCCTATCTAAGACGCTCATAATCACTGGTGACACAGATCTTTTCCTTTGAGCAATTTAAATAACTTCTCATGACTTAGCAAGCATGTTCCATGTGTTAACCAAATTTAGTATTAAAAAAAAAAAAAAAAGGATGTCAAGATGGCACTTCCCTTGGGAAAAAGAGCTGAACACAGTATTATTTTAAGGACTCTGGCAGGGAGAAGCAGGTGGCTGAGATAGGAGGGAACAAATGGTGTTTTAAAATAAGTGATACATTTTATTTCTTCAGCTGGGTAGTAGGTACCATTTTTATTTTTTTAAATGTTCACTCTTTCTGAAGGGTATTTCATTAAAAATACGTATGTGGGGGACTTGCCTGGTGGTCCAGTGGTTAAGACTCCATGCTTCTACTGTAGGGGGTAGGGGTTCAATCCCTGGTTGGGGAACTAAGGCCATGTAGTGTGGTGAAAAAATATATTATGTATATTGAACATGACTTTGGTATATACGGTGTACAGATTGCTATGATGAAAACAAGCAGGCTAACTTCAAAACAGAATGCTTTCCTGTCCACAGAAAATTTGAGTAATAAATCCTTTCTCACTTGGCCCAAGATCAGTAAGAATTTTTAAAGAAATGACTAAATATGATCATTGAATACAATTAGAAATAATAAGGTAACCTGCAATTTTTATGAAAATTCACTGTTTTTTTCTGAGATACAATTGACAGACCATAAAATTCACCCTTTTAAAGTGAACAATTGAGGATTATCACAAAGTTGTACAACTATCACCACTGTCTAACTTTAGAACATGCTCATCACCACAAAAAGAAATCCCATGCCAGTGAGCAGTCACTCCCCAGGCTCCCTCCTCCAGGCCCCTGTTAGCTACTACTCTACTTTCTGTTTCTGTGGATTTGCCAATTCTAGATATTTCATATGAAGTGCAACTGTGTAATTTTTGGCCATTTGTGTCTGTTTGCTTTCTCTTATTATCTTCAAGGTTCACCCACCTGCATATCAGGATACATTCCTTTCTATGGCTGAGCACTCAAGCACTCCAAAATACGATTTTGTGTGCACACGTTTTCAACTCTCTTGGAAATATAACCAGAGGTAGAACTGCTGTGTCATATGGTAACATGATATGTAACTTTCTAAGACTCCTGCTTTTACACATTTAACTGGGGTGGCTGATTTTGAAGAAATTTGTCTTGTTTGCAAGGAATTAAGATTTTTTTCATATTTCTACAAATTTTTAAGTTCTCCAAGTTAACAAAAAATGGATTTAATAAGGAAGATCATTCCAACTCAACATATAGAAAACCAAACAAATAAAACACTGTTATCTCAGGTAGAACAAGTATGAAAAACTTAGGAACAACCAGTAACCTTAAAATAAAAGGGAAAATCAGATTTCCTAATGAGATTTACCATACCACAATCTTAGTCCTAAATCTCAAACACAACAGGAAAAAGAAAACATATTCTTGAAAACCCAGTCTTCACCCACTTCCTGAACTATACATCTCTAAAGTTTTGTGACTAGGTTTGAAATAAAATGATCAAATAAATCTATAGTTTTCACAGTAAATTTTGGTCAGACTACATTAAAGATGCAAACAAGGCAAGTCAAATACTACTTCTGGGTGGGAACTCTCTGGTGGTTCAGTGGTTATGACTCTCCACTTGCACTGCTAAGGGCATAAGTTCAACCCCTGGTGGGGGAACTAACATCCTACAAGCAAGGCAGCATGACCCCCCTGACCCCTCCACCCAAAAATACTACTTCTGTCAAGTTGTCCCCCAGATTTCCTCCACGAAAGCCCATTCCTGACTACCCAGAGAGAAGTAATTCCTCCTCTGCTACCTTGGCCCCTACATGCCACTGCAGCAACAGGCCACCTGCCTCGCTGAGAATGACCGAAGTGTAGCTGAGCAGCATCACTCTCGACACTGCCGTGTTTATCCATCAGTGCCTGTGCTGCTGGAAACACAGGTCAAAGGAGCAACATGTGAAGCGTGCAAGCCCCAAGCAGAGGCGATGAGGCCATTACCTAAGGCTTTGTCTTTGCTCCTGCTGCACTCTGAATCCTGCTGGCCATCAGGGGGATCTGTTCGAGCCTCTCGCCCGGGAATTTCCTCCCGTGACTCCCGTGTGCAGTACGCCGGGCTCACCAAACTCCTGCCCTTTGTTATAAAGTCACTGCGTGCATCCTCTTCCAAGGAATGCTTGTTACTTGTACTACCACAGTGTGAGTCTTGATGTTGAAGAATATCATTGGACTGAGAGTTATGCAGCATGTCCGCTTTCACCCCAAGCCCGCACATTCCAGCTTCTTCCATTGTGCCAATCACAAACTAGAGGGAAGGGAGAGGAGAAAAAAAGATGGGAGAGGGGGAGTAAATTAAATGTAATCAGTGTTTACAATCAATTACACACCACAGGTTGACAGCTTTTTTCTTTCTTAGTCATTTGTAAAATTGATGTAAATATGGTAGTTTCTAAGCTTCTATGCTGCTACTGCTAAGTCACTTCAGTCGTGTCCGACTCTGTGCGACCCCAGAGACGGCAGCCCACCAGGCTCCCCGGTCCCTGGGATTCTCCAGGCAAGAACACTGGAGTGGGTTGCCATTTCCTTCTCTAATACATGAAAGTGGAAAGTGAAAGTGAAGTCGCTCAGTCGGGTCTGACTCTTAGCGACCCCATGGACTGCAGCCCACCAGGCTCCTCTGCCCATGGGATTTTCCGGGCAAGAGTACTGGAGTGGGGTGCCATTGCCTTCTCCCAAGCTTCTATGAGAGGTGACCTAACTGTAAAGAGTAAGAAAATACAAGTTAAGATGGCCAAAAAGCACATGAAAAGATGCTCAACAACACTAACTGATTAGAGTAACATCAAAACCACAATGAGGTACCACTTCACATCAGTCAGAATGGCCATCATCAAAAAATCTGCAAACAATACATGCTGGAGAAAGTGAAAGTGAAAGTCACTTAGTCGTGTCTGACTCTTAGCGACCCTATGGACTATACAGTTCCTGAAATTCTCCAGGCCAGAATACTGGAGTGGGTAGCCTTTCACTTCTGCAGGGGATCTTCCCAACCCAGGGATCAAACCCAGGTCTCCCGCATTGCAAGTGGGTTCTTTACCAGCTGAGCCACCAGGGAAGCCCACACATGCTAGAGAGGGTGTAGAGAAGAGGGAGTCCTCCTACACTGTTGGTGGGAATGCAAACTGGCACAGCCACTATGGAGAACAGCATGGAGGTTCCTTAAGAAACTAAAACAGAGCTACCATATGATCTAACAATCCCACTGCTGGGACTATATCCAGAGAAAACCATAATTTGAAAAGATACATGCACCACGATGTTCGATGCAGCACTATTTAAATAGCCAAGACACAGAAGCACCTAAAAGTCTGTCAACAGCGGAATGGGTAAAGAAGACGTTGTATGTATATATACACTGGAATATTAACCATAAAAAAAAAGAATGAAATATGCCAACTGCAGCAACATGGATGGACCTAGAGAATGTCATACTGAGTGAAGTCAGTCAGACACGGAAAGACAAATATAACATGATATCGCTTATATGTGGGATTTAAAAAATGGGTACCAGTGAACTTATTCACAAAACAGAAGTAGAGTCACAGATGTTGAAAACAAACTTATGGTTACGAGCAGGAAAAGGGAGAGGAAGATAAACTGGGAGTTTGGGATTGACATATACATGCTACTAAATATAAAATAGATAAAAAAGGACCCACTGTATAGCACAGAGAACTCTAACTCTATTCAATACTCTGTAATGACCTATATGAAAAAGAATCGAAGATAAAGAGTGGAGATATATATATATATATAAATATATATAAAACTGATTCACTTTGCTGTACACCTGAAACTAACATAATATTGTAAATCAACTACACTCCAATAAAAATAAAAGTAAAATAAAATTAAAGTTAAAACAAATCATACAACTGAGTGGTATCAAAGGAAACAAGAAATGCCATTTAGTTGTACATCTAAACTTATTTCACACACACAAAATAAACTTACTTCCTTATAAAAATTCACCACTTAAAATAATTAGTACCTTAAAAGACATGAAATTATCCCAAGTTAATGAGTGTTCTTTTCTCAGGTCTTAGCCTCTAGGACACATACAGTAGAGACGGCTCACTGACTGTCCAGCAGTAACCCAGGCGCCTCCAAAATCCTGCACAGCCAGGACGGCTGGTCGAGCGCTCAGAATGGCCGACATTTCACAGCCCCTTTCGCATGACTCTCATTCGAAGTTCCCATCAATAAAACGTGAGCCAGAGGAATGACTTTGCCTTCTGCAACAAAACTTTTCTTCTGAGAAGCACACATTCTTTCTCCCCCATCTCCTTCCCACTCTGGCTGGACAGAGGTCTCCAAAACCCTAAGAGACGGCAGAGCCATAGGGTGAAAGCAGCTGGGGCCCCTAAGCCTACACACATAAAGCCACCCTTCTTACCAAGAACACCCACACTGGACTACTAAATGAGAAAGCAAATACCTTGCTCTCTTCAAAGTCACAGACATTGTGAGAATTAGGTGTTAAGCAGCTCCCCCTGCTCTAACAGACAGCATGCATGGGAGAGCAGGCTTCATTCTAGTATTTTATTCTCCACCAGTACTTTAAACTTACTTTCTCTTCTATCATCCTGGCCAACCCATTTACTCATGGGGGAGGTGGTGGTTTTCTCCTTTTTAACACTACTTGGTCATGTGATGGGGCACAAATTTAAATTGTGTACATTTCCTCTCTGCATAAAAGACAGCCTCTTCCTTTTCTGAAGAACATTAATGGGGAGGTGGCTAATACCTTTCTATTATCACAAGTGGACAAACGCTGCATTACAAAGTTAAGAGAACAGAGATTTACTATTTCAAATTATTCAATAGTATTCAATTGAAGAAATGAAGATAATTTTTAAAGAAGATAATTTAAAGTATCAAAGTAGCAGGGAATTGAGAGGTTATAGGAACTAAATTCTTATCTTTTATAGTTGAATGTTGATAAATCAAGAACTCTGCTTTTGCAAGAATAAACTGGTGCAGCCACTTTTAAAACCTCTTTCGCAATATGGCTACCTTCCAACTCAGTTAATTCTACCCCAAGGATTTTACCCTAGTATGTACAGATGTGCAGCCAAAGGCCAAGAATCTTAAAAGCTGTACTATTTGTAATTGCCCCCAATGAAATCAACCCAAATTTCTATCAACAGAAGAATGGCTGCATTGTAGTGTGTTCATACCATCCACCAAAGAGAACCAAGTACTGCTAGATGCAACAACAGGGATGCGTCTCACAGAAAACATGCTACAGGAAACCGTTTACATATAAGGTTCCCAAACAGGAAAGCCAGTCATTGGCGCTAGAAATCAAGGCAGTGTTGACCGCTGACTGCAGGGGCTTCTGAGGCGCTCAGTAACAGCTAGATGGAGTAACACAGATGTTCACTTGGCGAAAATTCGTTAAGGCTAAGCTTTTACAATGTGTATACTTTTCTGAATGTATGTTTTACCTCAATAAGGTTTATTTTGAAAGCTTCAATTTACATATTAAACAGGAATCAGAAAAGCAATACAAGTCTAATCTCTCTCCCCAGAGGAAAATATTTCTGTTTAGGGTGAGGGTTCCAATTTCTCCACATCTTCATCAATACTTGTTATTGTCTGTCATTTTGATTACAGCCATGGTATTTGGTGTGACGGTATCTCACCTAATGACTAGTGATGTTGAGAACCTTTTCATATGCTTATTGACCATTTGTATACCTCTTCTGGAAAAACATTTATCCAGCTCCTTTGCCCATTTTTTAATTTGGGTTATTTGTTATTTTATAATTGAGTTATAAGAGTTCTTCATACACACCTAGATACAAGTCTCCTATCATATGTATGATTTGCAAATATTTTCTCTTATTGCTGTCCTTCATTCTCCCAATTTTGGAGAAAACTCACAGTATATTCATCAACCTATTTCAAAATGTCATAGGAAATTTAACTAAAAGTTACTCTGGAATTCAGATTAAAAGCATATAGGTCAATTATGACTACCACAGACAGGAAAAAAAAAAAAGTTTAGAAAGGCCAAAATGTTCAACTAACTCAAATTAACAGCTGGTGGCACCGAGCATAAATAAGGATATTAAATTAATCTGTATAGTGCACAGCCATTACATCTCATGTTATCCTTCTAATATTATTTCATCATTCCCTATTTTTAGTTAACACTATCTTTTTGTCTTTCCAGATACTCCTTTCACCTCTACACTCCTGTCACACATATTATGTTATCACTTATTTGGTATGTCCATGCTCCTAGATAATGGCAACTTATGTATAAAAGGTGCTCAAGTACCACCTAAGTGGAAAACACAGGGGTCAAATGGCTACTGAAAACAAACCATGGGAAGCGTCTAAGTGCTACCACACTAGTTTGAGAAAATATCACTATTACTATTTTGTCATTAGAAGCAAGACAGTATTACATTTCCATTCTCTCCTGTACAATTAATTTTGATTTACTCTTAACATTTGCTAATGAAAGACACTCTGGCTCTATAAAATTTTGGTTTATGAATAAGTCCAGTTCCAGCTTGATTATCTTGATTATTAACAGTGTACAAGTACTCTTGATACAGCAGGCCCCAACTTTTCCTACTTGAGGTTCTGCACTGGACCATTTGATATGAAGCAAATTCTTAGGGCCAATAAGTTCATTTAAATTGTAAATGATTTCTCAGTCTTCATCTCCTTAAGCACAGAATTCTATATCACACAGCCTACTCTGCCCTTTCTGACAACCATTCTGGACATCTTTGCTTGGAGCAGCAACAGCTAACACTTATTCAGCAAATACTACAGCCAGGCACTATGGTATGCACTTTCTGTACTCCCTAATTTAATCCTCACAACTATGCTGAGACAGTTACCATTATTATCTCTGCTTTACACATGCGCAAACTGTGGCATGGTAATGTTAAGTATCCTGCCAAAGTTAAAGTGAAAGTGAAGTTGCCCAGTCATCTCCGACCCTTTGCAACCCTGTGGACTGTAGCCCACCAGGCTCCTCCGTCCATGGGATTCTCCAGGCAAGAATACTGGAGTGGGTCACCATTTCATCCTGCCAAAGGTCATAGTAAATTGCAGGGCAAAGATCTGAACCCTGGCCATCTAACTTGAGTCCATGCTCTTAACCACAGCAACATACTGCTTTCTGACGAGCCTATGTGTACTGTACAAGCATCCACGCCCTGCCTGACCTTCTAGTAAATATACAGCAGTCTATTTAACAATGGGGAGAGATGCTCCCAAAGTTTACATATAAAAAGAAATTACAAAACAGCATGTACCATGTATTATGTATATATACATACACACGTAGAAAGCACTGGGAGGAAATACATCTAGAAACAGATGGTTTGGGGAATTCCCTGCGGTCCAATGGTTAGGACCTACACTTTCACTGCTGAGTGCTTGGGTTCAATCCCTGGTCGGGGAACAAAGATGTCCTGGGCCACATGGCATGGCCCAATAATAATAATAATAAAAGTTTAAAACTTTCACTTGGGACTTCCCTGGTGGTCCAATGCTAAGACTCCACGCTCCCAAAGCAGGGGGCCCCGGGTTCAAGCCCTGGTCAGGGGACTAGATTCCACATGCCACAACTAAGAGTTTGCCTGTAGCAACTAAAGATCCTGCATTATGCAACTAACAGACATGGCAAAGCCAAGTAAATAAATAAAAACTTAAAAAAACCACCCACAACAACTTTCACTTCTGCTCCTTCAAATATTGTTGAAGTTAAAGAACCATATTTCTTTGGCTTATTTTGTTTCAATGTTTTTAATGATGGCTGTTCTTTTACTAAGACCAGTCTGAAGGAAAAACAAAAAAGCTAACACCCACATTCGCTTCCTAATTATTTCAAGTACCATCTGCTCAAACCAGCTTGAATGCCTTCGGCCAGTGCCAGGCACGTGCTGAGTGCAGACACTTGGTCCTGGCCGGTCCTGCCCATGAGGGTTGGGTGGCCGCAGGAGGCGCAGGAGGAAAAGGCTGCATGCACAGATGCATTTCCTCACCCCTGGCAGAAATCTTGAGCTCACCTCTGGTCCCCAGAGTCTTGAGAAACTTCTCAAGTAGGTAACGGGAACCTTCAGAACTTACAAGCCCCAATAGAGAGGTGGGCCTCACTATTTCCAGACAAGGAAAATGAGACTCAGTGAGTCTTGCCCAAGATCATCTTCAGGTCAGTAAAAGGGGATGGGAAAACTCAAAACCAGGTCTGTCAAACTCAAGAGCCTATGTTCTCACCATCACACTGCTCCCCTCCCTTTACACATAAGCCTTGGAAAATAAAAGTTCAAAGTCAAACATGCAGTTACAAAAGAAATCTAAGACATTAAGCATCTTAAAAAAAAATCTAGCATGCTAGATATACCAGCATGAATTTAGGAAAACACTGGGAAAGGGCTGGAATTTTTAGTAGTAACTAACTCTGGGATTTAGGGAGGCGAGACAATACTAATTTGGGGGTAGAGATATCTTTAAATACTTTCAAGTGATTGTATTTAAGACACTGAGAGGTTTTCCTAAAACTTTTTTGTCTTAGGATTAAACTAAATTATCTCTAAAAATATCTTCAACCCTATGTTTCTAATAATTTCGTCTAGGAGTCATCCACTACGAAGAAGGAACGTGAAGACAGAGCACACGCCTGCCTGGCCACAAGGTGAGGAAAGAAGCCACAGACACCAGGCACTTCCCACTCTCAGCATGGCCGAGACACGCCTTCTTTGGTTTTGAAAATACAAACCTCTTTCCTAAGTTTCCTGTATTTTGAAAGGCTTTTTCCAAATACAAATTTTTACAAACAAATCTATTATAAAACTTCCATTTTCATATGTGGTTTTTTTTTTTTTTATACTATTTCTTTAAACGGATGGAGTTGGTAGATTCATGCACTTTTGAAATTAGAAAAGTGGCAGGAGATCTAAATAGACATTTCTCCAAAGACATACAAATAGCTAAAAGGCACACAAAAAGATGCTCAACATGGTTAATTGTCAGAGAAATGCAAATCAAAACCACAATGAGGTATCATCACACACCAGTCAGAATGGTCATCATCCAAAAGTCTACGAAAAATAAATGCTGGAGAGGGTATGGAGAAAAGGGAACCCTCTTGCATGGATTATGGGAATGTAAATTGATACAGCCACTATGGAGATTCCTTAAAAAACTAGGAATAAAACTACCATATGACCCAACAATCCCACTCTTGGGGATATACCTTGAGGAAACCGTAACTGAAAGAGACACGTGTACCCCAACATTCACTGCAGCACTATTTACAATAGCTAGGACATGGAAGCAGCCTAGATGTCCATCTGCAGATGAATAAAGAAGTCGAATATTACACAGCCATAAAAAGAAATGCATTTGAATCCGTTTTAATGAGGTGTGAGAACCTAGGGCCAACTATACAGAATGAAGTTAAGTCAGAGAGAAACAAGTACCAATTTAATGCATATATATAGAATCTAGAAAGATGGTACTGATGAAGCTATCTGCAGGGCAGGAATAGAGATGCAGACATAGAGAACACACTTGTGGACACAGTGGGGGAAGGAGAGGGTGGGACGAAAAGAAAGAACAGCACCAAAACACACACATCGCCATATGTAAAAGAGACAGCCGGTGGGAACTTGCTAGATGACCAGGGAGCTCAGACGCGGTGTTCTGTGACAACCTAGAGCTTTCTCAGAAAACTCAGAAGCTAATTTATTTTTTTTAAAGAAGAGGAAAATCAATTTACTAAATATTAATTGGAAACTTCAGACTAGCCAGAAGACAATATTCATAGGGCTTCAAATGACTCAGAGATCCAATTTTCAAGGATTTCGGAATAATCCGATTACAGTTAAAGAAAATGCCCAACATATGAAAACATGTTCAACCTGGATTTCCCTGGTGGTCCAGTGGTTAAGACTCTGCATTTCCACTGTAGGGGGCATGAGTTTGATCCCTGGTCAGGGAACTAAGATCCCATACACTGTGTGGCAAGGCCAAAAGAAAAAAAAAAAAGTTCAACCTCATTCATAATTAAAAGAAATACAAATGAAAATAGAAATCAAAGGAATACTGACCAGATTTAAAAGGATGATTTAAAACAAACAAAACTTCATGTGGGCAAACAGGCTGCCCCAGTATAGTCCTGGGAAGTCTATCTTGGTAGCATATTGGTTTTGCAGAGGTATTCAGCAGTTATTTCTGAATGTCTGAATGCACATTCACTTTCACCAGTGAGTCCACTGAAGTTTATTCCACAGATATTCTCACTCATGGGCAAAGGCTACTCAACACACCACCACTTGTTGCTACGCACAGGAACCAGATGGTCTACCGATGCAGAACTGGGTAAATTAATAATAGTCATCCATACAAGGTAAAAGGAGGCAGTTATTCAAGAGACTAAGGCAGTGCCATGTCAATAAGGACCAATCTCCAAGGTGTAATTAAGGGAAAAAAAGCATTTGGTCCTGGATGGACATGTGAGTATAAAAACATATTCATACAGAAGCCAGTAAATGTAGGAAACTTTTCTATAAAGTTATCTCCCAAACTATGTGCTAGACATTTAAATCGCTCACCATGCCCAGTATTATAAGAAGTATTATAAAAAGCAATACTGTTTATTTTCACTATTCCACCACACCCCAGGCTCAGAGTCCGAAGACTGTAGGAGTTTGTCTTGAGTCATTTCATATCATCTTCTCCCTTCACCCTGCTTGATAGACCTCTGGGTTTGTCCCCCCAAATCTTTACACTACATTATAGAAAGAAATTGGAATTGGATTACGGGGCGGGGGGGGGGGGGGAGGATCTACTAAGCATGAATTTTTGCAGCCATTCTGATTTATCTCCTTCTTAAAACAATTCTGAAAATTGAAACAACTCATTTAAACTTGGCCTCAATTTTAAAGTACAGCTAGACCAGTCACTTCACCAGTTTAAAAAAAAAGGTTCATCATGGATAGTTAACTCTTCCCAAGTAGAATCAGTTTGAGATACCTGGAATACACAAAAGAGTGTTAACAGTGTATATAAGGCTAAGTTCTCAGTGGAGGGAGGAAGGAAGGAAAAAAAAACCTAACATTTACTACTTGCTAAGTGCTGGACATTTAAAATACACTAGTTTAGCCTTACAATTCTAAGATAGTGACAGTATTACTTCATTATACAGATAAAGTAGGGAGCAAAGTAAGAAGTGAGGGAAGAAGCAGCCGTGATTTGAGACCTACATGTACAGAGCCTGGAATGGAGGTAGTGTTTCTACAGGAAATGTCCTAAAGAATCACATCTAAAGTTAAGAAACATAAAGAACACCCAAACGCCCATCGATGGATGAACTAATAAAATAAAATATGGTAAAGGCATACCTGATTTTATTATGCTTTGCAGATATTGCACTTTTTACAAACTGAAGGTTTGTGGCAACTCTGCGTTGTCAGATGATTAGCGTTTTTTTCACAATAACGTATTTAAAGTATGTACATATTTTTTTTTAAGACATAATGCTACTGCACACTTAACAGACTACAGAGCACAAAGAATCATAGTAAACAACCATACGCACTGGGAAACCAAAAAATTCGTCTGACTCACCTCACTGTATTATTTGCTTCACTGCAGTGGTTTGGACTAGAACCTGCACTATCTTCAAGGCGCGCTTGCATCTGACATTAGGATATTATTTAACCTTAAAAAGATCATTCTGACACATGCTGCAACATGGATGAACCTTGAATAAGACATTATGTTAAACGAAAAAAGTCAAACAAAAGAATGTAGTCTGATTTCACTTACATGTTATCTGGAGTAGTCAAATTCATTAAGCAAGGAAACAAAACAGTGGCTTCCAGGAGGAGAGGGAATGGAGTCAGAGGTTCAGTTTGGGAAGATGAAAAAGTGGTATAGCTTGCACAACACTGTTAATGTCTTAATGCTAATGAACTGTACGCCTAAAAATGACCAAGTTTATGTTATGTATATTTTACCCCACACACATGAACAAAGAATCATGGTAAATCATGATTTCAAATGTTCAAAAACCTAACTTTATACTGGTCATCAAGAATTAATATAAACATATTCCAGTTGCTTGGATTACTGAATTGCTCTATTAGCAAGACAAAGCAATTGAGTTAGTGATAATTGGGATGCCACACTCCTCACAAGTCTTAGAGAAAGGCCCATGAAAAATAAGCCTATTCTCTTCTGACAAAATAAACAACAAAAAGCAGATGCCACTTCTGATAAAACTGGAGGGCGGTGGTTCCAGTCTGTGGACCCTTCCAGGGAGTCTGCAAGCTAAAAAACTATTTTCATAATAATACTAAAATGGCATTTGTCTTTTTTGGTGTTGACATCTGTACTGATGGTACAGAAACAATAATGAGTAACACTGCTGGCTCCTTAGAATAAATCAAGGCAGCAGCACCAAACTACACTAGGAGTCATGGGTTTTGTCCTGCATCTTGATGTACCGGCGGTGGGGGCGGGGATGACTACTCTTTTACCTAACAATAATTTCTTTTAAAGACAGCTCACCACTGTTTATTCAGACTTGGGTATTTGGCAGGTATATTTTCTCCGATATATATGACCAGAGTCTGTCACTTAAAGGCAAACAACTGACAGTATTTGTTGCCAAAGATAAAATTTGAGTTTTCAAGCAAAATTCAGAATTTTTGAAAACTATCTGCCACTGGAAGCTTCCAAATACTTAAAGACTTTTCTGATGAATTCTGTGATTTTGATATTGTAAAAAGTGTGATAACATTTGGAATATCAACACAATCCAGTAAACCAGTATTTTCTAAATGACTAATAGATGATACCACAAAATGATGCATGAGAAAAAACATCCATTCAAAGTGCAAAGTAGACCCATAGTTTTAAAACAGTAAAAAAAGTTACATAAGATTTCAGAACCCACACTGGCACCTAACCTTCAAGAACTATTGCTTGCTGAGTTTTGGTGTAGTATCAAAGAATTCCCACAATTATCTAAAAAGGCTATTAAAATACTCCTCCCTGTTCCAACTACAAATGTGTGTGAGGCTAGATTGTCTTCACACACTTCAACTAAAATGGCATGTTTCCACAGATGGAATGCACAAGCAGATCTGAGAATTTAGCTATCTCCTACTAAGCCAATCATTAAAGAAATCTGCAAAAATGTAAAGCAATGCCATTCTTCTCAATTTTTATTCTGGAAAACAAGCTACTTTTAACTTTTAAAACAACACTATTTATAATGTTAAATGTGTGGAATGCAGTTTCTTCCTCCTACTATTCATGACCTTGTAGAATTCTCCTCCTTCCCCTTGAGTGTGAGCTGGACCTACTGCCTGGCTTCCAATGCAGAGAGAATTTGGCAAACATGAGGTTGTCACTTCTCTGGTTATGTGACAAAAGACTGCAGCTTCCTTCTCTTTTGTGCTGGTGCTCTGTCTTGCTTCATTCGATGAAGTCAACAGCCATGCTGTGAGATGCCTAAGGAAAGGCCCTGGTGGCAAGGAAGCAAGGGAGGCCTCCAGCCAGCAGCTCATGAGGAACTGAGGCCCTGGTCCACCAACCCGCAAAGCACTGGATCCTGCCCACACCACATGAATGTGAGCTTGGAAGTGGATCCTGCCCACTCAAGCCTTCAGATGACTGCAGCCCATGAGGCCCTGAAGCACAGGACGCAGTGAAGTCACTTTCAGACTCCTGAATCGTAAATGTTGTGTCAGGTGCTAAGTTTGGGGACAATACGTTATACAGGAGGAACGGATAACTAGTACAAGGCCAGTTGATTTTTTAAGTGAATAATAATTTAAAATTGTTTCAATTTGTAAACATGGGAATCATTATGATATATAACCCACATAAACAAAAGCTTCTTGGGGTTTTCAATAATTTTTGAGTATGCAATAAAGCCCTAAAACCAAAAAGCTTGAGAACTGCCACCCTGGCCATGGTGGAGCAGGGACAGAGAGATGAGAGGCCAGCTCAGTGAAAGCAGAGTCTGAGACAGCTCCTGAACCCAGCAGATCCATCTCTAGGGAACATGCCCTGGGATTGGGTGGGAGGACCACGCCTAACAAATCAGCCCCTTTCCCTTTTGGTTAGGGCACTACAGTACCAACACTATAATCCACACGGGTGGGTGAGGGAGACTTGGTATAAGCCATTTGCCCTTGGCCTTTCTTTGTTGTTACAGTTCATTCGGAAGCCTCTCCAACAGTACTTGATATACTTCTTCACTGAATCCTCAAAATTATCGTAAAGGGTGGTATCTTAGCTCCTGGACCAGGAATTGAACCTGGGGCCCTGGAAGTGAGGGTGCCGAGTCCTAACCACTGGGCCACCAGGGAAATCCCGAGGAGTTGTCCCAACTTGTAACTTTAGGCAGCAAAAGGCTCCAGAATGATTGTCACAGCATGTAAAGAACAGGGGCATTAATGAGGTAAATGAGAAGAAAAGAGGGGCAAACCAGTGCTGAAGTTAAGGCACAGGCACCTGATTTCTCCTACTGGTAAAGAAGCCAAGAAGGGGTCAGTGTTACTATCTATAGTGGTCGGTGCTAACATCTTAAACTGTGCAGATCATCTGCCTTTTAATCCAAGAATGATGGCATTCAATTTCACATTTAACTTCTATAGCCATTTCTTTATTAAAACGAAGGGTGCTGGACTCTATGACTTGCAAAATCACTTCTAGCTCTAAAAGTGTAATTCAGCGATTAACAGCAATCTGAGAGATACCTATGTCAGCCTAAACACCTAAGCAGCAGAAGGATCAGGAAATGAGATTTTAATATATAAAGCCGCTGAAATGTGCTTGGGCCTAATCTATTTTGCAAAGGGACAGGGGCTGGGCCACACATTTAACATCTTCAAGCCACAGACTCCTGAGAGGTAGAGTGGACCTCTCCTTTTATGAGTTACCTCAATGCAGCATCCCTGTCCTGACTTCATGACATCATCCTTCACCAGCTCCATGTGGACCAATCATGATTCACCTTTGAAACACCAAACCTTCTCTTTTTTCCTTTGGCCTTCTCTTTGTCTTATCCGACTTAAACCCGACTCGTTCAGCTCTTTGTTAACACTACATTGTGTAGACTTTGGCAGGATCTCTCTCTAAACCCTCTCCTTTTCAATTCAGCCAAATTAAACTTGGAGGTGCTTTTACAGGGAGTCACACTGTAATACATCTCCTAAATCAAACATCTTAAGGTCAACTTAGGGCATAACAGGATGAAACAAAAGCTGTAAGACTCACAACTCCCCTGGTTCTTGGATTACTATAGCTTCCCTATACCCTCAAAGACCCAACCCCACCCTTCCTAATTTGTTTTCATTTAGCAAAATCTATTACTCATTTTTACATTATGAGAAACGCTGGGCTGGAAGAAGCACAAGCTGGAATCAAGATTCCCGGGAGAAATATCAATAACCTCAGATATGCAGATGACACCACCCTTATGGCAGAAAGTGAAGAACAACTAATAAGCCTCTTGATGAAAGTGAAAGAGGAGAGTGAAAAAGTTGGCTTAAAGCTCAACATTCAGAAAACTAAGATCATGGCATCTCGTCCTGTCACTTCATGGCAAATAGATGGGGAAACAGTGGCAACAGTGGCTGACTTTATTTTTGGGGGCTCCAAAATCACTGCGGATGGTGAGTGCAGCCATGAAATTAAAGGACGCTTTACTCCTTGGAAGGAAAGTTATGACCAACCTACACAGCATATTAAAAAGCAGATACATTACTTTGTCAACAAAGGTCCATCTAGTCAAGGCTATGGGTTTTCCAGTAGTCATGTATGGATGTGAGAGTTGGACTATAAAGAAGGCTGAGCACCAAAGAATTGATGCTTTTGAACTGTGGTGTTGGAGAAGACTGTTGAGAGTCCCTTGGACTGCAAGGAGATCCAACTAGTCCATCCTAAAGGAGATCAGTCCTGGGTGTTCATTGGAAAGACTGATATTGAAGCTGAAACTCCAATGCTTTGGCCACCTGATGCGAAGAGCTGACTCATTTGAAAAGACCCTGATGCTGGGAAAGATTGAGGGCAGGAGGAGAAGGGGACGACAGAGGATGAGATGGTTGGATGGCATCACCGACTCAATGGACATGAGTTTGGTTAAACTCCGGGAGTTGGTGATGGACAGGGAGGCCTGGTGTGCTGCAGTTCATGGGGTCGCAGAGTCGGACACGACTGAGCGACTGAACTGATTACTCATTTTACCTACTACCTAGTTTTACTCACATTCAGTGAAGAGCACATTTTTATTTACTATCCTCAAGAAATGTGTTTAGAAAGCACAAGACACATAGAATATGGCTAATGGCTTCGGAGCCCAAAAAGCCTGGCCTTTGAATATACCACTTAAGCACCTGCTGTGTGGCCACGGGAGGTCAACCTCTGTTTCCTGATCTATAAACTAGAGATGTACAGGACCTACCTTCTAGAGCTGTGAGAAGATTACAGTGAATATATATTGCTACCTTGCAACAGAACTGTTTAAAATAATATTTGAATAAAGATGCACTTGCAAATTATGCAAAATGCCTACGTTCTTTTTTTTAAAATATTTATTTATTTATTTGGCTGCACTGGGTTTTGGCTGCGGCAGGCAGTAACTTCCCTGCAGCATGTGGGAGCTCAGCTCCCTGATCAGGGATCGAACCCGAACCCTGGTCCCCTGCGTTGGGAGCATGGAGTTTCAGCCACTGGACCACCAGGGAAGTCCCCATTCTCACTTTTTTTTTTTTTTTCATTCTCACTTTTAATATGACCCACATGTCAATCTAAAACATCCTAAATGAAACGTGCTTCCAAGCTACTGGCACATCTTCCTCATCAAACCATTCTACTTTGTTCTGAGTAGGGAAAGAAGAAAAATGAAAAAGTGGTAGCTTAGCAATATTATTCATGGCAGACTACAGAGTAGGAAGTGGTGGGTAATGAGGGTTGTCCTGGGGATTTGGAAATGTAATGCAGAATGCAAATCAGTACCCTGAATGATAAATGTTAATAAAATTATGTCAACAGGACAACACTGGTGATTTTATATATGTTTCCTTCAAGTAAGAACATTTAAGAGAATTTCAACTAGGAAATAGACTGAATCATAAAAACATACTAGTGAAAAAAATTACTCAAAGTTCAAACTCTTAAAGGGTCACTTGACTTATTTTATCCTCTTCTAGAAATGCCCTGCTTGGGAAAATTCTAAACATAGATAATTCTCAATGGTGGTGAATATTATATTAAATCTGTATACCACTTTGCACACTTTAAATACTGTCACATCTATTATAATAACTAAAAGTTACTGATAATCATGTTAGAACCAAACAAAAGCTGCGGGGAGGGAGAGGCACAGGGATTTCTTTGGGATATTAGGTTAAAACTCCCTGGGTAAGCAGAATCTGTCCATGCAGTCAAGTACGTCGGTTGCATTATCGATTACACAATTATATACCAGCTCTATGCCAACGTCACCAACTCTGAGCTCTGTTATTTAATAAGAGTAAGGTTTTCTGGTGGTTGTTTTGTTTTAACACCCAGGGCTACCATCTATTCTGCAGAGGTAAGGAGATAATAGAATGCAAATACATTCTAAGTGTTTAGCGCAATGCAGGAAACGGTGAGTTCCTTTCCTTTGAAACACAACTCTGAAAAGTGTAAAATTGAACAGCATATCTACTGAAAAGAAAACTATTACAGTGACTCCTGTGAAGCATTCCACACAAAGGTAAATCACATGCACCCTGTTTTACAGAATCTGGATTTGGCATGTACATTCCTAAACAAAACTTCTCTAGTCAAGACCAATATAAATGACACAAAATAACATACACAACACCTTCCATAACATCATAAATGACTGTGACATACATATTATGATCTACAAAGGTGGCATGTGCTGTGTCTGGTCTCCCTTTTTACTGCTTTGCTTGTTTGCTTCTCTATGAAAATAAAATTTACCAAAGCTTGCTGATAGAATTAGATGACAATGTTGTAAACAGAAGATCACTTTGAATGGCACCCCACTCCAGTACTCTTGCCCGGAAAATCCCATGGGCAGAGGAACCTGGTGGGCTGCGGTCCATGGGGTCGCTCGGACACGACTGAGCAAATTCACTTTCACTTTTCACTTTCATGCATTGGAGAAGGAAATGGCAACCCACTCCAGTGTTCTTGCCTGGAGAATCCCAGGGACGGGGAGCCTGGTGGGCTGCCGTCTATGGAGTCGCACAGAGTCGGACACGACTAAAGCGACTTAGCAGCAGCAGCAATCTCTGTGCTAGGAGAGTGGAAATTCATCATCAAGTTTGCAAATGGGGAGAAAAACAAGATAATCAAATGGTTTCTTTCTATCCCATACTCTTGCCCCACCCTGACCTGATTTTTGCTCATTAAGTCGATCACAGAGAGATTCTGGGAAGAGGGAAGAATACAAAGGTTGGAAGATAGATTTGGGATTCCGAGGTGGCTCAGTGGGTAAAGAATCTGCCTGCAATGCAGGAGACCTGGGTTCAAGCCCTGGGTCAAGAAGATCCCCTGGAGGAGGGCATGGCAACCCACTCCAATATTCTTGCCTGAGAAACCCCATGGACAGAGGAGCCTGGCGGGTTACCGTGCATGGGGGGCAAAGAGTCCAACAGGACTGAAGCGACTGAGCGCTGAGAACACGCAAGACAGATTTACAGAATAACACCCTGAAAGCAACAGAAACTGCTCTTTCATATATGCTCCCCTCCAAACCAAGTAAAATTCAAACATGCCTGGCACTGTGCTGAACATGTCACATCAACGCTTATGCTTCACAACAATCCTATGCATTAGGGATTAGCATCAGCCCCCTTTACAGATGATGCAATTGAGACTTGGAACGATTGCAAAACCTGCTCAAGGCTATAAAGCTACAGAGCTAATAATTGGGAAGAGCCACGAGTCTTGACTTCAAATCCATACTATTTGCCCAGTGTTGTTTGTTATTCAGTTGCTAAGTCGTGTCCAACTCTGTGACCCCATGGACTGTAGGCCATCAGGCTCCTCTGTCTATGGGGTTTTCCAGGCAAGAATGCTAGAGTGGCTTGCCATTTCCTTCTCCGGAGGATCTTCCCAACCCAGGGATCTTCCCAACCCAGGGATCTAATTTGTGTCTCCTGCACAGCAGGCGGATTCTTTACCACTGAGCCACCTGGGAAGCCCATTTGCCCACTACCACCTACTTATTACTGTAGTGTAGATCCATGGGGTTGCAAAGAGTCAGACAAGACTTAGAGACTTAGCGACTAAGCAGCAACATGATGAAAGGATACTGGGTTCCAGACTCAGCTTCACCCCTTGGGCTAATTCCGTGACCTTGCTGAGCAATTTGTCATCTATAAATGAAGATTATGACAGCTGCTCAGCCTTCTCCATAGCATGAGTGATGCTGACAGAGTTAATGTAGGTGCAAATATGCCATAAATACTACAGGTCACCACATAAATGTAAGATTTCATTAATTTGAGCACAGATCCCATATACCTTTATCCTTCCTATGGGACCTAAAAATAAGTTTGCTGCTGCTGCTACTGCTGCTAAGTCACTTCAGTCATGTCCGACTCTGTGTGACCCCATAGACGGCAGCCCACCAGGCTCCCCTGTCCCTGGGATTCTCCAGGCAAGAACACTGGAGTGGGTTGCCATTTCCTTCTCCAGTGCATGAAAGTGAAAAGTGAAAGTGAAGTCGCTCAGTTGTGTCCGACTCTTAGCGACCCCATGGACTGCAGTCTACCAGGCTCCTCCATCCATGGGATTCTCCAGGCAAGAGTACTGGAGTTGGGTGCCATTGCCTTCTCCTAAAAATAAGTTTAAAAGTAGTTAAATAATTTTTAACACTCCAAGCAAAAATCTAGGGGGAAAAAAATCAACCTTAAGACATTCTAAGAAATGGCAAAAGAATAGAGACAGTAAAAAGATCAGTGGTGGCCAGTGGTTTGGGGGAAGAGAGGACGGGATGGAGGTTTTAGAGTAGTAAAACTCTTCAGCATGATATCTGTAATGGTGTATATATGTCATTATACATGTGTCAAAACTCTTAGAAGGTACAGCACCAACAATGAACCCTAATGTAAACTATGGACTTTAGTTAGTAGGAAGGTTATCAATATTGATTCATCAACTGTAACAAATGTACCACATGTTGCAAGATATAAATAATAGGGCAAAGGGATACCCTGTGAACTCCATAATTTACATTCAATTTTTGGTAAACCTAAAACTGCTAAAAAAAAAAAAAAAAGCCTATTAATTTTTGAAAACTCGCCTCAAAGGGTCATTACTTCTTGGTCCTTTAAAATGCTAGTTGGTTAAATCTCAGTTCCTAATTCAGACTTTTTATCCTTTTGCTAAGGGCATAAAAAGGAACTCATGTCCTCAATTACAGCAGCTTTTCATTGGAGTCCTCCTCTGGGGGACCTACGAAATCAAACACTGAGATTGGCTCCCCACCCTCAGAGAATAAGTGAGGTGTCCAAAGTGACAGTGTTGAATCCCTAGAGTTACTTCAGTCCACAGCTTCTTTTTCAGTCCTGCAAGCACTGGATCTTTCTTTTTGAGTACAAAGAGAAAGAAAGGTAATTGAGAAGTAGTGACACTCTCATGCAGAGACGTGAAAACACCTAACCTTAGAAACAGGCCCCCAAAAGCTAATTCTTGACATTCTGCACAGAGGGAAAACCAACCTTTGTTCTTTTTCAAGTTCACGAGTCGCATTAGAAAAATATTATTTCGTAATTTCCTAAAGGAGTGATCTTTATGAGTATTCAAATGCATAATTAATTAACATTAAACAGCCCCAAGTGATCAAGCAGGACGTCCAACAAGTTGAACGTTTCAATCTGTTCACCGGCAAAGAACAAGACGGAGATTCCACCTTTCCAGTCCGTTTCCCTGCACTTCTCTCTTCCTGGGCCCTGAAAGCCCTGTACCCCGTTCGTTGTGCAATCTTTTTCGAACTCCACCCACTGACTCCAGAACAAGTAGAATTCTCCCATTCTGAAGGTCTTGATTTTCCTGTATCCAGGGAGACACTGAAAACTCCTTGATGTGAGTCAAGTAAGGCAAGGGGAACGGTCCAGCGCAACTCCCAGATTAAGAGAGACCAAAGGCCAATGTAGGGGAAGCGCTCCGCTGTCCGCTCACCGGGTGGGGGGGGGTCAATAAAGTAAGAAAAGGGGGAGAAATATAGGGGGAAGGAGGGCTGCATTGGGAAGACCGGCTATCCGCGATGTTCCTCCCAAGTCTGCGGGACCCAGGTCCTCCAGCATCTTCTCCCCACCGCCCGCCCCACGTGCAGCCATGCCCCTAGCACCGGGACACTGGCCCCAGGGCCTGGGTCCCGGGGGCCGAGCGGCCGCGCTCGCCAGCCGGCGCAGTGGCGCTGGAGAAGGGGGGCTCAGCGCAGCCCCGGATCCCGCGCCGTTATCTTACTGCGCAACAGCCTTGCCCGCGCCGCTGGGACGCACCCGGCAGCGCGCCCCACGCACCTGCCGGGCGCGAGGGCGAGTCCGTGACCCCCGGGAGCCCCTCGACGGTGGTGCCCAGCGCTAGGAGCACGGGAAGCACGCGGAGGGCGGGGGTTGGGAGAGGGGACACCTGGTGTCCGGGGTCCCGCGACGCCGGCCGCACGTGGCTGTCACACCTGGCGCGCCCCCGCCAAGCACCCCTTCCCCCTCTCACCAGGGTGCGCCCCCTGCCCTCTCTCCCGCCTCCGCCGCGCGCCTCCAGTCCCCAACCATCAGACCTCCCACCCCACCCATCCTGGTTTCACTCTGCCCACCTGCTCCCACTGTCGTCACCCCCGGGACCGGAGAGGGCCGGATGTTCGCCCCATGGCTAAAAGGTAACCCGAGAGAGTGAAGAGGTGGACCCCGCAACAGCTAGCCCCAGCATTTCCCCGGCCCGGCAACAAGGCGGGCAGCCCCCACACTGACCTTCTGCCGCGGGCTGCGTCGCCGTCCACCCCGTCCGGCCTCAACTGCCTCCTCGGCGCCGCCGCCTCTTCCCCGCGCAGCCTCCTCTACCCGCGTCGCCATGAGGTGACGGCAGCAGCCAAACAAACGGCCCGACAAGGGGCACGGAACCTCTCGGGCCTCGCGCCCCGCCCCTGAACCCCTCCGCCAATCGCCGCATGCAGGGCTCCCACGTGACCGGAGGAGGTTGGCCCCCGAGGGGACAGGACGAGATGGGGGTAGGGAGCACTGAAGCAGGGGCTGGGCTTCTGCAGGGCCGAAGGGCGAACCGAGGCCGCGCGAGTCTGCGCGAAGGGAGAAAGGGACTCTGGAGCGGACTACAAGTCCCAGCAGGCAGCGCGGCCACGACTCGCAGACGCGGACCAGGATTGAAGCGTAATGCGGCGTTGCGAAGTGCGGGAGAGTAGCCACTGTGCTGTGTGTGCAGCCTCCTGGGATTTGTAGTTTCCTAGGAGCGATGTACCAGTATCTTTATTATTCTACGGGAAAAGTTCAGAAATATTTCAGTGTTTGGGAAGGAGCGGGATCGGGGACACATTGTTGTGTTTTTGTTTTGGTTGCTCTTTTCCGGAACTGAGGCCAAATGATTGGAGGATGAGAGAAAATACTTCGTGACTTTCAAGGCAGGAGAGTTGTAATGGCTTTCAGAATTTGCGGTTTCTGGCTCGGACACCTGTCCCGAGTCCTGCCCCTCCACCAGAGCTTTCAGCACCGCCTACCGATCCCGAGCTCCTGCGCAATGGGGGCTGCGTCATATTCGCCTTGGCTGAACCGCCCTAGCTTCTAGCACAGTTCTCCATCCACCCTTAGTTGGCGCTTAATACACATTGAACGTACTCCGCTTTTTCCGCCAGTCGTTTCGTTACTGAATTTTTTTTTTAGCAAACTCGGTTTGCTGAGTCCGTTTTCTTTCTTGATGAAATTGGGGCAGGGATGGAGTTTTTCTCAGGAGTACTCCTTATTTATATCTGATGGAACCAGATGTCTAGTGACCAAGCTTCTTGATAGTCACAGACTGTCATGAAATCCTAAATTGTTGCCTTAAATAATTCATTATGAAAATTTGTGTAAATCGTATGCTATTTTTTATGAGAGAATACAAAGCAGTGGTTGCAGGCCCCAACGATTTAATAACTTACATGAGAATAAATTTCAATATTGGGGGAATTCCTTCTATTAATTTTAATTATTTCTGTGAATTTTGGGGAAAGTACCATTATTTTACTTCACAGGCAGAACACCTCAGTCCAGCTTTGACATTTCAAAACTAGAACAACAGATAATTAACCTAGACTCTATATAAAAATGCCTAGAGTATATAAAGCTGATGGCTTCAGCCACTATTCCTCACCTTCTGAAAAGCAAAAGTCCCACCCAGATGCAGAATAATCTATTGGTAATGCTGCTTCTGACTGACCTGGGGAATTGAGTGTTAAAACAGACTGCAGTTAATTTATGGTACAGGAGAACACCATGCAGCTACTAACAACGATAAACATTTTTTATTTTTATTTTTTATAATCATTTTTTAAATTGACCTAGAAAATCTACATAGCACAGTAAGCTTTAAAAAAATCCATTTTTTATAGAATTGCCTGTATGTTTATAAAGAGATGTTTAGAAGGACATTAATCAAAATGTTAATAATGTTTTTCCCTGGGAGGTGAAACTTGGGAGTATTTTTACTTCATGATTTTCTGTATTGTTTGAAAATACAATATTGAAAAGGCTAGCTTAAAACTCAACATTCAAAAATCTGAGACCATGGCATCTGGTCCTGTCACTTCATGGCAAATAGATGGGGAAACAATGAAAACAGTGACAGACTTTATTTTCTGGGACTCCAAAATCACTGCAGATGGTGACTGCAGCCATGCAATTAAAAGATGCTTGCTCTTTGGAAGAAAAGCTATGACCAACCTAGACAGCATTCTAAAAAGCAGAGACATTACTTTGCCAACAAAGGTCCGTCTAGTCAAGGCTATGGTTTTTCCAGTAGTCGTGTATGGATGTGAGAGTTGGACTGTAAAAAAAGCTGATTGCTGAAGAATTGATGCTTTTGGTGTTGGAGAAGACTCTTGAGAGTCCCTTGGACAGCAAGGAGATCCAACCAGTCCATCCTAAAGGAAATCAGTCCTGAATATTCATTGGAAGAGCTGATGCTGAAGCTGAAACTCCAATACTTTGGCCACCTGATGTGGAGAATTGACTCATTAGGAAAGACCCTGATGCTGGGAAAGATTGAAGGCGGGAGGAGGAGGGGACGACAGAGGATGAGATGGCTCGATGGCATCACCGACTCAATGGACATGAGTTTGGGTAAACTCCCGGAGTTGATGATGGACAGGGAGGCCTGGCGTGCTGCGGTTCATGGGGTCACAGAGTCAGACACGACTGAATGACTGAATTGAACTGATATATGGAACAAAAAAAAAATCAATAGTTATCTTTATTAAGAAAACAAAAGGACTATACAAGTGACCTCAAGTCCTAAGAGGAATGAAAAATAGTTCATTGTATTTGTTTTAGTTGGTGGTGGTGGTTAGTCGCTAAGTCGAGTCTGACTTTTGCAGTTCCATGGACTGTAGCCTGCCAGGCTCCTCTGTCCATGGGATTCTCCAGGCAAGAATACCAGAGTGGGTTACCATTTTCTTCTCCAGAGGATCTTCCCGACCCAGAAATTGAATCCAGGTCTCCTGAATTGCAGGCAGAGTCTTTACCCACTGAGCTATGAGGGAAGCCCTTTGTTTTAGTTATATACATTCTTATTTCAAAGGTATTTGGAAGGCTTGTAAACATACACACGATATGCCATGACGTACATATGTGTGTGAAGATACAGATATATGTCATATCATTCATTTATATACAAATAGGGGGAGAAAGAAATGAGAAAAAAGTGAAAATGATAAAAGGATTGAGAAAAATAAGATGAAGTCATGGGTGAGTTGATTACATGAAATATATGCCTTGTCCACAAGCTAGAGGTAAGCCAAATTTTTATTTTGAGCTTCTTGACAGCTGAGAAAAGAGGGAAACACAATTTACAGAGTGAGTCACAACATAAAAAAATAAAAGCAAACTGGGTGCTCAAGGTAAACATAGCTATTTTGGCTCCAGTGAGAAATATGAATTTCAGAGGTCTGCTTCTTATAATGTCCTTAATGGAGGTGGTAGCGTTTTAAAAATCTGTCCACAAGTTCCTTAATGCCCCTCTCTTCAAGGTGGAGTCTACCAAAAGAAAAAAAGAAAAAGGTGGAGTCTGATTCCTCTATTCTTGCAAGTGGGCCATGCTTAGTGATCCATTTCTAAGGAAAACAACTTAGCAGAAGGGAGAGAGAAAGAATAGTTTCTGCCTGGCTCTCTGGGTCTCAGATGACTCTCTTCTTCCTTGGGGCAGACTAACCTGATTTTTTATAGACCCCTTCTTTGTTTACAATTTTATCTTAAATACTTTCAAAGAGATTACTGTCAAGCCTGAACCCAAGCTCTGTAAAGCACTATCCTCTGCTGAAATCATTGTTGAGTTACGTTTTCAGTCTTCAAGAGCTATCATTTCAATAAAACAAACAAACAAACAAACAAAAAAAAAAGAGCTATCGTTTCTTTTTTCCAAGTCTTTAAAAGGCATCCCACGTTCTGTCTGCATTACATATTCTTACGTTTTTGCTCAAGGACTTATTGTTTTGGTTAAGAAGTGTTCCTGCCAGAAAGGTGAAGGTACAAGAAAAACAGCTCCTCACCAGTAGGGGGTATTCTCCCCCCCTCCTCCCTAAAGGCTATGCATTTACCTAAATATGGGCTCACTTATTTAGATGCTTCCCTTCTCTCAGACAATAAAGAATGTGCCTGCAATGCAGGAGACCTGGGTTCGACCCCTGGGCAGGGAAGATCCCCTGGAGAAGGGAATGGCTACCCACGCCAGTGGGGCTTCCCCAGTGGCTCAGCAGTAAAGAATCTGCCTGCAATGCAGGAGACATAGGGTCAATCACTGAGTCAGGAAGATCTCCTGGAGGAGGGCATGGCAACCCACTCCAGTATTCTTGCATGGAGAATTCCATGGACAGAGAGGATCCTGGGGGGTCCCACTCTCCAGTATAAGGGGCTTGGATTTTTTTGTTTTGTTTTTTGGCTTGCAGGATCTCTGTTCCCCTGCCAGGGGTTGAACCTGGGCCCCAGCAGTGAAAGCCTAGAATCATAACTAACCACTAGGGAACTCCCTTGAGTTGTTTCCTTTTAGGGCCTGTTGAATGGACTCCCCCCAGCCAAGTGGTAAATGAAGTGAAGGCAGGGGCTGTGCTCATGAAACTCCTATATTCTCAGCACCCAGGAGAATGCCAGGCTCAGAGAAAGCCCTCAATACGTACTTTTTGAGAAAAAGAGCCTCTGAATGGTGAAAATGCACTGACCACTTGGTTTTCTGAATCTATACAGATGAGGGCCAAACCTCCGATTGCCCATGTGATATCCTTTCTTGCGACCTCTCAGAGAGTTTCCTATACTGAAAAGACCTCAGGCAGCCACAGGACCAAGATCATCCCAGGGTAAACTTAGTGGCAACAGAAAGTGTTCATTCATCAGTTAAACATTTACCAAGCACCTACTACATTCTACTACATTGCATAAATGCTCAGTCGCTAAGTCTTGTTCAACTCTTTGCAACCCCATGCACTGTAGCCCGCCAGGTTCTTCTGTCCATGGGATTTCCTGGGCAAGAATACTGGAGTGGGTTGCCATTTCCTTCTCCAGGGGATCTTCCCAGCTCAGGGGTGGAACTTTCATCTCCTGTGTCTCCTGCACTGGCAGGTGGATTCTTTACCACTGAATCACCTGGGAAGCCCACCTACTGCATTCTGAGCCCTTAATTAGACACCAGGCATATCACAGTTTAGAATAAGGGCTCTCAGGCCAACAATGGAGAGTGATAACAAACAGTAAAATAATTCATCTGGAATAATCTATATGGAATAGAATCTTAAAAAAAGTGGATATATGTATATGTAAACTGATGCAATGTACAGCACAAACTAACACAACATTGTAAATCAACTGTATTCCAATAAAGAAAATTGAAAAGAAAAACTAGCATAACTCAGAAGATAGAGGTATTATTGCAAAGTAAGATCTTGAGCATATTTTCTACTAGTGAAGGGGAAGTTTAAGGAGGGTTTAAAATGACATCTAAGCCATAGCTTGAAGGATCAACAGGTGTTAAAGTAACCATGCTAATTTGACTTGTCTACCTCAGAGTATTTTCAGAGAAAGGAAAGCTCCTACCAACCTTTAAAATAGCCAAGGGTATTATTTCAACGAAAGAGTCGAATTTCATGTTTCTTGCACACTATTGGGGTTGCAGGTCATGCAAAGGAGTATTTGCCTTTCTGTAGAGCAAAGAGGTGATTGTTTGATTCGATTACCCAATGCTGTCCTTGGGTGCTCACCCTGATTTTAGTCTTTATAGGAATTTGGCCAGTTTCAGCGTTTGCTATACACTTCCACGTTTCTGGCAGACACTGTAAGATTTTAGAAGTGATTATTATGGCCAGCTTGCTCAGGCATACTGATGGCTGGCTGTGGAGGGTACGATTAGATTGGCACATGCTGGGGTGCCAGCTCCAGAAGGATCAGGATACTTCAAATAAAAACTCTTGTCCTGTCTGGAATATTGGGAGAGAGTACATGCATTTGAAAAATTCAAATACATATGTTACATATATAGGCTTCATGAATTTTGTTCTGATTTATTTCCACAAGTCTCAGCCAGAATTACAGACTTTCAAGGAAATGAAAACTATGTATAAAGACAATGATAACTGCCAAGTCACTTCAGTCGTGTCCGACTCTGTGCGACCCCATAGACGGCAGCCCACCAGGCTCCCCCGTCCCTGGGATCCTCCAGGCAAGAACACTGGAGTGGGTTGCAATTTCCTTCTCCAATGCATGAAAGTGAAAAGGGAAAGTGAAGTCGCTCAGTCGTGTCCGACCCTCAGCGACCCCATGGACTGCAGCCTACCAGACTCCTCCGTCCATGGGATTTTCTAGGCAAGAGTACTGGAGTGGGGTGCCATTGCCTTCTCCGAGACAATGGTAAAGACAAATACAAAATACTTGTGAGGTTAGGCGCTATTGAAGGCCTTGATATAAAATGTCCTGGAGAAAATATTTATGACTTGAAATACTATCCTTCTTCATCAGTGTTTTCTAAAGTTGGTCCAAAACCACAGTTTCAAATCCTAGTAAGATGATAAAATGCAGATTCCAGGCCTCCTTCTAAGATTTAATTTGGAGAAGATTGGCATATTTAGAGATATTTGTCTTCCCATCCATGAATGTATTAGTATAGTATATCTTTCTTTTATTTAGATGCTCTTTAATATTTCCTTCTATGGCATATACATCTTTTGTCAGGTTTATTCCTAGCTACCTTATATTTTTTGCATGCTAAGTTGCTTCCGTCATGTCCAACTCTTTGTGGCCCTATGAGCTGTAGCCCACCAGGCTCCTCGATTAAAATAAAAATATTAGAATGAAAGATTTCATTAAGCTAAGATTTCAATAAGCTATAAAGCAAATACAATGAATAACTAACTGTAGTTGATGCATCAATCATGTCCTGTCAAAAGGCAGAAATAAAAATTATTTTCATAGGCAAAGTTTAACATAAAGAATGGTTAACCCATATATTGGAGAGCCGAAAAGGCAAAATGAAAACCCTAAGATAGCAATTGCTAAAAAAACAGCTATGGCCTCTAGAACTGGATGAAAAAAAGAGAGAGAGGTTGGTGTTATTAAGAATGATAAAAACAACAAAGATTTGCTGTATAGCATAGGAAACTATATTCAGTATCTTGTCAGAAACTATAATGGAACAGAATCAGAACAAAGAGAATTTCGGTATATACATATATATGCACAATCAAGCTAGGCTTCAGCAGTATGTGAGCTGAGAACTTCCAGATGTACAAGCTGAAATTAGAAAAGGCAGAGAAACCAGAGACCAAATTGCCAACATCCGTCGGATCATAGAGAAAGCAAGGGAATTGCAGAAAACCATCTACTTCTGCTTCATTGACTGTGCTAAAGCCTTTGTGTGGATCACAACAAACTGGAAAATTCTTAAAGAGATGGGAATACCAGACCACCTGACCTGCATCCTGAGAAACCTGTATGCAGGTCAAGAAGCAACAGTTAGAACTGGACATGGAACAATGGACTGGTTCAAAATTGAGAAAGGAATATGACAATGCTGTATATTGTCACCCTGCTTATTGAACTTATATCCAGAACACATCGTGCGAAATGCTGGGCTGGATGAAGCATAAGCTGGAATCAAGATTGCTGGGAGAAATATCAACAACCTTAGATATGATATGCAGGTGACACCACTCTACTGACAGAAAGTAAAGAGGAACTAAAGAGCCTCTTAATGAAAGTGAAAGAAGAGAGTAAAAACGCTGGCTTAAAACTCAACATTCAAAAAACCAAGATCATGCCATCCAGTCCCATCACTTCATGGCAAATAGATGGGGAAACAATGGAAACAGTGACAGACTACTTTCTTGGGCTCCAAAATCACTGCAGATGGTGACTGCAGCCAGGAAATTAAAAGACGCTTGCTCTTTGGAAGAAAAGCTATGACCAACCCAGACAGCATTCTAAAAAGCAGAGATATTACTTTGCCGACAAAGGTCCATCCAGTCAAGGCTATGGTTTTTCCAGGAGTCATGTATGGATGTGAGAGTTGGACTATAAAGAAAGCTGAGCACCAGAGAATTGATGCTCTTGAACTGTGGTGTTGGAGAAGACTCTTGAGAGTCCCTTGGACTGCAAGGAGATCCAACTAGTCCATCCTAAAGGAGATCAGTCCTGGGTGTTCATTGGAAGGACTGATGTTGAAGCTGAAGCTCCAATACTTTGCCCACCTGATGCAGAGAGACAACTCATTGGAAAAGACCCTGATGCTGGCAAAGATTGAAGGCAGGAGGAGAAGGGGATGACAGAGGATGAGATGGTTGGATGGCATCTCTGACACAATGGATATGAATTTGAGCCAACTCTGGGAGATAGCAAAAGTCAGGGAAACCTGGCATGCTGCGGTCAATGGGATTGCAGTGTTGGACATGACTTAGCGACTGAACACCAACATGCATAACTGAATCACTTTGCTCTACACCTGAAACTAACACAATATTGTAAATCAACTCCACTTCAACAAAAGAAAATAAAAAGAAACAAACGGACAAAAAAGCTGACAAAACTTAGAGGAGGAGCCCAGATGTCTAAAGAGGGGGTGCTGTCAATGCCAGGGTCTTTGAGGACACTGTGGTGAGGTTGGTTTAAGAGAAAAGCTGTAAGAGGGAATCAATGGCAACCACTGAAGGCATTACAACCAGAAGACCACTGCTGAGTTTATGCTTACAGAACCGAGAAACAAGTCCCTTTCTGCTTCAGCCTGCCCTCTAGCACTTCCCAGTGGCAGGGCCTAAGAGGGAACAGTGGGCCAAGGAGAAGGGCAGGGCATGGCAGCTCCAGAGGAAAGCTTCACAACCAGCGCAGTTGCCCAACTTCAGCTCTGGGTGGGCTTTTGTGGTGTCAGCAGCCCGAATGACAGAGGGACCTATTTATAGTGTCATTATCCATGCTAAATTTCTAAAAATAATTTCTTAGTATCATCGGCTATCCGACTCTGATGCTGGGAGGGATTGGGGGCAAGAGGAGAAGGGGACGACAGAGGATGAGATGGCTGGATGGCATCACTGACTGGATGGACGTGAGTCTCAGTGAACTCTGGGAGTTTGTGATGGACAGGGAGGCCTGGTGTGCTGCGATTCATGGGGTCGCAAAGAGTCGGACACGACTGAGCTACTGATCTGATCTGATTTGATCTGATCGGCTATCCAGTTCATTTTCAAATTTACCCTATTGTCTCAAGGCTGTATAGAGTGTAATATATATCTAATAACACATACTATATTTTTAAATTTATTGACGTGAAAGTCACATCATATAGCTACTTTAAATTGAGCAACTCAGTAGCATTGGGTACATTCACAATATTGTGCAACCACCACCTCTATCTAGTTTGAAAACATTTCCATCCCTCCAAAATAAAACCCTTTACCCAGTAAGCAATTTCTCCCCATTCCTCTGCTCCCTCAACTATCAATCTTCCTTCTGTCTGAATATTTGATATAAATGCAATCATGCAATATGTGACCTTTTCTCAGGCTTCTTTCACTCAGCACACTGTATACAAATTTTTATAGGTACATATATATATATATATATAATTTTTAAAGTACCATTAATGTTGGAAAGGCAGCTGGCAGTGACTGTAACACTTTATCATTCCTAATATTATTAAGTTTTCTCTTTATTTTATTTTTTGATCAGTGTTTCATTGAGTCTGATTTTGGTTTATATTCATGCATTCATTTCTACTATCTTTTTTATTCTTTCTAGTTTTTTTGATCTGTAATGAAATTGCCTTATTGATGTTTCATATTGTGAAAGCAATATATATACTACAGATGGCCAAAATGCACATGCAAAGATGATTCACAACACTAATTATTAGATGGATACAAATCAAAACTACAGTGAGGTACTACTTCACCCTGGTCAGAATGGCCATCATCAAAAAATCTACAAACAATAAATGCTGGAGAGGGTGTGGAGAAAAGGGAAACCCTCTACACTGTTGGTGGAAATGTCAATTGGTACAGCCACTATGGAGAATAATATGGAGGTTCCTTAAAAAACTAAAATACAACTACCATATGACCCAGCAATCCTAGTCCTCAGCATATATCCAGGAAAAAAAAAAACATAATTCAAAAGCATACATGCACCTCAATGTTCATTGCAGCACTATTTACAACAGCCAGGACATGGAAGCAACCTAAATGTCCATTAACAGAGGAATGGATAAAGCAGATGTGGTACATATATACAATGAAATATTACTCAGCCATTAAAAAGAGGAAAATAATGCCATTTGCAGCAATGTGGATGGACCTAGAGATTGTCATAATGAGTGAAATAAGTCAGACACAGAAAGACAAATATCATATAATATTGCTTATATGTGGAATCTAAAAATGGGTACAAATGAACTTATTTACAAAACAGAGGTAGAGTCACAGATATAGAAAGCAAACGTATGGTTACCAGGGGATGGGGGGGTCAACTGAGAGAATGGGATTGATATATACATACTATTATATATATATCTTTTTTTTTTGCCCACACCACACAGCATGTGGAACTTCCCTCAACTAGGGATTGAACCCATACCCCCTGCAGTGGAAGTGCAGCGTCTTAACCACTGGACCACAGAGGAAGCCCAACACTACTATATATAAGATAGATAACTAATAAGGACCTACTGTATAGCACAGGGAATTCTATTCAATACTCTGTAATGGCCTATATGGCAAAGAATCTAAAAAAAAGAGTGGCTGTTTGGATGTATATATATGTATATGTATAACTGGTTCATTTTGCTGTACACCTGAAACTAATGCAGAATTGCAAATCAACTATATTCCAATAAAAAACTAGTATATAGCAAGTGAAAAACTTTCAGATTAATATAGAGTAAAAAATGACCACCTACAATCTTACTACCAAGACAGAGCCATTATTAACACTGTATTGGACAGCCTTCCAGTTTTTTCTAGATACACCAGTGGTAGGACAAACATGCATTTTTTTCAACTTTTTTTTTTTAATGGTAAAATATACATAACATAAAATTGACCATTTTTAACTATGTAGTAATACAGTGATTTTGCATCCCTCGTGAATGGGTGAACAGGGAACTGAATATCAACAGGTCTCAAGGTCCACTGGGTGGGTGACCCAAAACAGCCACCGGGTAAGTTTGAGTCAACGTGATCAAAAGTGAGTGGGATCAAGCCTGGGCATCCAACTGCCAGTTGGCTGGAAATACCAAGGGGCGGGGTGAGTTACTCCTGGAACTGCACTTTGATTTTGCAATCAGAGACAGGCAGGCTGCAGAGAGCAGCGGAGTTAAAGGGCTAGGATTCCTCTATAGATAAATTGTAAAGAAAAGAAAGAGATGGAGGGGAAACTGCAGATAAAACCGACTTAAAGGACACATAAAAAAGTGGACAAGACTAAACGACGGGTGAACTACAAAGAAACCTGACGACCATAGAAGTCTCCTGGGGAGGGAGAGGGCGGTGACTCAGCCAGGATCCTCACAGGGGATGGGGATGAGGGGGCTGGCAAAGCTCTATTTCTTGATCTGCACTGTGGTTACCAGGGTGTTTGCTTGAAAATATTTTATTAAGCTACACATTTGTTTGTGTGTTCTACTTTTCTTTCCAAGAAAAAAAAAAAAAAGGTTAAAAATAATCAATGGTTTCCAGGAATTCCCTGGCAGTCAGTGGTTAGAACTTTGAGCGTTCACTGACAGGACCCAGGTTCAATCCCTAGTCAGGGAACTATGATCCCACGTTCCCTCTCCATATATCCCCATCTCTCAATTCCCACTACATGGAAGCCACCATTCTCATCTCTAAACAATCTGTTTTACTTGCAATGATAGTTTGGACTAATAGGCTTGGGATTTTTTTTTTTTTTAAGCTCTCTTATGATTTTCAGTTTTAGATCATGGTAGAGACTTCTACCTGCCCATTTTGAGATCAATTCTTCCTTCTTCCTTAGTAGTAGGAATAACCTCAAAGTACCAGTTGGACACATGGACATCAAGAGTAAGACCATATTTCCCAGCTTCCTCTGGAGCTGAGCTGGCAAAGTGTCTGCAAGTGGAAACGTAGCGCGGCTGGTTTCTTCTTCCAGGACAGCAGATGGCGCCGTTTGCCTCTTGTCCCTGTCCTCCATCCAGACGCTGGGAAGGCAAGTAAATAACCCTTCTAGGCCAGCATCAGTCGTGTCTGACTCTTTGCGACCCCATGGACTGTAGCCCACTAGGCTCCTCTGTTCATGGGATTCTCCAGGCAAGAATACTGGAGTGGGTTGCCATTTCGTCCTCCAGGGGGTCTTCCCGACCCAGGGATCGAACCAGGGTCTCCCATATTACAGGCAGATTCTTAACCATTTGAGCTACCAGGGATTCCCCTCTAGGCCAACACACACATGAAAATATACTCGGCATCACTAATTTTTATTAAGGAAATACAAATCAAAACTACAATGAGATATTACCTCATGCCTGTTAGAATGGTTATTATCAAAAAGGCAAAAAATAACTAGTGTTGTTGAGAATGTGGAGAAAAAGGAACTCCCATACCTTGTGGTACCGTAAATTTGTGCAGCCACTATAGAAAACAGCATGGAGACTCTTCCTAAAATTAAGAACAGAACTACAATATGATCCAGCTATTCCACTTCCGGCTATTTATATGAAGAATACAAAAACACTAATTTGAAAAGAGATATGCACCCCTATGTTCATTGATGGGTTTCCCTGGTGGCTCAGTGGTAAAGAATGCAGGAGACACAGGAGGTGAGGATTCGATCCCTGGGTTGGGAAGATCCCCTGAAGGAGGGCATGGCAACCCACTCCAGTATTCATGCCTGGAGAATCCCATAGCCAGAGGAGCCTGGCGGGCTATAGTCCAGAGGGTCATAAAGAGTCAGACACAACTGAAGCAACTTAGCAAGCACACACCCGCCATGGATCAGGAAAGGGAATACAAATGGAAGTACGCTCTGCTCAAGGCTGATTGACAGTTTTAAGTTGATAACAACAGGAACCCAGCAGAGGAAAAGGAAGGAAGATCCCTGCTCAAGAGAATAAATGGTCCAGATTGGAGTAAAGAAAGGTGTAAGATTTCTGGAGGGATGTTTCCTGAAGTAATTGAAATGACTAAATTACCTGTGGTATTGGAATATATTGAAAGTAGACTAACATTTCTAGCAGAGGCTCTGGAAAAGAGTGAGTAATAGGTGTATAGAACATCAAGCAAATAATAATTAAGACAATTGTTAAGTCAGAAACCAAAAGAAAAGTTGAAGAAAAGTAACGTAGGGGGACTTTCCGAGTCCACCTAGAATCTGCCTTGCAATGTAGATGACGCATGTTCGATTCCTTGTCAGAGAACTAGGATCCCGCATGCCGTGGAGTAACTGAGCCCAAGAGCCACCTCAGCAAAGGATCCCATGTGCCAGATGCACAACTAAGACCAGATGCAGCCAAATAAATAATTACTTTTTTTTAAAGAAAAGTAGTGTATTCATAGGTCACTTGATGGCTAGCTTGTGAATAATATTCACATGAATAACGTAAAAAAAGAGATTAGGTTAACAAAAAACAACTATATCTGGAAGATGGTGATGGGGAAAGGCCTATGTGTGTGCACACGTGCATGTGTGTATGTGTGCTGGAAAAGTTTCCTTAGTTCTTTCTTAATTTTCTCCTTTTCATTTTGTGTTCTCTTTCTGGACTTCTTGTAGCTAGATATGGTACATTCTGGAATGAGCCCCTAATTTTTGTCTTTTCTCTCCCATTTTTTCTACCTCTTGTTTTGCTGTTTTCTAGAAGACAGTCTCAACTGTATCTTCTAATACTACTTCTAATGACGTTTTGACCTATAACATCACATTGCTGCCCCTTCTAATGCAAACACTGTTAGTAGGGAGGATGGAGAGAAATGATACTGGAGAGGGAAGCAGCCTGGCTAGCCACACTTTTATATCTTTGGTTATATCCTATATCTCATTCCTGCTATTATTTGTACCTTCTTGTTTTCTTTGATCAACTCTTTTAAAAACTCATTTTGGCTTCCTGGATTCTTTGTCTTGTATTTCTGCTATGCTTATTTATTCTTTCCTTTTTTGTTGTTGTTGGCCAGACCTCGACCAGGGATTGAACCCTGGACCATGGCGGTGACAACACCAAATCTTAACCACTAGACCACCAGGGAACTCTTTATCTTTGCTTATTATGAAATCCTTTTGTTAGGGGAAGTACACTGAAACTGCCCACCCTGGCCAAGCACCACAGTAACCATTTGTGTGAGTTATTTTAAACAGGAGGTCCTGGTAAGGAACAGGGAACTAACAAGCTGCCACCAACTGGAAGAATTCAGGAAAGGGCAAAAGGAGATGCCACGTGTCCTTCCACCTCCCAGAATCCTCCTCGCTGGCATCCATCTTGGCTGAGCAATGTGAGTGCCACTAGGAAGGACCCTGAGTCAGAGCAATTGACCAAAGACAACTTGGAAATTAATCCCATCACTATAAAACAAAACAAACAAACAAAAAACACTGCTCCACCTTTTCAAGTCTTTGCTGCGGCAAGACAAAACAGAGGAAATTACACACTCTCCTGACATAACTTCCCTTGTAGCTCAGTCGGTAAAGAATCTGCCTGCAGTGCAGGCGACTCGGGTTCGATCCCTGGGTTGGGAAGATCCTCTGGAGAAGGAAACAGCAACCCACTCCAGTATCCTTGCCTGGAAAATCTCATGGACAGAGGACCTGGTGGACTGCAGTTCATGGGGTCGCAAAGAGTCACGACTGAGCGACTAACACTAACCGGACATAACTGGTTGCCGTGACCCGGAAGTAACCTGGCTGAAACAACCTCAGCTAGGCTCCAGTGAGGTGAAGACCAAGCACAGAAGCCCAACCCAGAGAAAGCTCATGCTCTGGAAGCTGAACGTGAAGGAAACACAGCACAGTGGAAGTAACAAGAAGCCTAGCATGCTGGAAAGCAGGACAGCAAAACCAGCTCGGCAGGAAGCTCACGCGGCTCAGTCTCAGATTCCAGAAGACCTCCGGTTAAGGTAGGAAGTCCTCGCCCCTATGGCTAGAAGGACATATGACTAAAAAAATCTTAATTCCTTTACGATCTCTCGTTTCTTGTTTCATCAAACCCCCTGTGAACAGGCAAGCAGCAGTGGGTGCAACTGAGGGACTCTGGCAGGAGCTACTCTTCAGTGTGTCCTGAAGGCTCCACTAACTGCTGTGGTCTAGTAGCTGTTGCCTAAGCGGGTGAGGGTTCTTCTGTCCTTAATCTCCTTTGTGCCAAGGATCAGGCCAATGAAAATTGTGGGCACAGGTCAGGCACTTAGCAGTTTTTCTGACAGGTTATTAAGGGGGTTTTTCGGCACGTTCTTCCCATTGCTTTTTCCTCCTGTCCTTCAGCTCCTCTCTCCATCTATGCCATTGTTTACAAAGTATTGGGCAGGTCATCATCTTTCCATTTCCACAATTCCAAAATTGTGCTTGAAACCATTTACCTAAGATTGGGACTCGAACCCTGTGGGAAGGACTCTAACCCAGCCAGAATCCATGGTGCCTGGTTTCAGGACCCAGTGAAGCTCAGGTTCTTGATATCTCATTGCAGAAAGAATTCAGTGAGAGACAAAGCGATATGTAAGAAATGGATTTGTTCAGATCCATTCAGAGAGAAGCACACTCCACAGAGTGTGGGCCATCACAGAGGGCGAGTGAGGCAGCCATGAAATGTAGGGTGGTTAGTTTTTATGGGCTGGGTAATTTCATATGCTAATGAGTGGGAGGATCATTCCAACAATTGGGAAACCACCCAGTCCTTGGTCTTTTGCTAGTGCCCTGGAACTGTCATGGTGCCTCTGGGTGTGTCATAGCTTACAGATTGAGGATCAAGGTTTAGTTGAAGTAAACTTGACTGCCATTTTGGACCCTTTTGATTTTAATTGGTTTATGTTATATCCTTGGGCTATGTCCTTCTTTCAAAAGTTGTGCCCTGCCCCCGTCCCTCCTGTTACATGCTCTTTTCATGAGCCCCATCTGGGCCCACAATGTTGCGTCTACAATCTTCTGGTGGGACAAACCAGAAAATAGCTGGCCCTTGGGAAGCAAATACTGTATAACATCCAATCCCTCTAGAGATTCAGGCCTTCATCTTCCATGTTTCCTACAACATATGTGGCAACAGCACCTCTCAGTGAACCTGGTAGGGCAGGTGACAGGCACACAAATGCCTGCTAGAAGTCCATCTGTTAGTGGCATCCCTTCAAGGGCAATTGGGCTTCCAGGGACAACGTTTGCCACTTTGGAGGTTAGCCCCACAGGCCATTTGTGCCCAAACCCTTACCACCCTTCTCCTAAAGCTGCAAACATACCCCCAGATCAAATCTCCACTCCACTTTTATGGAACAGCTGGTCTCTTGCCTCTTATCATTTTGCCCTTAAGCCACTTACTAACTCCTACAACCACGACCCTGCCCCCTCTGCAGGGAACATCCAGCTCCACCCAGCCTGTTATTAAAGCACTCTTAACGCCCCTAACAGGACCAGTTAACCCACTCCTTTGTCATTACTTCTGTTATTACCTAGAATGGGTCTATGACAATGAAATGTTTACCTTTGGAGACACTTTAAACTGTTCTTATGGAGGACTAGAGGAAGGAATCAGTGACTTATATCACCTTAAGAGGATTAGGCTTGGAGCTATTTTGCCAGGTTCCCGGTCTCAAAGGCACAGGCTTGGATTGCTTTACATCATGGTATCTTCCCATCCTGGGTGGACAAACCGGCAATGAGTTAAGATTACAGCCCCTTAATCCTACCCAGCACTAGTCACACTGGAGACCTTGGGGTCACCCAACTTCAATCTGGGGATCCCAGAAGGTTGACCTGCCTCAACCTGCCTAGGGATCTGGTCCCCTGGAGGTTGTCACGCCTCAGCCTGCTCGGAGATCTGCCAGTCCAGGGGTCCCAGGAGGTTGACGTGCCTCGACCTGCCTGAGGATCTGCACCCTGACCCAGGGAAGCCCAGCTCTCAGGTTGCAACAGTACTGGGTAGGATAAGCTTCAGAAAGACTCACCCCTAAGTAAGTCCACCCATGGAAATAGAAGGAAGCCTATTAGTTGTGGGACTGTGCCCAGTTTCAACAATAACTCAGGAGTCCAACAAGAACCCCATTGCCCTTCTGGAAAGTCTAAAAGAGGCCCTCCCAAAGTTTACCAATCTGGACTTAGACTCTTACGAGGGACAGGTGATTTTAAAGGACAAATTCCTGTCCCAGTATGCATCAGACATAAGGACAAATATACAACAGCTATAGCAGCAGGACCCTGCTGCCTCTTTAGATATGACGGTCCAGATAGCTACCAATACCTTTTATCACAGAGAATAGGAGAGGGAGTCCAAGGCCCCAGAAAGAGAGAGAAGGAAAGAGATAAGGCACACCCAGATGCTGGCCGCCCTCTAGGGAAGCCCTATGGCAAACCCCGAGTCCTTGAAGGACAAGGCATGAGGCAAATGCCTAATCTGTAGACAGACGGGACATTGGGCCAAGGAGTGTCCAAACTTTGGCAAGTCTCCTAAAGTGGCTTGCTACAAATGCCATCAATTGGGACACTGGGTAGCACTCTGTCCTCAGGACTCAAGGTCAAGTGCCAAGCCTTCCTTTATGATGGTTCAACAAGACTGAAGCAGCCCACTCCAGCCAGCCCACCGGTCACAGATAACCATCACAGGGATGGAGCCAAGGGTTCAAATGGATGTGGCAGGTAGGTCTGAGAATTTCTTGGTTGACACGGGGCTACCTATTCTGTCCTGACCTCCTACTCTGGAGCCTTCTCCTCCTAAACCTGTACCATTTTGGGTGCTACAGAAAAAACAATTAAAACAAGATTTGCCTGAGCAATTATTCGTTTCTGGGTTGGACAAACATTTTCCCACCAGTTTCTGGTGGTCCCTGAGTGTCCTACTCCCTTGTTGGGAAGAGATATTTACTCATTAAGCTGGGAGCCACCCTTGTGATAAACTTGGAAACTTTTCAGCCGCTACAGCTGAAATGACTTGAACAGTATTATCTCAGGGGTTCAGAAATAGCCCCCACCTGTTTTGACAGGCTCTTCACCAGGATCTCCTACATCTGGACCTGAGACCAAATGGGAAAATATTGCAATATGTATATGACCTACTAGTCTGCTCCCCAGATGAGGAAAACGTCCAACAACATGTGATTAAGGTTCTAAGCTTTTTGGTAGAGAGGGGATATAAAGTCTCCTGTGCTAAGGCACAGATGGTTAAGACAAAGGTCACTTACCCTGGAGTTCAGATGACACACGGGTCTAGGAGGCTGTCCTCCAACCGAGTACAAGGAATCCTGCAGTTGCCTTCCCTCATGGCTTGAAAACAATTGTGAGCTTTCCTGGGGCTAACCAGGAATTGTAGAATCTGGATACCCAGCTATGGTCTAATCTCCCAGGCCTTATATGAAAGCTTAAAGGGACAGGTTGATTTAATCCTATTGACAAGGGGAACTCCTCCAAAGGAGGCAAAGGCTACAGGAAAACAAGCCTTAACTCAAGCACCCACCTTGAGATTGCCAGACCTGGAAAAAGCATTTCAACTATATGTCCACAAAAAGGAAGGAATAGCCTTTGGAGTCTTAACTCAAAGGTTGGGACCCGAGTCCCAGCCAGTAGCTTACTTATCCAAGAGGCTAGACCCAACCACCCGAGGTTGGCCTCCCTACCTTTGAAATCTTGCAGCTATTGCAGTCCTGATAGAAGATGCTTTAAAACTCTCTTGGGGGCAAACTAATTTTGTCAGTCACCAAGCGAAACAACTCCTGAATGAGAGAGGCCATTTATGGATGTCTGATCAAAGGATCGTCAGATATCAAGTAGTGCTGATGGAAAATCCAGGTCTGACTATATTCCCTTGTGAGGTTCTTAACCCAGCTACTCTCCTGCCTACCCCGAGGGCTCTCTCCCCATTCACTCTTGCCTAGAAACTTTGGACCATTGGACAAAACCCCGAGACGGATTGTCAGAAGATCCTCTGATGAATCCTGAGGAAATCTGGTACACTGATGGAAGCAACTTTATCTTAGATGGAAAAAGAAGAGCTGGTTATGCAGTAGTCTCCAATTTTGAGACCACAGAGGCTAAACCTTTGCCACCAGATACTTCAGCCCAGTTGGCTGAGCTCATAGCTCTGACTTGAGCTTTAGAGCTGGGAAAAGTAAAAAGAGCAGCCATTTACACTGACTCCAAGTATGCCTTTCTGGTGCTACATGCACATGCTGCTTGCTATTTGGAAAGAAAGAGGCCACTTGACCACCTGAGGGTCCCCAGTCAAGTATGGTGATCAAATCCTTAGTTTCTTGGAGGCAGTCCATCTGCCCACTGAAGTTTCAGTCTCCCACTGTAAAGGACACCAAAAACAGAGCATGGAAGTGGCACGAGGGAACCAAGCAGCCGATCAGACAGCTAAGAGAGCAGCATTACAGAAGAGTGACCTAATAGGGGCTTCCACCCTAGTTCCACAGGCTAATTTGCTAGAAACTCCTTCATGTACTGAAGGTAAGACTCTTAAAGCTAAGAGTGAGGGCTTTCAAGATCATATGGGGTGGTTCCAATAGGAGGGACTCCTTTTTTCTCTCTGGGAACCTCTAGTGGAAGTTGGTTAATTCCTTACATGCCACCACTCATTTAGAGGAGAAGGCCCTCCAAAGATTACTAGAAAGGTCCTTCAGAGGAACAGGCCTCCAAATGACTATAAGGCAAGTAGTCTCCTCTTGTCCTACCTGCCAACTGAACAACCCCCAAGGAGCTTGAAGACCCCAGCTGGCCCAGCCCATCCAACAGCATGGGACCTACCCAGGAGAGGACTGGAAGATGGACTTCACCCAGATGCCAGTTTCTAAAGGGTATAAATACCTATTAGTCATGATAGATACATTCACAGGACGGATTGAAGGTTTTCCCACCTGGACTGAGAAGGCCGAGCAAGTGGTAAAAAAAAAACTGCTCCATAAAACTATTCTGAGATTTGGCCTGGTGATGAATCCTTTATTCAAAAGAAATCAGACTCAGAGCCTCGAGGAGGAGAAAACATGGAGTCAGGGGCCAGAGAACAAGGGACTGGAAGATGGCTTCATGGGAACTGGGGCGGGAAAGGCATGAATCTCAGCGGTGGGGACTCAGTGTTCATTTGCATAACCAGAATGAACTGTACGCAATATAGTTTCAATTCAATACTTCAATTTATCATAGATTTCTTTTAAATGTAGCATTTCGAAGAATGAGCCTTCATCCACTTACCTGAAAAGAACTGCTGCAAAGTCTTGACGGGGACTGACCCTTGATGCTCCTCAGCCTCACTGTGTTAGGAGTGTATCTCTCCTCATGAATATGTACACATATCCTCATAGTATGGGATTCTTACCTTTGTTCTTGCTCCTGCTTGAACTGAGTCTTTTGTGTTGCAATTAAGATTTGGTTAGGTAGGCCCAAGGGTTAAAAAAGGCCAGTTACCCACAATTTTTTGAGGTCTTGTGAGATAAACAAGGCAACATTCTTGTGTGAAGAAATAGATCTTGAAAAGTGGGCGACTTCAGGCAGTTTTTCTAGGACTTCTACAGTTAAGAGTTTTTCTGTGTGGTTGATCATTTGAGATCACAGGTTTGCTCTTTGGTCAGTAAGATTCCCATAACACCCTGCATGGGGTTTTCCCTGCAGTTTTTTCTGCTGTTCGGAAAGATTGAAGGCAGGAGGAGAAAGGGACAATATTGAATAAAACTATTAGATGGCATCACCGACTGGATGGATGTGAGTTTGAGCATGCCCCAGGAGTTAGTGACGGATAGGAAAGCTGGTTGGACAGAACTGAGCAAATGAATTGGACAGTTTTCATGACCCAGGGACGGGACCGGGCCCTCATATTTTGAAAGTCACCTTTTTTTTTTTTTTTTGAACAGTGATAAGAATCACCCTAATGGCCTAGACGGTAAAGAGTCCGTTTACAAAGTGGGAGACCCAGATTTGCTCCTGGGGAAGCATCTCCTGGAGAACGGAATGGCTACCCACTGCAGTATTCTTGCCTGGAGAATTCCATGGACAGAGGTCCCTGGAGGGCTACAGTCCATGGGGTCGCACATAGTCCGAGCATGACTGAGTGGGTTCGACACTCTGTTTCATTCGACATTATAGTGAACCTTCTCTGTGTCAAATACAGCGCCCATATACCATTATCTTAAGCTGTCAAGAAAATCCTTATTCAAAAGAAATCAGACCCAGAGTGTCGAGGAGGAGAAAACATGGTCAGGGACCTGGGAACAAGGGACACGAGAAGCTGGCTTCACGGGAGCTGGGGCGGGGAGAGGCGTGAATCTTGGGGGTGGGGACTCAGCATTCATTTGCATAACCAAAACGCACTGCAAGCAATAGAGTTTCCATTTACTATTTCAGTTTATTGTAGATTTCTTTTAAACATAGTATTTCAAAGAATGAGCCTTCATCCACTTTCCTGCAAAGATCTGCTGCAAACTCTTGAGCCAGACTTACCCTTGTCGTGCGTCAGCCTCACTGAAGTAGGAGTGAGCATTCCCTCGTCCGTATGTGTACAGGCGCCGTGCAGTATTTTTAGGCTCATTCTTGCTTGTGCCCAAACTGAGTCTTTTGTTGTACAGTTAAGATTCAGTTAGTTAGGCTTAGAGCAGCATTGTAAGCCAGTTACACACAATTTTTGGAGGTCTTGTGAGATAAACAAGGCCAGCATTTTTGTATGCAAAAACAGACCTTGAGGAGTGAAAGTTTTGAGGCAGGGTTTATTTCTGGGGTTCCTATACTTAACAGCTTTCTGTGTGTTAATTGTGTGAAATCATGAGGTTAGGTTTTTGATTGCTCAGATGATTCTGTCATTCCTGTCCGACTGTTTTGTAACCCCGTGGACTGCAGCACTTGAGGTTTCCCCGTCTATCGTCTATCATCCATTCTCGGAGCTTACTCATACTCATGCCCTTCGAATCAATGGTGCTATCTAACTGTCTCATTTTCTGTCGTCTCCTTCCTCTTCCCACCTTTAGTCTTTCCCAACATCAGGGTCTTTTCCAGTTATTCAGTTCTTTGCATCAGGTGGCCAGAGTATTGGAGTTTCAGTGTCAGCACCAGTTCTTCCAGTGAGTATTCAGGACTGATTTCCTTTAGGATGGACTGGATGGATCCCTTTGCCATCCAAGGGACTCTCAAGAGTCTTCGCCAACACCACATTCCAAAAGCATCAATGCTTCGGCCTTCAGCTTTCTTTACAGTCCAACTCTTACACTGTACATGACTACTAGAAAAACCATAGCTTTGACTGGACGGACCTTTGTCGGGAAAGTAATATCTCTGCTTTTTAATATGCTGTCTTGATTGGCCATAGCTTTTCTTCCAAGTAGCAAGTGTCTTTTCATTTCATGGCTGAAGTCACCGTCCTCTGTGATTTTGGAGCACAAGAAAGTAAAGTCTGTCACTGTTTCCTTGTTTCCCCATCTATTTGCCATGAAGTGATGGGACCGGATGCCATGATCTTCATTTTCTGAATTTTTAGTTTTAAGCCAACTTTTTCACTCTCGTCTTTGGCAGTCATCAAGAGGCTCTTTTGTCCTTTTTTGCTTTCTGCCATAAGGGTAGTGTCATCTGCATTTTGGAGGTTACTGATATTTCTCCCTGCAGTGCTGATTCAAGCTTGTGCTTCATCCAGCATGGCATTTTGCATGATGTACTCTGCATATAAATTAAATAAGCAGGGTGAACATCAGAGAATTCCCTCCACATGGTCCTTTACTCTAAATCTGTTGTAGGATTTTCCCCTCCTCCAGTGTGATGACATATATTGACCCATCTTGTTCTTTTCTGATAACCATGATGAGTAATGACCATATTTTTGCAGGCTAAAGCTAAAACGCAGCAAGACTAACCAGCCCCTCTAAGAATTAAGCCTGTTCTCAATAACGCTTTGCGGAGGGGCTGGGGTGGACGGGAGGCTAATATAGTGCGTCTGGGTGTGCTCAGTCGTGTCCCACTCTTTGCAACCCCATATAGACATTGGATCAATTCATAATAATGGAGGGTTTTGGTGACTACGACTCAAGTATCCACGTTATAATCACAATAATAGTCATTAAGACTATAATATTCTCCGCCATTACTGCACTCCAGCAATGCAAAAATCCACATGCAACAAAATGGCCACATCACTGGACAGTTTTCACTCTGTCATGGCGACTTCCTGCAGAGTATAAATGTGATGTGAGGACTGAGCTAAATCCTATGCCTCTGCCAAATGAGTGTGGCACAAATATACTATGTTAAGGCCGCTGTGTGCTTCATTACTCAGATTAACAGAAGACATGCTTATGAAATTAGAGCATGAAAATAGACACTATCCAGAATCTAGACAACACACAAAAGTAACTGCATAACAAGGACACGGGACGGATTCCAGTCCAAATATTACCATGCTGTTATAAACGGGCTAGTGAGCTGCTTAGCAGAGAACAGTGACTCTGCACTCCAGAACCACTCAAGAGCTTTAAAAATGCTGATGCTCAATCCCCACACACAGAGAGAAAAATGTAATTGGCCCAGGGTGGAGTCCTGGGCATAAGATTTTTAGAATCTCCCCAACTCCTTTAGTGGACTGCCATGATTGTGAAGCACTGGGCCCTGAACAAAGAGGCCCCAGGGAAAGTCAGACTTCTTTGGGCAAGATATTCCAGTAGGGGGCGCTCAGCTGATTCCATGTTTCTTAACGTCCATCCATGTCCCAAGAGTTAAATGATTTTCAGAGAGGCCTTTCTAACATAGATACTACTCTGATTGTTTTCAAAGTTTTTAAAAATTTTCTAAAAGTAACGGGAATTCCCTGACTGTCCAGTGGTTGGAACTCCACTGCAGGGGCAGAGGCTCAATCCCTGAACGGGGAACTAAGGTCTCCCAAACCCTATAGCGTGGCCAAATAATAATGATAATAAAATCTACAGGATCTTCGGATTTCAGGTTGAATATGGCAGATTAAATATATCCATTTATCTCCACTCTGTCCACAAAACCCCACTAAATGATAGTAAAGGAATAAAAAGAAATGTTCTTATTGACAAAATGGGAGAGCAGATAACAGCAGCCAAGTGGGGACAAGGACATTTTAATGCTTCAGAACCCTGGAAAGGCTCAGGAATTCTAAGCTATCTCTGAAGGTTTAGGAAAAATTGATATCAGAGTGGGTATCTAGCCTGTCTGCTACAGTTTAAAACAAAACGAAGAAACAGCAGTACAAGCATACTATGAGTTATAGAAGCAAAGAGATGAAACTGCTAAGGATTTAAAATGGTTGTTTCTGGGAAGTGGGATGGGAAAAAGCATTTCTGAGTTTTGTTTTTCTGAGAGCCTTGTGTCATTTGGCCTTTAAAATCAAATTCTGAGCAATTATACTTCAATTAAAAAAGAAAAAAAAGAAAATATTAAGTATATACAAAACTTAGATTTTTTAAAAAAGCTGCTTTTGAAATGCATTTTGGAGTAAAGGTATGCAAATACTGTAGATAAGAATTTAAAATTGTAAAATCTTTCTATGTGACAGGTGGGCAATATGGATCTAAAATTTCAGTGTGTGGAACATTTAGTCTGGCATTTTCACTCTTGGAATTTGTCTTGAGGAAGTAATTGGACAACCACTGCTTTGATTATAAAACAGAAAAATTGGAAACTATCTACATGCCCAACACCAGAATTTTGATTTGAACAAGTGATGGCTCTTCCATACAGTGAAATTATATGCAAATACTTTAAATGATGGATTGCACACGTCCCAGATGGTCAAAAATTTTGAAAGCCTGAAAACACCAAGAGTTGCTGGTCATGTGAAACCACGAAATGTTGATATAGTGCTGTTGAGTGTGCACTGGTACACTGTCTTTGGAGAAAAAGCAAAAATTGGCAAAACATAAATGAAAATCATGATGGCGTGATCACTCATCTAGAGCCAGACATCCTGGAGGTGAAGTCAAGTGGGTCTTAGAAAGCATCCCTACAAACAAAGCTAGTGGAGGTGATGGAATTCCAGTTGAGCTATTTCAAATCCTGAAAGATGATGCTGTGAAAGTGCTACACTCAATATGCCAGCAAATTTGGAAAACTCAGCAGTGGCCACAGGACTGGAAAAGGTCAGTTTTCATTCCAATCCCAAAGAAAGGCAATGCCAAAGAATGCTCCAACTACCACACAATTGCACTCATCTCACACGCTAGTAAAGTAATGCTCAAAATTCTCCAAGCCAGGCTTCAGCAGTACGTGAACTGTGAACTTCCTGATGTTCAAGCTGGTTTTAGAAAAGGCAGAGGAACCAGAGATCAAATTGCCAACATCCGCTGGATCATTGAAAAAGCAAGAGAGTTCCAGAAAAACATCTATTTCTGCTTTACTGACTATGCCAAAGCCTTTGACTGTATGGATCACAATAAACTGTGGAAAATTCTTCAAGAAATGGCAATACCAGACCACCTGACCTGCCTTTTGAGAAAGGAAGCAACAGTTAGAATGGACATGGAACAACAGACTAGTTCCAAATAGGAAAAGGAGTACATCAAGGCTGTATATTGTCACCCTGCTTATTTAACTTCTTTGCAGAGTACATCATGAGAAACACTGGGCTGGAAGAAGCACAAGCTGGAATCAAGTTTGCTGGGAGAAATATCAATAACCTCAGATATGTAGATGACACCACCCTTATGGTAGAAAGTGAAGAGGAACTAAAGAGCCTCTTGATGAAAGTGAAAGAGGAGAGTGAAAAAGTTGGCTTAAAGCTCAACATTCAGAAAACGAAGATCATGGCATCTGGTCCCATCACTTCATGGGAAATAGATGGGGAAACAGTGGAAACGGTGTCAGACTTTATTTTTAGGGGCTCCAAAATCACTGCAGATGGTGATTGCAGCCAAGAAATTAAAAGACACTTACTCCTTGGATGGAAAGTTATGCCTAGATAGCATATTCAAAAGCAGAGATATTACTTTGCCAACAAAGGTCCATCTAGTCAAGGCTATGGTTTTTCCAGTGGTCATGTATGGATGTGAGAGTTGGACTGTGAAGAAAGCTGAGCGCCGAAGAATTGATGCTGTTGAACTGTGGTGTTGGAGAAGACTCTTGAGAGTCCCTTGAACTGCAAGGAGATCCAACCAGTCCATCCTAAAGGAGATCAGCCCTGAATATTCATTGGAAGGACTGATGCTGAAGCTGAAACCCCCATACTTTGGCCACCTCATGCAAAGAGTTGATTCATTGGAAAAAACCCTGATGCTGGGAGGGATTGGAGGCAGGAGGAGAAGGGGACGCCAGAGGATGAGATTGCTGGATCACATCACTGACTCGATGGACCTGAGTCTGAGTGAACTCCGGGGTTGGTGATGGACAGGGAGGCCTGGCATGCTGTAATTCATGGGGTTGCAAAGAGTCAGACACGACTGAGCGACTGAACTGAACTGAAAAGTTAAATATACACTTTGATCAGCAATTCTCATAGGGAGTCTAAAATGACTCCCATAAACTATAGAGAGCATGGAATTCTCCAGACCAGAATACTGGAATGGGTAGTTCTCTTCTCTAGGGGATCTTTGCGACCCAGGACTCGAACCCAGGTCTCCTGCATGGAAGGTTGCTGTTTTACCAGCTGAGCGGTATTCCAGGGAAGCCTGAGACCTTCTACAGACTTTTACAAATATTACATTCTGGGGTGGGAGGGGGGAGAAGTGAACGAACACACCTACCTACATAAGTTTACAACCTACCTCCCTAAGTTTATGAACAAAGAAAACGAACCTATATGAATAATGCAACTATGAAAGTTGACTACCACTAAATCCAGTAGTAATAACTGAACTGCTGCTAAGTCGCTTCAGTCGTGTCCGACTCTGTGCGACCCCACAGATGGCGGCCCACCAGGCTCCCCCGTCCCTGGGATTCTTCAGGCAAGAACACTGGAGTGGGTTGCCATTTCCTTCTCCAGTGAATGAAAGTGAAAAGTGAAAGTGAAGTCGCTCAGTCGTGTCCGACTCCTAGTGACCCCATGGACTGCAGCCTACCAGGTCACTCCATCCATGGGATTTTCCAGGCAAGAGTACTGGAGTGGGGTGCCATTACCTTCTAGGATTTAAAAAAAAAAACAAAGAAAACGTGGCTCCCCGGGTAAACAATTGGCCTGCATTGCAGGAGACCCGGGTTCAATCCCGGGGTTGGGAAGATCCCAAAAAAGCGGAAGGCTAACCACTCCACTATACTAGCATGGAAAATTCCACGGATTGCATAGTACATGGGGCCACAAATAAGTCGTACACGACTCACTGACTTCCACGACCAAACCCGAAATGGTAAACAAAAAAAGCTTCAAAGTCTGAAATAGTAGGCCGAAACCTGTTATTTTCCAAGTTCTACTTTTTGACACCAAAATATTGGTCTTGTTTAGTCTTACAAGACCTCCAAAAATTGGTTGGGTGAGATAATATTCCCTTTCTTGGTTCTACTTGACTTAGTCTGCACGGTGGTACCGGAGACTAAGAACAAGCAGGACCAAGAAAGGGAGCATGGATACCGGACTGGGTCTCGGCACAGACGGTTGGGAGGAAGCGCACTCCTAACACACTGAGGATGAGAAAGAAAAAAAAAAAAACAGTCCCAGTGAAGAGGTTGTAGCAGATCTTTTCACGTTAATGGACGAAGGCTCACTCTTCGAAATACTATGTTTGAAGGAAATTACGATAAATTCGAATAATAAATTGAACATATTGGGTGCGGTGCGTGTTCGTTATGCAAATGAATGCTGAGGCCCTGCCCCCGAGATTCACGCCTCCCCCCATACCGGCTCCCGTGAAGCCAGCTTCCAGTCCGTTGTTCCCAGGCCCCTGACTCCATGTTTTCTCCTCCTCAACACTCTGGGTCTGATTTCTTTTGAATAAGGCTTTTCTTGATGGCTTAAGATAATGATATATGGGCGCTGCATTTGACACAGAGAAGGTTCACTATAATGTTGAATGAAACAGTGTGCTGAGTGCACAGTCGTGCCAAACTATTTGTGACCCCATGGACTGTAACCCTACAGGCTCCTCTGTCTGTGGAATTCTCCAGGCAAGAATACTGTAGTGGGTAGCCATTCCCTGGTAGCCATACCCAAGTGGGTAGCTTGTCCAGGAGATTCTTCCCAAGGAGTGCGCCTGGGTCTCCCATATTGTAAGCAGACTCTTCACTGTCTAAGCCACCAGGGTGACTCTAATCAGTAATTTAAAACAAAATTTGTCTACCAATATAGGAGGAGCCAGTTCCATCCCTGGGTCATAAAAATTGTCCAGTTCCTTTGCTCAGTCGTCTCCAAACAGTTCTCCTGGGGCTTGTTCAAACACATGACCACCGAGACAGTGGGTGCTATATAATGAGTCAATGTCCCTTTCATCTCCTCTTTCACTTTCATCAAGAGGCTCTTTAGTTCTTTGCTTTCTGCCATAAGGGTGGTGGTATCTGCATGTCTGAGGTTATTGATGTTTCTCCCAGAAATCTTCATTTCAGCTTGTGCTTTATCCAGCGTGACATTTCACATGATATACTCTGCATATAAGTTAAATAAGCAGGGTGACAATATGTAGACTTGACATTCTCCTTTCCCGATTTGGAACCAGCCTGGTTTTCAATGTACAGTTCTGTTGCTTATTGACCTGCATACAGATTTCTCAGTGTCAGGTCAGGTTGATTGGTCAGTAAGATTGATTGGCCTTTGGTTCTCATAATCGTGAATGGGTTTTCCAGGAGATTTTTCTAGTGCCGGGAAAGATCCAAGACAGGAGGAGAAAGGGACAACATGGAGTCAGGGGCCTGGGAACAACGGACTGGAAGCTGGCTTCACGGGAGCCAGTATGGGGGGGAGGCGTGAATCTCGGGGGCGGGGCCTCAGCGTTCATTTGCATAACGAACACGCACCGCACCCAATGTGTTCAATTTATTATTCGAATTTATCGTAGATTTCCTTTAAACATAGTATTTCGAAGAATGAGCCTTCGTCCATTAACGTGAAAAGATCTGCTACAACCTCTTCACTGAGACTGTTTTTTTTTCTTTCTCATCCTCAGTGTATTAGGAGTGCGCTTCCTCCCAACCGTCCGTGCCGAGACCCAGTCCGGTATCCATGCTCCCTTTCTTGGTCCTGCTTGTTCTTAGTCTCCGGTACCACCGTGCAGACTAAGTCAAGTAGAACCAAGAAAGGGAATATTATCTCACCCAACCAATTTTTGGAGGTCTTGTAAGACTAAACAAGACCAATATTTTGGTGTCAAAAAGTAGAACTTGGAAAATAACAGGTTTCGGTCTACTATTTCAGACTTTGAAGCTTTCTTTGTTTACCATTTCGGTTTGGTCGTGGAAGTCAGTCGTGTACGACTTATTTGTGGCCCCATGTACTATGCAGTCCATGGAATTTTCCACGCTAGTGTAGTGGAGTGGTTAGCCTTCCGCTTTTTTGGGATCTTCCCAACCCAGGGATCGAACCCGGGTCTCCTGCAATGCAGGCCAATTGTTTACCAGGTGAGCCACGTCTTTTTTTTAAGTCAACTTTCATAGTTGCATTATTCATATAGGTTCGTTTTCTTTGCTCATAAACTTAAGGAAGTAGGTCGTAAACTTATATAGGTAGTTGTGTTCATTCACTTCTCCCTCCTCCCACCCCAGGATGTAATATTTGTAAAAATCCGTAGAAGGCCTCAGCTGGTAAAACAGCAACCTTCCATGCAGGAGACCTGGATTCGAGTCCTGGGTCGCAAAGATCCCCTGAAGAGAATAGCTACCCATTCCAGTATTCTGGCTTGGAGAATTCCATGCACTCTATAGTTCATGGGAGTCATTTTAGACTCCCTATGAGAATTGCTGATCAAAGTGTATATTTAACTTTTCATTTATGTAATGCAAATTTTTGCTTTTTCTCCCAAGACAGTGTACCAGTGCACACTCAACGGCACTATATCAGCATTTCGTGGTTTCATATGCCCAGCAACTCTTGGTGTTTTCAGAATTTTTGACCATCTGATACGTGTGCAATCCATCACTTAAAGTATTTGCATATAATTTCACTGTATGGAGGAGCCATCACTTGTTCAAATCAAAATTCTGGTGTAGGGCGTGGAGATAGTTTACAATTTTTCTGTTTTATAACCAAAGCAGTGGTTGTCCAATTACTTCCTCATGACAAATTCCTGGAGTGAAAATGCCAGACCAAATGTTCCACACATTGAAATTTTTGATACATATTACCCACCTGTCACCTGGAAAGATTTTACAATTTTACATTATCTACAGTATTTGCATACTTTTACTCCCAAATGCATTCCAAAAGCAGCTTTTAAAAAAAATGTAAGTTTTGTATATACTTAATATTATCTTTTTCTGTTGTTGCTGTTTTTAAATTTATTTTTTAATTGAAGGATGATTCCTTTCAGAATTTAATTTTAAAGGCCAAATGACACAGGGCTCTCAGAAGAGCAAAACCCAGAAATGCTTTTTCCCATCCCAGATTCCACTTCCCAGAAGCAACCATTTTACATCCTTAGCAGTTTCATCTGTTTGCTTCTATAATTCATAATATGCTTATACTGCTGTTTCTTCGTTTTGTTTAAAATGTAGCAGACAGGCTAGATGCCCACTCTGATATCAATTTTTCCTCAACCTTCAGAGATAGCTTAGAATTCCTGAGCTTTCCAGGGTATTGAAGCATTAAAATGTCCTTGTCCCCACTTGGCTGCTGTTACTTGCTCTCCTGTTTAGTCAATAAGAACATATCTTTTCTTTTTATTCTTTTACTGTCATTTAGTGGGGTTTTGTGGACAGAGTGGAGATAAATGGATGTATTTAATCTGCCATATTCAACCTGAAATCCGAAGATCCTGTAGATTTTATTATCATTATTATTTGGCCACGCTATAGGGTTTGGGAGAAGGCAATGGCACCCCACTCCAGTACTCCTGCCTGGAAAATCCCATGGACGGAGGAGCCTGGTGGGCTGCAGTCCATGGGGTCGCTGAGGGTCGGACAGGACTGAGCGACTTCACTTTCACTTTTCACTTTCATTCACTGGAGAAGGAAATGGCAACCCACTCGTGTTCTTGCCTGGAGAATCCCAGGGACGGGGGAGCCTGGTGGGCTGCCGTCTATGGGGTCACACAGAGTTGGACATGACTGAAGTGACTTAGCATAGCATAGCATAGCATAGCATAGGGTTTGGGAGACCTTAGTTCCCCGTTCAGGGATTGATCCTCTGCCCCGCAGTGGAGTTCCAACCACTGGACCGTCAGGGAATTCCCGTTACTTTTAGAAAATTTTTAAAAACTTTGAAAACAATTAGAGTAGTATCTATGTTAGAAAGGCCTCTCTGAAAATCGGTTAACACTTGGGACACTGATGGACGTTAAGAAACATGGAATCAGCTGAGCGCCCCCTACTGGAATATCTTGCCCAAAGAAGTCTGACTTTCCCTGGGGCCTCTGTTCATGGCCCAGCGCTTCACAATCATGGCGGTCCACCAAAGGAGTTGGACAGTTTCTAAAAATCCTATGCCCAGGACTCCACCCTGGGCCAATTACATTTTTCTCTCTGTGTGTGGGGATTGAGCATCAGCATTTTTAAAGCTCTTGAGTGGTTCTAGAGTGCAGAGTCACTGTTCTCTGCTAAGCAACTCACTGGTTTAGCCGGTTTATAACAGCATGGTAATATTTGGACTGGAATCCGTCCCGTGTCCTTGTTATGCAGTTACTTTTGTGTGTTGTCTAGATTCTGGATAGTGTCTATTTTCATGCTCTAATTTCATAAGCATGTCTTCTGTTAATCTGAGTAATGAAGCACACAGCGGCCTTAACATAGTATATTTGTGCCACACTCATTTGGCAGAGGCATAGGATTTAGCTCAGTCCTCACATCACATTTATACTCTGCAGGAAGTCGCCATGACAGAGTGAAAACTGTCCAGTGATGTGGCCATTTTGTTGCATGTGGAATTTTGCATTGCTGGAGTGCAGTAATGGCGGAGAATATTATAGTCTTAATGACTATTATTGTGATTATAACGTGGATACTTGAGTCGTAGTCACCAAAACCCTCCATTATTATGAATTGATCCAATGTCTATATGGGGTTGCAAAGAGTGGGACACGACTGAGCACACCCAGACACACTATATTAGCCTCCCGTCCACCCCAGGCCCTCCGCAAAGCGTTATTGAGAACAGGCTTAATTCTTAGAGGGGCTGGTTAGTCTTGCTGCGTTTTAGCTTTAGCCTGCAAAAAGTATAGTCATTACTCATCATGGTTATCAGAAAAGAACAAGATGGGTCAATATATATCATCAAGACTGGATGAGGGGAAAATCCTACAACAAGATTTAGAGTACAGGACCGTGTGGAGGGAATTCTCTGGTGGTTAGGGTTCCATGCTTTCATTTCCAAGAGAGCGTGTTCAATCTCTGCTGGGGGACTAAGATCCTACAAACTGAGTGAAGCGACCCCCAACCCCCCACGAAGATGGTGACTGGGTTGCAGTGATCTTTTATAATGAAGGACAGGTTACTGAATTTGAGAAGTCTACAGTGAAAGTAAAATGTGTTCTTAAAACTCAAGACCATCTCAGGGCAGTTGCAATTCTAACAACAGGAGCTGACAGGGTCCTCTACTCCAGAAGAGAATTTTTAGTTTTCAGGGAAAACGGTAATATTTAAACCTTAAAGAAATCAGGATGGACTGAATAAATGCTATAAAATATTATAGTTTAACAACTGAAATCATAAATGACTTTATGCAAACAAATCCCTCAGTGTGAGGATCACATAACCAAAGTGATTTGTGAGAAATGCATAACTGCATGAAATTAAAACTTCATGAATATTCATGTCATCTGCCATGACTTACTAGTTTTCCAAGCATCTTTGGGGGCACTGTAACATGCATTTTGTAATTTTATTTTCTTCTTATCAACATAGTTGGATACTTTCATAAACTAATCATTCATTAAAATAGTCTGTCTTCTCCCAATGCAACTAATTGATTATATTAACTATATCAAAATTTCTACATTTTTTTAACTCAAAAATAATTTGTTAAAATTAATGCACCTAATTTCAGGGTTGAAAGATGTGTATCTTTACTTTAAAATGGTGGGAAAGTCTACCAGAAAGAGCAACCTACCAAATAATTCACACTATAGAAGCACATGCAGAGTCCTAAGGCAATGGCACCCCACTCCAGTACTTTTGCCTGGAAAATCCCATGGACGGAGGAGCCTGGTAGGCTGCAGTCCATGGGGTCACTAAGAGTTGGACATGACTGAGCGACTTCATTTTCACTTTTCACTTTCGTGCATTGGAGAAGGAAATGGCAACCCACTCCAGTGTTCTTGCCTGGAGAATCCCAGGGACAGGGGAGCCTGGTGGGCTGCCGTCTATGGGTCGCACAGAGTCGGACACGACTGAAGTGACTTAGCATAGCATAGCAAAGCAGTCAAGAAGGCAAATAAATAGTTGCAAGTTGTATGTAATCTTGTTTTCTTTCAGTAAACTTTAAAAATTTTCTGTGAATCGTATTCATAATATTATTATATTAATGCTCAAAATTGTAAAAAAATATGGAACGCTTCTCCGAATTTGTGTGTCATCCTTGCGCAGGGGCCATGCTAATCTCTGTATCATTTGAGTATTAGTATATGTGCTATTGAAGCGTCTAGCACTGTAACATTCTTTTGATTGTGCAAAATCATCTTGGTTATAACGGGGCATCTGAAAGCACCATAAGGACAAATACCTGCTTTGTCTCCTAAAAGATAAGCTTTTTTAATTTTCAGATATGACACATTGAGACTTGTCACTTTGTGTAAGTTAGCACTTCTGCGTATAGGAGATTCTGCCACTGTGACGAGTCCATAGTAGCAGCACACAACCTCCTGAGATTGGCAAGGTCAGCTGAGGACTTGACTTATTTGCCATCAACTGCTGTAATCGCAAAATACATGGATATTGTTAATTCTTGTGTGATATTGACTCCATGCACCTAAAATAGGCTTTAAAGACAGTATGGTTTGATGCTCTATTTACCTTTTAAATGATTTTTGTTATTTAGGTTTATTTGCATAAACACATCATCCAGCCTTCAGGGTGGGCACATCAGCCCTTAGATGCCACCCAAGAACCTCAGAGAAAGCTCATGAACATGAAATGTGGTTCTCAGAAAGCCCTACCTCTGTGCTTGGTAGAGCGCACACTCTGGAATGTGCTGTGAGAAATATCTGATTCAGCAGGACTATTCATTGTCCCCCTGGGAAGTTGGATCCTCTTAATTTGGGCCTGTGGCAATGGGAGTGGGCAACGGTGACAACTGGAGGCACTTGCAACTAGAAAGTCAGTGTCAGCTGAGGATGCTACAGGAAGAGTAAAAAGCACCAGAAAGTTCTATAGCCCTGAGCGCATCAGTGCATTGGTGCAGCGCCGTCAACTCCTGCGTGCTCGCTCAGTCATGTCCTACTCTGCCACCCCACGGACTATAGCCCACCAGGCTCCTCTGTCCATGGAATTTCCCAGGCAAGAACACTGGAGTGGGTTGCCAGTTCCTTCTCTCAGCTCATGAGGTCCATTCTATCCTCGGGGGTCTTGGTACCATGCAAGACGCTGAGCCAGCAGGTCTGGGGTTGGGGGCGGCCTGAGACCCTGCATATCTAACCCCTTAATTCTGTTTCCTTTTATGAAGCTCCTTTTTGTGAAGCTCATGTATTTTGATGCACAGTATAAGTTGTCGGCTGACCCCCAAGCACATAATAAATACTGAAAATTTCCCCATCAAACAGGTTGAAATTATTTTGCCCTTTAAAAGAATAATATTTCAGGGAATTCCGTGATGACCTAGTGGTTACGATTCTGGGCTTTCACTGCTGTGGCCCCAAGTTCAATCACTGGTCAGGGAAGTGAGATCCTGAAAGCCCCACAGTGCAGCCAAAAAAAGAAAAGAAAAAAAAAAAAAAAGAGTAACACTTCAGTTACCTGTGTAATTTACAAAAGCAGAACATTTCACCCACGGATGGATCCATAAAACTGTAACCTAACTGTATTTTTATGCTGTGTATAGGAGCTCCAGTGGTGCAATCAGTTAGTGTACTTATACGCTGTATATAAAATCTTATTTTATCCTTTTATTTTAACAGGTTAACGTACAATTAAGCATTAAGACTGTCATGTAAAACTAATAGCAACAACTGTAACATTTCTATTTTCATTTTAGGTTTTTAATTTTTTAAGATATTTATTTTTTTATGACTGCACTGGATCTTTGTTGCTGCACAGGTTTTTTAAAATTTGTTTTAATTGGAGGATAATTACTCTACAATATTGTGGTGGTTTCTGCCATATATCAACATGAATGGGCCATAGGTATACATGTGTCCCCCCAATCCTGAACACCCCTCCCTCCCCCCCATCCCCCTAGGTTGTCCCAGAGCACCTGCTTTGGATGCCCTTCTTCATACATCAAACTCCCACTGGCTATTTTACATATGGCAATGTATCTGTCTCAATGCTGTTCTTTCAAATCATTCCACCCTCTTCTTCTCCCACTGAGTCCAAAAGTCTGTTCTTTACTTCTGTGTCTCGTTTTCTGCCCAGTACATAGGATCCAGGTGGCACTAGTGGTAAAGAATCTGCCTGCCAAGGCAGGAGACATAGGAGATACAGGTATGATCCCTGGGTCAGGCAGGTCCCCTGGAGGAGGGAACGGCAATGCACTCCAGTATTCTTGCCTGGAGAATCCCATGGACAGAGGAGCCTGGTAAGCTACAGTCCCTAGGGTCACAGAGACGGATACGACTGAAGGTACTTAGCGTGCATGCTCCTTTGCTGCCCTGCACATCGGATCGTAGGTACCATCTTTCTAGAGTCCATCAGTTCAGTTCAGTTCAGTTGCTCAGTCATGTCTGACTCTTTGCAACCCCATGAACTGCAGCACGCCAGGCCTCCCTGTCCATCACCAATTCCTGGAGTTCATTCAAACTCACGTCCATCGAGTCGGTGATGCCATCCAGCCATCTCATCCTCTGTCGTCCCCTTCTCCTCCTGCCCCCAATTCCTCCCAGCATAAGGGTCTTTTCCAATGAGTCAACTCTTTGCATGAGATGGCCAAAGTATTGGAGTTTCAGCTTTAGCATCAGTCCTTCCAATGAACACCCAGGACTGATCTCCTTTAGGATGGACTGGTTGGATCTCCTTGCTGTCAAAGGGACTCTCAAAAGTCTTCTCCAACACCACAGTTCAAAAGCATCAATTCTTCAGCACTCAGCTTTCTTCACAGTCCAACTCTCACGTCCATCGTTGACTACTGGAAAAACCATAGCCTTGACTAGACGGACCTTTATTGGTAAAGTAATGTCTCTGCTTTTTAATATGCTATCTAGGTTGGTCATAACTTTCCTTCCAAGGAGTAAGCGTCTTTTAATTTCATGGCTGCACTCACCATCTGCAGTGATTTTGGAGCCCCAAAAAATAAAGTCTGACACTGTTTCCACTGTTTCTCCATCTATTTCCCATGAAGTGATGGGAGCAGAAGCACAAGCTGGAATCAAGATTGCCGGGAGAAATAGGAGAGTGAAAAAGCTGGCTTAAAGCTCAACACTCAGAAAACTAAGATCATGTCATCTGGTCCTGGGTTGTATGGTAGTTTTATTCCTAGTTTTCTAAGGAATCTCCATACTGTTCTCCATAGTGGTTGTATCAGTTTGCATTCCCTCCAACAGTGCCAGAGGGTTCCCTGTTCTTCACACCCTATCCAGCATACATTGTTAGTAGACTTTTTGATGATGGCCATTCTGACTGGTGTGAGATGATACCTCATGGTGGCTTTGAGTTGCATTTCTCTAATAATGAGCAATGTTGAGCATCTCTTCATGTGTTTATTAGCCATCTGTAGGTCTTCCCTTGGAGAAATGTCTGTTTAGGTCTTCTGCCCACTGTTTGATTGAGTTGTTCATTTTTCTGGTATTGAGCTGCATGAACTGTTTGTATATTTTGGAGATTGTCAGTTGTTTTGTTTGCTACTGTTTCCTCCCATTCTGAGGGCTGTTCTCTCACTTGCTTAGTTTCCTTCGTTGTGCAAAGCGCTTTCAAGTTCAGCCAGTTCCCATCTGTTCACCTTGTTTGTACTTCCGTTACTCTGGGAGGTGGATCATAGAAGACCTTGCTGTGATTTATGTTGGAGAGCGCCCTGCGCAGGCTTTCTTGAAGTGCAGCTCTCTGGTTGCAGACTCCTCATTGTGGTGCTCCTCTTGTTGCACAGCATGGGCTCTAGGGCATGGGCTCAGTAGTTGTGGCTCAGGGGCTTAGTTGGTCCGCAGCATGTGGGGTCTTCTCGGATCAGGGATCAAACCTGTCTCCTGCATTGGCAGGTGGATTCTTTACCACTGAGCCACCGTGGAAGCCCCAGGTTTTAAAATTTCTCTGAAACCTTTCCTTTTTTATGTTTATTCAACATTTGTCAATACGAATTTTAGTGCATATACTACAAGCCAACTACTGTTATAATCTGAGCTGCTTATATCTAGGATTTTTAACTACTTAGAAACATTTAACATTTGTTTCCCTACAGCAAACTCTAAATTCTTAAAAATTTTCCTTTCAACAGGATTGCCTCAAAAGTTGACGGACACCACCTCTGAGTAATCAGCAATTGCAGACCCACAAGTGGAAGTCTCTTGATGATGGTGTCAGTGGTCTCATCGAATACAACCCAAGTGATTCTAGCTGAGGAAGTCTGGCTTCTTTGTGGGAGCATATCTCAAACTACAAACCTAAACAGCTAATTCCTGTTGACTATATCTGCCAGAGGACTATAGACTAATTTTTATGGGATCAAGAATATAAATAAGTACATGTTTCTTATAAGAACTGTGTTAATTCTTCTCCCCTTTATGAAATAAAGGCTTTTTGAAAAACCTGAAAGGTTCAGGAAGCAAACACTGTGGAGTGTTCTGGTATTCAGCCATCTGTCCTTTTCAAGTAACCACATTCTGTGAACAGTCCTGCTGGTAGAGTGGAATCCAGGCAGGATTGGTCAATAAAGTTCCAAAAGTTGTACTCGGAGAACACAATTTTATAAAGACTGACCCTTTAATTAAGACAAAAAAGCAAAAACATGTATTATATGTGGAGACGATTTAAACAACATGAGACGATAAGGTGAAGGGGCTTCTGACAGTCATTGATACTTTAAGGATGAAAGACCCTGTTTTCTACAAAAACCATGATGTGAAATTTAGGAAACCATTATTAAATGTGGCATAGATTTTTTTTTAAAAAAGGCCCCAAAGAAAAACAAATATTTTTACACAGTATTTCTCAGTGTCAAACTGTGTGATGCTTACTCATTATAATCAATATAATTATTTTATCTTTTGGCTTCCAGATGGAATTTTAGAAAATATCTGCAAGAAAATAGTTCAGAAAGTGCTTCCTCTCAAGTTCTTTGGTACAATTTGGTCATTTTGATAGTTATTAATCCATTAAGTACTTTAACATATATGTATCAACAAAAATGCAAGAAGTACAAATGTTTAGAAAACCACAATTGAAGAATATATTATATTTTTGACCTCACAGAAAACTTCAGTCTAAGATTTTGTGTTTCTGAAACATGTCTGTACTGACTACCAGAAAGATGTCTGTACTGACTATAAGAACATCTTTAACTAGATTTATATTAAAGGAACATTACCTAAAACATCCCTTTTTGATTATTAGAATAAATGTCCTGTGTCCTGTTTTTTTAAGTAGAAGAGGCAAGTTTCAGCTTGAAAAACAAAGAATTTTGAATTTAATAAAGTTATATTCCTTTGCGCCTTCTGATTCAGCGAGTCTCAACATCTAGAATTTAATGTCAGTTATAGCATGTTACAGTTTATTCTTTTATTTCAGGAGACAGACAGTTAATTTTCCTCCTTCAGCATTTCCTCTATTTCCTTATCCCAGTTTTCATCTCGTTTCTCTGATTCTGCCACCACTTCATATTCCTGAAGTTCCTGTTGTAGTTCTTTCTCCCAATCTACAGAATCCTCTAAAAGAAACAAATGAGAAAAAAAAGATTCTGAATTCATCACGGTGGTCTGAACAATGCAGTCCAGTATACTTACCTATGTTAAGTACTAACCACAGAAATATTTACTGTCTCAGGCTTTGTTCAGCACTGTGTATGCTAAGAAACTGAACAGGTTTTAACTGTCACTGAAGAGAAATATGATAAGAAAGATACATTTATTAAATGCAGAAGCAAAGGTATCAGATGTCAGTAAATTTTGCATGTTATTTTCCTTTACCTAGGCCTCTGATTTTCTATTTAAGTAGATAATTGATAATTAATACTGGCAGCAAAAACAGCTAATGTTTCTAGAGCACTAACTCAGCCAGGCGAGGGCTAAGTGCTCTCTGCATATCACTCTTTAACCCTTAGAACAATCCGTGGACTAGAGACACAGTTATACACATTTGACAGATGGGGAAATGGAGGTTTAGAGGCTAAGTGACTTGTCCAAGACCACAGAGCGTGACAGTGACAGACATACAGGTGGAACCTGAGCTGCAGGTGGTTCACCTCCGGGAGGCCAGCTTTATCACCAGTGCTTTCTGCACAACGGTGGGAATAGCTGTCTTCCCCGACGGTAAGTCTCTGAAAGCTTCATGAATGGTGAAGCCTTTGTCTGTCATCCAACAAGAAGCCACCAACCTGTCCTGATGTGCCAAAGAAAGCAGCCCCATCATTTGCACTTTTTTCCTATATCACCTTAAATTAATTTGGTTTTTAAAAGGCAGCCTGCTTCTTCCCAGAAGTGATGTGCTCATGGCACACAGCAACTGGAAAGAGTCTTAAACCTACAGTATAAACTCCAGCAGGATGCAGCTTTGAAAGCAGAAGGCCAGAAGGCAGCATCTCCACAGGAAGGGCTGGCTTTGGTGCCCACTCCTGGCCACATATCCTCGGGGCTGAGATGCCTCAGGAGAGTCACTTAACCTCTGTGGTCTCAGTTTCTCCTTTTTACGCTTCTGTGCTTAGGGCAGAGGAATGGGAAGTCTGGTCATGTGTACCAGAATCCACCTTCTAGTGTGGAACACAGAGCAGTTTTGATGCAAAAGTTACAGCCTAGTTTTGTATATCTGCTCCAAAATAACAAAATTTTCTAAGGTCAACTTCGGCACTGGGGATGAGAACAGTGTTGTTGTTGGCTTTGTACCTTCCAGTGCGACTGTCCCCTCCTCTTTTTTGTCCAGCACCAGCTGCTCCATTTCCTTCCTCAGATCCTCCTGATCTAAGTTACAGGAATCGAAGGCATCACTGACAAACTCAGAAACACATGGGCTGGTAGAAATCTCCTCTTCGTCCTGAAAGGCAATACATGAGCCCTGAAAACAGTTTTTGAAGTGACATAGAGATTAGAGCTCGAGTTTATAGTCATCTAACGACTTACTGCAGCCTCACTTTCATTCCCCTCCTCCGCTAGTCGGATGGTCGCTGTGCTCCAACTCCTAACCTGCACACTGGCTTGCTGACCACAGGAATGACCACCTGAGTCTCTCCACTCACTCACAGTTTGGATCACTCCAGTCATTCTGTCTAGTCCCCAAGGATCGCCTCAGGTCTCAGCTGTAGGTCTTTAACCCTTCAAGTACCGGATCCCTCTTCTTCAGAACAGATAAGACCCGTATGCATAAGCAGTTTTGAAATGGTATCTGAGCTAGTTGACAGAGTTACTTCATTTCTAGACATTAACTACTGGGTAAAATGTAAGACTGTATTACCTCTTGAGTTTTAAGCTGAGATTTGATTACGACAGGTGGTGTTTTGGGCCGTACTGCCTCTAAGAAGTGAGAAGAAGAGAGTCAAGAATTGTTTGATTTAATTCTGAATACATTTGATAACAACTAAATTATTCATGAGTATGGTGATACTAAGTAATTTTCAGAAATGAGTTTTTAATGTTATGCTTTCTGTTTTTCTGTAATTATCATAGGAACTACCCAGATGAAACCATCTCAACCTCTTTCTTTTGGGGATATGTTTAGTATATATCATCATATTCTAATACCCCTTATGTAAGGTTTCCAGCAGGAAACAAATTTTGATTATTAGCAAAATGCACTGAAGAATAATTCTGCTCTTTCTTTTAAGATAATGAGAATTAAGTTTTCCTTTGTCACAAATGCTAGAAAGCACAAAGTATCAATAAAATGTAATGTTCAGTCACAGCAGCTCTCCTGTTAAGCCCATTTTGATACACATGCAGTTTTGGGCAAAATGGCATTTTCCAATAAAATTAATAAAGAAGAAATACTAAGTATGAGAGACAACTGGGATTCATATTAACATCTACATGCAAAGCAACAAATGTTCTTGTGAGAGCAACTTCGTTACGTTTCCTGACCCTAAATGCAGTTGTCAGGTGCCTTCCTAGTGGTCTATACAACCGGTGCCTTAGGAAGCACTGTTTTATATAATCATTTAAAATTCCATGTATGGATAAGTTTCCAGTTGTAACAGGTACCTATACAAAGCAGGTGTTCATTAAACATTAAAAATAGGACACAAGATACATATCTTAATAATTATTACAGGTATTAAATCAGGGGTCCCCAACCTCTGGCCCATGGACTGGCACCTTCTATCAGAGCAGCAGCAGCATCAGATTAGAAATAAAGTGCACAAGAAATGTAATGCGCTTGAAACATCCTGAAACCATCCCATCCCCTCTCCGGTCCTGGAGAAAAATTGTCTTCCACAAAACTGGTCCCTGGTGCCAAAAAGGTTGGGGACCACTTTTGAAATCATTGCTGATATTATAAACCACTTTCCCCAACAACCAGGGTAAAACTGTCACAGTAAGGAAGAGTCACATGTGTCACTGACTGGGGTCTGGTTCCAGGCTGGCTGGCTGAGTTCAGCTCTACAGACCAAGAACTGGGGACATGAGCAGGCTGAATGGAAGACAGAACCAAAGGAAAGTAGGGAACTGAGTCAGCGGAGAACAGAAAGCATGAGAAGGGCAAGGAGAGAGATGGGAAGATGACTGGTGATGGAGGGAGAAATAAAAAGGAAGAAATAAAAAACCTGAAGAATGAGAAAAAGCAAAGTAAATGAAAACGGAAGGAAGACAAGTTGGCAGGGTCAGGGAGAGGGCAACAAGAGAAGAATGAATATCTTCTCTGGAAGGAAAAGTATTTTCCCTAAGATAACGATGATATTTCTGGCATGTGCACAATGACAGGACCATGAGAATCTGAGTATTTTTAAAGGAATGCTTGTGACATTTGCCCTGCAGAGCGAAGCCTTCTTGAATATACCTGTCAGCGGCAACTCATTCTGTCTGCCGTGGTTCTTCTCCTCCTTCCCAGCAGCCTGCTGCTGGGCTGCCAGGGCTGTGAGCTGGGCCGACTGCTTAATTAGGGAGACACGGTAGAAGTAGTTCCTCCAAAACACGTCTTCCTTCACACTTTCAAAGACAAACAACAACACACTTGAGAATGCATGCATACATGTGTGCAGGGCTTATCTGTTGCAGTGGACGCTTATCTGTTGCAGTGGACATTGGAATAGGTGGTTTTTACAGACAGTTTTGAATCGGAATGAGGCTCAAAGGAAATTCTCACTTCCTTTCGAATTGAAAGCGGAGTAGTAGGATAAACTATCTTCTCCACAGTAGCAAAGTTTATAATGCACCAATGAATACTCAGTGTTTCTTGGTATTTTAAAGATATTGACACTGCCCTCAGCAGAGGGAAGTGGGGGACTGCTGTCAAAGCACCATGAGCAGCCTGGGAGACTGGAAGTAGAGCAGGTCCCCACCAATTATCTGCTGTTTACCAAAGGATTAAATGCTTTCAAGCAGTGAGAATAAAGGATTGTGGGTGTTGTTCCTTATGAGAGGACATGTTTGGCAGCTTGCATATAACTAGCAATCAGCGACAGTAATGAAGCAGCAGATGACTGATAAAAAGACTGAAGTAACCTGAGAACTCTCAGTGAAGTCTCAAACCTGGCTGCACACTCGCCACCTGGGGTGAGGTGTCGGCACCCAAGAAGAGCAAGGTGAGTACCCACGTGGTGGTGGCCTGGAATAGTGAGTGACAGCCTGAACAGGGACAGGAGGGCATCTAAGCTGGGGAGGTGGTGGTGGTGATAAAGGAAGATTGGTCACTCACAAGGGGATTGACTGCTTAAATAAAAATACTAAAGATAGTGGAAACTGGGTTTCTTACCATCAGAAAAGGGAGTTACAATCATGAAGAGGGAAAATTCTAGAATGATCCTTGCTGTGAAGTATCACTGTGACCATATGGTTTTTATTCAGTAGAGATGCAAACAAGTGCGTCTGTGTATATATGAGCACATTAGCTCTTCCACTGAGTGGGCCAAGGAGTAGTGACATCCCAATAATAAAGAGCATGCCTAATGCACACCACTTTCCTAAAAGGAACCAGAACCCCTGGGACAAATGGCCAATTCCAGGGTTATAGCAGGGGAAGTACAAGGTGAGCCTGGAGGACTATCTCATGCTAGAAAGGAAGGACTCAATGAATGAACAAGATGAGTTAAAAAGACATAGAAGCCAGCTTGAATGGGCTTCCACTGGCAAATAGGTGATGGTTTGAGCATCAAAACAAATAATGATAGCAATGGATTATAACCATTGCATAAAACAGGACCTTGAGTCCATACAGATATACATAAATATATGAATACATGGAAAATTTGAGGAAACATGACATATTTACAGAGTTTCAAAGTGCCTCCCGAGAAAATAGTTATTAATTTCAAAGAGGGAAGGAGTAACTTTATAGTCAGGAAGGCTGGCAGACACCACCTTCATCAAGTGGCAGAGACCAAGAGTCACAGTCCCTGCACTCAGGGACAGCTGGCGCAGCTGAGAACAGGGGCTCCTGGCTGTACTGAAGCCGTGGGGCTCAGGCTCAACCCGCTGTTCCGTCTATAGCCAGCCCAGGCTGAGGAGTCTGCTCATGGCTACTGAGCTGCCCCGCCTCAATGGCCCAGGGGAGCACACAGCCCCAAAGAATGGGTAAGAGAAGCCTCCAGCATGAACACAGAACCCAAAGTCAAGACGCAGAGAAGGCAGAGTGAGAAGGGTATCTTAAGAAAGCCAGACTTCATGTCCTCAGAGAACAGGAAGATAACCCCATCACACAAGAAGAGAGAGGCATAAAACAGGAACACTCAGCGAACACCAAAGACCACTGATGTTAAAAGTGGGGCAGATTCAAAAGAAGGTAGAAAAGGTGAGAGAACTCACGGTGGCAGAGGAGAAGGGAGGGGGCCTCTGTTGATCGCCACGCCACAGAAGACATGATACCTGTGCTGGAGCTTAAGGGACAAGCAGGAATTTGCGGAGGGGAGAAGCCTTGGATGGGAAGAGAAAGGCCACTGCCACAGAGAGGAGCCCGAGTGGACAAAAGGCAGCGCCATGTTCTCATGCACCTTGGGGATCTTGGTTTTATTCAGGAGGGTGCAGGTGCACATGTGTCTTTCATAGGAAAATTCTTTCTACCATCTAACTGGGGATAAAAGAGCACATCTCATCTGTACTCCAAAATTCCCCAAAAGTCCACCCTGAGTTTTGATTCTATGGCACCCTGTGTGTGGGGGGTGGGGGTGGGTGGGTACTACTGAAGGGCCGTAGAGCCCGTTTTCATGAAGAATGTCTGAGAACATCCTGGCCCCCAGCCCATGCCTCTTTCCCATCCGGCTCGAGAACCCAATGCTTACAGTTTAGGAACAAGGTCAAATCTCATCCTGCTCAGGAGCTCATCCTCTTGGAGCATGACCAGTGCGACGGGATACATCTGATCAAAGTCAAAGTTAAACTGCACCCCGGCTGGAGGGTCACGAAGGAAGTTCCTCTTGTCCTTGGATAAAAAGAGGAAAAACATGGGGGAAACCATAGACTGCAATGAATAGGTAACAACGCATCAATGATATGACACATTAAATTCCCTAAATGCTTCAGCCACCAAGTGCAATGAGCTGTCATTAACTTGTCTGCCTTAGAGAGAGTGGAGAATGATCAATCCTTTCATATATTCTTTAATAGTTTTAACTGGAGAGAGCGTCATGGGAGGTCAGGAAATTCAACCATGAACTTTATGAAATTACATAATTTGAAACCATAGAAAAAGACTTCTGTTTTGGTATGTGAAAACTAATGTAAAAGAACCCAAAGTTGGAGTCAGCTAACCATGGTGGTCTTATCGGAGAAGTAAAACCCATGACCCAAGTCATTTCTCAAGTGTGCACAAACCACACTTTGGTCTCATACCTTCTGATGGAACGTGCGAGCCCACGCTCTGCCTGAAATCTCTGTTACGCTCTGAAGGTCAGTCCCTGCACTGAGGGCATGAGAATGCAATGGTGGCTGAGACAGTCACAGTGCAGCTTCTCCACAGAGAGTGCCAGGCAGGGAAAGGCTTGTTGTTGGTTCACTTGGGGAACCTTGGCTGAGCACGTGCTAGGGCCAGGGCCCCCACCCAACACTTCAAGTCTCCCCCTTCTGGGGAGAAGCATGCAGATGTGTGATGTCAATGTCAAGTTTGACTGTAAGGTGGTCATCAAAATACATGGTGTCCACAGTGAGCTTGGAATTGGATCCTCAGGCCTTTAGGGATTTACTAATGGGAAGAAAAAAAAAAATCCTAAATGCCCTGGGGGAGTGGAAGGGGAGGGAAAGCCCAGCTCTATATTTGTTTTCTAGACCAAGGTTCCCTTTATGACTTTGGCTAAAAAAAAAAAGTAGGTTAAAAATAAAGCTTGAAAATCACCCATATAGTGAAAGCCTTATGCTGGGTGCTGAGGACAAAGCTCAAAGCCAGCCTCTGCTGAGAGTTCATAGCCCAGGAGAGACAAAGATAAGGAGTGAGGGTCCCATTTGAGAGTATTGGTCTCCATACCTGCACAGTGGTGATAAAAGCCCCTACCTACCTCACAGACAAACCAGGAGGCTCAAAAGAGATAATGTGTGAGAAAGTACTTCCTGAAACTGTCAGGTGCTACATGATTCTTAGGTGGTAACACACTAATATTTTGGGGCAGCATATGGAGTTTTATTTCTTTCAATTTCAGTTTCAGAGAGATATATACAGTAGTTAAAGAGCAAATTTAGAATATGATCATTTCATTTGGAAGAATTAGAATGCTATCTAGAAACTTCTTAATAGCACATCTCAAAAGATTGTCTTAAAAAAAAAGATTGTCTTAATAACAAAAAAAATCCTTTTAAGGCTGCAAGAATTATTTTGTGAAATAGACTAGAAAAGCAAATTTAAAAACATTGAAAAAATAGTGAAAGTTGAGGTGTACATTCCTAACATCTCAAAATATTTAAAAAATTGTATAGAAGAAAAACATTCTGCTAAGGGTGACGTCATGATAGGAAAAGTATTTCAGTACAGGGTATCACAAGATACTTACAGCTGACAGGGCCAAGATTTGTTGTTGAATTGTTTCTTCATCATTACTATCAACCCATGGTGGCACTGCTACTTCTAAAAGGTTTTTAATGGCAAAGAAGGAAAAACAGGTTACAAGGGTTACGTTGTGACACCAGAAACTAACACAACATTGTAAAGCAACTACACTACAATTAAAAAAGGGGGGTGAGGGGGTTACACTGCCATCTGTGGCTTGAAGGAATGAGAAAGTTTCCACATAACCATTTTAGCAATTTACTAATAAGTTCCAAATACGAACACTCATTGTAATCCTCAGAGTTAACGTATGAATCTTATGCACGTATGCATTTGGTAAAAAATGGACTTGCATCATACAACGGAAAAGTTGAAGAATGCCTTGACTAGGTGACCAAAATCAACATCACCCAGAAGACAGAGATGGCCACTGTAGGCCTCCAGATGTGATCTCTTGAGAAGGATTCATCATGTAGGCAGTCTTCTGGCCAAGCGTGCATAATCTGAATCTGATCATAAGGAAATATCAGACCAAGCCCAGATGAGGAATGGTCTATTTTAAAAGAAGGAGCACAACAAAAAGTGCAGTACTGTATCCAAGACGATGCTGTACTGAGAGGGGAAAGTGTATAAAGGATGTTACTGGGTCAAGTGACAAAATTAGACTGTGAATATTATGTCAATGTTAAATTGCCTAAAGCTGGTAACTGTACCACTGGTGATTATATAAAAGAATATTCCTAATTCTTAGGAAATGCATACTGAATGGAACGGAAAAATAAAAGTGAACCTGCCTCCAAACCTTTCACTCCCAATCCATCCACAGTTCCCATCTCAGAGGCACCAACTAGCCCTGAGCCAGGGTCAACTTTACTGCTTCCCACGAACTACCAGGTTACACTGCCCTGTACAGTAGTTGACTTGTCCCAAAGAGCCGCTTCCCAGTTTTGGGTATCTGAGGACAACAATGCCTGATGGGAACTCAGCACAGGACTAACTAGTTCTTTCTGAATTTGTGGTACTGCTCAAACCAACTGAAGTATTTCACACTACTTTTGCCAGATTGTGTCTAAAAACCACCAAACAGTAAAAGCAGGCATTTTGAGATCTTGCAACTGCAAACATTTAAACGAATATTTGTCAGTAAAGAAATGTGTTGATTAAGTTCTCCAACACCCTGTGATTTTTCACAGCCCTCTGTCACTTCCCTGGAAAGCCCTTCCTTTTTTTCAGGAAGGGAGCCAACATTTGCTAAGTGCCCGCTAGGTATACATCAGAGACTCTGCTGGACATGTGAGAAAGTAAAAAGAAAAGCCCACTCCCCCTCCTTCAGAGCCAGCTCCCAAGAAGGGCTACCTCACCCACATCCTAGCCACGGGCAGGGATTTCCTTCAAGTCCTGAAGGCTTGTCCCCACTAGTCCTTGTGCTGCCTGAGAGATAGGGGCCTAACTTGGACATTTTTGTAATCTCATAGCCTTAGTGGGATGTCAAGCACATAAGCAGTGTTCAGTAAAATCTGGTAGGCAAGTAAGTCACGTATAAACCTATACCATACCTGACTTTTTTGTATTCTGCTCCTCAACAAATTTTTTCTGTTCCTTATGAAAATCTCCTATAAATGTCTGTTAAAAAATACACAGAATTAAATTACTTTTAAAAAGCTTATTATTAGATAAGATTTACACTCGAGATTTGTGAAGTTCATTTGAGACATCTTATTCATTTTCCTCAAATAACAAGACACAAAAGTGGTATGTCTTCCCTTCCCCAGTAAGAGGGAATCTTCAACATTTCTGAACTCTTAAGTGTTCAACTGCCTTTTTGACAGATGATCTTTTCAAATGCAAAAATAAAAGGATTTAAAGACAGAATTTTTATGTTATTTTGTAAAACAATAAAAGACAGGTCAAATCTCATTCTAACAAATAGTACACACCATGAAAATATCTAAATAACAAGCTGTCTTAAGTTTAATTGATGACCTCCTTAGTTCAAACAGTTACCAACAGAAATGAAATTCCCTAGGCCTGTACCCTACCATTGCAAAAAATGAACAAATTCACTCCCTAGAGTCTTAAAAGGGTTGTTCCTATTGGCCCAGGACTTTTAAAATGATTCAACTGAATGAACTCAAATGATTCAAAGGCATAAATGTATTCTGAAATGGTTATAGTTGAAAATTAAACTCACAATATGAAAAGCTCAGTATTACCCAAAAGCATCAATGTATTTTAGAATATATTAAAAAAAAAAGTTATTTAAATCAGGTAACTTATAGTTACTTATTATACAAAAAGGAGAGGGGAGAGGGGAAAAAACAAGAATCTCAACATTTTTATCAGAATATGATACCCTATTTGGGTTAATAAAGTTCATAAAAAGGGATGATTACATTAGCTGCTAATGAATTTCATAAACTTATATTTCCAAAAGATATTTAAATGTACCTTATCAATGATGTCATCTATCTTTCCTTCTTCTACTGATTTCTTTATTGTTTGTGCTGTTTCAGCAACTGATTCAGTTATTTTTTTTGTAGCAGCGGTTGCAAAGTTAAACAGATAGTCTGTAAAGAATAAAAAAGAGTCTATGCTCCATTCAAGTATGATGGTTATTATATTTGTAAATTTCTCCCTTAAATAGTGCTTGTAAGACTAAAACCACAAGACACGTTTCTTGTTAATTGGGACTTAAAACTTAAGGAGTGAGAAGCACCAATAGTACTTCATTTTCTCAGTGGACAGGCCATCCACACTGGGCCTTTAATTCATTGCTTTCAAAGACTATTAGCATGCTCCTCAGTTCACCCCAGTAGCTGTTTCAAAATTATCTCGCCCTTCTCCAGCCTCTAGTTCTAATTTATCTCAGCAAGTAATCTCCTCTCCCACTTTACAATAAGATCAAGGCTCCTTCTTACTTTCTTTCCTTTCTAGACCCTAAGTATCCCATCTTAATTTTCTCCTTTCCTCTTGTTCAAAAGAAGAAGAAAAAAAGCCCCTCCTCTCCCTAGATTAACTCATCCCATGATAAATCTGGGGGAGTTTTTAATAAATACAAATCTTGGCAAGCCCTAATGTAAATACTCTTCACTAATAATAATGAGCAAATATGTGGAATGAAATTCAAATTGGAACACACAAACTTCACAAGACAAAACGAAAACACAAAATTAACTTCTCTAAAGACCTGAAAACACATTTGTTATCAGGGCTCTTTTTGCACTACGATGTAAAGGCATACTTGTAGATAAATAACATTTTGAAGTTCACATTCTACAGAATTTGGGCTGCAGGAAGCGACCTCAGGAAGGTCGTGGTAGGGGATGCTCCCAGGCAACTGGCTTTCCAATTTCATCTCACAGAAAATGCTCCCAAATCTAGGGCGGTCTTCCTCTGTGACACGCACCTGCTGAGAGGGCAGGTGGGCTGACTCACAACGCTGGCAGGGAGAAGACCCTGAGAAGAACACCCCAGGGAGCCCAGCACACCTGATTAAATCCTCACTCTGTCCTTGGTACCATGGAAAATCAAGTGACATCTCGCCCACTTACCACCTCCTTTACCACTAAACAGTCTGCCATTTCCCATTGTGTCTGGGGGTGTTCATCTGTTCCCAGTATTAACATCCATTGTGACTATACCTCAGGACACTCCTTGTCCCTGGTCTCTTTCTCTCTCACCATTCTCCCCCTTCATACGACCACAAGAAATTCTTCAGGATCTCCAAGGAAGCACCACATATGTCATTTCTTGGTTTGAAACACTTTTATCGGCCACCCTCCCTTTACCCAGCTAACTCTACACATCCTGTGAACCTCCACTTACACATCACTTCTCAGCAAATGGACCTCGGCTCCTTGGCCAGCACAGGTGTCCCCAAGAGGTGTTCCCTCACTACCTGTGTTGCCAGATCAACAACATCCATGACACCATATCCGTTACGTGGTGGATGTGTCCTCTCAGCTAGACTGAGACCCATCCTAAGCCCCACTGGGGCAGGGACCGAGGCTGTCTGACTCAGTGTATCCCCAGAAAGTGACCAGTAAGTACTTCCTGAGTGCATGAATGGGGAGTGACTAAATGCTGAGCTTTGGGGAGATCCCTGATTTCCTTTTGGTTATTTACCCAGGGCTTATTTACCCAGAGTAGTATGATAAAATGAGAATACAGCCACATTACTTCGTAAAAATATTATCTGCAGATAGACAAATCCAAACTTCTAAAAGAGCAGGGTTCCCTCTAAGATTTTATCAGGAATACCTTTTGAATTATTGATATATTTGTCATTTTGGGTCTTTTTTTATCTTTGTTCCCTGACCAGGGATGAAACCCATACCCCCTGTATTAGAAATGCAGAGTCTTAACCACTGGACTGCCAGGGAAGTCCCGAGAATGCACAGTTCTTGCCCTCAAAGGATGTCCATTGATAAATAAACCAACAAAGAAAGATTGAAAGATAACAAGAGGAGCGAGATTATTCATTAAACAGAGGCTCTCCAAAAGGGAGGGATGTCTCCCAAGAGTTAATTACTGAGAGGTCTGGATTCCTAAGTCAGAAGGAGGGGGCAGTGGGAGACAGGACAAGAGATTCTCAGGAGAGATGCTCATAAAGACGAGAAGTATGGAATTGTGCAGAGACTGGCTGACACCAAGTTAAAGACAGAAAAATTGAGACGCCGATAAGAGTTAACAGGAAGTAACAAGAGTACTCTGATGCTGGGAGGGATTGGGGGCAGGAGGAGAAGGGGACGACAGAGGATGAGATGGCTGGATGGCATCATGGACTGGATGGATGTGAGTCTGGGTGAACTCCGGGAGTTGGTGATGGACAGGGAGGCCTGGCGTGCTGCAATTCATGGGGTCGCAAAGAGTCGGACATGACTGAGTGGCTGAACTGAACTGAACTGAGAGTACAATGTCCACTTCAGGGACTTAGGCACAGGAGGGGGTCTGAACTAAAGCAGCTACCAAAGAAAAGATAGTCTAAGTAAAATGTCTGCAAGTGAATAGACACAGTAACTTTCTGGAAGGAGGGGGTAGATTGCTAATATCTTATTTTCATTTTCATCATGTCACAAGCATCCCAGGAAGAGTAGGTATAATTAGCCCAGTTTACAGATAGGAAAGCTGAGGCACAGAGGATAAATGATTTGTCCATGAAGATGGGGAAGACCCTGTTGCCTAGCCAATAGCCTATCCTCTTCCTCCTTGCCAAAGAAACTACAATTTCGGTGGGTGCTCATGAAACCTGGGGGTGATCTTGATCCTCTCTGTTAAAGCCTGTTTGTTCGACTTACTGTGATTTGCAAATGACATCACAATAAAGGCAGTAAGAAGTACAAGGAACTCAAACATAGGCTACCTGCCTCTAAATGGCAAGCTGGTGCTCCAAAGAAACTAATCTACTCAGTGGGAGTCAGGCACAGAGATGTTTGAAGTTTTCAAAACAAAGATGGGTTTTTTAAAAGAATATACCTCTTAGGATCACTATGTAAAATAAAAAATATTTGATTGTTTCTCATCTTTTTGAGGGGTTGTGTACAAACTAGGACCTTTACATCTTTTTAAAATCAAATGACTTCCCTGGTGGTCCAGTGGTTAAGACCCCTGCAGTGGTCTATCCTAGGTCAGGGAAGTAAGATCCCACAATGCCGCATCGCTTGGCCAAAAAATAAATGAATAAACTTCAGAGCCAAATGAGCTCTAATTTATTTGGAAACTTTGCATTCACAATGTGTGTGTGGGCAGGAAAGTCCTTCATCTAACCTTAGCCTCCTAAACCTAAAGAAAATCTGGTGAGGAAAGAAAGAGATGGCAGTTTTTAGTTTCAAAGTTTTCATATTGAAAACATACTTACTAAAAATATTCGGAAGTCTTTATTACTAAATATAAACATGAAGCTTCAATAAAGCCCTGAGTTTTAAGAAGTCACTTTTGATACTCTTCTGAAGATAAACGAAAATGGTTTTCTATGTTCTACTAAATCAAGGAAACAAACACACACAGCCTTTCCTAATGTGGTCCCACTTTTATTTATCCCAGCTACTAACACAGCCTCTCTGCTCTAGTCAAATTCATCTTGTCACATCTCTCAAATATTCCAAGCTCATTTCTTCCCCAATTTTCCACAGAGGAAATAGTTGTTTCCTCTTAAGTGATTTCATTGCACAGCACTTAGTTTTATTTTTCTTGTGCACTGTTTAGAGGCTTGGGGCTGATATTGTGTACAGCCATGATGTGAGATGATGCCTGTTCTCCCTGCCTCTCCACCCCACAGTAAACTTTTTGAACGTTAGAGCCTTTCCTATTCAAATATGTTTCTCTCCACTCTCAGGCTCCAGCCTGCCCTATACTCTTGCCTTTCAGTATCTTGAACTAAATCCTTTAAAACTGTTTGTTAAATTTCACATCTCTCACTTGTCGTGTTGTCTGTTTTAGGGCCACCTTCTCAAAGACGTTTTGATTATTTAAGCCTGCCAAGGTCTTTTCAGGAGCAAAATTACTACAGCTTGTGTTTATTTTGCATGTTTATTACTTATATCCTCCTCCTGAACTAGACTGTAAGCTGGGAAAGAGCGTGGATTTTGAAATTATACAGTCCCAGATTCAAATTTCACTTCTACCATTTACATATCAGCCTAACTTTGGGCCACTAACTCTGAGCTCCTTCTCCCAGCTCACTGGGGTGTTTTAACAGATGAGACATCGTTCACAAAACATCTAGTGCTGAAACTTGGAACACAGACAATAGTTGGCAATTACTTTTCCACCTTAAGGAAAAATGTCCAGCTGCACCTAAAAGGCCTACTTGTCACAGGCCTTTAGTAACTCTTCCTCAGTTTAACTGGGACGACACATTCTCATTTAAGGGCAAAAAGCTCCTCAACGTCCCCTGTCCTCTCTAGCTGAGAGGCCGTGGAGGTGAAAGTTGGCGAGTTCAATAAAAAAGATTCCCCGTCAAACATAAAGATGTCGGGCCCCACTGCTTTATTGCACCTCTGCTCAGTGTTGACACACTCTGCAAAGAGTGACATGTCACTAGCCACTAGGGACTTCAGGCACAGGGTTTGACTACTAGATGAGGCTTCGGTCTTGCCCAGATCCTCACCAACCTCTCCGGTCCTGTGAGGATCGACCGATCGACAGAGACACCTTCCTCTCCCCACCCCGCACTCCCGATCATTGATGGTCCACACCCAGGGGCGGCAGGAGGGATGCGGGAGCTCTCCGAAACCCTGTGGTCCCAGGGGAGACTCACTGCCGAGGCCCTTGGCCTGATGAAGGAGCTCCTGGTTCCCGGCTAGCTGTGGCTCCCCCTCCACTGACTCCGCCACCGCCTCGGAGCGCTGATCGGGTGGAGCGTGTCCCCTGGGCTGTCCGTCTCCCTGGGACTGCCGGCCACCCGCCGCCGGCTGCTCCAAGCCAAACCAGCTGCTCAAACTCCGGAACATCCCGTCAGCGGGGCCGCCACCGCGGTCCGGGTCACGGGAGACCCTTGAGGGTGCCGCCTACTCTCAATTCCACAAGAAGTAACTCCCAGGAAGATAACAGGAAGGGCGACCCGGAGCCGCGGCTCCGTCCGTCGCCCCGCCTACACGGCAACTCCGCCACAGCCGCGCTGGCGTCACTTCCGGACAAAGGCCCCGCCCTCCCCTTGTTTCGTAACTCGATGACGCGCGTGGAAACCGGACAAAGGGTTTTCCCCACGTCGCCCAACCCCGCCCCTTTTCCTCCGCCCCCGGGATTTTGTAGGTTCCTGATGTAGGGTAGTCTCGGAGAAGGCAATGGCAACCCACTCCAGTACTCTTGCCTGGAAAATCCCATGGATGGAGGAGCCTGGTAGGTTGCAGTCCATGGGGTCGCTAAGAGTCGGACACGACTGAGCGACTTCACTTTCACTTTTCACTTTCATGCATTGGAGGAGGAAATGGCAACCCACTCCAGTGTTCTTGCCTGGAGAGGGACGGCGGGGCCTGGTGGGCTGCCGTCTATGGGGTCGCACAGAGTCGGACACGACTGAAGCGACTTAGCAGTAGCAGCAGCAGCAGATGTAGGGTAGTAAACAGCGTCTTTGTCACGCAGAGCAGCTTGGCTGGTGACTTAACCTCGCCTTTTCAGGTTCAGCTGGGCTGGTCCCCTGAAAATGGATATCTTTAAGCTCTTCCTGAGTGAGTGAGTGAAAGTCGTGTAGTCGTGTCCGACTCTTTGCGACCCCATGGACTGTATAGTCCATGGAATTCTCCAGGCCAGAATACTGGGATAGGTAACCTTTCCCTTCTCCCTGGGGATCAAACCCAGGTCTCCCGCATTGCAGGCGGATTCTTTACCAGCTGAGCCACAAGGGGAGCCCAAGTATACTGGGATGGATCTTCCCGACCCAGGAATAGAACTTGGATCTCATTCATTGCAGGCGGATTCTACCAACTGAAATATCAGGGAAGCCCTAAGCTCTTCCTGAGTCCACATCAAACCTAGCTCAGGATGGAGGAAACTATTATAGGACACACGTCAGGATATAAGGAGCAGAATCTAGGCTGTGAGAAACCACAGGCAGACGACCTCGTTTTTTCAAATAAATTGTAAGGAAAGGGGAAAGGGGACTCTGTAGATTAAGCATGGCTTAAGAGAGGACCCATGGCAACTTGTGGATTTTATTTAGATCCTCAGATACAATGGGGAAAACTTTTTGACGTTGTAAGAATTGGAAATTTGGGCACTGCTTAGTTTATGAGATTAAGAAACTAAATTTAAAAAATTCTTATTGTGGTTGTTCTTTTAGTCACTAAGTCATGTCCAGCTGTTTTGCAACCCCATGGACTATAGCCCGCCAGGCTCCTTTGTCCATGCATTTCCCAGGCAAGAAAAATGGAGTGGGTTGCCACTTCCTTCTCCAGGGGATCTTATTGACCCAGGGATCAAACCCACGTTCCCTGCATTGGCAGGCAGATGCTTTACCACTGAATCACCAGGGAAGACCCTAATTGTGGTAGATAAACATAAAATTTACCACTGTAACCAGTTTTTAAGTGTACAATTAAATAGTATTAACTACATACACATTGTTAAGGAACCAGTCTGCACAATTCTTTCAGTTGCAAAACTGAAATTCTTCACCCACTAAACAACAACCCTATCTCCCTTTCCCCTAGACCCTGGCAACAAAGCTACTTTCTGTCTCTGATTTTTGATTACTCCAGGAACTTCACATAAGTGGAATTATACCACAACTGTCTTTGTGACTGGTTCATTTCATTGAGCAAATGTCCCTGAGGTTCATCCATGTTGTAGCATGTGTTAGAACTTCCTTAATATTCTGGCTTAAAAGGCTACTTTGAATACTCCTTGATATAAATTGTAGCAATATTTTTTTTTGACCTGTCTTCTAAGGCAAAGAAAACAAAAGCCAAAATAAACAAATGGGACCTAATTAAACTTAAAAGCTTTTGTACAGCAAAGAAAACCATCCACAAAATGAAAAGACAATCTACTGAATGGGAGAATATATTTGCAAGGGACATGACTGATAAGGGGTTAATATCCAAAATACAAAAACAGCTTATACAACTCAATATCAAAAACAAACACACAACCTGATTAAAAAATAGGCATAAGACTTGAATAGACATTTTTCCAAAGAAGACATACAGATGGCCAACAGGCACATGAAAAGATACTCAACGTCTCTAATTATCAGAGAAATGTAAATCAAAATCACAATGAGATATCAACGCACACGTGTCAGAATGGCTATCATCAAAATGACACAAATAACATGTTGGTGAGGATGTGGAGAAAAGGGAATGCTTGTACACTGTTGTTGGGAATGTAAATTGGTGAAGCCATTGTGGAAAACAGTATGGAGGTTCCTCAAAAAACTAAAAAGAGAACTACCATGTGATCCTGCATGCACCCTAATGTTCATGGCAGTATTGTTTACAATTGCCAGGGTATGGCAGCAACCTGTGTCCATCAACATATCAATGAATAAAGATGTGGTTTGTATACACACCTACACACCAGAATACTACTCAGCCATAAAAAAGAACAGAATTTTGCTATCTGAGCAACATGGATGGACCTGGAGGATACTGTGCTTACTGAAATAAACCAGATGTGGAAAGACAAATACTGTATGTCATCACTTATAAGTGAAATCTAAATATTAAAATCATTGAATATAATGAAAAAAGCTATCTTGAAAAAGGCTGGATAGTATTCCATTGTGTGTATACTCCACATTTTATTTACCCATTCATGTGTGATGAACATATGGATCATTAATTTTTAAATTGTGCTAATTTTATTGTGTGTATGTGTTTAAAAGAGTTGGAGTTTACATATTATTGTGGAAAATTAAATATATAGAAAACCAACCTAAAAGTTGAGCTTCAACAGTTATCAATCCCTGGCGAGGTTTGTATCATCTGTATCCCCATCTGTTTCCCCCTATCCTGTATTAATTTGAAGCAAATGCCAGACATCCTGTTACAATTGTCCTGAAGGGTAGAATTCTTCAAAATAAAAGATTATAAAAGAACATGAGCAGTCAACTTAATAACAGATTTTCTTTTTTTTTGCCATGTGGCTGGTGGGATCTTAGTTGACCATGGATTGAGCCTGTGTCCCCTGCAGTGGAAGTGTGGAGTCTTAACCACTGAACTGCCACGGAATTCCTTTTCTCATTAAAAAAAATTTTTTTATCCCCAATGCTATATAAGCACCTGGTGAGGGAAGACATACTCTGATCCCACACAAGTCAGTCAGTCTTACTTGTGTTATCAAATTTGTTTTTCTCCTCAAATCTTTTCCCATTTTGGATTAATGATACTGTAGTTATAATAATCCCTTTGTATTCACAGAGTATCCATCATCTGTTTGCCTCGTAGATTAATAGAATTAAGATGAGGCCTTATATCCTGTGATGAAGAGTCTGGCTTTGGGGACAGACTTTTTGGTCAGGGCATTTCACATCTCTAAGCCTCAGATTCTGCAGTATAAAAAAGGGGATCTTAATAACTGTCCTGGTTGTAAAAAGGAAATGAAATACTGAAATGTAGAAGGAAGCCTTACATATGTGGCATGAAGTATTAAGTATTATCATCGATGTGAACCTGTTTCACAAGCATCCTTTGTGCTGGGTCTTCTGGAAGACTTGTTTTACACCAAAGTCCTCTGTGCTTCCTGCCTTTTTATAAGGTGTTTCCTCCTTAAAAAGAAAAAAATTGAATTTTGCCAACCGTCCCTCTACCCTCCTAGTTGCTGTTATCTACTAGCTTCCTCATTGCTCCTCCACGTTCACTGAAGATTTGGTTCCTTGGCCTCGATTGACTCCTCCAATTGTTGACATACTTCTGGGGGTCCTCAATGCGCCCCACACTGGCCTGGTGAGCCCTAGGCCCAATTCCAGTGATGCCCATCTCACTTGACTCCATGTCAGGGTCAGACCCTAAACTGGATCATCTCCTGGGATTTCTTTCCCTTTGACATCGCTGACACCCACAGTCTGGTGACAACTCCTCAGTCCCTTCATCCCCACAGGCCCTCATCTTTTGGTCTATCTCTCTCTTTTTCTTGGCAGCGCTGTGGTGCATGTGGGATTTCAGTTCCCCAAACAGGGATCAAACCCCCGCCCCTTGCATTGAAAACGTGGAGTCTTAACCACCGGACCACCAGCGAAGTCACCATCTCTCTTCTTAGTTCCAGTCTATCTCCTCCCTGCTCCTCTCCCTTCCTTTCTTCTGGGGACTAGGCCCCTGATGCGTCACCATCTCACATTCTTTGAGTGCCCTTAACTTCCTCACTCTCATCCTTCTACTCAATCATCAAACTCCGGTTTTATCACAGTATCAGTATTTATATGTCGACCTATAGATACCTTGCACAACTATAGGTGGAGCTCATTGTACAGTAATGGTTTCTAGACTCCACTGGGTCTTCAGTGATGCTCACCTCACTGGGCCCTCTAGTGACTCACCTGGCTGGCTAGTCAAAATTTTCACGTTTCCCAGCCTTTCCATCTCACTCCAAACCCTCCTGTTGTCCCTAGTTAGATCCTTTCTCCTTCAGTGGTTTGTGCATGTTCTTCCCTTTGCCTTAACCTGTGTCCTTTCTTGGCACCAAGGCACCAACCATCCTCTTTAAAAAGTCACTCGGCGAAGCCCTGATTGTCATCCCCCTACCCCCTAGCATTTTAAATTTTAATGTTTTCTACACGCGTACTGGCCAGGAACCTTACTGACTCCAATAGAGGTGTAGCCCTCTCCCCATAGCGTGAGCCCCTCACAGGGCCGCACTCCGTCTGAGCGTCGTCCTCCGCTTGGCGCTCCCGCAGTTCCTCTCAGCGACCCAGAAGCCCTTTCCGGCGTCGAGAGCCTGACGCTTGGGCCCGAGCAGGGTCTGGGCGTGCCGAGGGGCCGGGGCGCCGGGACGTGGCATTCACCCGCGTCCCCGAGGTGCCGGTGCTCAGCCAGCCGCGGAGGGGAGGGGCAGTCCCCGGGGCTGAGCCAGGCCTGGGGCCGAGTGCGTCCAGGGCGGAGGGTGACGGGAAGCCGCCGGCGCCAGAGGACTCACTTCGGGGCCGCTTGTTTCGGAGCGTGGCACAAACCCGGGTGCCAACCCCGAGCTCACCGGAGTGAGTCAGCGGGGCCCGCGGCGGCAGGAGAGGGGAAGGTGGGCTAGGAGGGCGCCGCGCACCCCGAGGTCCGCGCGGGAGGCGGGAGGGACCTTGAGGGAGGCTCGGGACACCCCTGGCGGCGGCCTCTTCTTCAGCCGACAGGTGAGCGCGGGCGGGCCTCGAGGCGGAGCCCGGCGGCTCAACCGGCCGTCCTCTGCGCCGCCGCCGCCGGCTCACAGGTAATCCCCCGCCGGGGCCTCCGCGCCGGGGCCGCCCGCCTGCCCGCGCCCCGGGCCCGGCGCGCACGTGAGGCCGAGCGCCTTTGTCCCCTCCGAGGGCGGCCGCCGCGCGCGTCCCTGCACCCCGCGCGCTCTGCCCGCGGGCCGACAGCGGCCGGGCGGGGCCGGGGCCCTGGGAGCCCGCCCTGGGGCGGCCAGCGGCCCTGGCTCCGGAGCGCCGCGTCCCCAGGCGGCGCTTCTGCGCGCGCCTGGCCTCGGAATCGGGCGCCGGGGCCCGCAGCGTCCCCAGCCCGGTTTCTCCCGGGCCCCGGGAGCCCCGAGATGGCGTTGGAGGAAGTGCAGCCCAGCGCCGAGGGAGAGGGCCTTTCTGTCTCCTCCTCCGCCCCGCGACTCTCGTTTCCCGGTTCCTAGCTGGTTAGAGCGCGCTGAGCCCGAGTCGGCTGCTGCTACAACATAGCTTTCTTTCTTCAACAGTTTCTTCACATATGATGTCTAATTTGCATTCAATAAAATGCCCTCATTTTAAGCGTGCCGATAAGGGATTTTGACAAATTATACACCCGCGTAACCACTACCCAAACGTAGACCTAGATCATTTCCATCACTCCAGAAAGTTCCCTCGTGCTCTTCTCCAGTCAATCCACAACTGCCCTCACCCCTTGATTTTCATCAGAGCTTAGTGTTGCCGGTTCTAGAATTTCCATAAAGTGGGCTAATTCAGTAAGTATTCTTTTGTTTTTGACTGCTTTCTAAATGGCCGTCATCGAGAAGGTGTCTCTTGTTGCCTCTGACTTTTTTTTTTCCCCAGTTGCTCTAGTCCTGAGCTGTCCAGTGCGGTAGCTACTCACAGCATGTGACTCTTTAGAGTAGGAAATGTGGCAAGTGTGTGAACTGAGATGTGCTTTAAGTAGACACACCTAGTTTCGAAAGACAGTAGCAAAAAAAAAAAAAAAAAAAAAGATGTAAATTATCTCACCAAAATATTTTTACATTGATTATGTGTTGAATGATAGTATTTTGGATATATTGGGTTAAATAAGATATTATTAAAATGACCTTAATCTGTTTCTTTTTATTTTTTTAATATGGCGACTGGAAAATTTAAAATTACACAAACGTTATGTTTTTATTGGATAGCGGACAGCTCTACACACCCCTATTTTACAGTTGGTTCTGCTCACTGCCTGTGAGTCAATGTAAATAATGTAATTCACAAGAGTAAAAAAGTCCTGATTCTAGAAGGAGCGTGAAGAATCTGCTTTTTCTACTGTTTTAAATTTTGCTTCAGACTTACTTGTTTGCTTAAAAGAGATGGAAAGGACTAGGTGTCTCCTTTATATTAAGTTATATTTTCTATTTTGAAGTTACGTTTTCAAAAAGAACTTTGCAAAATATCTGATGTGCTTAAAAAGTTATCTTGTGCTTTTGAAAATGTGGAAAACTGATACTTTCCTGCAACCCAACCACCTAAATATATTAAAATGTAGCATTTTAGTGTGACTTGAGCAGCCTTAATTTTAAAAAGCAGTTGAGATAATATAATGTCTTATATAATAGATAATATAATGCTTATAAGTATATTTTACATGAAATATTCTTAGGCTTTCTGACAACCACATAATGTACCTTCTCATGAATACTCTTCCGTTTTTATGGCATTTTTCCATGTTGCTAACTTTTTATAAACGAGAAGTCATTTTAATAGTGTGACAGTGCAGGAATAAGTGCCGCTTATTTGCCCCTTCATCCCACAGGAAAGGTGAAAACCAGGAGGGCAGGAACCTTGATTTTATATTCACCCCCATACACACAGCATCTGGGAACACATCAAGCATGTAATTGTCCTTGAGGAGGAAAATTTTCTTCTGTCCTTCTAAGTTCTTCTGACTAACTTAAGAATTAAATTGACATGAGACAGATTCATAGGAGAAAATTTTTAAAAAGTTTAATAATTCTTGAGAGAGACTCAGGAAAACTGAGTCACTTGCCAAAAGGGTTGAAACCCTCACCTTTCTTAGTATCTTCAGCTCAAGATGAAAGAGGATGTTGGAGGTAGTGTTTTGGGACTTGAAGAGGGAAGAAGGCAATTAACTTGGAGACAGGCAAATATTTCCCTAAACAAATGTGTGCTGGGCCAGGCAGAGACAGTGGTACCCAGAGTAGATTCTGATCGCTAAGAGCTTCTGACACTACATCTAGCTCATAGTCTCGGAAAATATTGGGTTGATCAGAAAGTTTGTTTGGGTTTTTCCATCAAATGTTATAGAAAAACCTGAAGGAATTTTTTTTGCCAACCCATATCTCTGGTAATAGCTCTATTCTGGGAACAAGTTCTTTATCTAAATTCCTTAGGCGGCAAGGCGGGGGTGGGGGGGGACAGTAAAAAAGAAAGACTTACTGAGTCCTTGTTTCTTAAAAATAATCAAACGAAATTAATCCTCATGCCAAAGAGGCACATTTTGGGGTGGAAGATTTTCCTCCCCTACCTAACAGATTTTCAGTAAACATTTGTTAGCTGACTGAATCAGTGCGTAGGTGGCTCTGAAAAATAAGAGCCAACCTTCATTCAGCACTTAGGCGCTCTCTTTGGAAATGCCTACACAACTCTATAAGGCAGGCGCTGGTATTATTTCTGTGTACTGCCCAGATGGAGAAAATCAAAGTTTGCAAAAGTTGGAGAAGGTGCCCAGGGTCATAGCTATGAGTGACAGAGTCAGCACTTGAACTCGGGCTGTCTGACTCCAGAGGAGGGGCATTGATCAAAATAGAAAAAAATCAACAGTGGGATAAGTACTGGAAGACTGTGATGAAATTCCCATTCTACCAACTACCTGGGCTAGTAGGAGTGGTAAGAGGAAGATTTAGATACATTTTGGATCCATAGAAGGAGCATTCTGTGTTTGGACTGAGAAGCTTGTAGGCTAAATCTAGCTCAGGTTGAGTGGGTGGATGGCCAGGTGGCTAGTAAAGAGGAACGATGACATTGAATGTGATCAACTGTAGTGTGTAGAGCAAGGCAGGCCCAGAGACTTATGGAAGCTATTTGGGATGGGACTTGTATATTTTGGATGACTTCAGTCTACTCACCCTGGTGGTGATCAAAAAGAACTCACAGCTCTGAGGTGAGCTAACTCTACATCTCTTAAGTTAAGCTAGTTTGTTTTGCAAGTAGAGGAAACTACAAACTCAGAATGGTCATTTCACTGGGGACGACAGACATAGGATAAGCAGGGAACTGAAATTATTCCTACCTGATTGCACTTACACTTAATTTCCAGGTATTTAAAAAAATTGTGAGTTGCAATAGAAAGTGGGATTTATAGCTATTTTTGTTAGTGACTGTCTTTTCTTATACTTGCAATTTCTAATTATTTTGAATTTTTAAATTTTAATTAATTTATTTTAAAATTTTATGACTGGCAATTTTATATTAATAGTTTCACTCTGTTGGCAGTTGGCCTGCCCAGGACTATAAGGCTCACCTTTATGCGCATGGTGAAATGCACAGGCGCACAGCCCCTGGCGATGCTCAAGAGAAAAGCAATAGTACTCAGAGTAGAGAAAACCAAGTAGCTCATGGACTCCCTGTCTGCCTTTAAAACAAAAGGGTTTGGATCAGACAGCAGCGGCAAAGTCAAATAAAATTTCTTTATGACATAATATTTTCTTTTTTCTCCTGCTTGAATATTTCTATATGATGAAATAGATGGGTAAGGAACAGATTCAGTGTTCCACATGCTTAGTTAAGGAGGATACATTTATTATTAATTGATAGTGACATTAGGAGCTAACTTTTGGTGCTGGAGAAGACTCCTGAAAGTCCCTTGGACAGCAAGGAGACCAAACCAGTCAATCTTAAGGGAAATCAGCCCTGAATACTCATTGGAAGGACTGATGCTGAAGCTGAAGCTCCAATATTTTGGTCATCTAATGCGAACAGTTGACTCATTGGAAAAGTCCTTGATGAATGATTGAGGGCAGAAGGAGAAGAGGGTGTCAGAGGATGAGATGGCTGGATGGCCTCACTGATACAATGGACATGAACTTGGGTAAACTTAAGAAGATGGTGAGGGACAGGGAGGCCTGGCATGCTGCTGGGTGACTGAACAACAACAACAATATGTTAATATAGGAGTTGATTTGACCCCCTCTAAGCCAGATATCAGCAAACATTTTCCATGAAAGATAATAAATATTTCAGGTTTTATGGGCCAGAGGCCTCTGTTTTCCCAGCTCCTCAACTCTGCCATTGTAGCCAGAAAGGCACCCTAGACAGTATGTAGATGATGGGTGTGGCTGCGTGTTAATGAAACTTGATTTGTGGACACTGAAGTTAGAGTTTCATATAATTTTTTTGTTCCATTTAATTTTAATGTGTCATGCAATATTCTTTTGATCATTTCTCAATCATTTAAAATGTAAAAACAGTCTTAGTTTGGGGACCGTACAAAAATAGACAGCGGGCCAGGTGTGACCTGTGGGCCCTGGTTTCCTGACCTCTGACTTATACCTTAGCTCATTTAATCCTCACAACCACCTGCAAGATTTTTTAAAATGTTGGCATATTTGAATATTGATTTTAAAAATAGACTATTTTTTAAAGCAATTTTAGGTTCACAGCAAAACTGACCAGAAAGTACTGAGTTCCCATATACCTCCTGTCCCGTACCCACAGTGTTCCCTGTTGTCAACATCCTGAACCAGAGAGGAACATTCATTAATCAGTGAACCTACACATCATTACCATTCCAAGTCTACAGGTTTCATTAGAATTCACTCTTGGCGTTACACATTCTCTGAGTTTGGACAAATATATAATGGCCTGTATCCACCATTATAGTATCATACAGAATAGTTGCACTGCCCTAGCAAAACACTCTGTACTCCTCCTATTCACCCTTCCCCAATAACCCCTGAAAACCACTCATCTTTTTACTGTCTTCATAGTTTTGACTTTTCCAGAATGTCATATAGTTGGAATCGTACAGTATGTAGCCTTTTCAGAGTGACTTCTTTCAATTAGTAACATGCATTAAGTTTCCTTCGTGTCTTTTTGTGGATTGATAGCTCATTTCTTTTTAGTGCTGAATAATATTCCAAACGAATGGTACTTTTTATTTCATTTCATAGATGAAGAAACAGGTACAGGTTGTACAGATCTGACTACAGAGCCTGATCTCTTAAACATTTTACTATGCCTCTGAATCTTAGAGAATTTTGGCTTCTTATGATGAAGTTTGTCACATGAAAGTTGGGGTAAATGTAACATCAGGGTAATGAAGCCAGACATTTTGCTTGCAGAAAGTATCCACAGCTTCCTGAATATCAACATGAAAGAAAAACCTAGATGATTTTTGTTCCAAATACTTTGTTCCAAATGCTTAGATAGAAAAGGTGCTGTGGGCTTTTGAAATTTTAGTTCAACACTCTCTGCTTTACTGGTTTAAGAACATGTTTCTCTTCCCTGACCATTAATTTTATTACCTTTCAGATTATACCTGGGTCCTGGCACCCAGCCACTCCTCTGCCAATGAAGTACATCTTGGTCACTGGTGGGGTCATCTCGGGCATCGGTAAAGGGATCATTGCCAGCAGTATTGGGACGATTCTAAAATCATGTGGACTCCGAGTGACTGCCATCAAAATTGACCCCTATATAAACATCGATGCAGGCACTTTTTCACCTTATGAGCACGGTATGAGGGAGAACACCCCCGCCACCCCATAAAGCACTGGGTCAAATTGCAGTTCTTTCTTGTATCTGGGTAATTTTAAGATAGCATTCCAGAAGTAGAGTTGCTGGATCATTATGGATCTGTGAAGGTTCTCATGGTTATTGATACATTTTTAAGATTGCTGATGACATTCTAAATTAGTCCACACTTTTGGAAAGCAGTATGTGAGGATACCATTCTCACTGTACCTTTTGTAATGTGGATTATTATTATTTTTTTATCATAAGGATAATATATTTCTCAACATCTCATTGTTAAGAAAAAAAATCAGACAATATAGACTATATTGACAATATAGAATGACCTAAAGAAAATAAAAATCATCCATTTCCCACCACTTGGAATAATTATTATTAATGTTGAAAATTTTATGTATATACTCATTATTTTTATTTATTTATTGGCCACACTGCACAGCTTGCAGAATCTTAGTTCCCTGACCAGGGATTGAACCTGTACCCCTGCACTGGAAGTATGGAGTTCTAACCACTGCACTGTCAGGGAATTCTCTATACTAATTATTTTTAAAAAGGCACAAGGCCTTACATACTTTCCTTTTAAACTTTTCACATACAAGCAAGAAAGTGTATAAATCATATGTATACCACTTGATGAAATGAACATACTGTGTTGCTGCTGCTGCTGCTGCTAAGTCGCTTCAGTCGTGTCCGACTCTGTGCGACCCCATAGACGGAAGCCCACCAGGCTTCTCTGTCCATGGGATTCTCCAGGCAAGAACACTGGAGTGGGTCGCCATTTCCTTCTCCAATGCATGAAAGTGGAAAGTGAAAGTGAAGTCGCTCAGTCGTGTCTGACTCTTAGCGACCCCATGGACTGCAGCCTACCAGGCTCCTCCATCCATGGGATTTTCCGGGCAACAGTACTGGAGTGGGGTGCCATTGCCTTCTCCAACATACTGTGTTAACAGCCCCCAAATCAAAAAACAGAAACCCCCTTTATGTTCTTTCCAGTTTCTCCCCATCTGAAATGACCAGGGTAACCATTATCCTGTCTTCTAACATCATAGATCAGTTGGCTTATTTTTGAACATTAAATGATCTGAATCTTACAGTCAGACTAGTTTTTAAATTGAAGTATACTTGACTTACAATATTTCAGATGTACATCAAAGTGATTCAGTTACACATTATGGTGGTGGCTTGGTGGTTTAGTCACTAAATCATGTCTGAATGTTTTGACCCCATGGACTGTAGTGCACCAGGCTCCTCTATCCATGGGATTTCCCAGGCAAGAATACTGGAGTGGGTTGCCATTCCCTTTGTGTGTATATATATATACACACACTTTTTCAGAATCTTTTCCAGTATAGGTTATTACAAGATATTGAATATAGTTTCCTGTGCTATACAGTAGATCTTTGTTGCTTATTTTATATACAGTAATGTGTACCTGTTAATCCTGAAGACATTTTAATAAATTCTATACTTCTAAAGGTTGCACAGAATCTGCACAATAATAGGAAATCCTTTCCAATTTATTGATATTATAAGCAACACTGTGACAAGAAACTTAACCAGTTTTTTTAACATAAATGTCTAGATACAAAATTTCTGATTTGGTGGGTAGATATGTTTTTCAGGTTTTTTAGTTTGCTTTATACCTTTGCTGAATACTATTCTTTTTAAACTTTACTAACCTGAGAGTAAATGAAAAACCAAAAAAGAGTATCTCATTATGTTAATTTAGATTTCTTTGATTTTCATTTTGTTGGTGAAATGGCTTATTCGAGTCTATGGTAAATCATATATTTATTGACTTCCTTCTGTGAGTAAACTTCCACGCCCCACTGACTTTGACCTTTGGCCGCATAGGGTAATGAACTCTTCCTGGTTTGTTTGGAACTTCCCTGTTTTTGAAATTGAAAGTCTTGAATCCTGGGAATACTTTTACTCCTGGGCAAACCAGAGAGGTCGGTCACCTTATTTGGCCATGTGATTTGTTTTGCTCTGTAGGGTTTTAGTGAATATGACATATGTTTTGTTGAAGCATAGGCGATGGCATAATTTCACTCAGTCCATCTTGTGTTTCTGCCCTCTGCTGTTCAAGCTGCCTGCCCCATAGAGAGATTTCTCCTTCAACCCGAGTCCTGGAATAAGAAGACATGGGGTAGACTCACAACTGACCCACATCCCCTATGTCACATGAGGGAGAAATCAATAGATGTTTTATAAGTTGCTGAGATGTTAAGGTTTGGTAGGCAGCAAAATTGACTAACGCCATGTGTTATGACAATTTTCCTTTGGATCTTTAAAAACGATTTTCAAAAATACTTTGTGCAGAGTATATTAACATATACTTACCACATGAATATATTTCTACCCTGTTTTCAGTTTGTCTTAATATTACCTCTGTTTGCTGCTGATAAATTTCATTTTACTGTTTATGTAACTAAATATATCCACTGTTTCCTTTATGGTTTCTGCCTTTGATGTCACCTGTTAGCTTCACTGACCCAGAAATATTTAAATATCTGTATTTTCTTCTGGCATTTTTAGAGTTTCATTTGCTTTTACTTTATTTTTTTTCTTCCAGTTTTATTGACATACAGCACTTATACCTATATACGCTTAAGGTATATAGCATAATTATTTGATTTATATATATCATGAAATGATTATCACAATAAGTTTAGTGAATATCCATGATCTCATACAGATGCAAGCTTAAAGAAATAGTGAAAAATTGTTTCCCTTGTGATGAAAACTCTTAGGATTTATGCTCTAAAAACTCTCATATAGAACGTAGAGTGGCGTTAATTATATTTATCATGTTTTACATTTATATCTCTAATACTTATTTATATTATAACTGGAAGTTTGTACCTTTTGATTGCCTTCACCAATTCCACAAAGTCCTACCCCTGCTTGTGGGAACTACAAATCTGATCTCTTTTTCTATGAGTTTGCTTTTGAAGTATAATTGACTTATAACACTATGTTCCTGGTGCACAACATAGTGATTTGATGTTTTTATACATTTCAAGGGCTTTCTAGGTGGCACTAGTGGTAAAGAACCTGCCTGCCAATGCAGGAGACATAAGAGACACGGGTTCGATCCCTAGGTTAGGAAGATCCCCTGTAGAAGGAAATGGCAACCCATTCCAGTACTCTTGCCTGGAGAATCCCATGGACAGAAGAGCCTGGCAGGCTATAGTCCATGGGGTCACACAGAGTTGGACACAACTGAAGCACCTTAGCACGCAACACTCATAGATTTCAAAATGATCACCACCATTTGCTTTTACTTTAATATTGTTAATACATCTGGAATTTTATTTGATGAAAGATGAAGATGAGGTTAGTAACTATTCCTAATCACAGTTATCAAAGATTTCATCCTTTCTCCATTGATTTGAAATACCACCTTTTAATATACACTAAATTTCTCTCTTATTATTCTGTTCTGTTCAGATCTCTTTGTTTATCCCTGCCCACCATATTATCTGGAGTAGGAAATGGCAACCCACTCCAGTATTCTTGCCTGGGAAATTCCATGGACAGAGGAGCGTGGTGGGCTACTGTCCATGAAGTCGCAAAGAGTTGGACACAACTGAGCATGCACCCACACACATACACACACACACCATTTTAATAGCTATAGCTTTTTATTATCAAGTAGGTCAGAACTTTCCCCATTATGCCTTTTCTCCTTTTTTTTTTAACCTCAAAATGTTAGTTGTCTTTAAGACTAACTTCAGAGACCTTTTATCAAACTTGCCCTTTAAATTTATGAATTAATTTGGGGAAGAATTAAACACTGAAATTATTGACTGGCCTATTCAGGAACTTTATAAGTGGCTTTCATTCTGTTCATACCTGCTTTTATGTCTCTGAAGTAAAATTTTGAACTTCTTATTGGTCCTATACATTTCTTGAAGTTTATTTCTGTGTATTTTACCTACTTTGATTTGTAATGATATCTTTTTTTTGGTCTTATATTAAATTCCTTTATGTAATAGGGACCTTTTGGGTGTATTTTGGTTTTGTGTAGAATTTGTTTGTGCTATCTTATTTCATATTTGTATATATTGAAATATATAAATATTTCAACCTTATATAAATATTTCAATACATATATATTTCAATCTTCCTGTACTCATTGTTATTTTATAAGGGTTTTTATTTTTATTTACTTTTTTGTGTGTTTTATTTTGGTAATCACACATGTTTTTCTTCCAAATTAAGTTTCACTGTCACGTTAAAAAAACCCATTGGAATTTTTATTATAATTCCATCAAATTAAAAAAAAAAGCTTTTTGAAGACATGATCTACAGCTTTTTTCTTCTGCGTGCATGCTAAGTTGCTTCAATCATGTCTGACTTTTTGTGACCCTATGAACTGTAACCCTCCAGGCTCCTCTGTCCATGGGATTCTCCAGGCAGGAATACCGGAGTAGGTTGCCATTTCCTCCTCCAGGGGATGTTCCCGACTCAGGGATCGAATCTGCATCTTTTATGTCTCCTGCATTGGCAGTCGGGTTCTTTACCACTAGTGCCACTTGGGAAGCCCTTCTTTTTCTCCTAGGAACATAATAGATACTACTTTTAAAATTTAAGAATCTAAAATTTCAAGACCTTTGCTGTATACCTGGATTATTACCAAACTGGACTTGGCCTGAATTAACTAAGAGATTTCAGAGATCTTCCCCTATTTGTCAGAAGTTAAAATGATGAAAGTACAAAGACTTTCCCATAGATCGGTGATTCCTGATAAATATTGGAAAGTAGAATTTGAACTAGAAATGGAATTTGGGAAATACAAAATATTGGAGTTTCATTATTTTGTTGTTTTGTCTTTAAAATTAGAGATCTTTCCGATCCCACTGGTACCTTATGAGAAATACATAAATGAGAGTATAAAAGGCTTCAGATTAGGTTCAGAAGCTAGCCCACCTTCCTTTTTTTTTTTTTTTAATGCTGTGAACATCTAGCAATAGAAGTAAATGATAGAATTTTATTAATCAGGGAGAGGTTCATTTCTGACAAGGTGGCATTAGGACATTGTCCTCCAAATTGATGCCCTTAGTAACACTGGAGACCCAGATGCATAACCAGTAGTCACCACAGGTGCCTGTAGTGTGATTAAGTCTTCATCTATATCCTTCTCGATGGTGCTGTTGTGCAGGTGGTGGCTTATTGCTCACTTTCTTTTTGGCCTCAGTTTCACCAAGTCACCCCGTGGGCTAATGGAGGCTCTGCTTTTTATCCACTGTCTGTTTAATAGTGTCTTTACCCAAGATGGGAGTCAATAAGAAAATTTTCTTATGCCAATTTCAGAGTCTAGGATACCGATGCTTCGAAGTCAGTTGCTATTTGTTTTTAAAACTGCTGTTTGAAAGTCCCTTTCTCATATGGTATATGATGAGTTTGGAAAAGCTAAATCTTGAAGACAGAATTTCAGTAAGCATTTAAAAACTACCATTATAGAATACTAGAATTTTTCTAATGCATTATCATGGGTAGATTAGAATTACTCAATTTTCCAATTAAAATAAGGAAATAGTGATAGACTATGGCTTATAAATGTCTTTACCAGCTTTTTAACATATTGTGTTCATCTTTGGAAAATAATCTACTGGAAGCAAATTTTTAATTTTTACATTGCCTTTTTATCCCAGGTGAAGTGTTTGTCTTAAACGATGGTGGAGAAGTTGATTTAGACCTTGGAAATTATGAAAGGTTCTTGGATATTAATCTTTATAAAGACAACAACATCACTACTGGGAAGATATATCAACATGTGATCAATAAAGAGAGGCGTGGCGATTACCTGGGGAAAACAGTACAAGGTATTATATTCCACAAACACTAGAGGGCCCTGTTGGCTGAGCACTCTCTGCTTAAAATAGACCTAAAGATGAGGAGGTCCCTGTGCTTTACAAGCTTCAGTCCTTCTCAAATCCCTCTGTTCTTTTCTTTCCTTCTTTTTCCCCACCTCCAATTTTATTGAGATATAATTGACGTACAGCACTGTATAAGTTTAGGGTATATAGCGTAATGATTTGACATCATACAATGGTGACCACAATAACTTTAGTGAATATCCGTCATCTCATATAGATGCAAAATTAAAGAAATAGACAAAAATTGTTTCCCTTGTGATGAAAGCTCTTAGGATTTACTCTTTTAATTTATATAACTTAGAACCATGTTAATTATTAATATATATAATTAATATTGGAGAAGGAAATGGCACCCCACTCCAGTTCTTGCCTGGAGAATCCCAGGGATGGGGGAGCCTGGTGGGCTGCCGTTTCTGGGGTCGCACAGAGTCGGACACGACTGAAGCGATTTAGCATAATTAATATATTTATCATGCTGTACAATACATCCCTAGTACTTATTACTGGAATTTTGTACCTTTTATCTGCTTTCATTGGCTCAAGTGGTAAAGAATCTGCTTGCAGTTCAGGAGACATGGGAGATGCCGGTTCAATCCTTGGGTCAGGAAGATTCCCTGGAGAAGGAAATGGCAACCCACTCCAGTATTCTTGCCTGGAAAATCCCATGAACAGATGAGCCTAGTGGGCTACAGTCCATGGGGTCACAAAGAATCGAAATGACTGAGCACACACTCATACATCCATTCCCCTGACCCATAACCACAAATCTGATATATTTTTTCCCGTTTGTTTTTTAAGTATAACTAACCTACAACTAACCTATGGGGCTTCCCTGATGACTCAGATGGTAAAGAATCCACCTGCAATGTGGGAGACCTGGGTTTGATGCCTGGGTTGGGACGATCCCCTGGAGGAGGGCATGGCAACCCACTCCAGTATTCTTGCCTGGGAAATCCCATGGACAGAGGAGCCTGGGAGGCTACAATCCATGGTGTCGCAAAGAGCTGGACATGACTGAGCAACTTCACAACCTACAACACTATGTTAGTTCCTGTTATACAGCATAGTGATTTGGTATTTCTATACATTTGAAAATGATCACTACGGTGTCTATTACCATGTCACCATGCAAACTTCAAGTTTATCCTCCATGTTCCTGATTGTATTTTCATCAGTCTTTTCTTTGTTACTAATGTCATTGTTTCCTTTAGCCCCCTTTTCTGCCCTCTTTATCTTTCTCTCTTTAGCTTTTATTTATGAAATCCATAGGGAATCTTCATCACATATCTGATTGGGTGTAGATCTGAGTCAATTTTTGTCCTTAATATGTTCTTTTTCTACTTTTTTCTTGAATCTTTGCATTGATGATGATTACTTCCTTTTGAAGAATAGCAGTAGGAAGGAACATGGGATTGAACAGGAGGGCAACATGATGACTTTTTTCACCAACCTTTTCCATTGGTCACATGTTTCTGTCAGGTTGGTTTACTTCTACAAAATATCAGATTGATTCTAGTGGAAACAGATAGTTCTTTTATTAAGCAGACACTCCCAAGACATGGGAGCAGACCAACGGCAAAGGGGTGGTAACAACTCCCACTTGGCTTCCCTTTTTATACTCCCTGTCTCCTCTTGATTCTGTCCTATGCAAAATAGGGCTTGTACCCACCACCAATCAGGAAAGGGAATGCAAATTGGCATACACACAAGGCTGATTGACAGTTGCAGGTTACATAATAACAGGCTGTATTGTACATGTCCTTCCCATAATTCAGTCTGTTATAATCAGATGTATGTATGTATAGAATATTTATGAACCCTTAAAGCTGGCTACGGTTACTTGAGGACACAGCTGTGCATCAAGGGCGCATATGCTGGAGTTGGAGAAGCCACTGTGGTTATTTCTGTAGCATATTGTGAGCTCTCCTGGGTGTGTCTGGGTTGGTGTTTAGACATCAGCTTGCATCCTTTTCGGCTAGACCACCCCTCTTGCTCATGGCTAACTTCCTACCTAACAATTCTGATTATTCTCTTTTGTCCTCTGCAACCCTTACCCCTTGTATTCATAAGTTCCTATGTGGTAGGGAACAGGCTAGCAAAGTAATGCTCAAAATTCTTCAAGCCAGGCTTTAACAGTGTGTGAGCTATGAACTTCCAGATGTTCAAGCTGGATTTAGAAAAGGCAGAGGAACCAGAGAGCAAATTGCCAACATCCACTGAATCATCAAAAAAGCAAGAGTTCCAGAAAAACATCTACTTCTGCTTTATTGACTACGTCAAAGCCTTTGACTGTGTAGATCACAGCAAACTGTGGAAAATTCTTCAAGAGATGGGAATACCAGATCACCTTACCTGCCTCCTGAGAAATCTATATGCAGGTTAAGAAGCAACAGTTAGAACCAGGCATGGACCAATAGACTGGTTCCAAATTGGGAAAGGAGTATGTCAAGGCTGTATGTGGTCACCCTGCTTCTTATATGCAGAGTACATCATGTGAAATGCCGGGCTGGATGAAGCACAAGCTAGAATCAAGATTGCCAGGAGAAATAACAATAACCTCAGATATGCAGATGACACCACGCTTATAGCAGAAAGTGAAGAAGAACTAAAGAGCCTCGTGATGAAAGTGAAAGAGGAGAGTGAAAAAGCTAACTTAAAACTCAACAACATTCAGAAAACTAAGATTATGGCATTCAGTCCCATCACTTCATGGCAAATAAATGGGGAAACAGTGACAGACTTTATTTTGGGGGGCTCCAAAATCACTGCAGATGGTGATTGCAGCCATGAAATTAAAAGACGCTTGCTCCTTGGACGAAAAGCTGTGACCAACCTAGACAGCATATTAGAAAGCAGAGACGTTACTTTGCCATCAAAGGTCCCTCTAGTCAAAGCTATGGTTTTTCCAGTAGTCATGTATGGATGTGAGAGTTGGACCATAAAGAAAGCTGAGCACCAAAGAATTGATGCTTTTGAACTGTGGTGTTGGAAAAGACTCTTGAAAGTTCCTTGGACTGCAAAGAGATCCAACCAGTCAATCTTTAAGGAAATCAGTCCTGAGTATTCATTGGAAGGACTGATGCTGAAGCTGAAACTCCAATACTTTGGTCACCTGATGCCAAGAACTGACTCATTGGAAAAGACCCTGATCCTGGGGAAGATTGAAGACAGGAAGAGAAGGGGGTGACAGAGGATGAGATGGTTGGATGGCATCACTGAGTGGATGGACATGAGTTTGAGCAAGTTCCAGGAGTTGGTGATGGACAGGGAAGCCTGGCCTGCTGCAGTCCTCGGGGTCGCAGAGTCGGAAATGACTGAGCGACTGGACTGAACTGAACTGAACTGCATGGTAGGGTTAAGATGCTAGTTTCCCACCCCGTTTAAATCACCTTCAGGTTGCAAAGCAGGTGAGAAGTAGATAAAGAAATTGGACAGATGGAGCTCAAAAGATCAGCTATGTTACTGCCGACACTGGATGGTGTGGCTTAGATCTCTATTGATGCAGCTGTGCTTTCTAATAGTTTTTCTCTATTGGGAAAACCTGCGGGAGGGAGAGTTTGCTGCCTCATACCAGTCACCTCCCCAAATTAGGGAAAGGGCAAGGTCCCAAACCTGGACCTGCAGTCTGAGTGCCTGTGCTGCCCACATGGAGGGAGAGCTGACTTACCCAGTCCTCACAGAAAGGTGTTGGGCTGGGCATGCTGCAATGGGTCGTTCCAAACGCACCAATCAGAGACGACTTCCTCCCGCCTGGAGTGAGGGGGAGGGGTGCCTGGGAGCCCCAAGGGCTGGTGGGGCAGGTGACTGACTTGACAGGCGCTTCTCCACGTCAGTTTCCCAGAGGCCACCATTTCTCCTTCTTACGTTGTATTAGGTTACTTAATTAGAAACAAAAACACTTTTTTTTTGCTTCTTTGGCTGAGACCAGCTGCTGCAGGCTTGCTCAGCACTTAGCCCGGAGCTTCGTGCTTGTGGAGATGCCACCTTTTAGCCTCTTCAGCTGACAGTAGCCGCTGCGGGCCTCTGGTCAGCCTGCAGGCCTCCTCTACAGCCTCTCAGTGACTCCTCCCCACTGGCTGGTGGGCTGCCCAGGGTTTGCAGGGCTGGGCCACTCTGCGTCCTTCTTCCCCTAGGAATTTGGCATTCAGCACCCTTAGCAGCCCTCCTTGCAGTTTTTAGTTGGCATTTTAGATGTTTTCTAGTTGCTTCAAAGATGGCACTTCTGCTCTGTGTTTCTCTGGGGTTGGTGGATTTCAAAAGAGATGGCATAACATTAAATGACTAAATCTGTGTTGGGTCAGTAATATTAATTTCAGGGACATGGATAGTAACACTTAGGACTGGAGCTTGTCTCATTTGCCAGGTGGCTTTCAGGTTATTTGGGAGGTCAACAGACACTAATACATTCATTTCTCATAACCGTGACACTGAAATACACTTTTGTGCTAATTATTACCTCTTTCTGCAGTTGTCCCTCACATTACTGATGCTGTCCAGGAGTGGGTTATGAATCAAGCCATGGTGCCTGTGGATGGTCATAAGGAAGAGCCCCAAATATGCGTTATTGAGGCAAGCATGGAACTTTATTTCTTTATAACTTTGTATCCTTATGAGTTAAAAAAAACTTTTTTTAATATGGAACTACTGAGATTTTTATTTTATTTGTTAATTTTTTTGTCCGCACCCTGTGGACATGTGGGATCTTAGTTCCCCAACCATGGGTCAGACCTGCGCCCTCTGCCATGGAAGCAGGAAGTCTTAACCCTTAATGGTTGGACTGCCAGGGAAGTCCCTTCCTTATGGGTTTTTAAGCAGCTGATCTTCCTTCATTCAAGGAATGTGAATAGATGGTATCATGTATGCTGGACACCCAGCTAGGAGGTAGGATTACAGCATGGAGCAATATAGATGGTCTTTGCTCTTTTGGTCACAAGTCAGTGGGCAAGATTGGCTTAAACTGGATAAGTATTCCTGGGGTGGGCATGCACCAGTCTGTAAGTGGGGACCAAACAGTTGCAGAATGCATTCTACTCAGTGCTATTTGCAAAATGCTTTGAAAGTAAAGACGGAGTTAGGGAAGTCCAACTGTAGAGGTAATTTGGAGGTGAGAAGTGAGTATTAGCTGTTTAAAGAAAGAGCATAGTATTTTTACTTGCCACTTGTTCACTGCTTCCCTTCCTCTCAGTGTTCAGAATGAGAATAACATCCATGTACTCCTTATCTAAATGTCAGTTGATCTAACTGCCAGGCAGGAGAGGAGAATAATGAACAATTTTTGTATCTTAGAGGCAGACTGCCCAAGTTCAAATTTCTATCATGGCCCCCAAACAGTGTTTGGCTTAGTGGTTAAGAGTCTGGAGCCAGACTGCTTGGGTTCATAGCCCAGCTGGATCACTTATCAGCATGGCACTGACACACACAAAAAACTGTGTCGTGAGGTGGAAGTGAGAAGGAGTGCTGGAGGCAGAGAGGGAGAGCACACTCTCATTTAACCCTGTGAGGGTCTATAGATACTGTTAGTAGCTGGCTGAAAAAGGAAGCAAAAGTATCTCAGGTTAGTAACCAGTAGAATTACCAGTTAGATTGGGATCTGGGGATAGGGGTACCAGAGAGCTGTATCCTCATCTGTCACAGCAGGAAGTACACCTACATCCTTTAGCTGTGGTAAGTCTCTTCAGTCATGTCCGACTATTTGCAACCCTATGGACCGTAGCCCACCACGCTCCTGTGTCCATGGGATTTCCCAGGCAAGAATACTGGAGTGGGTAGCCGTGCCCTCCTGCGGGGGGATCTTCCCAACCCAGGGATCGAACCTGCATCTTTTATGTCTTCTGCATTGGCAGACGGGTTCTTTACCACCAGCCCCACCTGGGAAGTCCAAGAGGGTGTCTGAAATGGCTAAGTCAAGAAAGCTGAGCTGGATGAACTTTGGTTTAGAGATATGGAGGTCACCAGAAGAAATCCCAACAGAGAAGTTAAAGTACTTGTTTTGGGGAATCAAACTTGGGAGAGGGAAGAGTGGGGCAGGGAACTCTTGCTTTTTATTGTAAGTTCTGCTGTACGATTTGTTTCTTTAACCATGTGCATGCATTGTTTTAATTTTTGAAAAAGCACAAATTAATGCCAACTGGAAGGTGCCATTTAACAATATCAGTATCTTAAAGATCAGTCCAAGATTGATTTTATTCAAGCCCAGCAGAGGGATGGACAAGCCCTCACTCCTTTGGTTTACACTGATTGTTTATTGCAGAGTACCACCTTGTCCAGTATGGTAGCCACTCACCACATGGGGCTGTTGAACACGTGAAAGCAGACCATTCAAACTGAGGTGTGCTGTGACTTTAAAATATAACTGGACTTCAAAGACTTAGTATTAAAAAAAAAAGAATGTAAAGCACCTAATAATTTTTAAAAAATTGGCGATATGTTGAAATAATATTTTGGATATACTCTGCTATATAAAATGTAGTGTTAAAATTAATTTCTCCAGTTTAATTTTGCTTTTCTAAATATGGCAACTAAAAACTTTAAAATTATGTACATAACTCACATTATATTTCTGTTGGACTGTGCTGGTCTAGTGCTTTCACTGATTTTTGCTGTTGTTCAAGCAACAGGAAAGAGAAAGGATCTTCCCAGAATTGGCCCCTGGGCTCAAAAGTAATGACCAAGTCTGAACATTTTTTATAACTTTTCTATTGATTTCTTTTCTCACTTTTAGGTTTTGATAGGTGAAGGAATAGCTTTTTCTTAATCCCAGGAAAAGTTCCAAATGGTCATGTATATGAATGTTTTTGCATTTTATTCCTTGATTCTGCTCTTATAAAATATATATATATGTTTTAAATAATAATAACAAAAAAGAGAAAAGGAAATGTATTTTTAAAAATGTAATTGAGCTGCTGCTGAACTTCACCAAAAAATATAAGCCCTATTTGGCCATGGGAGAAGTCTTCTTAACACTTCTTTTTCATCTTCTTAGCTTTTCTAGCTATTGTTTTTTTAGAATCCTCTTTGAACAAAGCTTTTATACTGTGCCAAATTGTCCTCAGCAAAACCCCTTCTCTAATCAACCTTGTTGTTTATATTTGCTTATTGGACACAAATCAGGTATCCTTTTGGGTTCATTTTAAGTTGTGCTCAACAATTGTGCTTGTGCACAATGTAAGATTTTTAAAAAGGACCACGAAAGCTGATTTTTAGTTTTAAACATGTAGAAGCTGTTGAAATGTCTCCAAAGCCTTTTTTTGGCAGATGAGCCCTCTGCTCCTTAGAGCAGTGGAGCTGACAGACTTTATTCCTATCACTGCAGGTCATCCAAGCATGAGCCTGGAATAGTTTACACCTGACTTAAAGGAATAAAAGATTTCTTCTTTCCCCCCAAAAAGGCCTTCTTTACTTTTTTTTTTTTTTAATTTTAAAAGTTGTCTTAGGGGGATTCCCTGGTGGTCCAGTGGTTAAGACTCTGAGTTCCCAATGGAGGGAGCATGGGTTCGATCCCTGGTTGAGGAACTAAGATCCCACATGCTGTGTGTCCAATAAATAAAATAAAACAATTTTTTAAAAAAGTTGTCTTAATCTTCTTGTATATATATATTTAATTTTATTGAAGTATGGTTGATTTACAATGTTGTGTTAATTTCTGCTGTACAACAGATTCAGTTATACCTATGTAAGGACTCCTTTAGTTTTATTTTTACATTTTAATTAAAAATTTCTGCAGCTTTATTGAGATATAACTGACATATAACATTGTATTCGTTTTAGGTATACAACATAATGATTTGATGTATGTATATATTGTGAATAGATGACCATAATAAATTTAGTCAACATCCATCAACTCACATAGTTAAACTTTTTTTCTTGTGATGAGAATTTTTAAGATTTATTCTCTCAGCAACTTTCGGAGAAAGATTCCTTTCCTTAAAGGTGAAGTGGACATGGCACATCTCATAGATTTGCTTGCTGCTGCTTCAGTTTCGGCTTTGCATAGATCTTAAAATGTTGTTATGGGTGATATTTTCCCTGTTGTACTTGAAGAGAATTAACTTAGGACTGCTGCTGCTGCTGCTAAGTCACTTCAGTCGTGACTACTCTGGTAATCATACTGAAAGTTTCTTATCACAGTGAAGATAATGGTGAACCAAAGGAGAGGTAATGGTACTTTGCAAATTGGCAGAGAGAATGCAGTACCAGTATAGGCCATGTGGGGGCAAAAGCAGATAATCTTAACAGTTTTTGCTTCCTTTTCTGGATTCCCTGCTTATTCCCAGAATACCTCCCCCATCAAAAACCAGAAAATGGCTCTTTACAGTTTAAAGTGCAGACCTCTTTTTTTTTTTTTTCCCTATTTTTTCCCCATTAGCTTCTGATGCATTATAGTTAGAGAGCACTTACACCCCTCACCCTCCCCCTCCCCGCCAGTTTCCTGATTGCATGTTTTATTTCTCGGATTTTCATAATTAAGTTTGTCATTCACTTACAGAATGACCATATATTTCTATCTGTTCCATAGCCAGGAGACTTGAATTTTAATTTTGTTTTGTTATCTTAGTTAAAGTTAGTAAAGAATAATTTCTTCTATAACAATGAAATCCTTGTACATCTTAGTTTGATCCTGTTGTACTTATGGTAACAGGTACTAGAATGCTGTGACCTAGGGCTTTATATTAAATTTCGAGACCTTCTGTCCTGTCCTATTAATCTAAATTCTCAGCACTGCCTGCAGGGCTCTGGGCTAGTGCTGGAGATACGGCAGGCAAGTTCCTGCCCTCAAGGACCTTACAGCCTAGTGGGGTAGAGAGATAGGAGTGGTGGTTTAGTTGCTAAGCTGTGTCTGACTCTTGCAACCCCTGGACTGTAGCCTGCCAGGCTCCTCTGTCCATGGGATTCTCCAGGCAAGAATACTGGAGTGGGTTGCCATTTCCTTCTTCAGGGGATCTTCCCAATCCAGGAATCAAACCTGGGTCTCCTGCATTGCAGGCAGATTCTTTACCCACTGAGCTACGAGGGAAGCCCGAGAGGCAGGAGATAAGAACTCAAATAAAATAAGGGCACCCTGTGCTGTGTTACTAGGAAGGGCACAGACAGGGTGCTTTAGGTGGGTGGTCAAGGTTGCACTCTGAGGGGCATACAGCTCCCTCGGCTGAAGGATAAAAGGGAAGTAGGTGAATATGAAGAAGGTGAGTAGGAGGGCCTAAGGGGCAGGAAGGAAGAGCATGGCCTGTCTGAGGACTTGAAAGGCCAGTGAAATTGAAGTGCAGAGGTGGGGGTGGGAGAGTAGGGGGATGGGAAAAGGGCAGGTGGGAGTGGGGACATGAGGTGAGATTAGAGACATGTGCAAGGGCCAGATCATTCAGGTCCTTTTGTTAGCTGCCTAAAGAAGTTTAGATTTTATTTTTAGTGAAGCAGTGAGCTGTTGAAAGATATAAGCATGGAAGAGATGTATTCTGAATTTTAAAAGGTCACTCTGCTGCTATATGACAAACAGTTGGTAGGACAGGAGAGGGTGGAAGCTAAGAGGCCATTAAAATTGGGGGCAGCCAACTTTGTAAAGGGCTAGATAGTAAATATGTTTAGTTTTGCTGGTGAGAGAGTCTCTGTCACAACTACTCCACTTTGCCATTGTAGTGCCTAGGCAGCCTTGGGCGATGTGTGAGTGGGCGGGGCTGTGTGCTGGTACAGCTTCGTGTGTAAAACCAGGCAGCAGGCCATCTCAGCCACCCCGGGCTTAGATGATTGCAGTAATCCCAGCCAAAGGTTATGTTGGCCTGGGTGTCTAGGGTGGTAGCAGTGGAGAGGTTTGCAAGAATATTTTGGAGGTACAGCTCACTGGATGGGGTTGGCTAAGGAAAAGCAGGTGCATTGAGGATGATTTCCAGACCTCTAGCTTGAACCAGTTACTGGGAAGAGATGCTGTTGCTGAGATGAGGGAGGAAGCACAGAGGTAAGCAGGCTCAGGGCTGTGGGTATCAGGAGTTCAGTGTGGGACATGGTAAGTTTGAATACTTACTGACCCATCTGAGACATCAAGGACAAGTTGGCTTTAAAGCCCAGTGGAGAGGTCAGGGCTACAAGTAGATTTTGGACCCAGTCAAGTACTCGAAGCCAGGGAATGTGGTGAATTCTGGGCTTGGGTCCACCAAGATCTCTTCTTCCCCAACATCCAGATCATTCCACTTAATGCTCAAGTTTTATTCTTGCTTATTGTTCTTTAGCTCTGCCTTATTTTCCTCGCTCACTTCTGAGCTCCTCAGGAGCAAGCAGGTTGTCCTAAATTCTTCCTGGGGGCTTCTTTATAGTGTTGAGCCTGTAGTAGATACTCAAATGCTAAAGAATTAATTTAAAAATCCATGTGATAATCTTTGAGTATTTAAATATGGTGAGGATGAATGGGTTAAAGTGAATTTTATCTTCATCTAAAGTAAAATGCTTAAGTAACTTTATTGGCAGTACAATGTAAATTAAGTTAACATTTATCAAAGGATTACACTGTCAGGAATATTCTCAGGGCTTTTGGTACTACTTGTTTCAGAGAGCCAGCATGTTTTAATAGTAGTGATTTAATTCTGGTAGTACTACCATTACAGGGAGGCTGTTCAGCTACATAGAAGGGTGTGTGTGGGTGTGTGTGTGTGGGCTCATGCAGAGATGGAGAGAGAATGCTATTTCACACCGGGCAGAGCCAGATGGCTCTCTGCTTTCTCATATTGTCACTGGATTTGAAATCTCCCTTCTAGTGGGACCACTGGTAGAAGCTAACTGATCTCACTCCTGGCGGTGTATATTCTGAGTCTTTTTATCTGCTTAAAATTCCCTTCTCTTTTCTTAAAGTGCTCCTTTTCTTTAAAAAAGTTTGTTTCAGTCTTGGTGAGATGAAGGGTTGATAGCCTTTTAGTAATCCCCCATTTTCAGGGGACTTTAGTTCTTATGCTTAGTGTATTAAGAATTGTTCTATTAGGCTGTATACCATGGAATCTATATGACCTCTTGTGTCTTTTTTCCCCATTCCCAGCTGGGTGGCACCATTGGAGACATTGAAGGAATGCCGTTTGTGGAAGCGTTCAGACAATTCCAGTTTAAAGCAAAAAGAGAGAATTTCTGTAATATTCATGTTAGCCTTGTCCCACAGGTGAGTTTTCCAGATAAGTATGTAGACAGCAACTCCTGTAGGTTTTCCTGTGATGCTCTGTTTACTCCACCTTTTAAATCAGGGAGCCATTCATTATCCAGAAGAGCCAGATGTTCAGCATACTGACAGTGACCCATTTCTTTTCAGCCCAGTGCTACCGGAGAACAAAAAACCAAACCCACACAAAACAGTGTCCGTGCGCTGAGGGGATTAGGCCTGTCTCCCGATCTGGTGAGTTAAGGAGTGGGTAAGTTTTGTGGACTAGGACCTCCATTTCCTAATCTGTAGCATCATCTGAGTCTTAGCTCTCAAATAGTTTCAGTGACTGAACTTTTTGTATCTGGGACCTGGGGAAGGTTTATTCCCTCATCATCAACTGTTGCTTCACACATTTCTAAATTGGCCATCTGTTCTTCTCCAGGCCCTCATCTGATTGGCCACACTGACATCTGGGCAAGTACAGTGTCCTGTCATTTGTGTGGTCCCTGGGTCCTTTGGAGAGAGCTGGGACCTGGGAGATTTCCCTCTGAGCCTGCTAGGTCAGGTTAGCCCTTCTTTTGTTTATAGCAGTAATCCAATTATGGCCAGTAGTCTAGATCACGGGTGGGCAAGTAAGGGCTTGCAAGCCTGCTGCCTATAGGAAGTTGTGCTGTGACACTCTGCCACTCATTGTCCACATTTGTTTATAGCTGCCTGTGTGCCATGGCAGAACCATTGAGGAGTCAGGGCAGCGACTGCATGGCTGCAGAAGCTAAAGCTTTTGCCATTTGGCCCTTTAGAGAAGTGTTTGCCAACCCTTGGCCTGGCTTTCTTCCTGTAGTTTTAGGAAGTAACATTTGTGAGCCTCGTGTCTGTTCACCACATATGCTGTGACATTTCTTACCAGTGGATTTATGGTGAGTTTGGTTACACTTGCTTGTATTAGTGCTCAGACCAGTTTCTAGTAACCTAGTGGGATGCCAAGGATGGAGAAGTCAAGTCTCCATAAAGTCAAGTCAAGACTCGGTCAAGTCTCTCAGAGCAAAATTTAACGTAGCTTCCTCCTGAAAACCGATGGCGGTGTGAACAGCTTAATAATTCTTGCCTGCTAACCTGTGCATGATGGACTTTGACAGATTGTCTGCCGGAGTTCAACGCCCATCGAAATGGCTGTGAAGGAAAAGATTTCTATGTTTTGTCATGTGAACCCTGAACAGGTTAGTGCTGCTCTTTAGATTTGATTGCCTTGCAGGCACTTCTGCTGATGCTAGCGTTTTACACCTCTTAAATTATCGTATTACTTTTCACAACATTTATAAAAGCTTTGGGGGACTCATATGCAACTATGGCTCCCTTGCCCTTAAGTGAACAGTCTTGAGACTACTGACTCCTTAAATAGATTGTGTATTTCACTCCTTAAATTTTAATTACAGGTACAAAGCCAGGCAGATTTTTTTTTTTTTAAACTTGCAGTCCAGCCTCTGGAGAGAGAACCATTTGAAGCCTGCTTATCGTCTCTGTATCTTGTCTTTTCAGGACACTTACGGCTTTTACTTCAATTTCTCCTTTGTACTTGTTACAGCTTAGCTCACCCCAAAGCACACATTACAGTGACATTCACACTATCACTTCTGATTACATCAATGGCCTCAGTTCAATTCATTGCTACAAAAACTTCTGTGATGTGGGTTCAGGTCCTCTGTTCTATAGGACTTTCCACCTGTGTATCTGAGAACTGGCTTTTCTTTTATCCACTTATCTCTGTCTCTTGTTTGTAATAAGGCTCAGGCACAAGGGATTGGAGTTTAAAAGGTGATTTGATGGATCCTCAGGAAAAGGGTGAGGTTTGGCAAAAACATTTTGTTTCCTTCAGATTATCTCAAGGTTTTCTGAAGCCTAAAAACCATCTACTCAGATTTCTTGAGTCTCAGGAGTCAGGCTGATGTATTCACTGGCTGATGCTTCAGGGTCAATGCAGAAGTCTGAACGCCTTTGAAAAATGTGATGGCAGATTTAAAGCACTCCTCTGTACCTGTATGTCATCAAGCCTTGGTTTTGTTTGTTTTTTGTAAATAGTACTTGGTATGGATATCACACACATTTTACCTGGTTTCTGAAATAGAAGGAGGATACAGCTTTTAGAGTTGGGTTGCCAAGACCTCTGAGAACAGATGATAGTCCAAACTTTCAACCATGTGGAATTTCTTTTCTTTCTTTCTTTCTTTCTTTCTTTCTTTTTTGGTTGCACTGCATGGCTTGCAGAATCTTAGTTCCCTGACCAGGAATTGAACCTCAGCCACTGCAGTGAAAGCACCAAGTCCTAACCACTGGACCACCAGGGAATTCCTGAGTTTATTTTCTTTATAGATTCTGAAGAATGTTCTATCTTGTCAGTCCACAGGCTAGCTTATTAGTCTTTTTTTTTTAGCACATTGCTTTAAAAAATTTTTTTATTGAAGTACAGTTGAATTACAATGTTGTGTTAGCTTCAGGTGTACAGCAAAGTGAATCAGTTATATATATACATATATCCACTATTTTTTAGATTCTTTCCCTATATAGGTCATTACAAAGTATTGAGTGGAGTTTCCTGTGCTATACAGTAGCTTCTTATTATTATCTATTTTATATCTGGTTGTGTGTATATGTCAATCCCAGTTTTCCAATTTCTCTCTCTCCTCTGCCCCCACCCTTGCCTTATCTTCTAGTTACCATAAGTTTGCTGTCTCCATCTGTCAGCACATTGCCTTTTTTAACATGAGTTAATTCTCCCATTTCTTAGTTCCTCATGAACTTGCATTTCGAGCTCTTCTCACTTGGATTGCCGAGGAGGGAGTGGAAGGTCACAGGCATCTCTGTGATGTGCTGTTACCATGATATTTGAAAATCCTCTGGCCTGGAGGATAGATGAGTAAATAGCTCCACACCCCATGCCTTCCACTTCTGGGAACTGTGGCTGTCCAGAGATTTAATTTTAATTAATAATTGGGATGGAGCCTCATATCAATGACATCTTGGCACTTTGAATTGCATCAGGGAATGCACAGATGAGACACAATTGTCTTAAAGATAGATCAAGTTGTCGATGTCCAAACAGCTTAAGAACCCTTGGTTGGATAGCTATGGATTTGGAAAGACTGAACACATAGAGTTTGCAGAACATTTCTTGGCCTTTATTTAGGATGTGGCAGATCCTTAAATGCCTGCCAGTAGCCCTTTATCTGTACTTGAGAGGATGGTGAAAGCTCATTAGGGTGTGAAAAACAACCGTACCACCTGGCATTTAAAAGAGCCTTTCTCCCCTCATAGGTGTAATTAATTTGACTGTGTTCAATGTGTGCTTATAAATTTACCCAAATGAAGGGCAGACAAAAAAGCAATGATAGTAGCAGCTACAACAAAAAATGAGTGAATGAACAAACCACATACCCATACTTAGAGGACAAGGTGTATATATTCTAAGTCTACTGTCTAAACCTAGACTTAGGAGATGGTGCCTTGGGCCATGTGTCTTGGATACTGATGTACAAAGCATCCATGTTCCAACACCAAATCTCTGACACCCCTGGGGTTCCTGCATTTCAACTCAGACGCTCAGTAGCTGGAGTGAGCATCAGACTCTGTAGGCCTTTATAAGACTGCCCTGCACTTCAGACACCAGCCTCAGGTTTCCCTTGTTCCAAGCCACCCCACTTCTGCCTGGCTGACTACAAAGTTGAAGCTTCTCGTAACCACCTCAGATTTGATAATTCTCTAGAATGACTCACAACTCAGAAAAGTGCTCTGCTTATGATTACTATTTTATTATAAAAGGTGTAAGTGAACAGCCAGATGAAGAGACACATAGGGCAAGGTCTAGGAGAGTCCCAGGCACAAGAGCTTTTGTTCCTATGGAGTTAGGGGGCACCACCTTTCCATTACATTTGTATATTCACAAACGAGGATGCTCCCCTGAGGCCTGGTGTTCACCATTTTTATTGTGGTTTCATTACATAGGCATGATTAAGTAAATCATTGGTCACCTGACTGAACTCAGTCTCTAGCCCCCATCCCCTCCCTGGCAGTCAGGTGGCTGAAAGTTCCAGCCTTCTAATGACTTGCTTGCTTTTTCTTGTGACCAACTCCAGTCCTAAAGTCATCTCAGTGCCAGCCTCGTTAACCTAACAAAGTTATTCCTGTAACTCAAGAAATTTCAAACGTTTAAAATATGTGTGTGTGTGTGTGTGTGTGTGTGTGTGTGTGTGTGTATTCTTTGTTCCTAGTTCCTGGCACAGGATATATATATATATATATATACACACACACATACATATATATATACATACATACATACATATATATATATATTCTACCATAGCATCCATGGTTCCGGGTGTAGAATAATGACTTCAGTGTTTTGTAATTAGATGAAACTAACCTTGTATTAATTCTGATTCCTGTTTAGGTTGCTGGGTTCTTGGTTTTCTTTTGTCAGTATAAATAAACTGCCATCTCTCTTGAGTTTTGGCTCATTCTTGTGTATGTTTTTGTGGCATATTTGAGTCATTCCATTAAATATGGTGTTTTATCATCATTAATCAGGTCATATGTATCCATGATGTTTCTTCCACCTACCGAGTGCCTGTGCTTTTGGAGGAACAAGGCATCATTAAATATTTTAAAGAGAGATTGGATCTGCCCATTGGGGATTCTGCAAGTAGTTTGCTTTCCAAGTGGAGAAATATGGCTGACAGGTACTGTGAAAGGAATTACTAATGTAATCTTTCTTAATTCTTGGCTTTGTGGGTAGGACTGAGGTCTACCTTAGAAGATAACTATGTAGCAGTCTGCTTTCCACCTGGGCATGTTTGGTTTGGGAAATATCTAAAGCTCTAGCATATTGTCAGGGTGTTTTGCTGTTCTCTGAAGATTTTGGATGGCATCACCGACTCGATAGACCTGAGTTTGAGTGAACTCCGGGAGTTGGTGATGGACAGGGAGGCCTGGTGTGCTGCGATTCATGGGATCGCAAAGAGTCGGACACGACTGAGTGACTGAATTGACTGAACTGAACTGAAGATTTGCAGGGCCTTTGATTTTGCTCTACTTAAAGAAAAGTGAATTGAAAGAACTTGGATTCCAGAATTAAAAAAAATTTTTTGGAATAAATCAAAAATTTTTTGATTTATTATTTAGTCTCTGAATATTTTAAACAGATTAAAATGCTATAGGTTTTGTTTTGTTTTGCTTATTTTTAAGATTTGGCTAACATTCCTTAAAGGAAATCCTTCTGAATAGGAAGTTTTGGCTACATCATTGTTGTTCTCTCCTGCAGTTATGAACTATCAGCGTCGGTATTAAAAACCCCTGATAGGTTTTAGCTTTAAGACAATCATATTAATTTCAGCAAGGTTTGTCTAATTTGATGTTGTATACAGAGGAAATCCCCATCGCCTATTTTCTTATACTAAATGTTGATGAGGCATGACTCCATAAACTCCTGGCTGCTTCACTTCTCATGTAGCTGAGGTAGAGGCAGTTGGCGCAGTAGTTACAAATGTAGGCTCAGTGTTGCTGAGGAGTAGATCTTAAAAGTTCTCTTCATAAGAAAAACATTTATAACTTTGTGTGGTGATGGATGTTAACTAGAATTCTTATGGTTACCATTTTGTAAAATATAAATATATTGAATTATCATGTGTGACTGGAACTAATTAATGTTATATATCACTTATATCTCAATTTAAAAAAATGTAAGCTCTGGTGTCAAGCACCATAGATTCAGACCCTAGCTTCTCCTTTCACTAGCTGTGTGAGTTTAGGCAGATTACTTAATCTCTTTGGGCTTGTTCTCCCATCTGTATACAACTGGGGTATGCTAGTACCATACTGTGGCAATTTTGAGAGAAAATACTGTGGGCCTTAACTTCACATCAGGCACTATTGGCTACTGATGTCTGTTACAATAATCAAAATATTTTGGGGGGGGCTTCCCTGATAGCTCAGTTGGTAAACAATCCACCTGCAATACAGGAGACCCTGGTTCAATTCCTGGGTTGGGAAGATCTGCTGGAGAAAAGATGGACTACTCACTCCAGTATTCTTGGGCTTCCTTTGTGGCTCAGCTGGTAAAGAATCAGCCTGCAGTGCAGGAGATGCAGGAGACTAGGGTTTGATTCCTGGGTCAGGAAGATACCCTGGAGGAGGAAATGGCAACCCACTCCAGTATTCTGGTCTGGAGAATTCCATGGACTGTGTAGTCCATGGGGTTGCAAAGAGTTGGACACGACTGAGTGACTTTCACTTTCACTTTCCCTGGTGGCTCAGTGGTAAAGAATCTGCCTGCAGTGCAGGAGATGCAGGAGACTAGGGTTTGATCCCTGGGTCAGGAAGATCCCCTGGAGGAGGAAATGACAACCCACTCCAGTATTCTTGCTGAGAAAAATCCCCTGGATGGAGGAGCCTGGTGGACTACAATCGATAGTGTCAAAAAGAGTCAGCCACAACTGAGTAACCGAGAGCATTGGTTAGAAATGGGACAGTTTGAGCTTCCAAACATAATAATTTTGATTTATTGAAACCCATGAAATATGTTTAAATGAGCAAATTCATAAAAATATAAAACAAGTGATTTGATGGTGACAAAATCACTGACCTTTGATAGGTAACTAGTAGATTGAAAATTCTTTTGCCTTTTCATTTTAAAATTTAAAAAGTGTTTTAGAATTTGTGGGCTAAGTAGAACCAGGAATGAAGTGCCTTTTCTGAACTTAGGTGCTCCAATGACTGGTGATACAGTTAAGCCCCTGTCCTCCAGAATGCTTAAGGAATCAGTCACTTTGTGGGAATTTTCTAGGTACTTGGGGCTGATCCTTTTTAAGCATGAGAAACTTTAATATTTTAACTCTTTGTATTGAAACTAGTTCTAAACTATACTCTATGCCTCTGTGCTTTTAAAGCCAGAGTTTGGTTTTTGTACTAGTTTCCTGTGGCTGCTGTAACAAATTACCACAGAGTGGGTGGCTTAAACCAACAGAGATTTGTTCTCTCACAGTTGTGGAGTCTGGAAGTAGGAAATCAAGGTGTGAGCAGGGTTGGTTCCTTTCGGAGCTCTGAGGTAGAATCTGCCCCATGTGTTTCTCCTGGCCTCTGTGGGCTAGCTTCCTTGGTGTTCTTGGCTTATGGCCATGTCACTCCATTCTCTCTCTCTCTTGCCACATGTCCTTCTCCTTTGTGTCTTCTTCCTTTCTCTTTTATAAGGATGCTTGTCTTTGCAGTCAGGGCCCATTCGAATCCAGAATGATCTCATCTGGAGATCCTTAACTTAATTGCGTCTGCAAAGTGTTCCCCCCACCCCCACCCAGTTATGGACACATTCATAGGTTCTGGGGGACATACGTTTTTTGAGCCACCATTGAGCTCAGGATTCAAGCAAAGGGAATATTGAGCAATAGTCTCTCTGCGTCATGTTGGCTGTGATGTTGGTTCATTGGTCATAGAGGTGTGAAGTGTCCATTCTTTAGACCCCATCCCCTCAGTACAGCCTCTAGAGAGATAGATACAAGAAGGCCAACAGAAGTCAAAGGGGCAGCCTTGGTCGTGGAGGTCCAGTGCTGCTCAGAGGCCTCATACCCGGCTGATGGCTGAATGGAGAGCACAAGGGGAGGGAGGTGCTAGACTGTGCAGGTTCAAGAGCTCAGGAGGGCACAGGGGTGTAGGCCTAGCTTATCTCCCTGGATGGCAGCTGGGCTGCCCAGTGGCCTCCCCTGTCCCACCCGGCTGCTGCGTGACTCCTCGTTCCCTGGGAAAACAAGCCACGAGTGAGTGGAGAGAGGGATGTGTGGAAGGAGGAACTGGCCATGCTGACTGCAGCCCTGCGTCCCTCTGGCAGTGGAGGTGTGAGAGTGGGGTGAAGCCTCAGCCAGACTGCTGTGCTCACCTGGGCCAAACTCTGGGACAGGATGCGCTCCCACCCCATCACGTCATCTTGGAATGTTGCCTTGCTACCAACTTGCTTTGTTACCTATGTCCTTTGTATAGCTGAGGTGAAGCGCAGGCAGGCAGTCTCCAGAGCGACATAAAAGTAAGTGGCAAGTTAAAGGTTTAGCAGCATTCTCTGACGTTCTTCAGTCGCCTTCCTAGAAAGTCACCTCTGCTGTCAGTTTTGACTTCTTAGCTCTTCGTGTGTTTTTCTCCTTCTACCTCGTTTCCATCACGCTTCTCTTTCACTCTTTGCAGATATAGATATAAAAGAGGAATATTCCTCATCCCAGTAACATTTTTCTAAGGTGTCTGGGGGAAGAGTTTGCTTCAGAGCCTTTAAAGATCTTCAAGCCCTGAGTGACATTTCCACATACTTAGTACCAGACCACATGTTTTTCATGTACTTTGAACAGATCTCCTGACAGAAGCAACAGTAAAGATTGTGTCTCTAATGGCAAATTGTGATTGAGCATCTTATGTAGAATGGAATTTTCTCATAAAAATGATGTAAGTGGCTTATAGTATTTTAAATAGTTCTCTCAGCACCATTCTTCAGAAATGTCATAAATAACTTGGCTTTTGTGGGTCAGCTGGGAATGGAACAATTTTTAATGTAGACACTTTGAATGCATTTTCTCATATGATGTCACCTTACAAAGTTAATATTGTAGTGTCTGCTGTTGACACTGAGAATACATTTTCTTATACAGTGTCACCTTATAAGTGAATTTAAGGACAGCTCATGTTGATGAGATGGGGAGACTTTTTAATTTTTTATTTGTAATGCTTTTAACTTTTTCTTTTTCTCCTTGGATTTATGTCTGTGCTTGCTCTTATAAGCCAATGTTGGGCTTTCTCAGGATTTTCAAATATCTTGGAGTACAGATTTTTATTCTTTGGGGGTAGGGTGGGAAATCTGAGTCAGTACATCAAATTCAAGGCACGTCTGTTCCTCAGGTTTTAAAAAGTGCCTTGGGATAAGAACAGTGGCTATCATTACGCTTGTGATGTGATGTTACATGCATATAACCTTTAAGCTTGTTTTCCTTCCCAGGTATGAAAGGTTACAGAAAACATGTTCCATTGCCCTGGTTGGCAAATACACCAAGCTCAGGGACTGCTATGCCTCCGTGTTCAAAGCCCTGGAACACTCAGCCTTGGCCATCAACCACAAGTTGAATCTGATGGTGAGCCCCTGCCTGGTCTTCTGCATGTTTCAGCCATTCATTGTGAAATCTCATCTTGTACACAGGCAGGTTGTGTTGAAGGACCCCCAAGTTCAGTGATTCACCAGGACTCAGAGGACTGAGAATACAGCTGTACTCATGAGTATAACTTATTTTAGTGATAGGATACAGAGCCAAATCAGCAGAGGAGAAGGCTAGTCGGATGAAGTCTCGGGGAAACCACCTTTAAGCTTCCAAGGGTCCTCCTCCAGTGAAATCACAGAGGATGTGCTTGAACCCCCCAGGAATAAGCTGTAGTAACACTGGTGAAGTGCTGACTGCCAGGGAAGCTCTTTAGAGGCTTGGCACCCAAGGTTTTTCCTGAGGGCTGGTCACATAGGTGCCCTCTGCCTCCATAGCGTCAAAATTCCAGACTCCCAGGAGGAAAGCGGGTGCTTTACATAAATCATATTGTTTCTTCCAACACTATAGGCACAACGAGTCACTCTTATCAGATCTTGTTAATAGTGAGCATGTGTGCATGCTCTCATCGTTTCTAACTTTGCAAACTCACGGACTGTAGCCTGCCAGGCTCCTCTGTCTACGAGATATTCCAGGCAAAAATATTGGAGTGGGTTGCCATTTCCTCCTCTAGGGGATCTTACCATCCCAGGGATCAAACCTATATCTCCCACGTCTTCTGCATTACAGGCAAATTCTTTACTGCTAACCCACCAGGGAAGCCTGATTATGGTGGGAACTCTCCCCAAATCATGTTTCCAGATGCCAGACAAGGGCCAACCTTGTAAGCAGGCCTTTCCGAGGATAGCGGTCAGGTCTGCCATGTTAACTTTTTTTCTGCATGCAGGTTTAAGGCACAGTTTCTGAAATTAGGCTTTGCACATTCAGGGACGTATATACTCCATGCTTATTTAAGTATTTTGTGTTTACTTAATAAGAAAATGGGGCTTCCCCGGTGGCTCAGCGGTAAAGAATCTGCCTGTAATGCAAGAGCTTCAGGAGATGCAGGTTCAATCCCTGGGTCGGGGAGATCCCCTGGAGGAGGGCATGGCCACCCACTCCAATATTCTTGCCTGGAGAATCCCCATGGACAGAGGAGCCTGGTGGGCTACAGTCCACGGGGTCACAAAGAATCGGCCACAACAGAGCACATACATATGGGCTAGCACATATGGGCTAGCAGAGGTGAAGTTATATGTATATAGCTTGAGTATACTCTTTGTCTTTGTTAGATACAGAAGTAGTATATGCTCAGCGTATAAAATTTAAGCAAAGCATAATGCAAAATCCAGAAAGTAGAAGATTCTTCCTCCCAGAAATCCTTCTCTTGCTGCACCTGTCGTTCTCAGTTTGATGCATATCTTTCCAGACTTTTCTCTCTATATATAAATGTGTATATTTAATGATATTCTCTCTGGGTATATCACAATTTAGGAAGGCCTTATTATTTTGATGTAAATGGTAAAACCTTTATATAATGAACCAAAAGATACACTTACTTGTTCAAGAAATTGAGTAGTTTCCAGCTTAGGACCTATCTCATTTTCTCTCATCTCTTTGTAGCTTCTTTCTCTAAACACTTTCTGTTTTTGACTTTCGAATGAATTGTTCCCTTCCTATTCTTCCTATTCATTCAGCTCCCCCAGGCCCTCATAGAAAAAAGAAAGCAATAATAGAAAATCTGTTATAATACAAATTTTATAAAGTAAAATTTTGTATCTTAAGATATATTCAGATAGTAATTTGTATAACAGAAATACTAAAATAACAGATATATAGGGACTGTTATGTACACAGGAATTGTCATAACTGTTTTTCTTATAATAGAATTCATTGATGGTGGCCTCTACTAAGTCTTGTTGGAATCATGGGCCTGTGCTGTGTTTATCTTGCGTGACTTTGGCAGCAGTTTCCCAGCTGGTTTTCAGTCTTCCCTCCATTTCCTTCACTGAATTTTTCTAAACTCACTCTCTGTTCCTTCAGACCTTTCGGTCGCTTCAAGTGTTCTGTCGCTGCATGGAACTTCTCTGGGCGTCACCAGAGTGGTCACCACTTCCTGTCTTTTGTCTGCAGTTTCATACAAGCTGTTCTTTCACCACCACCCCTCTCTACCCCTCTACCCTGCATACCTTCCCACCTGCATACCTTCCCACCTGCCTCCCAATTACACACACACACACACACACACACACACACACACACTCAGCTTGCGTCTGCTCCAGGGCGTAGCTTCTTGGACATCCCCTCCCCCAAAAGCTTCCATGAAGGTGTTCCTTCCCTTCTTCTCTCCAGCTCACCTCTAGCTCTGGTGTGGGTCCTGCTTCTTCCGCAGTGTTCTCTTCTTTGCCCATAGTAACTCTTATCTCCCTGTGCTGTGGGTGCCTATTTATCTGGTTTTGTAATCTTCCTAAAAGATTGTAAGAGCCACAAGACGTCTATGCTAAGTGACCTGTACAGTGTTTGCATAATAAGTAGTTATTGAATAATTGTGTGTTAGATGGTTCTAGTATTTTCCAGTTTTTATTTTTCTGAAATCTTTACATTTGTTGGATGTTTTTAGTACATAGATTCCATTGATCTGGAGCAGACTACTGAAGTTGAAGACCCTGTGAAATTCCATGAAGCTTGGCAGAAGCTCTGCAAAGCTGAGTAAGTACCAAGGACTGTCCACGCCAGTTAGGAGAATGCCACTGTGATTTTTCCATAATGATTCAACTTACCCCAATTACTAATTTTTGTACACTTGAAAGATAGTTTGGAGTACTTGTGATTCGGGGTGCTTGTGCTGTATTTACATTACATTTACTTTGAAACATGCCATGTTAGTATTAGTGGTGCATGCAATGGAGATGATTTTATTTTGGATAAACACTCTCATTTGAAAACATGAGAGCTCAAGAGAAAACTGGAAGGTCATGTTACCCTTCATGGCACAAAACAATGCCACCCCCAAGAGTTATGTTGATTACTTACAAAATAAAACCTTGAATCAAAAGATGTGGAAAAGAAAACAAAATCAAAAGAGAAGGGAAGATTGTCATTCTTGCATAGTAACTTTGTATATGTAAGGTCTGTCTCTGTATTTTTCCATAGCATCAACTCACTTTCTCCTCCCCAGAATAAAACCATCTCCACTGCATGTGCCACTAACACTAACATGGTGTGTTTCAAAGTAAACTGGTGAAATAGGCCTACTAATTACTAAGTTGTAGCACAGCAAAATTTCCTGGCTAGGAGCCACTTTAGAGACTTGAAGCCACTGCAAGGCCTGAAGGAACAGAGAATGATTTTAGAATCACTGTGGCTCAGTGAAGGAAATGGAGGGAAGTTTTTACCATATTGATGGGAAAGTGAGTCGATGCTACTGAAAGATGCAGAGACAGACTTTCCATATACAAAGTTACAGTGCAAGAATGACAATCTTCCCTCTTCTCTTGGTTTTGTTTTCTTTTCCACATCTTTTGATTCAAGGTTTAATTTTGTAAGTAATCAATATAACTCTTGGGGGTGACATTGTACTGTGAAGGTAACATTACCCTCCAGTTTTCTCTTGAACTGTTAGGTTTTCAAATGAGAGTGTTTATCCAGAAAGTCTCTAAAGTGGCTCCTAGCCAGGAAATTTTCCTGTGCCACAACTTGATTAGCAATCAAAAGGTCTGTTTCACCAGTTTAACTCTTTCTGATTATGTAAGAGGTCTTAAAACATTTTTATAACAGAACTTTTAAAAGAACCTTAACCTGTTTGTATTCAGATAATTCTTTCAGTGTCATTTTTAACTGAATTGAATCTCTTAGTTACTATGCTCATGTGCTGCAGAGACCTATCAGAAAATATATATCAAGGTCAGTTGTGAGACATTCGCAACTGCTTTATAACATTGGGAGGATTTCAAGAAGAAAGTTCAGGATGTGAAATTGTGTAATCAATTTTGAAAATAGACTCCAAGCATATTCTCTAGCAGTTGTGCCAAGTGTTGAATTTGGGATCAGTAAGCATGGTCTGAAAACAAGAATTTCACAAATAAAGATAATGTCAAATTTCCCCTCCTCTTGTGTTGATTGCAGTGGTGTTCTTGTGCCAGGAGGCTTTGGAATCAGAGGAACGTTGGGAAAACTCCAGGCAATTTCTTGGGCACGGTCAAGGAAGATTCCTTTTCTGGGTAAAACTGATGTTTATGAATCCTGAGTATGAGTTTTTTTAGATTTTTGATACCTAATTGGGATAACACATAATAGGGTTTGTTAATGTGAAAAGTGTGATTTCGAATTTGAACATTCAGGTGCCAAATAGTTTGCTACAGGGTCTGGAAACTATTCTACAAGCCTTACCTGGTTCACAGCGTTTTTGTAAATAAAGTTGTATTGGAATACAGCCACACAGATTTGTTTACATATTGTCTGTAGCTGTTTTTCCAATACAGTGGCAGAGATTGAGACCCTACAGCATGCAAAGCCTAAAATCTTTACTCTCTGGCCCTTTACCAAAAAAATTTGTCAACCTACAAGAACTTACCACTGGTCTGGTTGTATAGCAAGAGGATGGGAAGAACCTGTGTTCAAACCTGCCCTTACCTTTTCTGATTATTCCCACCTGATTCCATCTTTTACCACTTCAAGCAGAGAACATCTCAATAAGATGCCACAGTGTTATTTCTAATCAGAAAATGCTTAAATTGAAATGTATATACTCCTTTTAGAAAAGATAATACAGAAAAAGCATCTAACATTACGGAGACAGCTCTGTTAAGAATTAGAGCTGGGTGTTTTCAATGCTTTTGTTCAAATTGGAAAGCATGGCTTCCTTAGCAATGAAACTAGATGTAATAGAACATTGATGGGATAAAAGGCAGCTCTGCAACTGGGGGTCCAGAAGGAAGAGGGAGTGGGGAGAGGCCGTGTTTCATGCTGTGCTTGCATGGGCTGCTGGGTTTATGAACTGAGTGGACCGGCTTTGGTACCGTTCACTTAATATCAACAGGTTCATTTTTCCCACTTGCCTGTTCTTTGATTAACTTCCTAGACACTCTCCACTAGGGATCCATTTTTAAAAGAGAAGCTAGGAGTAGTTTACCTTGGTACCTTGCTTTGTTTTATCCATCTAAGCTCACCTGCGCCACTGTTTTCTTTTGAAGTAATCTTGTTTAGTTTCTATCTAAACATGATTAGCATTCTTCAGATAATTTTCACTGTAGAGAATAGTTTGTAGCTCTTTAGCTTTCTCTTTAACACACTGTCTCTATCGCCTAGCTTTGTGGGACTTTCTGAAGTTCCTCCAAAGCACTCAGCTGTTTCACGCTTATTGACTTTTGTTCTGGTGTGCTTGGTATATTGATTGCTCTCTCCTTTGAGTCCCTGTGTATCTTGGATATATCTGTAAAAGCATCTGGAATACTCCTTGGTATTTGTTTATTGGAGAGTATTGGTGGGCCACAGTGAATGTGGAGATGGGCAAGGGGTACATCCCTGTGGCAACAGGCCTGGGCCTATGCAGGTCCCTTTCTCTCCTCATTGAGCTCTCTGCTCAGTTCCATTTGGCTTCTCCATTACGCTCCAGCCTGTGGTAGAGGTACCAGCTCCCCCAGCTGCTGCTGTTTCCTTGTAGTGAAGGTTCGGCCTGTTCTGGGCTCAGCAGCTGGGCACAGACCTCCCACTCCCCTGCCTGCCTGTGGGCGCTCCTTGGATCCCAGCCTGCTGCCAGGCAGGGGCTGCCTGCAAACAGAGCCCACATTTAAGGCCATGAAACTATCTAGAGAAGAGAGAGTGTGAAGACTCAGCCCACAGAGACTCCCTTGTGAATTGAGGTGTTGTTAGATAGTCTGTGAAGGAGTTGGGTGCTCTGGGGCAGCCCTGCAGGCCACACGTGCGCCTCAATCTAGAGACACATTTGGAGGTAGGCAGATTTGCCTTTTGGACCTTGCCTTCTCATTTCCTGCCCTTTTCCAACTTCACATTTATTTATTCCTACTTCATTTTGGGTCGTCCAAACCCCTTCCCTGCCCCTGCCACCCCTGTTCTGAGGGAGAAGCTACAGCAGCAAACTTACTCTCTCGGAGCCTGCATTCTAGATGGAGAAGATAGCAAGCAAATGAACAGAAAATGTGACACAGTACAAAATCGTTTCGTTTGTTTTGTATATGTGCTTTTTAAAACAGGAGTTTGCCTTGGGATGCAGCTGGCAGTGATAGAGTTTGCACGAAACTGCCTTAACTTGAAAGGTAAGTCTGAGATTTTCTAAAAACCTCTTAGTGAAAAGCATTCTTATTACTTAAAGAATTTTTCAGCTACATAATGGTGAGTTACTGAACTCATTTCTTTATCTTCAGATGCTGATTCCACGGAATTTGAGCCAAATGCCTGTGTTCCTGTGGTAAGTGGATTGTTTATCTTTTTGGGTTGGGTCATTATTTTGTTTCTGGTTCTAGCCTATGCTAATAAGGGGCTATTATTATTATTTTTTCAATATGACATCAGGACATTTTAATTATATATGATTTTGCTTATTCTTATTACTCTTATTGTTATTAGTTTATATCAAACCACTTTATTCTCCATCGTCCATTTTGTCAGCTGTGTCTTGCAGGAAGAAAGGGTCCTAGACTGGTTTCTCTGCAGTAGTTTTCAAGCTGAACATTCAGGAAAAGGTTGAGTTGACTTTGACAGCAATGTATCAGAGCTGATGTAAACACACAGGCTGTCCTGTCTCTAGACCCATCCTGTCTGTACTTTTGCTGCTCCTCAGCGTTTATCAGTTCCTTTTCCCATAAAATAGTCCAAGGATTTGACCAGGAGTGAAGGCTGGCTACTGTGCTGTGTCACCTGCCACCCTGCTAACTCATCCCATGGCATCCTGTCCCTCCACACTTGGAGTTTTAGAGTTGGACAATCTGAATGACATTCCCTACACCTGAGATCTCTCCTGTCCTGCAGCCTCCCCACCCCTGGAATCTCAAAACCAGCGAAGAATTTAGTTACAAAAATAAACCCAATCTGATTACTGAGGACTTCCTATTCATCCTGGGAAGCCTTTCCTGACCTCTGCCTTCTATGCCTCGCACCACCTCTATCAGAGTATACACCTCATCATTGTGATTCGTCTTTTATTAACAGTTTTATTGAGATATAATTCACATACCATAAAATTTAGCCATTGAAAGTATATAATGCAATGACTCAGCACATTCACAGATTTCTATAATCATCACCACAGTCAATTTTGGACCATTTTGATTACTCTAAAAAGAAATCCCACACCCTTTGCTGAAACCCCCAAGCCGCTTATGCTCCCAGCTCTGGGCAGCCATTCATTTGTTTTCTGTCTCTATATATTTGCGTATTCTGGCCATTTCATATACAGTCGACCTTTGAATAATGCAGGGGTTAGGTGTGACTCTCCGTGCAGTCACGTATCTGCCTATAACTGCTAATCACCTCTCCATATATGCGTTCCTCCATATCTGCAATTTCAACCAACCATGGGTCATGTAGTACTGTAGTATTTACTATGAAAAGGGCTTGTTTAAGGGGACCTGTACATCTCAGACCTGTGTTGATCCACTGCAAATGGAATCATACTGTATGTGGCCTTTTGTGAGTGGCTGCTTTCATTTAGCATAATGTTGTCAAGGTCTGTCTATGTTGTAGTGTCTATCAGTACTTTGCTTCTTTTCATTGCCAAATAATATTTAATTATATGGATAGATTGCATTTTATTTATCCGTTCATACTTTGATGGACATTTGTTGTTTCCATCTTTTGGCTACTGTAAATAATGCTGCTATGAACATTTGTTTACAAGTTTCTGTGTGGACATATTTTTTCATTTCACTTGGGTCTATACTTAGGAGTGGAGTTGTGGGTCATATAGTCACTGTATGTTTAATTTTTTGAGGAACTGTCAGACTGTTTTCTAAAGTGGTTGCAGCATCCTGCAAGCAATGTATGCGGGTTCCAATTTCTTCATATCCTCAGCACTTGTTATTTTTTATTACAGTTGACTGTTTTTTTTAAACTTCAGTTTCTTTTCTAGAGAAAACAGTAGTTCTTCTACTTTAGTTTGCATTAGAAACACTTGAGGAAACTTTTCCCCCTTTCTGTGTTAATTTACTCAGCACATATTAACAGCAAACATACTGTGAGCCACATATATTCTTTCCTTGGGAAATGATTACAATTGACTCTTGAACAACATGGATTTGAGCTGCACAGGTCCACATATACATGGATATTTTTGTGTGTACCTCTCTTTTAATTAATTTATTTTTTATTGAAGGATCATTGCTTTACAGAATTTTGCTGTTTTCTGTCAAACCTCACTATGAATCAGCCATAGGTATACATATATCCCCTCCCTTTTGAAACTCCCTCCCATCTCCCTCCCCATCCCACCCCTCTAGGTTGATAAACAGAGCCCCTATTTGAGTTCCCTGAGTCATACAGCAAATTCTCGGTGGCTATCTATTTTACATATGGTAATGTAAGTTTCCATGTTACTCTTTCCAAAGATCTCACCCTCTTCTCCCCCTTCCCATGTCCATAAGTCTGTTCTCCATGTCTGTTTCTCCACTGTTGCCCTGTAAATAAATTCTTCAGTACCATTTTCTGGATTCCATATATATGTGTTAGAATATGGTATTTATCTTTCTCTTTCTGACTCACTTCACTCTGTATAATAGGTTCTAAGTTCATCCACCTTATTGTGTGTGTGTGTTAGTTGTTCAGTCATGTCCGACTCTTTGCCACCCCATGGACTGTAGCCCACCAGACTTCTCTGTCCATGGAATTCTCCAGGCAAGAATACTGGAATGGATTGCCATTCCCTTCTCCAGAAGAACTTCCCAACCCAAGGATCGAACCCTGGTCTCCTGCATCGCAGGCAGATTCTTTACCGTTTGAGCTACAGGGAAGTCTGTGGATTTATCCACCTCATTAGAACTGACTCAAATGCATTCCTTTTTATGGCTGTGTAATATTCCACTGTGTGTATATATACCACAACTTCTTTATTCATACATCTGTCAATGGACATCTAGGTTGCTTCCGTGTTCTAGCTATTGTAAATAGTGCTGCAACGAACATTAGGGTACATGTGTCTTTTTCAATTTTGGTGTTTTTTTTTTTTTTCAATAAATATATACTGCAGTACTATACTATTGATAGTAGGTTGAATTTGTGGGTGTGGAACTGTGGATATGGAGGGCCAACTGTAAAGTTATATTTGATTTTTTGACTACTTGAGGGGTCAGTGCCCCTAAGCCCTGTGTTGTTCAAGGGTCAGTTGTATAGCCATTCTAGTGGGAGTGAAATTGTAGCTCACTGTGGGTTTGATTCACATTTCCTTGATGTCTAAGGTTGTTAAACATCTTTTTGTATGCTTATTGGCCACTTGTATGTCATGTTTGGAGAACTGTCTATTCAGATCCTTTGCCTACTTTAAATTGCGTTATTTGTCATCTTATTAAGTTGGAAGTGTTTTTTTTTATATTCTAGATATAAGTTCCTTATTAGATATATTATTGACATTTGGGGCCAGATAGTTGTCCTGTTCATTGTAGGATGTTCAGTAGCATCCCTGGCTTCTACCCACTATATGTCTGTCATATTTTCCTCCCAACCCCAAACTGTGACACTAAAAATATCTCCAGACATTGCAGAACATACCCTGGGGACACAGGCAAAATAGTCTCCTTTGAGAAGCACTGATTTAGAAAAATCTAGTATTTTTTTGGTAACTTTTTATTTTATATGGGGTATAGCCGATTAACAGTGTTGTGATAGTTTCAGGTGAACAGCAAAGGGACTCAGCCATACATATACATGTATCCATTCTCCCCCAAACTCCCCTCCCATCCAGGCTGCCCTATGACACTGAGCAGAGTTCCATGTGCTATGCAGTAGGTCCTTGTTGGTTATCCATTTTAAATACAGCAGTGTGGACATGTCCATCCCAAACTCCCTAATTATCCTTTCCCCCTAACTTTCCCCCCAATAACCGTAATGTTCTGTAAGTCTGTGAGTTTGTTTCTATTTTGTAAGTAAGTTCGTTTGTATCATTTCTTTTTAGATTTCGCATATAAGGGATGTCATATGATAGAGAAATCTAGTTCTTTTCCTCTCCCCTCAGAACAGTCCCTTCCTTTCCTTATGGCAACCATTAATTCTTTTTCTTTAAAGAGTTATCTTTCCATTTAAAAAAATACAAGTAAACCCATATATTTGTAAGCCTCTCCCCTTCTTAGATAAATGACAGCAGACTCTGGATATTTTTTCTGCCTTGCTTTTTTTCACTCAACATTCTCTGCTGGAGTGGAGATCATTCTGTGGAAGGATATAGAGATATTCTCCACTCATTTTTATAGCTTGCAATTCAGACTATAATGAACCATAACTTCCCAGCCAGATGGTACTTTTAAGTCTTACGCTTAGAAGAGTTAATACGAGTGAAACGTTCCTTATAAGGCTTTAATAGAAACATATTTCCTGACTAATGGCTGATATGGCTGTGCCAGGCAAACATTGGGATTTCTTCTCTTAGAGAATACTTTGGGGTAGGAACTGACTTTACCAGTAGGTGCCACTGTTAAATAGCTTTGGCAAGCTTTATTCCTTGACTATCCTTTACTGTGTGTGTGTGTATTTTTAAAACATTTATACACAGGATAAAAAAGTAAAGCCCTAAAGAAAAGGTATAAAACTGCCTTTTACATGCTCCTACCTCACCTCAGTTCCCTTACCCAGAGGTGACTACCTTCGTCCATTTCTTTTGTTATTCTGCTAAAGATTGTGTGTGTGTATGTATATACAAATGCCTACCTGCTTACGTATATGGATATATGTTCCTTTAAAAATACATATGCTGGTATGCCTAATACATCATTCCCCTTGCATTGTACTCATCACTCCACTTCAGTGCACAGGGATCTTCCAAATGCTTGCCTTGCTGTTAATATATGCATCATTCTTTATTTAACAGTCTTATATTGATGAATATTTAGGTTGTATCCATTATTTGCTGCTTTAAATCATGCTGCAAATTAGTATCTGTACATATGTCCTTGTAGCCACACATACACACTTATATAGGATAAATTCTTAGAAGAGGAATTGAGAAGTTGGAGGAAATGTACATTTTACATTTTGATAACTTCTATACTCATAAGTGAGATGAGAACAATAAAACCTAATTGCTACTGAACATCTTTATGGCCTACAATCAGTTTGTTGGAGAAAAATAGCCTTAAGAGCCAGGATTTGTGAGGATGGGGAGAAGTCTTATTAAAGAAAAAGACTAAGGTAATAGAATCACCAGGTAGCAAACACCAGGAAGCCTCAGGAATCTCTTAAACTTGAGCAAATAACAGTGACTTACAGAGGGTAATAGCCATTCTGCCCCTTCTCACTAAAAAAAGTAAGTAATTTGGAAACCAGGAGCCTCCTTTAGGATATATTTGCAGCTGAAATCTGTTTCATGGATGTGGGGGAGAAAAATAATTTTCCCTCTACCTTTCTAGGTTTTTGGCTGAGATCCCTGTAACAAAAGGCAGATTAACGGCCGGGGTGGGGGGGTGGGTGGGGGGCAGGGCCAGGCGGCGGTGGGGCGGGGGGGAGAGGAACAAGCAGAAGCTTAATAACATGGATACCTCCAGTGTACCCAGGAAACCCTGAATAACTCCCCAGAATGGCCCAAGCCACCATCTTAAATACCATCTCCAGCTAGAGAGTAAAGATGTTGGTATTTATGGGAGATTTTCAAGGCAAAATCACAGAAAACAAGGGTAAGGTTATCATGCAGATTTAAGTCCATGCCTTCTCCGTTGTTAAGAGTTTCTAGAGATTTAGAGTTATCTTTCTCTTCCTGGTACTGTGAGGGAGTGAAAGTGAAGTTGCTCAGTTGTGTCTGACTCTTTGCGACCCCATGGACTGTAGCCTACCAGGCTCCTCTGTCCATGGAATTTTCCAGGCAAGAATACTGGAGTGGGTTGTCATTTCCTTCTCCAGGGGATCTTCCCAACCCAGGGATCGAACCTGGGTCTCCTGCATTGTAGGCAGACGATTTTACCATCTGAGCCAGCAGGGAAATCCTGGTACAGTGACACCCTTACAAATGGAAAGTGAAAGTCGCTCAGTCGTGTCCCACTCTTTGCGACCCCAAAGACTAGAGTCCATGGAATTCTCCAGGCCAGAATACTGGAGTGGGTAGCCTTTCCCTTCTCCAGGGGATCTTCCCAACCCAGGGATTGAATCCAGGTCTTCCACATTGCAGGCAGATTCTTTACCAGCTGAGCCACAAGAAAAGCCCTTACAAATGGAGGTTCCCTTTATAAATGCAAATATCTCTGACAAAGGGTAACTTCAACTCTGTTTTTATTTTTATTTTTAATGTTATTTGGTTTGGTTTGGCTTCACCTCAGGGCATGTGGGATGTGGGATCTTAGTTCCCTGCAGTGGAAGCCCAGTCTTAAAGTTCCCACTAGGTTGTTAGAGCGTCTCCTCTGCTGTTTCTTAAAAAGAATCAGCCCACCATAATCTTTATGCCAAAGAGACATATTTTGAGGTGGCAAATTCTGCTCCCTTTCACGGGCCACTGTGACCCTCCTTTGGCGTGCATGATTAGTCTTATGGTTGCTTACTAAATCAACAGAGACACTGGCATACAGGATATCTAAGAAGAGGCGTCTCTTATACACATCAAATGAGAAATGGTTTACTAAGAATGAAGGTAGACTCTGAGTCTGGAAGTCCCAGGAGAGAATGAGTAAAATTTATTTCATTGTGTAATTCTTCTGCTTAGTCCACAGGGTGAAATAGAAGGCTCTTGGACTTTGCAGAATATTTAGGTTCTATAGCAAGTCTGACTTGTTGTTGTTGAGTTGCTCAGTCGTGTCTGACTGTTTGTGACCCCATGGAGTGCAGCACACCAAGATTCCCTGTCCTTCACTGTCTCCCAGAGTTTGCTCAAACTCATGTCCATTGAATTGGTGATGCCATCCAACCATCTCATCCTCTGTCACCCCCTTCTCTTCCTGTCTTCAATATTTCCCAGCATCAGGGTCTTTTCCAATGAGTTGGCTCTTCATGTAGGGTGGCCAAGGTATTGAAGCTTCAGCTTCAGCATCAGTCATTCCAATGAATATTCAGGGTTGATTTCTTTTAGGATTGACTGGTTTGATCTCCTTGCTGTCCAAGGAACTCTCAAGAGTCTTCTCCAGCACCACAGTTTGAAGGCATCAGTTCTTTGGCAATCAGCCTTCTTTATGGTCCAACTCTCACATCCACACATGACTACTGGAAAAACGATATCTTTGACTATAACAGACCTTTGTAGGCAAAGTAACGGCTCTGTTTTTTAATACTCTATTTAGGTTTGTCACTGCTTTTCTTCCCAGTAGCTTCACCTGCCTTCTAGATGATGCGTACCAGGAAAATAGCTGTAGCTGATTTGTATTCTGACTCTGTCTCAATCACATGGATGCTGCTGACACCCTTGACTTTGAATTTGCCTTCAGATCTCTCTAGTTCATGTAGAAGATAGCTTGTGGCATTGTAGAGTTTTTATTTAGAATATTTTTTACTTTTGAGATATATATAGGAAGAATGATCTCAATCTGATGTTTAGGGATATGGATATGCATATTTTTTTTTAGCATTTCTTTTCTATTTATTGAAAATAGTAACTTTAAACATTTGAATTTACATTAGCTGTGGAAAGAGAATCTGAAAACAGAATCCACATTCAAACACATCAACACAGACTTGTGTCAACTAAAAGAAAATTCAGGAGATTTCAAATAAGAGTTTCTTTGGAATCTTAAGAATTGCAGTTCAGAGGAATTCCCTGCCAGTGGTTAGGACTCCACACTTCCACTGCTGGGGGCCTGGGTTCCATCCCTTGTTGGGGAACTAAGATTCCACAAGCTATGCGGTGTGGCCAAAAAAAAAATTCCAATTTGGGAGACACAGATTTGGGTAACCCTAAAAGTATGTTATAAGGAAGAGAAAGAGTCAGGGCTTATAAAGACAAAAAGCCAAGATGTTAAAAGTTGCCTGGTAAGAATTGTGATGGCCTCTGATGTGAGTCAGAGAATATTTGTCCTTGAGGAATCATGAGTTGTTTTAGGGTAGGGGTCCAATAAGTTCTGGCAGGTGTTCTGAAGCTGAATCCAGCCTTTGTACCCCAACACTGAATTAAATCTTGGAGACAGAGTTTTGGGCAAAGTAGAAAAGAATAACTTTATTGGTTTGCCACGCAAAAGGGGACACAGTGGGCTGATGCCCTCAAAACTGTGTTCTGATCTAGAGGGAGCAGTGAGGTAAAAAGTTTTACAGTAATGGTTCAAAGAGGGCGAGGTCAGCTCGTGGGCAGGCTTCTGATTGGTTGGTGGTGAGGTAAGTGGGAGTCAGCATCATCAGTCTTCTCGTTCCATCAGGTCTGGGGTCTAGTGCTTGTGGGCAGCACTCAATTAACTTCTCCCAACTGGTGGGGGTTCCCATTTCTGTAAAACAACTCAAAAATATTGTTCTGTGTATCCCTGGAAGGGGGACCAGGACCCTGCCCAAGGCTGCACTATTGTTTCTTTTGACTCTTTCTCGCCTCTCTCTGCATCCCCTCCCTTCCCTAATTAGCATCTGTTTGAACCTGCTCTCTAGAACTCTGGGAAGATCATGGAGACTGAATGAAGCCTATTTCCTGTAATCAAGAAAGGGGAACACAGAAAAGGAGCCCCAAAGGGTCCTGTTCAGTATCAGTTCTGATGACTTCATCAGGTCAAAAGGTCAGATTCCATCCAAGCTGACATGTGCATAAGTCATAGTTCCTTAACGGCCTCCTAGCTCCATTTTAGAGAGTTCTCTTTGTAGTACTGACTCCATGTTGATTTTCCTTTCATACATGTTGTACACTTGGATGGTGGTCTTGGTGAGGAAAAGTGAGAAATGTGAATCATTTTAAGCAGATGCAAACGGAGACTTGAGATTGTGGCATTTGATATTATTTCAGTTTTATTTATCATTGATTAGACTTCTTTTACCCCTTTTTGATCCAAGGATTTTCAAAGTCAAAATTAATTTTATATCTGACACAGTGGATTTGTGATAGAGTCACAAATAATAAAAAATGGATTCAGGTGTGTTATATATTAAGCATAAGTGATGCATAACATTTTCCTACCTTTAGTTGCAGCCCTGTTTGAATTATTTTCTACTTTCATTTATTTTTCAACAATTTCATATGGAAAGCAAATTAAGAGGGTTAAAAAACCCAGACAGCCACTTAGAGTAACCTTCCAGGCAACTTTTATAACTTTGAGGACTGCTTTAATTTCGAACATTATAATGAGCATCTCCCAGCTAACAAAGCAATCTTAAAGAAGTCATTTGGAGCTTAGTTTGGGCTAAAGAAGTTTTTTCCCATAAAAGTAGCTGTCAGGAAGACAGCTATACTATGGGTAAAATATCTTTTTATGGACCAGTCTGGGAGCCTAATAGTCATTTAATCCTGTCTCTGGGGGGACTGTAGGTTCAGAGTTGATATCAGGCTGTTGGTTGGCCATAGTAACTATTTTCAATCTGCGAAAGAAAATTCTTCTAGGCATGATGGCTGCTGCCTAATGGCTAAGGCTTCTTGGGAGTAAGCCCCCATTAGTGAATCAACAAGGGTAGTCCATAATTTTAACAATGACCAGATGACTAAATGAGTACTTCAAAGCTAATGCATTTTGAAGCTTTTGTACCTTTAGCTCAGTGGTAAATGCCTTGGGAATAGATATTTCAACAACTTGAAAGATATTTTTTTTTTGCAGTAAAAATAACTGGATTCTAGTGAAAAGAGATTATTAAGAAGGAAAAAACTCACTGTGCATTTGGCACTCATCCACTTAAGTACCATCCTAAATATAGTGCATTACAAATGAGCAGCTGCCACAACCCTGCTTGCAGTTTAGTTGGAGACATAAGACGTAAACTTGTGAAACATAGAAACAAATGTGTGGACAGAATGTGAGTACACCCTCAGTGCTACGAGCCCTGACAAACAGGACTTCTGCCATGAGAGAGTGTTCTAGATCTGTGCCATCCTTTATGGCATCCACTAGCCACACCAGGCTATGGAGCATTTGAAATTTAGCTAGAGTGGCCAAGGAACTGAATTTTAAATTTTGTTTAATTTTAATTGATTTAAATGTCAATAGCCACTTAATCTAGTGGCCACAGTATTACACAGCACAGGTAGGCCTTGAACACTTAAGAATTCAGAGTTTTCAGGGGAAATACTGTGGGTTAAAGTAAGAAGGGAAGATTGTCAAATGCTGGGAGACTTCATTGAAAGGAGGGGAGGCATATGTAGGCTGGAATGTCTAAGATCTGGCCATAAAATAGCGTGAGCAAAGCACAATGCTCCTGTAGGGAAGTGGAAGGAAATAAAGGAGATTGGTGCTAATTTGTGGAGGTCCTTGAGTATTAGTGTCAGGATTAGTCCTGAAGGCAACAGGGAATGAGTAAGAATAATGCCTATTAGCTGTGACATATCTTGCAAACACTGAACTCTTGCTAAAGCCTTTCCAATAGAAATGGGTGCTTTAGGAAAATGCAACTGGTGTGGAAAACAGAGGGATGAGAGGGAAGAAAAGACTCCAGGCAGGGCATAAATCTGCATCACAATCTTACCTTTGTTGACTGTGCTTTTCTTGGTCACCTCCCATAACTGACTCTCCTCACCTTCAACATCCTCTTGCCTGTAGTTGAAGTTAGTATTTAAGGTGAGGGTTTTGGACATTTTGGTGAGTCACTCAGTTTTCCTGGGTCTCTCCCATGTATTCATGTTGTTAAACTTTTGCTTGATTTTCTCCTGTTAATCTGTCTCATGTCAGTGTAACTCTTAGACCAGCCAGAATATCTTAGAAGGGCAGATGAAAATGGCTTCCTTCTTAACAACATGATGTTGATTTGATGTGTTTTCTCTCTCTTTCAACTTCCCTGCAAGTTCTCTTTTAATGTTGCTCCTACAAATCCAAGTTGAAATACTACTTCTTAGATTAAGCCTTTCCCTGGCATAATTCCAGAATCATTGACTTAGGATCTCAGAGGTCTGGAAATTCGTATCTTACGGCATCTTGTATAATGCCTTGCCTATAGCAGGTGCTTTACGTATGTTGGAACTGAAAGGCATAGTGTGTATTTACTCTGTGAGGGGCTGATTGAGATTGAAAACATAGACGAAAATGGGAAGCTAGCATGACCTAAATATTAGAACTCAACAAAGCATGTGCAACAAAAAATAAAACTCCAAGCTATAGACTAATGTTGGTTATTAATAAAGTTGTAAAAACCTTAAATAAAATGTCAAAGTGTCTAATTTAACAGCATTTATGGGATAATCAGTCATGACTGGATAGTGTGTTTATCCTGGGAATTAAATTGTTTAATGCACCATATTGATCAAACAAAAGAGTGAACCCCTATATCACCACAAACACTCAATAGGCAGTGTATAGTATCTATACCCTAGTAGTCACAATCTCATAACAAACTTGAAACGGTACTTGAAATGAGAGAAAGAATATCTTTTACAAAACAGTACGTAACCATAAACTCAGTGGGGAAATAAAGATCTTCCTTGACTTATGCTGGGGTTATGCCCTGAGTATTGGAAGCTGAAAATGCTTTTAATACACCTAACCTATCGAACATCATAGTTTAGCCTTAAATGTGTTCAGAACACTTACATTAGCTTACAGTTGGAAAAACCATCTCACACAAAGCCTATCACATAATAAAGTGTTGAAAATCTCATTAAATTGTTACTGAACCAAACTTGGATCCACCTGCCTGATGCACAGCACAGCCAGTCTACTGACACCAGGTTGTGGTGAAGGATGGGACAGCATTTATTTGCAGGCCTCCAAGCAAGGAGAATGGGCAGCTTGTGCTCAAAAGACCCAAACTCCCTGGTGACTTTAGGCAAGGGTTTTTAAAGCCAACATTATGGGTGAGGGTCATAGGGTGCCTGATCAGCTCATGGACATTCTTCTGATTGGTTGGTGGTAAAGTAACAGGATGGTGTTTCGGGAATCTCAGTCATCAGTCTTCTGGTTCCAACCAGTCTGAGGTCTACGTGCTTTTGTGGTCAGCATGTACTCAACATCCTCCACTTAGTTTCTGCAGAACAGCTCAAAGATATGGATCAGATTGTTATCTGTACCCTTCAGGGGGAACTAGGAGTCCTGTGACTATTGTTTAAGCTATTATTACTTTCCTTGCTTGACTGCTTTCCGTTTCTGCATTTTCCACTTCTTTAATCATTAACTGGATCTTCTCTTTGAAATCTGAGGAAGGCCTAGGAGATGAAAGCTTTTTATACAAACAAACAGGGGACACAGAGGGGCTTGTACCCAGGAGGCCCTTTCAGAGTCCTGCTTGGTTTCACAATGTGTTTAATACTGTACTGAAAGTGAAAAACAATGGTTGTCCGGTTGCAGGATGGTTGTCAATGTGTCAGTTGTTTCCCCTCTTGATGGTGTGGCTGACTGGAAGCTGTGACTACTGCCACCCAGCATCATGAGAGGGTCATACTGCATATTGTAAGCCCAGGAAGAGATCAAAGTTCAAAAATTGAAATACAGTTTCTACTGAATGCACATTGCTTTTGTGCCATTTTAGAGTTGAAAAGTGGAAAGCTGAACCATGGTAATTTGGGTACCATCTGTGGTTGGGAGATTCCTATAAAAATCATAAATGAATAAAAGATGTACACTGTTGCAACTAATGAAGTAGGTAAAATGAAGCTGATGAATGCTGTCTGGGGAGTGAAGCTGGCGCTCTCCCACCTGTTTGTGGAAATATGAATCAATACAACTTTTTGGGAATTAACTAGATGGTCTCACAAACCATAAAAATATTCATTCCGTCTGGCTCAGACATTTACTTCTCAGAAATTCTCCTAAGAAAACCTGATATATTGACAAAGAAGTGAACAGGTATTCACTATACCATTAGTTAGAAGAATCAAAAATGACAATAATCCTAATGCCCCACAGTGGGGAAATAGTTGAGACCATTAAGAGGTATCCCTACAGTGGAGTATAATTAGTCATTAGAACTGTTTAAGGCTTTTGATGCTATGAGAATGCTCTTGTGTTGAATTAGAATGATACAAATTGTGTTTAAACATTCCCTCATGGTGTATAAAAATCTTTGTTTCTTGTTGGAAGGGTTATAACTTGTTTTTCTTTTTCTCTGGTTAAATTTCTGAGTTTAGAAATAGCTTCTGATGCATTTCCCAGAATTTAGATAGTTGTATGTTCTGACTATTCCAAATAAAAAAGAGGATGCAAAGAAGCTCATTATGAAAAGCAGCAATATGGTATTTTACAAAAGTTGTCTTTTTATTAAAAATTTTCTTTTATTCTTTTTGATGGGCTTCCCAGGTGGCACTAGTGGTAAAGAATCCCCCTGCCAATGCAGGATACGTAAGAGACATGGGTTTGATTCCTGAGTCAGGAAGATCCCCTGGAAAAGGAAATGGCAACCCACTCTGGTATTCTTGCCTGGAGAATCCCATGGACAGAGGAGTCTGGCATGCTATATCCATGGGGTCACAAAAAGTCCCATGTGGGTTTGATCCCTGAGTCGGACACAACTGAGTGTCTGAGCACACATTCTTTTTGATGGGACGCACATCCACAGGGTTGAAAAATCAAAAATGTATAATAAAATATGAAATCAGAAGTGGTTCTCACACCTCTGTCCCTCATCTGCCCAGTCTTTTCCTTCAAACCAAGCAAGGGCTTGTGTGCTCTCTGCACAGAAAGCCAAATTCTGACAGTAAGTATTTGCTGTGAGTTCAGTTCAGTTCAGTCGCTCAGTCGTGTCTGACTCTTTGCGACCCCATGAACCGCAGCACGCCAGGCCTCCCTGTCTATCACCAACCCCTGGAGTCCACCCAAATCCATGTCCATTGAGTCATTGATACCCTCTAACCATCTCATCCTCTATCGTCCCCTTCTCCTTCTGCCCTTAATCTTTCTCAGCATTAGGGTCTTTTCAAATGAGTCAGCTCTTCACATCAGGTGGCCAAAGTATTGGAGTTTCAGCTTCAACATCAGTCCTTCCAATGAATACCCAGCACTGATCTCCTTTAGGATGGACTGGTTGGATCTCCTTGCAGTCCAAAGCACTCTCAAGAGTCTTCTCCAATACCACAGTTCAAAAGCATCAATTTTTCGGCGCTCAGCTTTCTTTATAGTCCAACTCTCACATCCATACATGACCATTGGAAAAACCATAGCCTTGACTAAAAGGACCTTTGTTGACAAAGTAATGTCTCTGCTTTTTAATATGCTGTCTAGGTTGGTCATAACTTTCCTTCCAAGGAGTGAGCGTCTTTTAATTTCCTGGCTGCATTCACCATCTGCAGTGATTTTGGAGCACCCCCCAAATAAAGTCTGACACTGTTTTCACTGTTTCTCCATCTATTTCCCATTAAGTGATGGGACCGGATGCCATAATCTTAGTTTTCTGAAGGTTGAGCTTTAAGCCAACTTCTTCACTCTCCTCTTTTACTTTCATCAAGAGGCTCTTTAGTTCCTCTTCACTTTCTGCCATAATGGTGGTGTCATCTGCATATCTGAGGTTATTGATATTTCTCCCGGCAGTCTTGACTCCAGCTTGTGCTTCTTCCAGCCCAGCGTTTCTCATGATGTACTCTGCATGTAAGTTAACTAAGCAGGGTGACAATATACAGCCTTGACATACTTCTTTTCCTATTTGGAACCAGTCTGTTGTTCCATGTCCAGTTCTAACTGTTGCTTCCTGACCTGCATACAGGTTTCTCAAGAGCAAGGGTTTATTGCAGGCGCCAGGAAAGGGAGTGGGAGACAAACCTCAGATCCTCTCCAACTTGGTCTTCCTTTTAAAAGGCAAGAACAAAGAGGCTGAGGTTAGGGCCTGTCCTAGTGCTCCAGTGCTTAGGACTCTGTGCTTTCACTATATGGGGTTTGGGTTCAATCCCTGGTTGAGAACTAAGATCCCACATGCCATTTGGTGTGGCCAAAAAAAAAAAAAAAAATACTGGGGTTAATCATTGCCTTGTGACATTTGTTAATCACAGTTTCAGAAGTCAGGATGTCTAAGGTTTCTGAGTCTTTGGCCAGCTGATCTTGGGGAGGGGATGATCTGTTAGCTCATCTTGCCCTGGAGAAACAACCTGAGTGCTTTAAGGATGCTATCCACAGGAGCACTTGCAGTCCTCTGACTCTGGTTGATTAGCGTTCAGATAGGACAGGATTGAGCTCAAAAGGGATGAGAAAGGGAAAAAAAGAATTTTTAAAAATGTTCTACCACTGTTAAGATTTATGTCTGCTTTATCTTTACTTATTTATTTTAAATTTTTTGGCCACACTGCTCAGCATGTGGGATCTTAGTTCCTCAACCAGGGATTGAACCTTCACCCTGTGCAGTGGAAGTGCAAAGTGTTAAACCACTCGACTGCCAGGGAATCCCTGGGAAAAAGAAGATTTTAATAGGTTAATCATAAACTCAGCAGGGGGATTCAGTTTTAGGGGGACTAAACATGTAAACACTAACTGACATGTAAACACTGATACTCTTTGTGTGTGTGTGTGTCCTTTCAGAGAATTTTTTTTAGCTCATGCTCATTGGAAGGGTGATTGGGAAAAAAAATGTTTAATGAGGCTCATTAGGAGGGTGATAATGAACAGAAAGGTCAAGATGCTGATCAAAGAGAATGTGTGCAGCACTGATAATTTGCTGGTGTTTCTGAGGAGAGGAGACTGGAGGTCAGGATAAAAACCTGGCTTCCATGGCACCACTGTCGTAGGCTATCATGACCAGCTTGTACTCATATGGCTTTCTCATTTTAACTGTCAGGTGAGGGGCAGAAGAAAGTTAGTCTCCTCCCACGTTCCCCAGTCTCTCCCTCCCTCCCCTGAACTGGACTCAGCTTGTGGAACTTGAGGGCTAGCTGCTTCTCAGATACCCAGAATCCTGGCAGCACAGGATGCCAGATCTGGAGGGCCCTGCCTTCCTGTCCTTTTTATTTTTCACATCACATACCAGAACCAAGGCCACCTGTTCGGTCATGGAGTAAAACTGACTCTCTGGACCTGTGTTCCTTCTGCTCCCCCAGAGGATCAGTGATTGAAAAGGCACAGCTGGTGCTGGGAGATGACTTTAAAGACAAGTGTCTGTTCTGTGAAGTCTGTTTCTTACTACCCATTGACTAGAGTGGAATGTGAGTTGATGTTGGGAATGATGTGATCCCCTGCATGGCTGCAGAGGGAGAGCAGGGAGAAGGTCATTCTGGTGGACAAGTGGAGGAAGGGATTTGGTTTGACTCATCAGAATTCTTTCCAAGTCTCTGCCACCATTTTTGTGGTCTTGGTCAAGATCATGAACTATTCTGGGCCCCCCTCTTTTTTTTTTACTTTATAGATCTGTAAATTAGATACATCAAATTAAGGTTACTTTCAAATCTAGTAAGCTACAGGAGTCAGTACTTGACAAGGTGAGACATGTTTGAGGATTTCTTTATTCAGTAATTAGACCTCAGTGTTGGATCATTACAATTGTCAAGAATTAAGTGGTGACATTGGTGGTTTTGTACAGAGTAGGACCACATCCCAGGCACTCTTCTTCCAGTACTGAGAATGATATTTTTTTCTTTCCTTCACTGGGATATCTTTTTCACCAACACCTGGAATTCTTCGAAACTAACTTCTCCATCTCCATTCTTGTCTAGTTCTTCAAAAAGCTCATCGAGGGTGCTTGGACCCTGGTTTTAGACAAAAAAGAGGGAATAGAAAAGGGGGAGAAACAAATCAGTTACTGCTGCACGTTAAATTAGACACCACGTCTGTGTTCCAAGAAGGCAACTGAGTTTTCAGTCACATGTTACTGACAGTGAGAGATGAAAAAAAAAACTTTAGTTGTAGCATTGCTTCATGTCACAGAGCTGACTACCACCCCCATTAAAAAAAAAAACAACCAACTATATCACATTTATTATTTTGAAATTAATAATGTATATTTTAAAATATTTGGTTTCCTTTGTAATCTAAATCATTCTTTTGAGAAGTCCCAGGGCTTCACTTGGCTGCTGAGGGGCCCTGCTCTGAGGTTTCCCTGGGAGCTAGGTCGGCATCCAGCTCCAGGGCTGAGCCAGCATATGACCAGGGGCTTGCTGTGGGCCAGCTCTATGACAAAGCTTTTCCTTAGCCTGTGTAATTCTCCCAGCTGCCTTGTAGGGGAGATCCACATTACGGATGGGGAAACAGGCTTTGAGACGACTTGCCCAGGGCTCCCAGCTGGTAAGAAGGGGATTGGGGTTCAAACATTGACTCTAGAGCTCAACCCCTTGATTAGCAACCATCCCATTTTTTCCCCCAAATCGTGTGTTGCAGCCCACTTCTACGCAAGGTGACTTTGGCTCAGTGGTTCTTACACCAGGTAGGCAGGCTTGCTGACCTTAGTAAACCCAAGGTGATTGGTGGTCTTACTCCCAGAGCTTCCAGTTCACTAGGCTTGGAGTCAGATCTGAGAATCTATATTTCCAACAAGTTCCTGGGCAGTGCTGATGCTGAGAACCAACCACTCAGAGAACCACTGCTTGTTATCAAAATATCAGATCGTGTTCAGCCCGACTCCCTTTCGTCTCCTGGTATTGCTATAGTGACTTAAGCGGACTTAATTTTGTCTTTGCTGTAGGGGTGGAAAAATTTCCCTCCTTCCCTTCTGGGTTCTTTGGCTGGTCTATTGATTAAATTGACACAGACAGATTAACAGGAGAAAAACAAGTTTAATTATATAACGTATGGGGTACCCATAAAAATTTGAGACCCAAAGGGCAACCAGGTAACTGAGGCTTATATAACATCCTGAGCTAAGGATACAAAGGGAAGGAAGGCCATTCATAGGAAGGCAGAGATGTTTGGAAAACAAAAGTTTAGCCTGTTATACATTTCTAAGGAAAAAAGGAATCTATAGCAAGAGCTCTCTTCCTGGGACAGGCTCCCCTTTCCAATGTAAATTTAGGCAGTTGAGTGGGAGGTAAAGAGCTTTCCCTGAATCTTCTGGGTTTTGATTCCTTTTAGTTCAAAATAATCTCCATGCTTAAGTGGCATATTTCGGGGAGACTTGTTCTGAGCCCCTTCACTACCATAAAACTCTAATCGTAAAGCCATTACAACTCTGAATTTAAGGTAAGGAGTCTCTTTGGCAAAATGGTATCCAGGAAACCTATTGAAATAGCAGTTTAGTTTGTAAGTCAGCTTCAAAAACCTTTTTTGAATTCTGGTAGAAAACACATAACATTCCCCAGCTTAACTATTTTTAAGTATACAGTTCAGTAATGTTAAGTGTGTTCACATTGTTGTGCAGCAAATCTCTACATCAAGGTATGTTTTAACCCCTAAGATTCCTACAAAGACATTTGACACTTAAGCTATGCTCACAAGACCGAACTGTAAGCTATTCAACACCTGTTTTACAAAAAGTCTGTATGGAAATACAATCAGTACATGACTTCATATGTAGATTTTTCACAACTTACCACTAGTCATTCTACCTTTATCCAAATTAGAAAAGTCATATGTGCTTTTTATAGGAAATACATAAAATATAGAAAAATGCAGAAAAGTTCACCAATCTTACCTTTAAAAACAACTTGACTAGATTGCCTAGGCTTTCCTATCAGATTATTATTTTTCTTAATTTTTTTATTATTCCTATTATTATTTTTATTCCTTTTGGAAAAATTTAAGAGTTTTTTTAAAAGTTAAATCTTTCTCAGAAATGTTGGTTTTTAATTAGAAAGTCTCTTGTTCTGCTAGTGCCTTTAACTTTTTAAAAGTTATTTCACATTTTAACTGTAAGAAAATTGATTATAAGGTCATCAAATTCAGCTACTTTGCTTTTTAGTACTAGAAACAGAAACCTCAACAACTAAAACTAGAAACCTCACATGTCGTCTTATTGGCAAAAGGGACATTTCTGGTTAAAATACGAGAACCAGATTCTGAAGTTAGAGCTAAATAGGGACCAAGTCAAATGTAACAGTTAGTTGCACAGTTGCTTCCATTTTGAAGATGATTTTTAGTTCCAAGGGAAAGAAAGGGTATAGGAGCAAAGAGAATCAGTTTTTCCCTGTTTCTTATTGCCTCTAGATGCGTTTTGATTTTGACAACTCTGGGATGGTTTTGATGAGAAACTTTATGGCTGGGGAAATGTAATCCTTTCCTGAAAGTTGTTTAGAAATGTATTGTTGCTCATTAACACAAACTTAGGTGCTTAACACAAATGTAAATGCTTTTGAAATAGAAATGGGTGTCGCAGGAGGGCAATTTATCAGCATGAAGCCGGTTTCCTTAACAGATTGCCAACTAAGTGTTGGTCTAGTTGAGAGATCCTACCTATAACAGAGAAGCACATCCAAGTCCAACTTCTATAATCGTACAGGTCTCTTTGTTTTCCTAAAGCCTGACACAGAGGTGCCGAACCCAGACTGAAGGACTTAGTATGTTTGCTTGGCAACCTGGGGGTCTTCCAAACCTATCTTGGTAAAAGTACAATCGTGGCTTCTGTTTACTATGACTGGGCACCTCGGGAATTGTGTGTCAAGGCTGGGGGTGACAGATGGCAAAGCCCGTTCTTTCTAGGAGCTTGCCGTCTGAAATGTAGCCTGCCCCAGAGGAGGAAGGCACGCATTCAAGTGTCCTCTCTCAGGTGATGCCCACACCTCGGCTGCTGGGTGCTCTGCTCCAAATGGAGCTCTGATCAGTGTCATCGAGGACCTTAGCCTCTCCCTGAGTCCTCTCTTCTCCCCGCCCTTCCCACGATCCCTGCCCTGTCAGTGGACTCTGCGGTGGTGCACTCACCTTCAGCAAACTGGGGAATTCCGTCTGAAGCAGTAGCTTCAGCTCCTCCTTGGACAGTTGGTTTGGATCACCTTCTTTGGCTGCATATTTTTCGAAAATGCCCTTCAGTTCTTCTGGAGACTTTTTGGCACTCATTTTGGTGTCCTGTAAGTTGGGAAAACAATGAATTTACCAGAAAGCCAGAGTACTTCATACTGATGATAGCCAGCAGGAGTTGAGTGCTTTTGGGCAACGTGAGAGAGAACAAAAGGGGAGGGGAGGAGATAAAAAGGAAGAGGAGGAGGAGAGAGGAGGGTAGGAACTGTGGAAATGGCAATGTACCAGTGATTGCTAATGAATGTGTTTTTAAAATAATCATCTTAGATAGTATGTGAAATATCTGTTCTTAGAGTACATCTGTTAGAAGATAGGCTTTGAAGTCAAATACATCTGTTAGAAGATAGGCTTTGAAGTCAAATACTTTTACTAGTAATTATGACATTCTTCACTTGTACCTGATCTGCACACTGTAGGCTGTGGTCTTGAAGAAACCTGACCACAGCTTCTAGCCTCTTAAGTTACTGGTAATATCTTTAGATGGCACAAATCCACTTTTTCTCTAGACCATGATCTTTCACACCGTTCTGAAAGGAAGCAGAAAGAGCTACAGGTAGTACTAAAAGCACACTTACCTGGCCGTTCAGCAGTGAGGCAGCTAGAAGAACCAAATAGGAGTGTGAGGAGCTGAACCGGATCCTGTGACTTTTATAGTCTTAACAGACACACCACCCTGATTGTGAAATTTTCCTTTTGTTTGCCATTTAAGGGTAATTATTAATGGTTTTTGAAACCCAATCTTAAGACTGCATGAACTTCATAATTAAGGTCAAGATCCAATAAAGGGCCACCTCGATGGTTACTTAATGGTTCAGAGTCCCAAGAGTACGCTTGGATTCTTTACTCCTTAGATTATATTTTCTCTCCAAAGTGGAATTAGGATATTTTCTCACTGTTCATATTTCAGAAAGCTCAAATATGAAGGGTTGGGTTTTTTTAATTTAGTTTCCTATTTAGTTTTGAAAAAAATAATTTTCTGCACATCAAGAAAAAAATTTTGAAATAAAAGATCAAATACTAAATAGTTTTAAAAATTTATGTGTAGCCTTTAAAGTCTCTTTGTGCATATTAGGTGCTTAAATTATTTATTATTTATTACAAAGTTTATTCTTAAATATAATAGTTTCCAAGACAGCACTTCATTCTAGCTATAGATGGCAACAGATATTATGGCAAGGAATCCACATGTTTGCACAGAAATGGAACTAAGGGTCATCATTGCCTCAGACACAAGGGACAGCTTACTTTTTCCAGATTTCTTAATTCTGGAACCCATGACCAGGGAGCCTTTCCCCGAGGCCTTAGCTTTCAGCTCTTATTTTTAGTTTCTTCTACCCTACCTTCTGTTTCTGTTTGAAGCCTTATCTCGTCCATCTCCTTGTCTTGCTTCTTGGGCTGCTTCAGGGGCTTCTTGCCTCCTTTGGGGCTCCGACATGGCACCTGCCGCCCCTTCCCCAGACCCTGCCACCCAAAGCGGCTTAAATTTTTAAATAATAATGAATAAAGTATCATCAAGAAGCAGATTTAAGAAGTGGGGGTGGGGGGAAGATACACAATAATTTGTGATTTCATTTGGCAAAGCAATATTGCCGAGTAGCATGGTCTTTTTTTCAACTTTTTCATTATTTGTTGTTCCCATATGTGCTTTTAATTTCTTCATTGTTTTTCCTTGCCAAATCTATTTTGTTAATCATTCTAAAAACTTGTGAAAACAGTTGACTTACTTTTATTCAATTGGAATTACTTAAAACTTTTGGAACTGCCAGGATTTAAAATTGGAGACTAATTTTATTTCTCTTGGAAAGAGTTTCATGAAAGAATTAGGACATTTCCCGGGAACATTATTCCAATACTGATTGTAACTCACAAGAAGGGGTTCCAGATCAACTTTAAAAGCACTTACAAGCATTTAAATACTTGTATACATCCATACTTTTATGGACCTTTTCTATTTTTAATTTATTTTTCTCTGACCCTTTGTTATATTATGTACAGATTCAGGATTGAAATATTGCACCATATTTCTCTCTGCGCTTTTCAGTTCTAAAATTCTAAGGCCTTATTTACCTTGAAGAACAAATGTGAAATCTTATGTATAGAATTTCTTGAAAGCTCCCACCAATCCTGAGCCTTGATCATTCCATGTATTTTAGCTGTCTTGTGTATGTTATTCTAGCCTTTATTACAGATTATTTGACTATGATATGCATCAGTGGGGTCCCCTGTGGCTCAGATGGTAAAGCATCTGCCTGTAATGCAGGAGACGTGGGTTCGATGCCTGGGTTGGGAGGATCCCCTGGAGAAAGGCATGGCAACCTACTCCAGTATTCTTGCCAGGAGAATTCCATGGACAGGAGAGCCTGGTGGACTACAGACATGGGGTTGCAGAGTTGGACATGACTGAGCAACTGAGACACTTCCATGCATAGTACTGACTGTGTGTTAACTCACTTCTTAAAGACAGGCATTTTGCTTTTACTTGTAAAATATAAAAAAATAGTGTTCTGATTTTGGTAATGTATTTTAATCAAGATTTTAGAGAATTTCTCAGGTTTTTATACTTACGCTCTGTTTTACCTGGGAGGAAGGAGGGTTTTGTTGAATGGTTATGAAAAGAAATATGTTTTTCATATAACACATTTTTTTTAAAGATTCAAATCTACAGAAAATTTTTAGGAAAAGTCAATGAATACCAACCCAACTTTCACTCAGATTTACTAGTTACTAACATTTCCACATTTGCTTTCTTTTTCTATGGACAACCCTTCCCGCCTCAACCATTTGAGAATCAGTTACAGACATCCAGACAGCCACTAAATACCTCAGCATCTTATTTACTAAGGGCAAAGACATCCTCCTGCACAACCAAAGTGCCATTCGTTGTCACAGCCTGTATTCACATCTCGTCATTGGTTGATACAGCATCTTAAATCATCTGTTCTCTCAAATTAGCACTTGTGAGCTAAAATCAACATGGTAATTGTTTTATTTCTTGAGTCTATATTGAAGAAATGATTTTTTAAAATATTTACTTCATTCCCCTTGTGGCATGTGCGATCTTTTCCTTGTGGCATGTGGGATCTGTTTCCCTGACTAGGGATCAAACCCGGGCCCTCTGCATTGGGAGCACAGAGTCTTAGCCCTGGACCACCAGGGACATCCCAAAGAAATGATTTTAATAATTATATATGATCTTAATAACAGTATATCTATATGATTTTAACAAGTATATATTGTATGACATAATACATATTATCTATAACACATGACATATTGTATATATGACACGTGTGTGAGCATGTGTGTATATAAAACTAACTCTAAGAAAAACATTTGAAACAGTATTGGTTAACAGTCTTTTAGGCTTCCTATCTCTAGTTTCAAGGGAGAACCTCTGATTAAAGCAGGCCCAGTGCTGCTTGTTGTCAGAAGTTAGGCTTGTAGTAAACGCTAACGGAGGGCTTGGCTTCTCTGGTGGCTCAGTGGTAAAGAATCCTCCTGCCAATGCAGGAGATGTGGGTTTGATCCCTGGGTTGAGAAGATTCCTTAGAGAAGGAAATGGCAACCCACTCCAGTGTTCTTCCTGGAAAATCCCATGGACAGAGGAGCCTGGGGGCTATAGTTCATAGGGTCGCAAAAGAGTCAGACGCGGCTTAGCAACTGAACAACCACAGCAAACGCTCACAGAACTGGAAAAACACCCCATTGATCCTCTTGTATTGTTACTTGCTCACCTCTGCCAGTGACCTCTCTTGTCTCTTATTTTTCTCTTCACCTGTAGACTCAAGCATGCGGGTAAACCTGAAGTGGGAAACATGAAATCCACCAATAGATATTCTTATGAAACATTAACTAAAAATATATGGAGATGGGCGATAAATACAGGGTGTGTTCAAAAGAGTGCATTTTTAAACCAGAGAAAGCGGAAAAAATGACAGGCACAAGATGGGTAATGGAAAAATGGAGAGGCAAAGGTTATTTCACCTGACTGTTCAATTGCTTGATCTTTGGACAGACTTCAGTTTTTCCTAGGAAAGCTGAGAGTAACTTACTTTACAAGCTCGGGCTACCACAGGCTTTGGTGGCCAGGTTACTCTACTCAAAGGCCACAACAGCAGTGCCTCAGAAAGCGCCTCTGGGCCCCGCATAGCAAAATGGGTATGAAGTGCTGTCTCTGGGTTCCTGTTTTCTTTGATGCTGAGGTCTGGAAGAAATCCCGACTTCCAAAGCACTGCTGTCCATAAAAGGGAGCCCTCTACCCACCTCCATGATGGTGTTCACCTTCCACTTCTAGCCTTTGCCCTGGGTTCCTCCTAACCCATGACTATTGAAGGCTGCTTTTTTTTTTTTTTTTTAATTGGGCTTCTCTGGTGGCTCAACTGGTAAAGAACCCGGCTGCAATGCAGGAGACCTGGGTTCGATCTCTGGGTTGGGAAGATTCCCTGGAGAAGGGAACAGCTTACCCAATCCAGTATTCTGGCCTAGAGAATTCCATGGACCGTAGAGTCCATGGGGTTGCAAAGAGTCAGACATGATTGAGCGACTTTCACTTTTTTTTTTAATTAAAAAAATTATTTATTTAGTTTATTTTTGGTTCTACTGAATCTTTGTTGCTGCACGGGCTTTTCTGTAATTGCGATGAGTGGGGGGCTACTCTCTAGCTGTGGTGCTCAAACATCTCATTGCAGTGGCTTTTCTTGTTGTTGAGCACGGGCTCTAGGCTTGTGGGCTTCAGTAGTTGTGGCTCTAGAGCACAGGCTCAGTAGTTGTGTCACATGGGCTTAGTTGCTCCACGCCATGTAGGATCTTCCTGGACCAGGGATTGAACCCGTGTCTCATGCATTGGCAGGTGGATTCTTTACCACTGAGCCACCAGGGAAGCTGCCTCCACACATGACCTGTTAGCTCCAGAAGTTCTACAGCATCCCTGTGAAGTGGATGCTCATGTATGGAGATGGGCAAGGACCCAGTCAAGGTCGCACATCACTGGGAACTGGCAGAGTTGGAATTCAAGTCTGAGGTCAGGCTGCACTCTCAGCCACCATGTCACCTGCCTGGTCCCAGGAGTAGGTTTCTGTGAGGAGAGCTGATCAACAATGTTAGTGTGAGGCCCAGAGGTAGGACTTAGACTTGTGTCATAATCACACCTGGAAGGTATGAGTCTTCTTTTCCTGGTATAAATAACATAGACCTTCTTTACTGATGGAAAAAACCAGATTTCAAAAGCTGGAAAATATGTACATATTTCTAAGACTGCTCAATACTTTGACCATTGAAGATTCCATCCTCACGCTGCCCTGAGGCTGCAGGGCAGTGCTGGCCCTGTATCATGTGTATCAGGTGAGAGCTGGGCTTGGGTGCAGTGTGCCTCAGCCTCAGAGCAGGCCACTGCCCCATCTCTTCTGTCTGCAACTTGGTCTCAGAGACTCTCTACTCCATGTAGGCTCACTGACCAGTCCGTGGGCCTCCTCTGTTAATTTTTAATTAAAATCCAGGGAGATTTAATGATGGAGTGCTTGATCCGAACCTGACACTGTGCTGAACTCTGGTGGAGCTAAAGAAGATCTAGTCCTTGTGTGTGAGAACATCATACTTTAGTTTCTGAGAGGAGATGCATATATGAAATGATTGAAGAGGTTAAAGTTGTATACAGTAAAGGACTATGTTAGATTCCTATCACTGCTGTAACAGATTACCACCAATGTAGTGACAACTTTACTTTTTTTTACAGGTCTGGAGCTCAGAAGTGGGTTGGTAGAGTTGCATTTCTTCTGGTGGCTCTAGGGGAAAATCTATTTCTTTGCCTTTTCCAGCGTCTAGAGACTGCCTGCTCATGGCCCTTTCCTCCATTTTTAAAGCCAGCCACGTGGCCTCTTCCAACCTCCCTCTCTCCCTTTCACTCTGACCTGTTTTATTGTTACATCTCCATCTCTGATTCTGACCCTCCTGCTTCCTCTTATGAAGACCCTGTAGTTACATTGGGCCTACCCAGATAACCCCAGATAGTCTTCCCATCTCAAAAGCCTTAATTTAAGCAGGCTTGCAAAGTCCCTTTTGCCATGGAAGGCAACATATTCATAGTTTCTGGGGACATGGACTTGGATGTCTTTGGGAAGCCATTATTCAGCCTACCACTTACTTGAAATGAATTAACAATGTGTAGGTCATTTCTCTGATAGGGTGAGCACAACATTGGTATTAAGTATGGTGTGATAAGGAGAACTGGAGGGTGCCCCTAAAGCAGGAGCCCATGTGGGATGGTGGGGAGAAGTCATCTCAGGGAAAGTAGTGAAGAGGCAATATGTACATAGTGGAGTTGTGGGGAGGGAAGCAGAGGTGCCATTGGCTATGGACTTGTCCAAGCTGAGGTAGAAACCACTGCTGCTACTGCTACTGCTAAGTCGCTTCAGTCGTGTCCGACTCTGTGCGACCCCAGAGACAGCAGCCCACCAGGCTTCCCCATTCCTGGGATTCTCCAGGCAAGAACACTGGAGTGGGTTGCCATTTCCTTCTCCAATGCATGGAGTGAAAATTGAAAGTGAAGTCGTCAGTCGTGTCCGACTCTAGCGACCCCATGGACTTCAGCCTACCAGGCTCCTCCATCCATGGGATTTTCCAAGCAAAAGTACTGGAGTGGGGTGCCATTGCCTTCTCCACAGGTTAGAATATGTAGGAAGAGCATAGATGGTTCCTGAATGAGGTGGAACCTGAGTGTCACATGGGAGGATTTATATTTGATCTGCAGTGATGGAGGCTGTTTTAGCTGGCTAGCTACTGGAGACAATCTGCTGGGAGATAGCCTCCCTGAGTGTCCCCAGTGAAATGTCCAGAGGCCAGGGACATGGGAGAAGCTGGGCTTATCAGGGATCTGTCAGGTAGGTCAGAAAGCTTGCACTCTTTCTCACACTGCCATTTAAGAATTCCATCTTTGGGAATTCCTTGGCAGTCCAGTGATTAGGACTCTGTGCTTTCACTGCTGAGGGCCTGGGTTCAATCCCTGGTTGGGGAACTAAGATCCACAAGCCATGCAGTGTGGCCAAAAAAAAAAAAAAAGGAATTTCATTTTTGATAAGGGAGGCTAACTTCCCTAGACTTTCTTGTGTAAGGCACCCAGGGCTCCTGAAGTCTTAAAACCATTACACTTTTATCGTGGGCTGCAGAAACTTTGGTAAAGGTTAATTAGGGCCATGTTTATCCTTACATGACACTTTTACATCTCCTAAAGCTTTATCAACACCAATATTCGTTACTTATTGATCCTTTTTTATTTTTCTTCTGGTCTATGGCTCCGTTCCAAGAAAGGATGGAGCTATAGTGGAGATCACGTGACAGCTTGTATTTAGGCACGCTCAGAATGGGCAAAGGCGACCCTTTTTGCAACGGTAGAGACCTTTCCTCTTAGATGCAAAATCTAGGGTATTTTGGAAATGTTGGGGATTAAAACTAAACGATTTCTGAGATCCTTTTCTTTAACCACTCCAGTAATGATAAAAGATATGTTTTGAAACTGTGATGTTCTCCTATTTCTCAAGCTTTTTGTGGAAGGACTGCCAGGAACACAGATGGTTTCCTTAATTTTGTTGCTGAATCAGGTCACTTGTAACCTGAGAGGCAGTCTTATTGTCATCTTTAGATCTGGTAGGATGGCCTGACAACTTTGCAAGGCAGATGGTTGGGCCAGGCGTGGCCAGAAGTGCCCTGTGTTCTCTGCCTTCCCCAGCTGTCCCCCTTCTGGTGTGTTTGTGTTCTCCCCAGCTGGTGCCTGGCCTGGACATTCTTCTACTGAGTGTGTGATGGGCATCCACTGGATGAGGCCTCCCGTCGGTTCTTGCTCTGCTTTTCTTCTTTCAGTGCTGTTCAGAGCATCATTCAGAGTTGGAAAGCTACTTCCATCTGCTCCCCCATCTTTTCTCTAACATTTTCTTGGCCTCTCTGATGGTTTCTATGGTAGCATATTTTAATTGGAGGGTCACCATGGCAGTTACACCTTGGGATTTCTTTCTGTGCTATCATTTCAGGAGAAGGTCTTACTTATTGCTATGAAAACAGTGGGGATAATGTGAACAAATACCCTAGTGGAAGGAAGGCCTACATGATATATTTCACCATTTGGGCCTTCAATTTGTATTTTTGTTAAAGTAATGCTGTGTTCAAAGTTGAAAGAGCCAACAATTGCAAAAAGTCTATAATGAAAAAATCCAGTAATCTTCACCTTCTCTCTACCACCCTCAACTCTTATAGCTGTTTCTCTTGATATTTACCTTCATGTATCTAAATAATATTCTTATATTGCTCTTTCAGGAATTTCTAGACTTCCCCCTATGTTGGAGGAATATTTAAGACCCTTAGGCAGCCCTGTGCCCACTACATTTAGCTTTTGGAAATACCTCTTTGGAAAGTGTTTTCTGGCCTTGTGTTTGTCAGATTCATCCCAAGTAAGTAAGCAGTAAGGCAGGATTCGTATTCTTAGTTGGCTCATTTGACTCCATTCTCAGTGATTTATACCAGAACAGTCCTTGAATTCCAAGCATGCTAATAATAACTGAAAAAGCCACTCTTCCTGAGTGGAAAAACCCAGTACAGTAAGTAAGGGTGACTTGAAGCATCACATTACACTTACAAGAAGAAACCAGGGGAGTTTATTGCTGTAGTCTTCCTAAAGGGTTCAGATTGTCTTCAACTGAAGTGGAAATTGAAGCTGTGAATCAGTCTAGGACTTCTTATGAGTCTGTGGCAGGTAGTATAGTCTTATCTGCTCTTTTGTAGAAAATACCCAAAGGGCTGGGCATTTATTAACAGTTCAGCTTTCTGAACTGGAAGCTAATGCCCTCTCTCACCTCACTCCCATAATACTTAATCTAGCTGTAATTAGCTGACCCAGGAAGATAGGAAAGACATGCCAAGGCCAAGAGCACTTCAGAACTGAGCACTTCATCTGCCAAGGCAGGTAGTCAGGTTTTCTTCTCCACCCCTTCCCCGCAATGACTCTTATAGTATACTGGGGCCACAGGGTTCAGGTGGCTCAGAAAGTCCTGGGACATTGATAAGATCAGACAGGTTCTTGGAAAATTCCAGTTGTCAAGGTTTCCTGTAGAGCACTAGGTGGTATAGAAAAAAAACAAGGACAGAAGGTTTTATGAGAGGAAACTTGAGCAATTCCATTAGAACAGGTTAAATCACCCAACTATAGTCTCTTTTAACAACTTTTAAAAGGTGAAGTAAAACCATGAGATTGTAGTGAACAGAACTGAGAAAATAGACCAATGACGAACCAGAACAGGCTTTTTATAAAAATCACGTGTTTCTGCATTTTGTGAATTAATCCTAAAGATAAATCTGAAATTATTTGTTCTGAGTTCATTCAGTCCTCCGTGCATCCATTCAGTGCACACCAGCTGCCAGCTCCATGTGTGCTAGGGGCTGGGAATGCAATGGTAAAAGCGAAAAGCAGCCCAGCTCTTAGAGATTCACAGTCTAGCACACAAAGCACTCTTCACACAAACTGAAGGGGACACGGTGACAGGGAACATGTTGCTAGAGGACCCCAACTAGGCTGTAACGCCTGGGAGGATCGGCTCCCGGGAAGCTCATATTGAACTAAGACCTTAAAGTTAAGGATGGATTAATTTAGGAAAAGAAAGTAGGAGAGTGAGAGATGTTCAAAGTCCTCCTGGTGGCAGGAAAGAAGATGCACTTGAACTGAAGGAGGGCTTGGTGACCAGCTCAGGGTGGGAGGGTAAAGTCATGGGAAGTGAGGCTGAAGGGCTCGGCTGGGCCACTACCACGTAGTCAAGGATTTCAAGCAGGAGAAATCCCATGACCACTCTGCCTGCAGTGTGCAGGATAGCCGGGGGGGGGGGGTGTAAATGTGGAGTGTGGCTAGTTGGTGAGCTCTGGCCGCAGCCTGGGTGAAAGGCTATGGTAATGGGTGTAGTAGGAACTATAGATGGATGCAGAAAGTCTGGAGTGGCTAAGTGGATAGGACTCGATACATTGGGTGTGAGGGATGAAGGAGAGGGAGAACCAAGGTGATTAGTTTCTGAGCTATGGGATATGCTAGAATAGATGATATATATTTTTAATAAAAGGAATCCTTCTAGAAGACTTCCCTGGAAGTCTAGTGGTTAAACACTCTGTGCTTCCACTACAGGAGACATGGGTTTGATTCCTGGTCGGGGATCTAAGATCCTGCATGCCGCAGCGCGGGCCAAAAAAAAAAAAAAAGAAAGAAATCCTTCTAAAGATTTTCTGCGGATAAGTACAGTCGGCCCTCCATGTCCATGGGTTTGGCATCTGCAGATACCAATAGCTGACTGTATTAATGCCATTTGCTTTTAGAAAATCTTTAGGAAATGGAGTGGGCAGCAGGAGAGGGTTATTATTATGAGGGACATGAAGACCAACGTGGAAGGTCCCAGAAGGCCAGAACTTGAAGTGTGAACATTGACCAAAACTGAGTTTGAATAATGACAGGAGGGAGGTCATGAAGATGCTCCCAATAAATTTTGTACCTGTGATTTGAATGAAAGATGAGAAGCAGAGACGAAAAGGCAGCATAACCGTGTTTGTATAGGAAATTGGAAGAAACGATCGAATTTTATTTTTTAGGGAACATCCTTACTTGGTGAGCATCCCCTAAAAGTAAAGCTTGAAATTTGGAAAATAATGTATTTGCAAGATCCAAAACTGGGCTTGTTTTGTTTTCTAAGGTGATTGATATGCCGGAGCACAACCCTGGCAATTTGGGAGGAACGATGAGGCTGGGAATAAGAAGAACTGTTTTCAAAACTGAAAATTCAATATTAAGTAAGTTTCTCAGATTATTTGTTTTCTAACTCGGCAGGCATCATTTGCATGGCTGTGCCGGGCCACAGCCCTCCTGGAGCTCTCCCGTTCCACCCCCTCATCCCTTCCGTGCCTCTGGCCTCCCCGCTTCTGCATCCCCATCGCTCTCCCTGGAAGGGTGGGTAGAGCACACGTGCCCGCCCCTTCTATTTCCTCTCCCCCACACCCTGGCCAGTGGGCTGCTTGTGTTTTACCCACGCTCCTGGAGATGACCCTGCACCGGGGCGGTCCTGATTCCAGCTCAGTTCTGGTGAATCCACTGTTCTCTCCACTGCATGGAAACGGGCTCCCTGTTTAACTGTTTCATGTCTGACTGCTTTGAGCCACTAATTTCCGAACTTCTTGAGAAGGGGCAGTTATGTCTCAGAAGTCTGTTTCTCTGTTCCCTGAGTGGCTCCAGCATGGGACGAGGAAAATATGATGTGCCTCAGCATCTGATAGTTGCTGATCTTCTATTCCCGATAAGGTTATTCAAATTTCTGTGGAACTTTTCCCTGTAAATGAAAATGATTTGAGAATAACTTGATGTAACCCCAAGCTCTTGATTCAACTTGATAAATGTATCTCAGTGTCTACTCTGTACCATGTGCACCGCGCTCGATTATGGAGAATCGAGTGGTGGCCAGGACAGACCACCCCTGCTCGCCTTCCCCCCACACACCCCCACCACCCCTGGGCCAGATGCCGAGGCAGGAACCCAGATATCTCGGGAATCCAGCATTGTTCCTGTGAAGTTATAAGAAAACCTTAGAAAAATGCCTTCTTCACCCGAAGCGTAATAAGACTAGAAATATGAGTTTCTCCTTTAAGGCTGATAAACAACTTCTAAGAAATATAAAGCTTCCTAGCAAGAAAGAAATTTTAAAAAGGACAAGTTTCAAAGTGTACACACTTCCCTTCTCTGTCTGGATGAGAAGCCAGTGTTGTAAGAAATTTTTCTCTTCATAGGTATTAGCAGCGATTCTTTGGCTTTCGGATGTTTCCAGATACTCTGAAACTCTGTTCAAATAGTAGTCTAAGAGGCAAAGATGGTTAGTGGGAAATTTCATCTTTTAAAGTTGTATCTGCTGTAAAAGATCAGTTATAATTGTACTAAGCTTTTTTCAAAAATCATTGTGTTCAGTATACTTAAAATTTTTAGCTGTCTTGATGGAAATAAGACTGATTTAGGATTTGTTTTTCTTTACAGTAGACATAAAAATAGCATTGACGATTTTTATGAATCTTAAACACATCACCAAAACTTGTTGCTTAATTAACATCTTTTGCCTGCCTTGAAAAAATTTTAAAGAGCTTTATTAAGATATAATTTACATACCATACAGTTCATCTTTTAAAAGTGTACAATTCACTGTTTTTGTTTTTTTTTTAGTTGTATTCACAGAGTTAGGTAACCATCATTGCAGTCAAGTTTTGACCATTTTTATCACCTCAAAAAGAAACTTTGTTCCCTTTAGCTATCCCCACCCTTCCCCCTCTGGCCCTAAGCCTATTATGTTAGTCTATTAACCATCTCTATAGATTTGCCTGTTCTGGATATTCCATATAAATGGAACGGGATTTCCTGACTTCTTTCATTTAGCATAATGTTGTAAGACACATGTACACTGCAGCATGTGTCAGAACTCCATTCATTTTTATGGGCGAATAATAGTCTGTTGTATGGATAGACCACATTTTGTTTATCCAGTCATCTGTTGATGGACATTTGGTTTGCTTTCAGGCCTGCCTTAAATTTAAATTATGCTTCATAGTTTGCAAAAGGCATGTGAGTATATGAACTTGTGGTCCCCAGGAGACATACCGTTTTGCCTTCCCACCTGTGTGAGGTTTTCCACAGGTCTCCAGAAAGGTTGTGTTGGAGATATGACCACGGCTCTGTTGATTGTCATAAAAATATAAAAATAAATATCACCATAGTGTTTTTTTCCCCTATTGGCATTTTCTTTTGTAGGGGTTGTTTTTTTTAAACCAAGCTGGCATATTTCTTTTCAAGGACTTTTTTCCCCTCTGCTGCTGCTAAGTCACTTCAGTCGTGGCCGACTCTGTGCGACCCCATAGACGGCAGCCCACCAGAGTCGCCCATCCCTGGGATTCTCCAGGCAAGAGCACTGGAGTGGGTTGCCATTTCCTTCTCCAATGCATGAAAGTGAAAAGTGAAAGTGAAAGTGAAGTCGTGTCCAACTCTTCGTGACCCCATCCATGGACTGCAGCCTCCCAGGCTCCTCCATCCCTGGGATTCTCCAGGCAAGAGTCCTGGAGTGGGGTGCCATTGCCTTCTCCTTTCCCCTCTAGTCAGCTCATTTGTTTGTAGGCTTTTGTTTTCCCTAATTAACACATTTCTGTAAGAATGGTATGAACAGGACTTCCTTGGTGGCTCAATAGTGAAGAATTCACATGCCAATGCAGGGGACACGAGTTGGATCCCTGGTCTGGGAAGACCCTGCATGCTGTGGAGCAGCTAGGCCCGTGTGTCACAACTTCTGAGCCTGTACTCTAGAGCCTGGGAGCTGCAACTGCTGAGCCCATGCGCCACAACTACTGAAGCCCACACCCCTGGAGCTTGTGCTCTGTAACAGAAGTCACCGCAATGAGAAGCCCATGCACTACAGCTAGAGGGCAGCCCCCTCACTGCAACCAGAAAAGCCCGTGCAGCAACCAAGACCCAGCACAGCCAAAAATAAATAAAAAGAATACATTTGCTTATATTGCCTATGAGAATAATTTATGGTTTTGATGGAAAGCATTTTGATGCCAATCATTCATTTTTAAAATAAATACATTTATTTAGTTTTGGCTGTGCTACATGGTTTGTAGGACCTTAATTCCCTGACCAGGTATTGAATCTGGGCTTCTAGCAGTGGAAGCTCAGACTCCTAACCACCGCACCACCAGGGAATTCCTGATGCTATTCATTATTTAAATTTGATTTATAGGCCAGTGATTGAAATGCTGTGGATTAAAAAAAAAAAAAAAGAAATGCTGTGGATTAAATGGAAAAACAGAAAGGTAAAGTTTTTTTTAGTAAAAGAAGTAGGACTTCTTTTAGTCCTACTTAGGACATGTAAAAGAAGAAGTATTTGAAGTAAGACCGAAGCCTAACAATATCAGTAGACTGGATCAGCTGGATTCCTAATCCAGGGATGGTTGGGTTATTAAAGTGATTCTAATTTTTATTTTTAAAAAATTTATTTGCCTGTTTATTTATTTACTTTTGGTTGCGCTAGGTCTTCTTTCATTGCTGCACTCGGGCTTTCTTTAGTTGCAGCGAGCTGGAGCTAACTCTTTGTTGTGGTCCACAGGCTTCTCATTGCGATGGCTTCTCTTGTTGTGGAGCAAGGCTCCAGATGCACAGGTTTTGGTAGTTGCAGCTCCTAGGCTCATAGTTGTGGCTCACGGGCTTAGTTACTCCAAGACATGTGGAATCTTCCTGGACCAGAGATTGAACCTGTGTCCCCTCCATTGACAGGCAGATTCTTACCCACGGTGCCACCAGGGAAGTCTGATAATTCTCATTTTTATATTCATCAAGACCAATTCCTTGTTCTTCCTTAGTCACATGTTAGTTCCTTAAGCGTTGTGGAAACTGTGAACTTGATTTTTCTTTTTTAAAACCATTTTATTGAGGTATAATTGACATACAAAAAGCTGTACATATTTTATGTATGCACTTAATGAGTTGAACTTGAGTTTTCTAAAGTAGAGGTTATAGGAGTGAATTGATTTGGACAAATGTACTACTAATCATCATTTATTCTGTTTATAAGAAATGTATTCCCAGAGGATCACTCCTACCCTGTATTCTGTATATATGTGTTATCTTTGTCTGCAAAGGCTTTTTCTTATTAAGGGACTAATGACAGTGTGTAGGGAATTGCCCATTGCTGGTTCAAGGGTTTTTAGAAATAAGAGTTCCTGGAAATCTATCCTGAAGTCTCTACTTAAACATGGGAAGACAGAGTGATACCAGCCTGCAGTCTATTACCTAGAGGGTCTAAAGCAAGGGTTGTTAAACTTTTTCTGAAAAGGGCCAGATAGAAAATATTTTCAATTTGGAGCCATGTGGCCTTTGATGCAACTGCTCAACTCTGTTGTACTGTGAAACCAGCCATAGGCAAATATGCAAATGAATGAGCTTGGCTATATTCCAATGAACCTTTATTTATGGGACCTGATATGTGAATTTCATGTAGTTTTCATGCATTATGAAATATTATTTTTCTTTTGGCTTTTTTCAACCATTTGCAAATGTAAAACCCATTCTTAGTTCGAGGGCTGAACAAAGTCAGGGGATTCCTGTTCTGCCTTGGGGTTTGCCATGGCTTACAGAAACCTGATCTAAACAAAAGAAGCACAGGCTAACTGAAGCGGGAGGCCTAGGCCTCAAGGCTGCTACCCTCCTCGGGAACATTCAAGGATAGCTCCCTGCTTGTCTGCTTGCCTGCCTACATATCCTATTTAGTGACAGAATAAGTCCAAGAGGGCTTTCTGAAGCCATTCGGTCCAGTCTTTGTATTGATCACCGGAGGAAGTAGAGGGCCCACAGGTGAAACAGCTCACTGTGGGTGGGTGGGGTGGAAGGCCCCGACCGCTCTTCTCATACCGTTTCTAGTCTTCTACTGGAACACATGGCCCTGGCTCTACAACCCACCATTATGATCACTCTCCAAAAATGTAACTCTTTAAATACGTATTTCAGGATTGTTACACTTGTCAGACACTTTAGATCTGTATATTTTATTTAAACATTTTAGATCTGTATATTATATTTTAACTGAGGTGTAAATTACACCTCACTTAGAAAAACCACACATATTTTATCTGGGAATGTCAATGGTAGGACTTGTCTGCTTATAGTGAAACATTACTTGGTTGATTAACTCATTAGATGACTTTTGAAAAGTAGGGGGATACAGTGCAGAGCAGTTAAGTGTTAAGTGGGGTGCTTTGAAGAGTGAGAAATGTAGAATGAGGTGTGGCTAGAGAGGGGTCAGGCTCAGGTAAGAGGAGAGCCGGGGAAAACACTCTCTGATATGAGAAGGTTTTAAGATTTCAGAAATAAACTTTATCATTTTGCTTGTGACTCTCAATTGAGTGTGAGAGCTGGGGACATAGTAAAGTACAAAGCAATTCAGACAGTGTTCAGAGCTCTTTCAGAGGACAGCTGACAACTTGTTGGACAGTGTCTCCAAAATATTATAGGCCCCTGGCTTAATTTTTTTGGTCAGGTCCCAGACCTGTTGCTAAGACATCCAGGAAAGGAAGCCTGTTTTGTCTATGTCAAGTGTGGTCTTTAAACCAAACTGCCACCCAGCAGAAAGAAAGAGTGGAGTCGCTCAGTCGTGTCCGACTCTGCGATCCCATGGACTCTAGCCTACCAGGCTTCTCTGTCCATGGGATTTTCCAGGCAATAGTACTGGAGTGGACTGCCATTTCCTTCTCCAGGGGATCTTCCCAACGCAGGGATCAAACCTGGGTCTCCCTCATTGTAGACAGACACTTAACCTTCTGAGCCACCATGGGGGAAGCCACCCAGCAGAAGGTACTCATCATTTCGACCATTCACATAGGATGTTTAAATACTGCACAATCTGGTGTGGGTGTGCAGTGCTAGGGGTAAACCCAATTTAAAGCAGTCCCAAATGGTGTATGCAGTCCATGTAACTCTGCCCTCCAAGACAGTACCCTGGCCTTTAGAATCAGGAATGCACAGGGCTGGAAGCAGGGAGGGTGCTGAGGAAGCTCTCTGGAGGCAGAGGAGGGAGAGAGCCAGCTATTGAGCACTGTGTGTGTGGGGCTGTGGAGTTGTTAAAATCGAGTAGATGTTATTTTGCCCTCCAGAGGTGTCCAGTCCAGTGGTGGACACAGCACGACATAATGGAAGGAATTAGGAGCAGTGCAGTGCCTGCAACTGGAGACCAGATCCTGGTGGTTTCCCAGCAGAGTTCTAACATGACCCTCATCCTCAGGACAGACAACAAGGGGACGATGCTGGCAGACGTCAGCTGGCAGAGGAGACTGGGGAGATCCCCCCAGAGTGACCCTAGCCGCTAGCCAGTGCAGCAGAGTCTAGGCGGAGGAGGCCAGGGAAGCTGTCTGGATGCAGCAGGTGGAAACTGAATAGTTTAGGAAAAGATGTAATTCCTTCTGAGGACCTTGTCTGTGTTTCCTCATAATAAGGAGGACAACTTCACTGAAAGGCTTACTTCTGCTTTACTGTAAGAGAAAGAGATTTTTGTTTTGAGAGAACATAGGCAAGAGGCCAGTTAGGAAGGTATTGAGTGAGTCCCTGTACTAAAGTGAAAGTGAAAGTGAAGTCACTCAGTCGTGTCCAACTCTTTGTGGCCCCATGGACAGTAGCTTGCACCAGGCTCCTCTGTCCATAGGATTTTCTAGGCAAGAGTACTGGAGTGGGTTGCCATTTCCTAAGGATCTGGGTAAAATTCATGGCATTGGAAATGCAGAGGTTCAATCTCAAACTGGAAAGAATTGAAAGAGATGGGGATAAGGGGAAGACATTTTCAGGCCAGAATAACTGCTTTAGCTTTCTTATCTCTTATCCCAGTGTTGACAGAGAAAAACAGCTTCCAGTTCGTGGTGTGATTAGATTGTTAGGAAGTTTGAGAAAAAACCACGCCACACAAAAAACCTTGGCTGGGTTAATGAAGTGATTTAAAAAACAGTTTGAAAGAATTCACCAGTGATTTAGGGACCCAGAAAGGCTGTGCCGGGGTAACATATTGTACTGAGACAGGAGTTTGAAAGGAGCATGGTGGGCTTTGGAAGAGGGGTGGGCCAGCCTCTCTGCCACCCCATGGATAGCACACACTAGGAGTCCCTTTTCTTTCTGGCTGCTTCTTGCCAGTTGCTGGGGCTTTCCCAGTGAAGTGTGTTTGTGGATAGGGGGGTTCACAGGGCTGGGACATAGCTCCGTTAATCTAAGGGATGAAAGCATTTATGTCTCCCTTACTGGCCCAGCTCTTTCCTGAGCAGCCCAGCCACAGTGGTTACAGTGGAGCACACCACTCCATCAGAGCACCCTCCAGCCCCAGCTCTCAGTCACTGGCTGTGGCTGCTTACCCTCAGTTCTACATGTAGAAAATCGACATCAGAAGAGCTGCTGCCTCGTGGGGGGCCTTGTGAGGGCTAACTCAGTTATGTCTGTGGGTCCTTAGAAGAGCGCCTGGCACAGGAAACACTATTCAAGTGTGGTGTTAGGATCGTGAATGGGGAGAGATTATTGTATTGACCTATGATTCTCTCAGAGCTCGGGGTAAACTTCAGTGAGTGCCTTGCATTAAGAATGGACTCCCATGGGGATGGTGGGAGGGAAGGAGAGGCCAGCCGAGGAGTTGTGGGTAGGCAGCCCCTTCATCTTGTGGGTTCTCTCCAGCCCCCCGGTTCTGGTTTCCTGGCTCCCAACCTGCTATTATGGTCTAGCAGAAGAATGCAGAAAATCTAAGAAAGAGTTTTGAAAATATTAAACTAGAAAATTTGCATTTTCATAATAGAAAACTGAGATAAAAGCAGATAATGAAAAATAAAATTAGATGTTTTCTAAAAATTAAAGGGCTGATTTGCTAAAATCCAAAAGTTAAAAGTGGAGGAGAAAGATAGCAGCTGGCCCAGACTGTGCACTTTCTAAGCACTAATCACTGGGACACGATGGGCATCTTTTTCAGTTATCCCTCTCGATACCCCTGGGATCCAGCAGCATTCTGCACAAGAGAACAGCATGGCACCACGGTGAAGTCACCTGTTAGAAAGTGACTGAGCTGATTTAAGAACCTGAACTCTTGACCACTTCACTTTGCCAAATGGATAGACCTTAATCAAAGAGGGGATGGAAACCCCTGAACAGCTCCCAGAGCTGAGCCTCCTCATGTCCAGAGCCCCGAAATGGGCTTCCAGGTTTCATGGGGAGCGTCTTATGGAGGAGAGCTGGAGGTTCAAGGAGTGAAGAACCCACCCCTGGCTTCTGAAAGCCCATAGAAACCAGGTGGTTGGCTTGAGAGGGAGGCTGAATCAACCTTGGATTGAGCAGCTGGGCCAGTAGGTCCAGGTAGGGAATGTGAATGAGTCACATGGCCAAATGTAGGAAATGCCATGGCTTAAGCTCAACAATCATGGCAACCCACTCCAGTACTCTTGCCTGGAAAATCCATGGATGGAGGAGCCTGGTAGGCTGCAGTCCATGGGGTCGCTAAGAGTTGGACACGACTGAGCAACTTCACTTTGACTTTTCACTTTCATGCATTGGAGGAGGAAATGGCAACCCACTCCAGTGTTCTTGCCTGGAAAATCCCAGGGACGGCGGGGCCTGGTGGGCTGCCATCTATGGGGTCGCACAGAGTCGGACACGACTGAAGTGATTTAGCCGCAGCAGCAGCAGCAGCAGCAAGCCCAACAATCAGTGGCTGTTACAGTGGGCCTCAGAGTAGGAGAGGCCGTAGGGAGTGGTCAGGCCTGGGACAAGTTGACAAGCACTTGACCCATCAAAAGCGTAACTGCTACAGCTGATAGTCACATGAAGAGCTGTGGATTCACTGTTGCCAGCCTTCTGAATTTTTAAGAGAATCTGGAAATCCAGAGTTTTATGAGAAATCGTCCTGATTTTTAAATGTTGGCAACTTATTTAAAAAATAAAAACACTATGTGTTTGCCAACACTGTGCAAGCCAAATATACCAAAAATCTGCACTCTGGGCAGCCTCTTGGGGTCTCTGAATTAGACAAACAGTGGCAAATTCTTGCATAGACATAGAGAGCTCTAGCTCCTATAATGCCTAATTAGTACAGGACAAGGTTCTGGGAAGTCTTAAAAATGAGTCAAGACACCAAACCAGTCCATTCTGAAGGAGATCAGCCCTGGGATTTCTTTGGAAGGAATGATGCTAAAGCTGAAACTCCAGTACTTTGGCCACCTCATGCGAAGAGTTGACTCATTGGAAAAGACTCTGATGCTGGGAGGGATTGGGGGCAGGAGGAGAAGGGGACGACAGAGGATGAGATGGCTGGATGGCATCACTGACTCGATGGACGTGAGTCTCAGTGAACTCCAGGAGTTGGTGATGGACAGGGAGGCCTGGCGTGCTGCGATTCATGGGGTCACAAAGAGTCGGACATGACTGAGCAACTGATCTGATCTGATCTGACAGCAGTTGAGAGATGTTTGTGCAAAAGCATGGCAGATCTACTGAGAGGGAGGTAATGAAGCTCATCAGGTAGTGATTTTAGCTTTTGCGCACTATGAGTGCAAAGCAAGGAGATCAAACCAGTCAATCCTAAAAGAAATCAACCCTGAATATTCATTGGAAGGACTGATGCTGAAGCTGAAGCTCCAATACTTTGGCCACCTGATGGAAAGAGCTGATTCATTGGAAAAGACCCGGATGCTGGGAAAGATTGAAGGCAGGAGGAGAAGGGGGTGACAGAGGATGAGATGGTTGGATGGCACCACCGACTCAGTGGACATGAGTTTGAGCAAACTCCGGGAGATGGTGAAGAACAGGGAAGCCTGGCGTGCTGCAGTCCATGGGGTCGCAAAGTGTCAGACATGACTGAGCAGCTGAACAACAACACGCTAGGGGTGATTTCTTTCAGCCCTCTGAAAATAGGGAGTGTGTAGGCCAGGTGAAAGGTAAGGATCAGGAGGAATAGAAAGGGAGCATACGACTGACAGACTGACAGCTTCCTGGGGTAGTGAAGGTGGGAGAGGAAGGGAGGGCGTAAGTTCGGGCACTTGTCCCCAGTGGCGGATGCAGATCAGGTAGGCAGGGCAAGGGGAGTCCAGAGAGGAGCAGAGGTCACAGATGGGGGATGGGGGCATTACTCGGGTCCCCGCTGAGGACAGATCTGCTCTTCAGTGAAATGACAGAAATGAAAGCTGGGTTGCAAAGGGTCGGGATGAGAGGTTTGGATAAAGGATGTCTCAGAAGTGGAAATGGTGGGGGCTAGAATGAGGATGTATACCTTTTACTGTAAAAATTTTAATTGTAGTACAGTACACATAACAGAAAACTTATTAGCTGTTTCTATGTGTACAACCCAGTATAGTCACACTGTGCAACCCATCTGCAGAACTTTTTCATCTTGCAAAACTAAAACTTTTTACCCATTAAACAACTCCTGATTCCTCTTACCCCCAACCCCTGCAACCACCGTTCTGCTTTCTCTCTCTGACAATTGTACGACTCTGTGTGCCTTGTAGACGTGGAGTCATCTAGCATTTGCTTTTTGTGGCTGACTTATGTCACTTAGCTTTAAGTCCTCAGGGTTCATCCATATGGTAGTGTGTTGTCAGGATTTCCTTCCTTTTTAAGGTTGCATAATATTCCATTCTATATATACCATTTTTGTTTATCCATTCGTTTGTCCATGGACATTTGGATTGTTCCCACCTTTCAGCTTGTATAGCTTTTGGAAGGGGGGACGTTTTTGCTCTGAAAAGGAAAGAGAAAGTTCAGCTTCAGATGCTAGGATTACTAACAGGAGGGTGGGGATTGGCAGGACTGTTAGTAGTTCTGATCTGATATTTTATATACAAGCCAGAATCTACCCAGTAGTGAATTAGAGAAGGAGATGCTGTCATTTGGCAGTTTTTGTTTCTGATGATGCTGTTATATGCATTGTTGGGCGTCTTGCTGCCTACATTGAGAGTATTTGGTAGGTCCTAAGACTTTATCAGGTTTCTTTCTCTAAAATTTTGCTGCTGCTTGCTTCTTTTTTTTTATTGGAGTATAGTTTCTTTAGTTTCTGCTGTACAGCAAAGTGAATCAGCTATATGTATACATATATCCCCTCTTATTTGGATTTCCTTCCTCTTTTAGGTCACCACAGAGCACTGAGTAGATTTCCCTGTGCTATACAGTAGGTTCTCATTAGTTATTTTATACACAGTAGTGAATATATGTTAATCCCAATCTCCCAATTCATCCCACCTTCCCTTCCCCCCTTGGTATCCATACGTTTGTTTTCTACATCTGTGTCTCTATTTCTGCTTTGCAAATAAATTAATCTATACCATTTTTCTAGATTCCTGAGAGCCACCAAATCAGAATCAAATTTTAAGGTGTTTTGACCTAGTAACATTCTGAGCTGATTCTCAATACACAGTTTCCTTTTTTATAGATATGACAATGGATTAATTTCATCAATTCGTTCTTAATAGATTTGTCACTGATTAAGATTTCGAGTGCACAAAACAACATTTCCAAAGTTCTGAAAACATTCCATCAGGTACCATATACACCCTCCCATATATATGCTTCATTCATTAAACAAACAGTGTATCAAGTGCCTGCCTATGTGCTAGACACTAGTCTCAAGAATCGAGGGGATGGGTCCCTATATTGTCTGTTATCTTGTAGAACTTACGTTCTAGCTTCTATTCTTCCTGTTTAGATTTCATAGTCTAGAGATAACGATAGCAATCACATGGTTTACTTACTGCTTTAGGTGCATCACATGTTTCGATTTATTCATTCCTCACAACAACGCCATGAAGTAAAGACTATCATTACCTCTATTTCATAGACGAGGAAGCTGAGGCAGAGAGGTGAAGTAATTTGCTCAAGGCACACATCCATTACAAGTACCGTGGAATTTAAAGCCAGGCAGTCTGGCTCCAGAGTCACTATACACCCCCTCTTCCTATCACCTCTGCGATTTCATAGCAAACAAAAGTTTGCCTTAAGCCAGGCAGCAGGCACAAGCCACACAGGTTCAAAAGTTTGCACCATATCCTGCTAGTTGCAGTGACTCAAGTATAACTCCTCAGTATAATTCCTTATCTTTGGAGGGTTTTCCATTTTCTTCACCACCTGTTAGTATTGGCTAACTCTGTTACTGGATTTGCTTAGTCATCTGTTCTAATGAAGGAAGCAGAGAAGATATTTTGAACTAGGAGGAGAAGATCGAAGACAAAATCAGAGGTCAGAGGAGAGTCAGAATCCTCCCAAAGTTAGGTTCAGATCTTTCAGCTGCTTTTTCTTGTAACTTCATGATATATGTCTCCATTTTTTCCAACTGGGCATTATTGTGTTACTGTCTTCCAATTTTTCTTTCATTTGTATGAACCAATAGTTTTAGTACAAAGGCTCTGTCTCACGTGACCCCTTGGCAGAGGCATGTTGGAGTTTTCTCAAAGGAGTTCCTTGCTCCTACTATTGCCCATTTTTCTTCTAAAGCACATACTTTCAATACTCACTGTCATTAACATCATCACCAGGGAGCTCAGTCTATATGCACAGAATTGCAAATGGAAGTTCAGGAACGATAATTGATCATACCAAGTCATAGAGAATACAGCCAGTTTGCGTTTTCTTTATCCAGGTCAAAAGCTCAAATGGGATGTGAGGCATTGGGTCTTTCTTGGTTGAAACATCCTGTTCCGTGGCCTGATGACATCTTGGAGAGTCTGGTAATCCCCTGCCTGTGGAGTGGAGACCTGCTCCTGATTCTGCTGGGGTTAGGCCATGCATTCCAGCACCGTCACGGGGTCTTCCTGTCCCCTGTCTGTGAACCTGGGCTCTGCATGCTGAGGGTTAGTGCTGCTACAGCGGCTCTGGTGCTGTGGCCATCCTGCTTCTCCACGTGCCCACTGGGGCCTGTTCTTGAGAGAGAGGTGTCTGGTGACAGACCCCGCTCCTGGCTACTTTACACTGGGTCACTGGGCATCCCGCTGACCCCTGTGTCCATCCCAGACAGGTATTCCCAAGTTGCTGCCTTGGGCCGTGGCCCCCACTGCAACATAGGCCTGTCTAAGCAGCCCCGTGTGTGATTCTCCACTACACAGCCCTGGGTGAGAACTGTGTGTGGCCCTGTGCCCTCATCCGTGCCGGCAGCCTTCTGGCCCTGAGGTGGCACTGCTTTCCGATTGTCCCCTGCTAGGAACGCAGTAGGTCACATCTTCATGGTTACCTCTGTGTCCTCATTTCTCTTTTCTAGGGTAGATTCCTAGAGGTCAAATTTTGGTCAAAGGGTAGGCATATTTTTAAAGTGGGATGTAAGCCAGTGTGGCCAGCACCATGTGAAAGCAGAGGTGGCTGGCATAGTGGAGAAAGCGCTGGGCCAGGAGTAAGGAGGTCTGGGCTCCGGACAGGACTACGCAGCCAGCAAGCCTGGGCTTTGGGCAAGTCCTTTGGTTTCTTTTCCCTTCCGTTGGTTTCATTTTCTTCTTTTGTAAAAGGAGCCCTGTTATGAATCTGCTCAGACACTATGGTGCAGACGTCACTGGGGCCTTTGGCCCTGCAGGCAGGCGTGTGAAAGGAGAGTCTTTGCTGCAGTCCATAGTGGGCTTCCCTTTGCACACTGGTAATGGCTTCCTTGAGAATTGCTTCAGAGTTTCAAAGAAGCTATCACTGTCCTATAAGAAAAGAAAATCGAGATTACTATCTAAAGTCTAGTTCATTTTTAGGCCTTTGATAGACAGAGATCAAAGAGATTTCTCTCACACAGATGCCATGGATGTGGTTCCAAAGGTGATTACTCCAGTATTAATTTCACTTTCATATCTTTACAGGGAAACTTTATGGTGATGTACCTTTCATAGAAGAAAGACACAGACATCGGTATGAGGTACATCTTTCACACTAAATCACTGTGGAGTAAGGGGTCATCCCCGGTTGCTCAGCGGTAAAGAATCCACCTGCAATGCAGGAGACGTGGGTTCGATCCCTGGGTCAGGAAAATCCCATGGAGAAGGGAATGACAACTCACTCCAGTATTCTTGCCTGGAGAATTCCATGACAGAGGAGTCTGGTGGGTCACAGAGAGTCAAATGTGACTGAAGTGACTAAGCTTGCACACGTGTATGCATTTGGGGTTAAGATTGAGAAGAACAGGTGGGACCCCACTTTGATTTTAGATGAGGAAACACCTTCTGTGAAGGAGAGGCTGAAAAGTTTGGGAAGGGGCCACTGATGACATGAATGAGGGAAGGGGCTGTGAACCAGGTCATCAAGTTGTCATCTATAACCAGTGTTGTGGTAGAAAACTTGTTCCAAGCTTCTCTTTAGAGTGCTTATGTAACTATATATAAAAAAAGATTTTGGTTTAGTCACATGAGAAATAAGATAGTTTCAATCCTCAAGTAGATTTGATATTTGGGGAGAGATAGTTTATTACACGTAATTCAAGGAAAGAAGCAAGTAGGGGATGGCTATAAAAAGCTAGTCTCAAGGCTTCAAGAAAGTCTAGTTACCAGCCATCATCATGCAGTTGATTCCCTTCACCCATTTTGCCTGCCCTCCAACCCTCTTCCCAGCTGGTCACCACTAACCTCTTCTCTGTGAGTTGTTTTTGTTTTATTTTGTTTGTTCATTGGTTTTGTTTTCTTTTAGATCCAACATGCAAATGAAATCATATTTGTCTTTCTTTGATTTATTTCACTTAGCATAATAGCCTCAAGGTCCATCCATATTGTTTTGCAAAAAGCATGTTTTTATTCTCTTTTGTAGCTGGGTAGTATTCTATTATATATATATATTCTCACATCTTCTTTATCCTTCAGTGGACCTTATGTTGTCTCCATGTCTTGGCTATTGTAAATAATACTCCAGGGAACATAGTGTGCATATATCTTTTTGAATTTGTGTTTTCATGTTCTTTGAATAAGTACCCAGACGTGGAATAGCTAAATCATATGGTAGTTTTAGTCTTAGTTTTTTGAGACGTGTCCATCCTGTTTTCCATAGTGATTGGACCAATTTACAGTCCCACCACCATTGTGGGACTTTTCTTTACATCCTTTCTCACATTTGTTATTCCCTGTCTTTTTGATGGTGACCTTTCTAGCAGGTGTGAGATGATAACTCATTGTGGTTCTGATTTACATTTACCTGATAATTAGTGATGTTGAACATCTTTTCATGTACCTTTTGGCCACCTGTATGTCTTCTTTGGAAAAATGTCTATTCAGATCCTCTGCCCATTTAAAAATTTTTCTTTTTTGGTGTTTAAAGGTATGAGTTCTTTATATATTTTGGATATTAACCCTTTATCAGATGTGTAATTTGCAAATACCTTCTTCCATTCAGTAGGTTGCCTTGTTTTGTTTTGTTTGTTAGTTTGTCTTTTGGCCTCGCCATGGGCTTGAGGGATCTTAGTTCCCTAACCAGGGACTGAACCTGGGTGCCCTGCAGTAGAAGTTCGGAGTTGTAACCACTGAACTGCCAGGAAATTCCCTGCCTCTTTGTTTTGATGATGGTTTCCTTCACGTGTGGAAACTTTTTAGTTTGATGTAATCTCAGAGTCCTACTTTTTGAAACTTATCTTTGGGCAACAGAAGATGGGCCTCCCAAATTTAAGGGCTGTGATTAGACTACTTCTCAGGCTCATTATGAGTTTAAAAATAGGCTTTGAGGTTTGACTATAAATTGAAATTAACTACTAGTTAGAGCATCACCAAAATGGAAAATCATATTCATAAGCTGATATGTCTGTATTGCTCTGCTGTCCAAATACACTTAATTTCTTGTTTTTCCAGGTGAATCCTAGCCTCATCAGCCAACTTGAGCAGAAAGACTTAAGTTTTGTAGGTCAGGATGTTGATGGAGAGAGGATGGAAATCATTGAACTGGCAAGTAAGTGGGGTCTTCATTTTTGAAAATTTTTGTTGTGAGCTAATGTCTGTCTGTCAACTGTAAGCATACAAAGATATAACTTGAGACCCATTTTGTTTGTTCTTTTCTCCTCTCTCTTTTGAAATAAATATGCAATTAAATAGAAATAATATACACTAAATATAAAGTGTATGAAAAAACAGATCGCTTATAATACTATTTTGGGCTCTGTTTATGTGAACTGCCATAAAATGATGTAGTTCAGAGCCTACTAGTTCTTTCAGTAGTATGCTTCCTTAGCATCCTTGCCCCCTTCCTGGGGTGTCCCTTGTTCCTAGCCTCTGGGTTCAATGGTCTGGGAAAGGCAGGCAGCCCACTGTTGATGAGCACTCTGCTTTCTCCCACCTCTGAGGAAGAATGGCCTGATGTTCTCCTCACTACTGGTAACTGACTGTGCAGTACATGTGACAATAATCTGTTGGATAAACTGCCCTTATTTATCGAATGCTTAGTGTATACAGGATGCTCTAAAAATGGTAGCATCATTTTCTAGAACCTACCTTTCCGATCTGTATACTTGGGCTCCAGATAGCCTGGACTGCTTACTCTTCTAACTTTTCTACTTCTTTTTCCATCTTAACCCATGTCACTGTTCTTCTACTTCAGATTCCTTTTCTCTGTCCCTTTCGTTTTCTGTCTCTAAACTGTTCAGGTACTTCAGAGTTCCAAGCAGGGAGGACACTTGAAGTTGGGAAAGGCTTCTTTGACCACAGTGGCATGTTACCTGGACCCAGAAAGAAGGCAAGCAGTGGACACTGAGCATGCACTCACTGGATGCTTCTCACCAGACCCCTTGCTAGGGACTCCGTGTGCCTATGTAACTTACAAGGCAGGTGATGTTATTCCTACTCTAGAGAGGAGACTGGAATGCAGAGGTTAAGAAACCTGCCAGGGCCATCCACCTAGTCACTGGAGGGGCTGGATCTAAACCAGGCCATAGCCACCTTCTGCCACCACTTTTGTGGGACTTTATTGTTCTTCTTGTTTTCAGTGGACTTTACACCTAAGATTATTGATCCATGCCTGAAGTTTTAAATTAGAATATGAGGATATATTTTCTGTAGTCCTTTTGATAGAAATGTCCATCGTTTACAATTTTTATAGTGTGGATCACTGTTTGGTGTTGAAGTCTCTTAAGTCTGGTATGTGAGAGGGCAAAGAAGTTTCTTAAGCAAATTATTGTTTATTTACTTTGTTCAAGTACATCACTCTCTTTAATTCTCCCGGCTCTCATTATCAGCAAACACTTAGAAGCTTCTTTTACTGTAAGGATTTCATTTCCTATTGACACTTTCAAATTTCATGTGGGTTGGAAAGGAAATGAGACCTGCTATAAAACCTTGAAATTTTAAAAAAGCTGACTGCAAGGGAGTTCATTTTATTAAGGAAAACTTCCCAGAAGACTTTGATCTTAGCTACTCTTAACATATCCATGAGTCTCTATATTCCTGAAGGAGTTCTAAAAGGAGCAACAAAGCTTGTGATTAGTATAATGTCAGAATATGTTTCAAAGCAATTAAGAGTATTATTTAAAAGACAATTTGACTGGTAGAATATCATTAAAATAAAAACTTTTCGGTCTCTTTCCTCATTTTGGTATAGGGGATTTTTTGAATAAAGTGATTCAGAGCAATGGTCCATTCATTCAAATATTCTTTCCCTGGCTATGACATGATCCATTGCTCATAGATCCATACTGTCTTTAGTGGTACAAAAACACAATATTGTCAGCTTCTTTCAGAGACATCCCTAGATGCTGTGCTGTAGGATTCATCACATCTTTAATTTAAAAGCTGCATTGGTTTCTTTTCTAAGGACAGATGGTTTCTCTTCTTTTCTTGCGGGGACACTTTCCTGAGAGGAGAGGGCATTCCTCTCACCAAGCTTTCACACTTGCTATTGCTGCTGCTGCTGCTAAGTCGCTTCAGTTGTGTGCGACCCCATAGAAGGTAGCCCAGCAGGCTCCCCCGTCCCTGGGATTCTCCAGGCAAGAACACTGGAGTGGGTTGCCATTTCCTTCTCCAATGCATGAAAGTGAAAAGTGAAAGTGAAGTCGCTCAGTCATGTCTGACCCTTAGCGCCCCATGGACTGCGGTCCACCAGGCTCCTCCATCCATAGGATTTTCCAGGCAAGAGTGTCCCTCTAATTCAAGGAGGCTTCTTCCTAGATATGCTATAGTGGATTTCTACACTGGAATTTTCTGAATTCAGAGCTGTCCAGTAGAACCTGCTGCAATGATGGAGTATTCTGCCCTGTTCAGTATGGTAGCCACTAGCTGTTTAGGGCTATTTAGCACTTAAAATGTGCTCAGTTAATTTGAATGAATTTAAATGGTCACCTGTGGCCAAGGGCTACCATTTTGTATACCAAAGCTTAATTTTTTGGGGGGGGATTTCCAACTTTTGTTTAGTTAATAAGAAGTAAAAATGAAAACAGGCTTCCTGGGTATGTCTCAGTGAGTGGGGAATCCGCCTGCCAATGCAGGAGAAACAGGAGATGCAGGTTCGATTGGGTCAGGAAGATCTCCTGGAGAAGGAAATGGTAACCTGCTCCAGTATTCCTGCTTGGAAAATTTCATGGACAGAGAAACCTGGCAGACTGCAATCCATGGGGTCACAGAGTTGGACGCAACTTAGCGACTGAGCAGAGCACAGCAAAAATGAAAAGAAACACAAAAACTGCTATCTGATACTGCCACTATTTTATAAAGAAGACTCAAAGTAGGAGAAAGATCATCATCTGAAAACTGAAAGATCAGTCCTTGCAGGAGAGAACAAATGGTGACCTTGCATCAAGGCTTCTGAAGTGGGTAGTGAGTGCCCCAGGACACGCCTCGTCCCACAGGTGCAAAGGGAAGCGTCAGCTAATAGTCAGATGATGAAAGCTGAAACCTCAGCTAGCTGACCAGGACAAAGCGTCTCCAGGCTTTTGCATCTATACCTGGACATTTACTCTACTTCTGAAGTCCTTTCCTATTCTAAAGCTTTATAACCATTAGATGAGAACAATCTGCTAGACTGTTATCTATTTAATTACAATAAGGACTAAACTTTAAATGATAACCTTAGGAGAGTGGATATTGCTATTCAACCAGGATTTCCTCACTACTGAGCAGTAGTTTGGGGTCTTCAGTGGTAAGTGATGGGGATTTGTGATTTTGAATTCCACACTAGACTTTCAGATCATTTCATAGAGCATCCCATTGAAAGATTTAAAATTATATTTACTTCTTCTTATAAGAGTTATATTTTATCATCTTCATTTGATATATATATGGCCATTAAAATGATTTTTAAAGTAAGGACTACATATCAACCATGCTTTTACTATGGAAATTATGGGAATAGAGAGTTGCCCAATCTCCAATTAGGAGTTGCTTCCTAATCTGGGAATACACATAGTTTTTGAGAGTTTTGAGTGGGGAGAGGAATTTGTAATCCTAGAAAATTTTTACCCAGATTTGAAAATGTTGCCCATTAATTTTTACCGTTCACAAACAGGGGATTCCAGATAGCTGAGAAAAACTATTTTTCTGTTCCTATTACATCTAGGAGAACTTAAATTGCTCATATAGGGGTTTCTTACAACTCTCAATATGTAACAGCTTTATTTGCCCTCAGAAGTGTCTGACTCTTTGCAACCCCACGAACTATTCCGCCCATGGAATTCTCCAGGCCAGAATACTGAAGTGGGTAGCTTTCCCTTCTCCAGGGGATCTTCCCAACCCAGGGACTGAACCCAGGTCTCCTCAATTGCAGGCAGATTCTTTATCAGCTGAGCCACAAGGGAAGCCCCCCAAAACTGGAGTGGGTAGCCTATCCCTTCTCCAGCCGATCTTCCCGACCCAGGAATCAAACCTGGGTCTCCTGCATTGCAGGTGATTCTTCCACCAACTGAGCTATCAGGGAAGCCCAATGTAAGAGATTCACTGTAAAGGTTCATATAATACAAAGAATTATAATGAAGAAAATAAAAATATGTTGAATTTTTGCCACCTTGAGCCATAACCACTATTAACATATTGAAAGGCCATCCTTTTATCACTTGGAGACTCTTCATCACAGGAGATAAGTTGTTGTTGTTCAGTCACTAAGTCATGTCCAACTCTTTGTGACCCCATGGACTGCAGCATGCCAGACTCCTCTGTCCTCTACTATCTCCTGGAGTTTGCTCAAATTCATGTCCATTGAGTCGGTGATGCTATCTAACCATCTCATCCTCTGCCTCTGTCTTCTACTTTTGCCTTCAGTCTTTCCCAGCATCAAGGTGTTTTCCAGTGAGTCAGCTCTTCGCATCAGGTGGCCAAAGTATTGAAGCTTCAGCTTCAGCATCATTTCTTCCAATGAATATTCAAGGTTGAGTTCCTTTAAGATTAACTGGTTTGATCTCCTTGCAGTACAAGAGATCCTGAAGAATCTTCTCCAGCACTACAATTCAAAAGCATCAATTCTTCGGTGCTCAGCCTTCTTCATGGTCCATCTCTCACATCTGTACATGACCACTGGAAAAACCATAGCTTTGACTATACAGACCTTTGTCAGCAAAGTGATATCTCTGCTTTTTAATGTGCTGTTTAGGTTTGTTATAGCTTTCCTTCCAAAGAGCAAGCATCTTTTAATTTCATGGCTGCAGTCACTGTCCATAGTGATTTTAGAACCCAAGAAAATACAATCTGTCACTGCTTCTACTTTTTTCCCTTCCATTTGCCATGAAGTGATGGGATCGAATGCCATGATCATATTTTTTTGAATGTTGAGTTTCAAGCCAGCTTTTCACTCTCTTCTTCATCAAGAGGCTCGTTAGTTCCTCTTTGCTTTCTGCCATAAGGGTGGTATCATCTGCATATTTGAGGTTATTGATATTTCTCCTGGCAATCTTGATTCCAGCTTGTGCTTCGTCCAGCCTGGCATTTTGCATGATGTAAGTTAAATAAGCAGGGTGACAGTATAGAGCCTTGACATGCTCCTTTCCCAATTTTGAACCAGTCCATTGTTCCATGTTCAGTTCTAACTGTTGCTTCTTGACCTGCATACAGGTTTTTGAGGAGGCAGGTCAGGTGGTCTGGTATTCCCATCTCTTTAAGAATTTTCCACAGTTTGTTATGATCCACACAAAGACTTTAGTGTAGTCAATGAAGCAGAAGTAGATGTTTTTCTGGAATTCTCTTGCTTTTTCTATGATCTGATGAATGTTGACAATTTGATCTCTGATTCCTCTGCCTTTTCTAAACCCAGCTTGTACATCTGGAAGTTCTCAGTTCATGTACTGCTAAAGCCTAGCTTGAAAGATTTTGAGCATAACTTTACTAGCATGTGAAATGAGCACAATTGTACTGTAGTTTGAACATTCTTTGGCTTTGCCTTTCTTTGGAATTGGAAAGGAAACTGACCATTTCCAGTCTGGTGGCCACTGCTGAGTTTTCCAAATTTGCTGGCATACTGAGTGCAGCACTTAAACAGCATCATCTTTTAGGATTTGAAATAGCTCAGCTGGAATTCCATCACCTCCACTAGCTTTGTTCATAGTGATGCTTCCTAAGGCCCACTTGACTTCGGACTCTAGAATGTCTGGCTCTAGGTGAATGATCACACCATCGTGGTTATCTGAGTCATTAACATCTTTGTACAGTTTTTCTGTGTATTCTTGCCATTTCTTTTTAATTTATTTTTTTTAATTTATTTATTTTTTAATTGAAGGTGAAATGCTTTACAGAATTTTGTTGTTTTCTGTCAAACATCAACAAGAATCAGCCATAGATGTCCCTTCCCTCTTGAACCTCCCTCCCGTCTCTCTCCCCATCCCACCCCTCTAGGTTGATACAGAGCCCCTGTTTGAGTTCCCTGAGACATACAGTAAATTCCCATTGGCTATCTGTTTTACATATGGTAATGTAAGCTTCCATGTTACTCTCTCCATACATTTCACCCTCTCCTCCCCTCTCCCTGTGTCCATAAGTCTGTTCTCTGTGTCTGTTTCTCCATTCAGTTCAGTTCAGTTCAGTCACTCAGTCATGTCCGACTTTTTGCAACCCCATGAGCCGCAGCACACCAGGCCTCCCTGTCCATCACCAACTCCCGGAGTCCACCCAAACCCATGTCCATTGAGTCGGTGATGCCATCCAGCCATCTCATCCTCTGTCATTCCCTTCTCCTCCTGCCCTCAATCTTTCCCAGCATAAGGGTCTTTTCAAATGAGTCAGTTCTTTGCATCAGGTGGCCAAAGTATTGGAATTTCAGCTTCAGCATCAGTCCTTCCAATGAATATTCAGGACTGATCTCCTTTAGGATGGACTGGTTGGATCTCCTTGCTGTCCAAGGGACTCTCAAGAGTCTTCTCCAACACCACTGTTCAAAAGCATCAGTTCTTCGGTGCTCAGCTTTCTTTATAGTCTAACTCTCACATCCATGCATGTCATCTGAATTAAATTCGCCTATTCCCATCCATTTTAGTTCATGGATTCCTAAGATGTCGATATTCATTCTTGCCATCTCCTACTTGACCATGTCCAATTTACCTTGATTCATGGACCTAACATCCCAGGTTCTTATGCAATATTGTTCCTTACAGCATCATAGTTTACTTTCACCACCAGATACATCCACAACTGAGCATTGTTTCTGCTTTGGCCCAACCACTTCATTCTTTCTGGAGCTACTAGTAATTGCCCTCCACTCTTCCCTAGTAGCATATTGGACATCTTCTGACCTGGGGCGGGTGCCGTCTTGAGGTGTCATATCTTTTTACTTTTTCATACTATTCATGGGCTTATTGTGGCAAGAATACTGGAGTGGTTTGCCATTTCCTTCTCCAGTGGACCACATTTTATCAGAAGTCTTGACTATGACCTGTCCATCTTAGGTGGCCCTACAGGGCATGGCTCATAGCTTCATTGAGTTAGGCAAGCCCCTTTGCCACGACAAGGCTGTGATTCATGAAGGGGAAGATAAATTGACATAGCTGAAATATGAGTGCCTGATCAGCTTCCTGGTGCTGTCTGTGATTAATATCCAGCCCAGAGCTGTGACTAGAAAAGCAGTTATACCTGCTTCTTTCCCAGGGGACCCATCCCTTGGGAAAGGAGAACTTGTAGGAAATGACCTGAACCATCTGAAAGTGACTTACAGTTAGCCTGACGAATGAGGATATCAGGCTGTTGAGGGAGGGGACCTTTCCCCTCTACCCTCTTGAGTTCTTGTGACTGGACTAATAATAAAATTGATGCAAGACAGATAAACAGGAGAAAAAGAAAAAATTGTACAAATGGAGGTCTCTTAGAAATGGAACCTAAAAAGTGGAGAAAGTAAGTAGGTTTTGTACTTTTTATACACAGAAACAATAAATATATGAGGAATTAACAGGACAAAGAAACTTAGGTTTTGAGTGCTTAATTAGTGAAGAATCTAAATGAAATTTGAGCTTGGCTAGTAAATTAAAGAAGTCACAAAATGTGTTTATATAGGCTTCTCTGCCCAGATTCCGTGTCTCTAGTGATAAGGATGTCCTTCCACCTCCATATGTTGAGAGTGTACCTTTCCATGAGAGGTTTATTTCCTGCTTTTAGGGAGACTGGGTGGAGTGTGTGTCAAAGTGTCCCTCTTACATCAGCTCAATCTTAAGTAATTTTAATTCAAAATAATCAGTATGTCATTGAGACATACTTTGGGGTAGCCTGCCCTGGACCCCACCCATGGAAATAGAACCATTGCAAGTCTTGGAAGGGCCTAGATAGCAGATCATCTTCCCATTCAAAAACTTTTGTTTAACTTTGCTCGATCTAATACTTTCCACAAATAAAATGCTGAATCTCTTGTTAGTGAGATGTGTTTTACAATTTGAAATTCTACTACCAAGTTGGATCATGAAAATATCTGGCTATGATATAGGTAACAAGTTAAATCTTACCATTTAATGAGTTTTCTTATTTAAACATAAGATTTTAAGGATGGTTGTCAGATTTATCAGCTTCAATTGCATTATAATTATTCTCATTTCAGATCACCCCTATTTTGTTGGTGTCCAGTTCCATCCCGAGTTTTCTTCTAGGCCAATGAAGCCTTCCCCTCCATACCTGGGGCTGTTACTTGCGGCAACTGGGAATCTGAATGCCTATCTCCTACAGGGATGCAAGCTGTCTTCAAGGTAACCAGCTTACTGTGTCCTTAGCAATGACTCAAGGTACAATTATCAACATTGTAGGCTTCTCATAAAATTTAATATCATTGTAGGATTTATTTTTTAAAGTGGAGAGTCACTTTTTCCCCTCTTAATAAGCATACATTTTTCTCTGAATGAAAGTGATTTAATCACATCCACAAGAGTAATATATCAGTTTTCCAAATCATGCTGATGCTGACTATTATTTTACAGATATTTGTCATTTTGGTAGGTGAAAAAAGGGATTTTCTTTTGTTAACTTTCTGAGTAATATATGTACATGAATGTTTTATATGTTTATTGGCTTTTTTGTTTTATTAATACCCTGTTCATATCTTTTGCCCTAATTTTCCTTTTGCTATTATCCTTTTTCTTGATCATTAGTAAGCTCTTTATATATAAAGGACATTAATCCTTTGTTTGATTACACATGCTTTTTCAGAGTGGTTTTGTTTTTAAGTTGTTAATGGTTTTCATTAGTTTTTGTTAGGTTTATTTTAGTTTTTATTTTCACTAAAGAACTTTAAATAAAGACTTTATGTAGTCCTTATTTATGTTTTCTTTAAACGTGGTCAGATCTTTTACTTTGGTGGATTATGTCTTTAGTATCATGCCTAAACTCTTTCCCTGTCAAAAGATTATTATATAATTACCCATTTGTTTTCCACTAGCACTTTTATAGTTTCAGAGGAAAAAAATTTAAAGCATAGTTGATTTACAGTGTTGTGCTGATTTCTGCTGTACACTAAGTGACTCAGTTATACATATATATATATTCTTTTTAAAATATTCTTTTCCATTATGGTTTGTCCCAGGAAATTGGATATAGTTCCCTGTGCTATACATTAGGCCCTTGTTGGTTATCTACTCTAAATGTAATATTTTGTGTCTGCTAATCCCAAACTCCCGGTCTATCCGTCTCCCTTCCCTCCTCGCCCTTGGCAACCATAAGTCCATTCTCTGTGTCTGTGAGTCTGTTTCTGTCTTGGAGATAGGTTCGTTTGTGGCATATTTTAGATTCTATGTATAAGTGGTATCATATTGTGTTTGTGCTTCTCTTTCTGACTTACTTCACTTAGTATGATAACCTCTAGGTCTGCTGCAATCTCCATGTTGCTGCAAATGGCATTCTTTCATTCTTTTTTATGACTGAGTAGTATTCCATTGTATGTATGTACCACATCTTCTTTATCCATTCATCTGTCGATGGACATTTAGGTTGTATCCATATCTTGGCTATTGGGAACAATGCTGCTATGAACACTGGTGTGCAGGTATCTTTTTGAATTATAGCTTTGCCCAGGTATATGCCCAGGAGTGGGATTGCTGGATCATATGGTACTTCTATTCTTAGTTTTCTGAGGAACCTCCAAACTGTTCTCCACAGAGGCTGTACCAATTTACATTTCCACCAACAGTGTAGGAGGGTTCCCTTTCCCCCACACCCTCCCTAGCATTTGTTGTTTGTAGACTTTTTAATGATGGCCATTCTGACTGGTGTGAGGCGATACCTCATTGTAGTTTTGACTTGCATTTCTCTAATAATCGGTGATGTTGAACATCATTTCATGTACCTGTTGACCATCTGTAGGTCTTGTTTGGAGAAATGTCTATCAAGGTCTTCTGTCCGTTTTTCAGTTGGTTTTTGTTGTTGTTGCATGAGCTGTTTGTATATTTTGGAGATTAAGCCCTTGTCTTTCACATCATTTGCAAATATTTTCTCCCATTCTGTAGCTTGTTTTTTCTTTCTTTTTTTAAAAATAATTTCCTTTGCTGTGCAAAAGCTTGTAAGTTTGATTAGGTCCCATTTATTTTTGTTTTTATTTCTATTGCCTTGGGAGACTGATACAGTTTCAGTTTTATAATTTCAATATGTAATATATATGGACTTTATTTTTGGTGTGGTATATGAGGTAGGGATCTCTGTCCCCTTGACACCACTCCACTCTCACCAATTAAGTAATTTAGATTTGTTTCAGGGATTTCTGTTTTGTTCCACTGGTGATTTCATCTCTTTTTTCTGAATCCTTACCACCCTTTTCATTGTGATAGCATTATTGTAAGTTGAGCCCTTATTTACCCTACTCTTATTATTTAATATTTTTAAAAATGTGTTTACCTCTTCTTCTGGAGGACCTGTACAATGATTTTAAAAGTCTAATTTGAATTTAAAAATCCCTCAGGGATTTTTGTTAAAATTCATTAAAATTTAATTTTCATTAAATTTCATTAAAATTCCTTTACAATTTAAATACTAGTTTGGTGAGATTTTACATCTTTACTTCTTCTCATCTAAGAATATCATATGTAATAACTTTAAAAGTGAAAGGAACTGGCCAGAATCATGTGCTTAGGTAGGGGTTACTACCACAATAACTGGATATATCTTGTTTAGAAGTTACCATTGTGGACACTCATTGTAGCAAATGAGTCTTTTGATACTGCGTTTGAGGACTGCCAGGACTGTGGAAATTTCTTAAAGAGATGGGAATACCAGACCATCTTACCTGTCTCCTGAGAAATCTGTATGCAGGTCCAGAAGCAACAGTTAGAACTGGACATGGAACAACAGACTGGTTCAAAATTGGGAAAGGAGTATGTCAGGGCTCTACATTGTCAACCTGCTTATTTAACTTATATGTGGAGTACATCATGCAAAATGCTAGGCTAGATGAATCCCAAGCTGGAATCAAGATGGCCAGGAGAAGTATCAATAACCTCAATATGCAGATGACACCACCCTTATGGCAGAAAGTGAAAAGGAACTAAAGAGCCTCTTGAAGAAGGTGAAAGAGAAGAGTGGAAAAGCTGGCTTAAAACTCAACATTCAGAAAACTAAGATCATGGCATTTGGTCCCATCACTTCATGGCAAATAGATGGGGAAAAATGGAAACAGTGACAGACTTTATTTTCTTGGGCTCCAAAATCACCACAAATGGTGACTGAAGCCATATGAATGGCTTAAAAGATGCTTGCTCCTTGGAAGAAAAGCTATGGCAAATGTAGACAGCATATTAAAAAGCAGAGACTTCACTTTTCCAACAAAGGTCCATATAGTTAAAGCTATGGTTTTTCTAGTAGTCATGTATGGATGTGAGAGTTGGATCATAAAGAAGGCTGAGTGCTGAAGAATTGATGCTTTCAAATTGTAGTGCTAGAGAAGATTCTTGAGAGTTCCTTGGACAGCAAGGAGATGCAACCAGTCAATCCTAAAGAAACTGAATCCTGAATATTCATTGGAAGGACTGATGCTGAAGCCGAAGCTGGACCTCCAATACTTTGGCCACCTGATGTGAAGAGCTGATTCATTGGAAAAGACCTGGATGCTGGGAAAGATTGAGGGCAGGAGGAGAAGGAGGTGACAAGGAATGAAATGGTTGGATGGTATCATCGACTCAATGGACATGAGTTTGAGCAAACTCCAGAAGATAGTGAAGGATAGGGACTCCTGGTGTGCTGCAGTCCATGGGATCGCAAAGAATTGGACATAACTTAGTGACTGAACAAAGGATTATGGCATGGTGTGTCTGTGTGTACTTTGTTACATGAGCCTGCTCTTTGGAGTATTACCTGCTAGGAGAGCCTCACAGTTCCCTAGAATTTCCTTTAACTGTGTGTTCAGATGGGAACAGCTTTACATATTTTGAACATTGGACCTGTTAATGAATTAATGATCACTCCCTGCACTCTTGAACCAGTGCAGTGGTTTTCACACCGTGCCCTGTGGAGCTGGAATCCAGGCTGCTCTGAGGAGTGGCCTGGGGTGGGTGGTTCCAGGTGCTTCCCTGCTTCAGTGAAGCTTCAGCTCCACTTGTCCTGGCTCCCATGGCTTGGTTCTGTATGAGATTGCATATGAAGATGCGTTTCCTGTGCTGTGATGCTGCACAGCTTACACAGCAGATTGGATATTCCAGTGTGGTCCCTGTTGCATATATGCTCTGACCCTTCCCTGCCACTCTGTTTTCTCCGTTGTTTCAGGTGCTCACACGTGAAAGGAGGATGACAGTGGAACAAGTTAGATGGCTGGGAGAAATAACACGTGCATAATTGTTCACATATAACTATATGGTTATTTGCAAGTATCAACTAATATATAAATGACATCTGGTTTGTGTGGCTTGCCCACCTCTGTACTGGCTGGCCTGTCAGTTCCCACCTGGGGGCTGGTAGTCTCTGGGTAAAGTTCACTGGTAGTTTCTAAGAAAAGTAACTGCTTGCTAGCAACTCCTGAGCAAGACACTGTGTCTCTTAACAAGACTCTGATGCTGAGATTGTAATCACAGCTGACTAGCAGGCTTCCACGGTGATCAGAGAATTCCTGTGTATCAGCCACCAATTGTTAAGAGAAGCCAGCATCTTATTTATCTTTGTCTCTCTTGCTCCCCAATATGCAGTGGTTGTTTACTCCCATTACAGTACTAAATGTAGGGGAGGATATATCCCCTACTATACTAAATATACCCCAGGAGGATACAGTCTTGTCTAATCTTGACACCTTGCAGGGGGCTTTCCAACTAAGAATGGTGCCCATGACTTAATCCAGTGGCAGACACTAGGATTCCAGAGGAACCTTGCACTTCAGCTCCTCCCTGCCCAGATCCAGTGTTAGTGAGCATTGAAAAGCAAGTAACTGCTTTGGTAGCCAGGCTCTAATGTGAGCTGAGTTGGGACTGTATTTCTGTCAAACAAGATTACTGTCTGTAATCAATCCTAAACAAATGTGACAAGAAATTTGAACACTAGAATAATGGCTTCCTTTCCCAGAAATTGGCTGATATTATTTAAATGTATGGCATATGTGCCGCCGATGTCTTGAAAAACCCACAATGTAAAAATCCTTGGCTTTGAGCAAATACACCTGGGCTCTAACTTTTGCTTTCTGCCATGTAGAGCACCTTTATGTTTTACTGTGTTTATATTTTACTGCAATAAGAATATTACTTTGGGATCTCGAGCTGGTGAGCTGAACTCTTAGCTACTCTGGTATCTTCTAGAATGGTAGCAGTTATGAAGACCAGGTCCACCTGGTTTTAGACTTGTGGGAGTCTGTTCAAGAGGCATAATGGTTTTAGGATATTATTTTTTTAGGTTTGCATAAGCTACTCAAAAGTACTTGCAAAATCAAACTAAATCGTGCATCGAACCTGGACTGGCGACTCAGCGAGGAAGGAGGAAGGAGGGTTCAGGATGGGGAACATGTGTATACCTGTGGCGGATTCATGTTGATATATGGCAAAACCAATACAATATTGTAAAGTTAAAAAATAAAATAAAATATAAAAAAAATCAAACTAAATCTTGTTTGGAGGATTCTCTAAGACCACCCACACATTTAATGATTGATTAGAAGCAATCTGAATATAGCTGTGGTGCTGGAGAAGACTTTTGTGAGTCCCTTGGACTGCAAGGAGATCCAACCAGTCCATCCTAAAGGAGACCAGTCCTGGGTGTTCATTGGAAGGACTGACACTGAGGCTGAAACTCCAATACTTTGGCCACCTCATGCGAAGAGTTGACTCATTGGAAAAGACCCTGATGCTGGGAGGGATTGGGGGCGGGAGGAGAAGGGGACGACAGAGGATGAGATGGCTGGATGGCATCACCAACTCGATGCACATGAGTTTGAATGAACTCTGGGAGTTGGTGATGGACAGGGAGGCCTGGCGTGCTATGATTCATGGGGTCGCGAAGAGTCAGATACGACTGAGCGACTGAACTGAACTGAACTGAATATAGTTGTAGTCATGGCTAAAATTCATTTCAGTGACAGAATAAGCATACACAGCTTGCTCAGGCAGGGAAAGAGGTGTAAGTAGAGCCTGGAGAAATCTATCTGCAGCTTTCCTATGCTCTCTCCCTCCCGTGAGAGGTCACACAGAGCTCACCCTCCCTCCAGCAGTACAAATGCAGTGTGTGATGTTTACACCCAGAGAAGCCCATTTGACACTCAGGCTTTAGAGTTTCTATAGGAGGCTGGTCACATGGACATTCTCTGCCTAGCAACCACCCAGATTCCAGGCTCCCAGGAGGAAAGCAAGTGTTCACCATGATCACATTGCCTGTACAAACAGCCTAGGCCCCCAAAAATGACCTTATCAGTTAGTAATGGAGAAAATATTTTGAAAGCCAAGTTCCCCAGCAACAGGCCCTTCTAAAGATGTCAGCCTCAAGCCTATTGTGTTAACTCTTTTGCACAAGTCCAGTAAACCATTTTTAGAATAAAGAACTCCAATGGGAAATTATGGTCCATTAAATAAATCATTGTAATTATTTGCTGATATCTCTCTCCTAGTGTCTAAGTATAATTTGTCCCATGTTTAAACAGTAACCACAAATCTGCATGGTTTTGCTGGTATATGATGTAATGGAATGAGACTGCTTCATGTAATTGTAATAAAAAATTGTAGGAGATTTATATGAAATAGAATATCCAAAGATTCTTATAATTGTGAGTTCTTCAGTATGTAGAAACAAAGCACATGATTTATGTCCAGAATTCCACTTTTTTAAAAAAATTGAAGTATAGTTGATTTACAATGTTGTGTTAGTTTCAGTTTCTGGTGTATAGCAAAATGGTTCAGTTTTATATATATCTTCTTTTCTATTATGGTTTATTAAAGCATATTGAATATAGTTCCCTGTGCTATACAGTAGGTCCTTGCAGCTTCAGAATTCCATTTTTAAGCAACTGGAAAGAGAAGAGGGATAAGAGTCTAAAGTCATAGGTTGTTTCTCAGCCTGTGTGTCTCTGGGGCTGCCCTACAAGGCCCTGAGGTGCAGTCACTCCACACTGAGGTCAGGAATGACTTCCAGTTTTGGTGATGCTGGCATTTATCATGCTCCTCTGTCAGGTCAGAGTAAAACTCTCTTGCTTAGATAGTGCTTGTTCTGTGTCAGAAAGCAAGAACCGAGATGGATGGAGTTCAGTTCACAGAAATGGAGCTGTTTGGGAAAACAAGTTTTTAAAATATAAAAGCAGAATCTTAAGACATGTGAGCAGCATTTTATTCTAGGTTTTAGGATCTTAAATTCCATGTCTCCACCCAACACAATCTATCTCTTGTGCAGAAAAATCGTCTATTTGAGTTGAAACGGAAGGCAGGCCAGTATAGAAATGGGAGGAGAGTTGACTCCGTGGTGCACTGTATTTGCTTGATTGTTTCAGACCAAACTCAAGAGTTGAAACTACTTTCTAATCAGAGGGTCTTAAAGGAAGCACAGAGGTGCAGTCACTGCTTTCTATTTCCTGATTCTTTGTGGGCTCCTCTTCACGTTTCTCTTTGAATCTCTGCAGTCAGGGAGCGAAGGCACTCATTTCCTTCACCATTGTCTCTGGTTTCTGTCCTGTGACTACTGGGCTTTTCCTTTGAAGTGATATGCTGTCTTCAAGCCTGGGAAAGCTTTGTTTTCTGTTGACTTTTAGCTGAGGCATTAGAAAAAATTTGGAAAATAGGAAAAAGAATCCATAAACCTGTAAACCTAACTAGGTCACTGTCCTCACTTTTGAGTCTTTCCTTCCAGTCTTTAGCTTATACTCATACATGACTCCTTTCGTGATTGTAATGAGAATAGTGAGTGTGTGTGTGTATTTTTCTCAATTCTTTTTTTTTAATTCTCTTATTCTTTCAAGCCTATAGAAAAGATGAAGGAGTAGTACAGTGAATACTTGTATACCTTTCACTTAGATTCATCAATTGTTGCCTTTTTACCATGTTTGCTTCTCTCTCTTTCTCACTGTATAAACTTATTTCAGAAGCACTTATAAGTTGCAAACATCATAGCACTTCACTCCTAAATACTTTATCATTCATTTCCTAAAATTGAAGACATTGTCTCACATAACTGCAGTATCATGATCACACCTAAGAAAATTAACATTAATTCCATGACATCATTTAATATCCAGTTCATATTAAAATTTCTCCATTTATCCCCAAATGTCTCTTTAGCTTTTTTTGAAATTAAAAAATTTAATCAGTAATGAATTTGAGGTTCATTTGGTTATGTTTCCTAGTTTTTTTAAATCTGGGTAATCACCCTCTCTTTTTCAGTTCTTCATAACAATGACTTTTTTAAAAAAATTAATTAATTTTAATTGGAGGATAATTACTTTACAATATTGTGACTTTTAAAATAAAGAGGCCAGGCCGGTTGTAGCAATGACCAGAATTTGATTCATATTTTGTCTTGATTCGATTCAGGTTAGGCATTTTTGGAAGAATAGTTCATTGGGGATGTCGTGGACTTCATAAGGACACATCAGGAGGCACGTGCGGCGCATAATATTCCCTCTTTAGTCACACAGTGAATGGTGCTGAGTTTAACACCTGATTAAGATAGTGACTGTCTAGAGGTCTCTTGTAAAGAAACATTTTTCTCCATTTTGGTTTCTAAAATACCATCCCCCACTGAAATGAACTAGGGCTCCTGGAAGAAATGGTTGGTTTCAAGTCTGGGACAAGAAAAGTACAGGATGAGGCCAGAAGGTGTTGCTGGACTTAAAGGAAAGAAGAGTTTAAAAACCAAGGGGAAGATTTTGTATAAGGTCAAAGAAGCTAGCTTGAAAGGATTCCTGCTGGCCTCATTTGGACAATTTGAACACCAAAAACAGTAATGACAAAATTGGATTATAACACATTATATGTTTTTAAAATTACAAAATAATACTCAGGAAAAAAAAGGCCAATTTAAAAAATGTAGATGCCACCCCTGATGTAATAACTGAGTCAAAAAGGGATCATAAGTGGATGCCAAAACCATTAGATGAAAGGTTTTGAAAAGTGGGATATTCATATGTTCTCAAAGTATCACCTCAGTTTTTAATTAGAGACGCTTATCTTTTGAACTGAACACCTCATACCCAGTTTTCCAAGTTGCATGATGCTCCTTCTGTTGATGGCTGCACGCTTTAGCATCTACTCAACGCACCACATGTGCTGGAGCTCACACCACCCCAGCCATGGTGCTGGGCACAAGAGAATCAAGGACTAGTCCAATAAGAACACATGCCCTGTCCTGGGGACTTATCGGGTAGCTTAATGCTTCTCTACATTTTGGGGTTGACGGATCACCTTCCAAGAAAGTGATGAAAGCTGTGGACTCACTTCCTGTAAAAGTGCACACACATAGCAACTGGAACATCATTTCCCAGTATTCATATCCCAGAAACCTCCCATCCATCAATATTCTAAGAGTCTCCTCAGATACAGACCCCCAGCTAAGATGGTTTTTATAAAAAGGAGATGGTAATAGTACCCACTTTACAAGGTAGTAACGAAGAGTGCATTTTTTTCCTAAATGGAAAGCACTTAGCACAGTGCCTGGTCTATGGTAGGAAATTAAATGGGAATTGTTATTGTGCTATTATTATTATTATTAATCTCTTGCCTGCTGCAAAGCCTCCTACCTGATCTTCATGCCTCCAGCTTTCCTCTTCTCAGTCCACCTTCTGCTGGCAATCTGGTGGAAGGTAATCTGTAGCCTGTTAGGATGCTGGTTCCCCAAATGGTTACTGATGATGGCCATTAGAGGTAGGCGTGGTCTCTCTGCTGATTAGAGTATACATTTCTCCCTCTAAGGCATCCTTATCCCACTTGGGGTGATTCTTTCTCTTTGGCTAGGAGAGTAAGACACTCCTTTTCTCCTGTGTGAATCTAATGTGCATTTTCCAGCACTGTTTTAAACTTGGAATCACCTTGCTTTTTATTTTAACTTTTGGTCTGCATGGTTGATGTTGCCAGGGACCATTCTTGCCATATAAAGTGCAAATATTTTATTTTTGTGGGGATAGTGTGGACAAACAGAGCAGGTGCTATGGGTTTATTTTCTGGATATGCCACTTCCTGGGTAATTTTTTTTCAAGTCCCCACTCCTAAACCTCAGGATGTTCATCCTTTAGGGTTGCTGTGAAGGACAGTTAAGATGGTGCTTTGTAAACTTTGAACTGATATAAAAATACTATTTTTCCCCCTATGTTACATTTCAAGCAAAAGTGAACTGGAAAAGAAGATTCTTTTTTGCTTTCTTTTTCAACAGCTTTTTCAAACATCTTAAAAACAGCTCCCCTGCTTATTGTTGGATTCCAAAACCGTACCTTGAGACTGTTTCTTGTAAAGTACTGCTGATAAGCACCATTTGAGTATGCCTTCCCTAAGGGATTAAATGTTGCTGAAAAGGTGCTCTTTAATTGATCGTGATTCACTGCCTGCTGATGATGCAGTGTCAGCCAGGGATGGAGTTAATACTGATATAGACTACTGTGCTTTTAATGTCCTGCCAGGGTTGTGTTCTACCATTTACTATTCAATGCAAGACTCATTCAAAACATACTAAGTTATTCATTCCATTGCTCTTATATTTTATGGCTTCCAGGGGCTCTTTGAGAAGGAAGTAAGTATAGTGATAACAACGCTTTGGGGAAAACTGTGTGCATGGCAACCTGTTTTAAAACATGCTTTCTCCACATGAAATGGATTTTGATATAAAGTATTATAGGAATTTATGCATGCTGGGGATCTTAAGAATGCTATTAGAATTTTTTAATTCCAACTACCTCTTTGTGTTAACGAATAAGAAATGGCTTAACAGCTGCCTCAGGGTAGCACAGAAGGCGGACTGTGTGAGGCGGTACTCTGCCGTTGCCCTGGTGCCTTGGAATGTGTGTTTTATTCTTTTAGGACTTGACTAGGAACCAGGAGTCTTTGACAAACAAACTTGACTATGACAAGCCTTTCGTTTGTCAAAGAACCACATGTAGACCGTGGCAATCAAGTTTTGTAAGTTGAGCCAGTGTTGAAGGATGGCAAGTCCTGTGTGTTGCCGCTGGTGATTTTGATTTTGTCTTGGAAATAGTACAGTAAACAGCTTTTTAAAAAAGAGTACTTCCATTATTTGGAGGGTACTTGCATGCATGAAGGAGATTTGCTGTGATTTTGACTGTATATAGTCAGACCTTACAAAAACCTTTCTTAGTGAGTGACAAGGGGAACCATCGCATGGAGATTATGGTTTGTTTTTGCTAAAATCATTATTCATTTGTTCTAAATCAGTGCTATCCAAAAGAACTTTTTTGCAGTGGTGAAAATGTTCTATAATCTGCACTGTCCTTATGATTATGTCAATTTTATCTTAGCTCTATTTTAATTCTAGCATTGGCAAAGTTTTTCTATATTTGTGTGCTAAGTTGCTTCAGTCATGTCCAACTCTTTGTGACCCTATGGACTGTAGTCTGCCAGGCTCCTGTGTCCATGGGATTCTCCAGGCAAGAATATGGAGTGGGTTGCCATGCTCTCGTCCAGGGGATCTTCCTGACCCAGGGATTGAACCCATGTCTCTTATGTCTCCTGTGTTGCAAGCAGATTCTTTACCACTGAGCCACTGGGGAAGCCCGATATATATATATATATATATATATATATATATATATATATACACATATACATACATACATATATATGTATATGTTTCTTATATTAAACATAGAAGTGTAATATTTGAAACTAGGAGTAAAGAATGCTTTTACCTTAAAAAGAAAATCTGCACTGTCCAGTATCACAGTCACCAACCACACATGCCTGTTGAGCACTTGAAGTATGGCTCAGTGTATACACATGAGGAATGGAATTTTAAATTTTATTTGGTTGTAGTTGATTTAAATTCAGATAGCTACTGTGGCTTGCGGCTGCCATATTGGACAGTGCAGGTTTAAAACTGTTTGCTCCTCAAATGTAACAAGACTCACAGGAACAGTTCCGTATTCTGTGGCCTTTCAAAAATTTTAACATGTAAGAGCCTAATACCTAATAACTCTCCCCACTGAGAAGTGTGTGTGTGTGTACAGAGATTATTTAAAGAGATACGTTAGTCTTAAGATAGAGCTGAGATGTCTTGAACTAAGTGAAAATATCCCCAGAGAAGTATATCTTATGACTTAAGTCTACTCTGAAACAAAAACGAACCCCTAAGTCTTACATGGCACAGATTTTATTACATTTGCAGGAGCTGTTGCTGTTCTGCATGCAGAATTGTGTTTCTAGTACTTGTGTTTTGCTGGCACATGACTTGCCATAAAATCAGCATGCTTAGCAGCATTGCTTATTTTGAGAATTCTGTTCTTGAGTGTTGTGGTTTATTTGGTCGTTCTATCTCCACCCCTAAACACATATGAAAAAACGAGTGAACCCGGTCATTTGCCTTGGAGCTTCCCTTTGTTAGGCTTGCCCTGTGCCATAGTGATGCATTGGCAGAGTTTAGGGCTGATAGCCAGCAGACAGGAAATGAGAGCCATTAGATTAGACCCACCCAAGTCCACTTGCTAAAGTGGGTAGGGAATTACTCTTGGTACAGGAAAACCATGCACTTGGCAGTTTTCACTGCTTCTTTGTATTTCCATGACTTTTTGAGAAATATCATGTTATAAACACATAACCCTCATAACCACAACGGCTTGTATTTTTATGTAGTTTCAGAGTGCATTTGTGCAGTCTCTTTTGGCCCTCATAACATTTTGGGGAGGTGTTATAGGTATCCTTACTAATTTTTTCTGGACTCTCAAGGGGTCAAGTGACCAGTCTGAAGGTACATAGCTAATAACTAGTTCAACCAAGACAGTGAGGGGTAAGATGTGGGCCTACCCCACTCTGTCCCGAGTTCAGCAGCAGGGAAGGAAGCTTGAACTACTTGAGAAAATGGAGTTCCTTTGGCCCTTTGGACCTTCTCACTTGTGGCATCAGGGTACACACCTCATGGGCCCGCTGTACCGCACAGCTGAGACTTGAACTTGTGGCCTGGGTTAGCATGATATGGGGATTGTGGCCCCACCTCGAACAAGCTGTGTGCCTGGTGAGTCACTTGAACATCCTTGACCTTCATTTCTTCTCACATAGGAAGTTGAGTGCATCTTCCAAATCCCCTTTTGTTGCAGAGAACCAGAAGGGACTCTATGTTTGTATAGTGAGAGTGCATGGATAAGGATATATCAACTTTTCTCGGTTCTTTTTTTGAAAAAATATTCTTTGGTTATTATGTGTTTTCTTTATTGAAAACCCTTTGATAACAGTAGAAGTGGTTTTCCTGAATTAAAATCTAACTAGGAGATATTTTCTACTTGATTGTTCATCTAACAAATCTTGTCTTTTCTGCCATTCTTAAGCTTTTTCTTTGTCTTCACCATGCTGTAGCCCCACCCTCCCCCTTTCAGTATTTTGTCCAGAAGTCAGGGAGGAGAGTGAAGTTGTCTGTTATGATTTTGTTTATGTATTTATTGATATTTACTCAATATTTTTAGCGTAAATCTTTGTTTTCTAGCCTGTCAGCATAGGATTTCTCCAATTGCTTCCTCTCCTCTCTTTTAAAAAAAGTGAATTTTGGACTCTTATGGAATTCAAACTTCTGCTGCTATAAGTCAGCAAAACCTTGGCCAAGGCTAGGAGTAGCTCAGGCATAAAACACTTAGGTCCTGGCAAAGCCATCTTCATAGATCAGTAGAGCTTTGAGGGGTTGATCAGCCTGCTGATTTACTTGGAACCAAGCAAAAGGAACCCCAAAGTGAGACTGGCTTCAAGTCAAAGTACAATTGTAGGCCTATCTCGTGGAGAAGCTTTATTTCTACAGAAACCCAAGATGGCGGCATCTATGTCAAGACGGAATACTACATGTAACTCGACGTAGTTGGAGCAACACATAAAGTTTCTAATTTGAAAACAGCAAAATTGTACAAATCATTTCTCAAACGCTTGGACCTATGAGAATGCTTATTGAAATGGAAAACTTCCATGCTGTTGGCCTATATTAGTGGTCTTCAGAAGGTTATACATTTCAGTCTAAACTGAAATGCTTTTATAAATTTTCTAAATAAAGTACTTCCAATTTAAAAAAAAGCAAGTGATCAATTCCTCTGACAAAAGAAGGAGACCATTGGTTATGGTTGAATTAATGTCTTCCTGGAGTGACTAAGAAGTAGTAGTAGAATATTCCTTAGTATTTTCTCTGAGTGGGGGGTAATTATGGAAAGTGTTTGGGATCATAAATAGAGTAATTATGCAAAATTTTTTACATTTTGCTGAATCAGTTCATCTTTTGCTCTAGTGACAGATACAGTGATGCCAGTGATGACAGCTTTTCAGAGCCAAGGTTAGCTGAGTTGGAAATCAGCTGAAACTGACCCATGACTTGGAATCACCAGGACAACCTGAGAGGGTGAGATGGAACCTTGAAGTTCTTGTTTGTTTTATAGACAAGCTGTCATCTTGGTGCAGAAGGGAGCATCACAGGACTCATCTCACAGGATCCCGGGATGCTCCTGTTTGACTGGCATAGTGAGCAGAACAAACTTGACAGCTGATTATGCTTCTGGTAATCTGGAACACCCCTGAGAAAGCTAGCAGTTAGGAATGTGCACGAGGCCAGGAATAAGTATATCTGAGCACCTATAAATGGATACATGGAGGCTGTGGTGGTTAGAGCTGTAAGAGTGTAGCTGAGGGGTCAGAAAACTTGTACTGTAAAGGGCCAGACAGAAACTGTTTTCAGCTTTTCAGGCCCTACAGTGCATTGGAGATGGAGAGCAGGCTTGAACGTCTACACACAAATAGGCAGGGCTGTGTCCCAATAAAATTTTTATTTCCAAACACAGTGTGTTGACCCGTGATCTAGGTCACTCATGAAAAAGCAGATTTCCTTGAATTTGTAGAAAATAAAATAGTGTTTTCTTTCTTTGTAGGGAGATGTCAGAGACTGGCTTGGCTTCCAAGGGCAGCTTGTATCCCTCACAGCTCCTGGAGGTTTTATTAGAGAAGGTAGCAGCCTGGCTGGCTTTATTCCATTCACACTCACAGGCTGATGCTGCTTGGACATCCCTAGGGGTAGGACAGGTCTTAAATTGTTCCTGCTCTTTAGTAGTTCAGTTCAGTTCAGTCACTCAGTCATGTCCAACTCTTAGTGACCCCATGGACTGCAGCACGCCAGGCCTCCCTGTCCATCACCAACTCCTAGCACTTGCTCAAACTCATGTCCGTCGAGTCGGTGATGCCGTCCAACCATCTCATCCTCTGTCATCCCCTTCTCCTCCCGCCTTCAATCTTTCCCAGCATCAGGGTCTTTTCCAGTCAGTCAGTTCTTCGCATCAGGTTGCCAAAGTATTAGAGTTTCAGCTTCAGCATCAGTCCTTTTAATGAATATTCAGGACTGATTTCCTTTAGGATGGACTGGTTTGATCTCCTTGAAGTCCAAGGAACTCTCAAGAGTCTTTTCCAGCACCACAGCTCTTTAGTAGGGACAGCAGCTTTTGGAAAATTTGTACAGAGTCAGTCGCTCCAGTATGATTTCTCTTCTTATTTCACTTAGGGGCAGAACATTGCTGTTCACCAGGGAAGGCACATCCAGGTTTGTTTAGGTTTGCCTCAAACATGAAGCCTTTCAGAAGCAAACCAAAATGATGCAAAGATTAGTTGGAGGTACTTTAAAGACTTACATTATTCAGCTTCTGATGTGGCTAATATTTATATTCTTTTTTTTTTTTTTTTAAGGCTCTGAAGTAACTGAAGCCAAGATGAAGGAACTATCTGATGAAATCACCACACTTGTAGAATCACTCTGTTCTCCACCAAACATGGGATGTTCAGCCTCAAGGGGAATCTAATAATATGTACTTCAATAAACCAGAATCAAAAGGGTGGTTTTCTTCTTCCTCCAGAGGCAACCTTTGGTTCTTGCAAATTTCTTCAGCTGATTAAACATTTCCCAACCATCTCAATGGACAGAAAGTGTTATGGTGTTTTGTCTGGCATATGGTGACGTCCAGATGGTAAGCAAGGATCTAGGTAACTGAGGCTTCTCCAGGCTATATGGGAAGGCTGGCAGGGCACAGCCAGTGACTAGTTTTGAGTCAAAAATGAGTCTTTCTGTTACCTGGAATTCAGCCACAGATTTACATGTGGCCCAAGCTTATCTCAATTTCTCACTGTTTATTTCTACTAAAAAGTGAAATGAAACAGGTCCAAGACTAGGGTTGGTAAGTAAGGCCCTGGCCTCAGGCATTGAATTTAAGGGAGCATAAAAAAAATCAGGAGTCAAAATCAGTAACACACACACACACACACACACATATACACATATACACACACACATATTTATTGAGCTGAAATTCACATAACATAAAATTAACCATTTCAAAGTGAACAATGCAATAGCATTAGGTGCATTCACAGTATTGTGCAACCACCACCTTTATCTGATTCCAAAACATTTCCATTCCTCCAAAATAAATCCCCACACCCATTAGCAGTCACTGTCCATTCCTCCCTCCCAGCCCTCCGCAACTCCTTTCTATTTCTGTGGATTTGCCTGTTCTGGATATTTCATATTAGTGGAATCATACAATATGTGGCCTTTTGTGTCTGGCCTCTTTCACTGAGCTTGATGTTTTTAAAGTTCATCCACAATGTAGCCTATGTCAGTTCTTCTTTCCTTTTTAAGGCTGAATAGAATTTCCTGGTATGGATTAGAGTACAATTTGTTTATCCATTCATCCATTGATGGGCATTTGGGTTGTTTCTACCTTTTGTCTTTTGTGATAGTGCTTCTGTAGACAGTCATGTGTAAATAATTGCATTTGTTGTTTTTGCCACACTGTGAGGTTTGTGGGATCGTAGTTCCCTGACTAGGGATCCAACCCAGGTCCTCGGCAGTGAGCGCACAGAGTCCTACTGTGCACAGAGTCCACTGGACCACCATGGAAGTTCTGTAAATAATTGAATATCTGTTTTTTTTTTTTTTTTTAAAAGCTCTTTTGGTAAACAGTTATACCTAGGAGTGGAATTACATATGGTAATTCTATTTGACTTTTGGAGGAAGCATCAGTAGTATTTTAATGTAAGAATTTTTAAAAACCAAAACTCATTTTAAAAAATTCACAAAGAGCAAAATACCAGATTTTAAAATAGATAGGATGTAGCCCCGCATCTCCCTCACCTGCCCCAGTCTCTGGCCAGCTGTACAACATTCTTATCCAGTATGCTTTCTGATTTCCCTGTTGAATGTGCTTGCGATGACTTAGTTGTTGCTTACATTTGAGCCTTCTGAAACTAATATAAATATTTTAACTGCTCACTTGATTTTTTTTGTGGTTGTCTTTGGCCTTTAACTTTTTTCTCTTAATGCTGTAAAACATTATTTTATGAACTGCTACAGAAGATTCATCTACCAAACATGCAGAAATGAAATGAATACTTCTGGTAAACAAAAATATTAAAGAGCTTTAGGGTGCCACTTGTGAAAATTACAGCTTGAAGATCACAAGAGGCTCCAAATGAAAAGCCCACACAGAAGGTTAAAAGCTGGAATAGGCCTCCTAGAGAGAGGTACGTAAGCACCAAGGGGATTCTTGAACAGCTCAAGGGGTAGTCTGGCTTCAGTGGGAGTTTACAATTGTAATGATTATGACTTCTAAAATAACTTATAATACAGTGCTTACGCTTTGGGCTAATGATGCATGTAAATAGGACCGGAAGGAAGGGCACTTAAAAACAACAAACCAGTCTCTTTGTTGTTGCTACAGGAGATTTTCTCTTTTGGAGACAGCCATTGAACTTGGAATCCAGCGAAGCGCAGAAAGGTGGTAGCATGCCTGCTTAGGATAGTGGAGCAGCCGTGGCCGTGAACACGTAGGAAGGTATTATAACTCACTCATTTGGCAAATATATCTTGAGTCCCCAGGATGAGTAACACCTGGTATAGGCGCTGGGGGAAGTGAGGGGAAGCAGAATCTGCCCCCCACGTATGTCTCTTTGGCAAAAGGATTATTTTAGGCTGGTTTTAAAGAAACAGCAGACAAGGAAAAGCTTTGAAAACTGAATAGAAGTTGCCCTTTTTAAGAGACATTTACATTTATAAGGGAAACCTCCATGACTCTAAATCTCCGGAACCTCTTCTCAGTGGAGAAGGCAGTGACTTCAATCTGCATAACAACCTCACCCTGGATTCCTGGGCTTTGCCTGGTCACCTCCCTTAAGTGGCCTCCACCACAACATCTTTTCTCTTTAGCTGGAGATGCTAGCAAAGGTGATGGCTTGGGCTGTTTAGAAGTTACTCAGTTTTCCTGGGTCTCTTCCATGTCTACAGCAGATATACTGCTGCTACTGCTAAGTCACTTCAGTCGTGTCCGACTCTGTGTGACCCCATAGACAGCAGCCCACCAGGCTCCCCTGTCCCTGAGATTCTCCAGGCAAGAACACTGGAGTGGGTTGCCATTTCCTTCTCCAATGCATGAAAGTGAAAGTGAAGACGCTCAGTCATATCTGACTTTGAGTGACCCCATGGACTGCAGCCTACCAGGCTCCTCCGTCCATGAGATTCTCCAGGCAAAAGTACTGGAGTGGGGTGCCATTGCCTTCTCCGACAGCAGGTATATATGCTATTAAACTGAAACGAAGCAGGGCCCTCCTGGATACCAAAGACTTTCCATGTCCTGTTTCTTGTTGTAGAAAAAGGCTTCAGTGTCCTGTGCTTTCCCTGAGTTCCAAAGAGTAGACTCAGTCAGTTACTAATTAGGAAAGTGAGAGGATGCAGAAACAAAGGACAGGCAGTTGGGCAACAGTCAGTTCAGTTCAGTCGCTCAGTTGTGTCCGACTCTTTGTGACCCCATGGACCGCGGCACACAAGGCTTCCCTGTCCATCACCAACTCCTGGAGCTTATTCAAACTCAAGTCCACCGAGTCAGTGATGCTGTCCAGCCATCTCATCCTCTATCATCCCCTTCCTCCTCCTGCCTTCAATCTTTCCCAGCATCAGGGTCTTTTCCAATGAGTCAGTTCTTTGCAACAGATGGCCAAACTATTGGAGTTTCAGCTTCAACATCAGTCCTTCCAATGAACATTCAGGACTGATTTCCTCTAGGATGGACTGGTTGGATCTCCTTGCAGTCCAAGGGACTCTCAAGAGTCTTCTCCAACACCACAGTTCAAAAGCATCAATTCTTCAGCAGTCAGTTTTCTTTATAGTCCAACTCTCACATCCATACATGACTACTGGAAAAACCATAGCCTTGACTAGACAGACCTTTGTTGGCAAAGTAATGTCTCTGCTTTTTAATATGCTGTCTAGATTGGTCATAGCTTTTCATCCAAGGAGCAAGCATCTTTTAATTTCATAGCTGCAGTCACCATCTGGAGTGATTTTGGAGCCCCCCAAAATAAATATTGGGCAGCAATAGTTCAGTGGTAATACAGAGCCCTAGTTCCTCTTCCAGGGATACTTGACAATCTGATGCTTATCTTTGAATTGTTCTGCAGGAACTGAGGGCTTCCCTTGTGGCTCAGATGGTAAAGAATCCGCCTGCAATGCAGGAGACCTGGATTCGATCCCTGTGTCAGGAAAAACTAAGACCCTCACCCTAGTGATGGATGGTGACTAATTGTTGAGCAGAAGCAGATGGATTGTTGAGCATCCCAAATCGATTGAAACCAGGTTGATGGTGTTGACTCCCAAAACATTACCCTGTCGCTGCTTCACACACCAATCAGAGAACTGTGCATGAGCTGATCACGCATGCTTTTACCCCCTTTTGCCTTTGAAGATCTTACACCCTGGCCAGCCAGTAAGATGGATCTGAGATTAGCCTACGTCTCCCATCTTCTCTGTTGGTGGCCTCTCAATCAATAAACCTTTCTCTGCTCCAGACTCCAGTGTTTCAGTTTGTTTGGCCTCAGGAAACATATGCACACAGTCTTCGGTTCAACAACAGAATTTGTTTTTCTCCTGTTAATCTGTTATTACAGAAAGTTCTCAGTCAAGAATCTAGAAGGGTAGAGGCAAAATGATTTTTCTTCCCCTGCAGAAGCAACCTACCCTCTTGCACCTGACCTTTTCTTTGGAGAAGGCAGGCTTTACACAAATCTATAGGAAAATAAGCATTTAAGTATAATTGTGATATGTTCAGGGAGCTATGAACGTTAAAGAATAAGGACAAAGACACTTATGGGAGAGTATAAAATGGGATCCTCCAACAAACTAGTGAGCCAAGAAAGGCCTTTTGAGCAAAGCAGGTAAATGTTTTACACAAATTTGTGCTCATGGTCTCACAGTGCAAAAATAGTGGGTAGAGAGCTGCAAGATCCAGTGGGGGTGTGGTTTCCCAGACTGGCAGGCAGTTGGGTGAGTGGTAATAGTGTTTCACTGGTGTCATCAGCTGCTTGGTATCAGCCCACACTTTTCCTTTATTGAAATTTGGATTGAACTGAAGCTGAAGGGACTCAGCTTCTTTGTTTTCTCCATAAGTTCTCCAGCTCCATTCCTAATTGTCTCGTTTGTTGCTGTATTTCTTACTTGAACTTTCTGTTTTGTTGTAGTAAAACGTACCAGTTATATGCACATCTGTGCTCTGTTAAGGTCAGTGCCAGACATTGACACTCATCACAGTTTCCCCATAGAGTTGAAGTTCTGCACCCTGAAGACGCCATACAAGATGAGGGGAGATACACAGAGAGCCCCAGAAATCCACAGTTAGTGAAATGTTGCCTGTGGGTTTTGTGTTAGTGTTTTGGGGGTGTGGTTGAATTTCTTAAATGGAGCAAGAAAGAGTTCAAGATCATATAGCAGCATTGTGTCTGGATCACTTTCTCCCTAGGCTGCCAAACCCTTCTGAGAGTCTCCCTTCTAACTCTTTCACTTGTGGATGGGAAGATGTAGGATTCTTTGAATCTGCAAAATAGAATCAAGCTTGTACTCTTAGGGTCAGTGGTAAGGAAGTAAGATTTATACTCATAATTAATCTGAGTAGCATAGTCAGTACTAGCCAGAAAGTTAGCTCTGGGCAAGTAACCAGCCTCTCAGTTCTGAGGTAGGCTTTTCTTGAGTGATACCATTATTTCATTTGTGTTTACATTTGAGTATGGGTTTATTAGTAAGCCAAATGTAATGATGAGCTGCTATTTTACATATATCTCTGCTTCTTCTATTATCAGTAATAATAGTGAGCCATTTTGAAAAAAAGCTCATTTGATTGTGACTCATACTGCCCTTGAACAAAGCAACTGGATTTCCATCTTAATTTGAATTTTGTTAAACATCAAGGTTTTTCACTGGTCTAGTAGACATCCTATCCTATTTCTACATAGGCTTTCCATGTGGGACATACAGACACTGATGGAAATACAAATTGAACTTTTTGAGCTGCTTTTTGCTATGCAACTTTTGGTCTTTTAGGTTTATGCCCATGAATATCTCTAAAAGATAGTGGCAAAATCTATGGGACCCACTTTCTATCCCTAAAACTTGTTTGGTATTACCTGCTTACTCTGAGAATACCAGTGTAAAGCTGGGGAATCTAGTTGGCACTGTTTGGTTATATAGTTCATTTATAGCCTTAATGCTAAGTTTTAAACTTCCCTGCTTTTTCTTGAACAAGAAATTGTTTTGAAAATAGAATATTGCTTTAATTTTTTTCTGGGAGAGACTAGGATTACAGATAATATGCTGGGAGTATTCTGAAGAGTTAGATAAAAGCCTAGAACCTGGGGTTTGGGACCAATGTCCCAGTAAACTAAACTCTTCCACGCTGAATCACCCTTTCAGGGAGATCCTCTGAATTAGAGAATCCACATCATGTGCCACAGGCCAGGATGATGAAACTACTTGTTACAGTTGTCACTTCTGTAGAGAATTTAATGGTAAGCAGTCAATATATAGTTAATTTAGATTATCTGCATTTCTGGAATAGCAATTTCTGAATTTATTTGCACAAGTATATATTATTTTAGTGTCCAACTTGAGAAGTATGGAGACTCAGAAGTAATTTTTAACCCAGAATATAACTTCTTTGTTGCCACCATTGACTCTTACCTGGAAGATTTCTGATAGGAGAGAGTTATTCGTGGCTTTTGAAACACTGTTCCTTTCCTGGGTGAGTATCACAACTCTCTGATTTTATATAATAAACTAGATGTTTTTCTTCTCTTCCCCATTATCTTTATCTTTTTATTCCAACATTCCTAGCATAATTCTTAACTTGAGTTGGAGGGAGATTTGTTTTAACCTATTTAAGAATGAAAAAGTAAAGAATATGATTACACATTCTGTATTGTTCAAAGGAGACACTATCTAAAGCAGGTTTGTGGTGGGGGGGGGTGGTAAACTGGTTAAATTCCACCTATTTTTTAAATTAATGTTTTATTTACACGTAATCATTCACCTTCCTTTACATATTATCTATGGTTGTTTTAAAACTACTACAGCAGAATTGAGTGGTTGCTGCAGAGACCCACAAGTCTACAATATTTACTATCTGGCACTTTACAGAAAAAGTTTGTTGACTACTGATCTAAAAGGTACAAGGCAAGAAAAATTATTTACAAGTCTCCAGTGAAACCTAAATTTAAAAAATCCTTTTTCTACATAATGAAGATATTCTCTTAAAAAGATTATAAAAGAATTCTTGTTCCCTTCCCTGGAGACCATATTATCAAATGGTTCTGGGTTCTTTCAGAGGCATATCATGCAAAAATTCTTGTTTTATTATAATATTTAAGCAGCATTCTTATTTCAGATGTGGTTATATTTCTCTAGTGAAAAAAATGAGTACAAAAAAATGTACAAGGGAAAGGTCAATTTTTAGTTCAGTTTGTCACAGATATTGTGCACGTGCTGTGTGCCCAACCCTGAATTGATGTAGCTGAGAATATGGAAAAACCTGTGATCTAGCTGGGTGCTTGAACCAAATCCTGATGCATGAGTAGGAGTTGAGTAGATGCATCTTTGTGTTAGAAATACTGGCAAGACTGAAAGCTTCCCTAACCTGGGAAAGGAAACAGATACCCAGGTTCAAGAATCACAGAGTCCCAAACAAGAAAAAACCAAGAGAGCCACACCAAAAGACACATGATACTAAAATGACAAAAATTAAATATGGAGAATCTTAAAAGTGGTAAGTGAAAAACAACCAGTTATGTATAAGAGAACTCCAATAAGAACTTTAGCTGACTTTTCAGCAGAAACTCTGCAGGCCAGAAGGGAGTGGAACAATATATTCAAAGTGATACAAGGAAAAAACCTACACTCAAGAGTACTCTACCTGTCAAGGCTTTCATTCAGATTTGAAGGAGAGAGGGAGTTTCACAGTCAAGCAAAAGCTAAAAGACTTCAGCACCACTGAACCAGCCTTACAAGATATTTTAAAGGGACTTCTCTAAGCAGAAAAGACCACAGTAGAAATCTGAAAACCATGAAAGGAAAAATTCATTGGTAGAGGCAAAATGCTTTAAAGGTAGTTAACCAACCACTTATAAATATAGTAGGAAGGTTAATAGATAAAAGTAGTGAAATCATCTATATCCACAATAAGTAGTTAAGGGATACACAAAACAAAAAGATATAAAATATGATGACAAAACTTTAAAGGTGGCTGGGGGGAGTAAAAATGTGGAGTTGTTAGAATGTATTTACACTTAAGAGATTATCAACTTATAATAATCATATACGTATATGTATATATACGTGTATATATACATATGTTGTTATATGTAAATCTTATGGTAACCACAAATCAAAAACCTATGATACACATACACAGACAAAAATAGAAAGAAAAACATGAAACTAAAGATTGTCATCAAATTACAAAGAAAGCGCACAAAACAAGAAAGGAAAAAGAACTACATAAACAACCAGAAAATAATGAACAAAATAGCAATAAGTACATACCTATCAATAATTAGTTTAAATATCAATGGACTAAATGTTCCAATCAAAAGACGTAGACTGGCTGAATGGATACAAATACAAAACCCATACATGAGCTGCCTACAGCAAACTCACTTCAGATCTAAAGACACATGTAGACTGAAAGTGAGGGGATGCAAAAAGCTATCCCATACAAATGGAAATGAAAAGAAAGCTGGAATAGCAGAACTCATATCAGACAAAATAGACTTTAAAACAAAGACTATAATAGGAGACAAAGACATTTCATAGTAATGAAGGGATAAATCAGAGCAAGGATATAACAACTGTAAATATATATGCACTCAACATAGGAGCACATAAATACATTAAGCAAATATTAGCCAGTGCTATCCAAAAAAAAAAAAAAAAATGTGAGCCATATGTAGTATTTGAAAATTTGTAGTAGCCATATTACAAAGTGAAAAGAAACAGGTGAAATTAATTTTAGTAATATATTTTGCTACTATATATGTAAACTATAATTTCAACATGTAGTCGATATATTTTAATGAGATAAAAGTCACTCAGTCGCGTCCAACTCTTTGCGACCCCATGGACTGTAGCCTACCAAGCTCCTCCATCCATGGGATTCTTCAGGCAAGAATACTGGAGTGGGTTGCCATTTCCTTCTCCAGGGGATCTTCCCAGCCCAGGGATCAAACCCGGGTTTCCCTGCATTGGAGGCAGATGCTTTAACCTCTGAGCCACCAGGGAAGCCCATATATATGTAAACTATAATTTCAACATGTAGTCGATATATTTTAATGAGATATTTCATGTTCTTTTTGTTATATTAAGTCTTTGAAGTTTGGTGTGGATTTTGTATTTACAAACACATCTTAATTCAGACTAGCCACATTTTGAGTGCTCAGTAGCTGCATGAGGGAGTTGCTGTGGTGTTGGACAGCACAGCTCTAGATTGTGCATAAAGGGGATGTGTACATCCACCACTTGCTCATGGTAGAACCCCTGGGTGTAATTCAGAAAGCATAAGTATAATATTAAAACCATAAAGCATCTCCTATTTGCTTATGCATATTTTTGTGTTTGAGGTGAAACCAGTATAGTATAGCCACTTGTGAAACTTGCTGTTGGGTGTGGCAGTCTGTCATCTGACTGGTTTCTTCTGGTGGCCCCCAGGTACCTGAGCCCTACTTCTGCCTCTGTTTTTTGAGAAAGTGCTTGCTTCACTCTTCCTTAGAACTCTGCAGATACTGAACAGTATTTTTAAAGGAGAGGAAAGACACAGGTTAGTTGGTTTTACTTTTCTAGGGTTTCCCACTCTGTACCCAGGACCATCATGGGGGAAATTTACTTGGCAGGTTCTTTTACATTCCCCTTAATAACATTTGCAAGTAATGAGTGTTTTCTGCAGTCAAAGGAAGACAAACATTTACAGCAAAATCTACTGATTGTCATTGTCATACTTCTACATTTTGGCCTTGATTTCGGTATAGTTTAGAAAATAACCTTGAGAAATTTGTATGCAGGTCAGGAAGCAACAGTTAGAACTGGACATGGAACAACAGACTGGTTCCAAATAGGAAAAGGAGTACGTCAAGGCTGTATATTGTCACCCTGTTTATTTAACTTATATGCAGAGTACATCATGAGAAACACTGGACTGGAATCAAGATTGCTGGGAGAAATATCAATAACCTCAGATATGCAGATGACACCACCCTTATGGCAGAAAGTGAAGAGGAACTAAAAAGCCTCTTGATGAAAGTGAAAGTGGAGACTGAAAAAGTTGGCTTAAAGCTCAACATTCAGAAAACGAAGATCATGGCATCCGGTCCCATCACTTCATGGGAAATAGATGGGGAAACAATGGAAACAGTGTCAGACTTTATTTTTGGGGGCTCCAAAATCACTGCAGATGGTGAGTGCAGCCATGAAATTAAAAGACGCTTACTCCTTGGAAGGAAAGCTATGACCAACCTAGATAGCATATTGAAAAGCAGAGACATTACTTTGCCAACAAAGGTCCGTCTAGTCAAGACTATGGTTTTTCCTGTGGTCATGTATGGATGTGAGAGTTGGACTGTGAAGAAGGCTGAGCGCTGAAGAATTGATGCTTTTGAACTGTGGTGTTGGAGAAGACTCTTAAGAGTCCCTTGGACTGCAAGGAGATCCAACCAGTCCATTCTGAAGGAGATCAGCCCTGGGATTTCTTTGGAAGGAATGATGCTAAGGCTGAAACTCCAGTACTTTGGCCACCTCATGCGAAGAGCTGACTCATTGGAAAAGACTCTGATTCTGGGAGGGATGGGGGACAAGAGGAGAAGGGGACGACAGAGGATGAGATGGCTGGATGGCATCACTGGCTCGATGGACGTGAGTCTCGGTGAACTCCGGGAGTTGGTGATGGGCAGGGAGGCCTGGCGTGCTGTGATTCATGGGGTCGCAAAGAGTCAGACACGACTGAGCAACTGATCTGATCTAGAAAATAACCAGACCACCTGTCAAAGCTTCAGGGGGAAGCTACTGTTGGTCAGCAAATTTGGCCCTTCTAATCAGGACTGAAGAAAATGGAATTCTTAAAAAAGAAAGGTTGAGACACATGGATAATTCAATTCATCAAACATTTTTGAGTCAACTTTGCCAGTAGGGTGCTAGACAGTAAACTTTGAGCCCTATGTTCAGATAATTCATTCTGATGTTAGGGCAGATCAGAAGAGATTCACACATGAGTAACATCTGAGTCTTTCAAGAGTTCTTTAACGGAGAGAGAATCATGTCATGGCATCTTACCTGGGAGGTGATGACATGTATGTGAGACTTTCTCCTCTACTGAGAGAAGCTGTACACACATGTGAACATGCTCAAGGATGATTTCCTCCAACCTAGGGTAGAATTGGGTAGATTTATGGGATTATGACATGTTTCATGAAGGGTTTTATAATAATAATGGGGCTTTCAGCTGTTGAATGATGAACAGTTGGAAATGCAGTCATGCTCTGCAGTTGGGAATTTATTAAATTTGTTAATTACACTCAAACCCCTTTACATGGCTCTCATGATTCCTGCCTGTTTCTGGCTTGATAATAATAATTGCATATTAGTATAATTCTTTTCTAATCTGAAACAGAATGAAGGCAACCTAGGAAACCTGTAGCAGGAAAAGTGCCCCTAACGCTGATGGCCCAATCAAAGTTGTTTAAAAATGACAGTTAATAAAGGAAAACCATGACTATGAACTAAAAAATTTCTTCAAGTGGCTGCGTAAATGATGTCTTAATTTAGAAGTGATATATAATGTTTATTGGGCATTTTTTTTAATTTAGTATATAGTCTGGGTCTATTGATCTTGACAGCACACCTCAGTGCAGACTAGTCACATTTCCAGTGCTCAGCAGTGGTTCTCTGTGGTGTGTCAAACTCTGTGGCTGACCATACAACAGAGAAAATGGGGCTTCCCTAGTGGGTCAGTGGTAAAGAATCTGCCTGCCAGTGCAGGAGATGCAGGTTCAATCCCTGGGTCGGGAAGATCCCTGTAGGAGGAAATGGCAACCTGCTCCAGTATTCTTGCCTGGGAAATCCCATGGACAGAGGAGTCTGGTGGGCTACCGTCCATGGGGTCGCAAAGAGTCGGACACAACTAAACACACATGCACAGGAAGTAGGCACACCTAACTGAGTCACAACCAGCCAGGTTGCCTGTCTACATTTCTATCAGCAGATCAGGAATGGGCCAGATCCCCCACACCACCTGCTAAGTCTTACTCATTTTTCTAATTTTTTTCTGATGGGTGCAAAATGGTATCTTCTTGTTTTAACATTTCTCTGATCGCTGGTAATATTAGCCATTCTGATCTCCACCTTTGTGAATTGCCTTTTCTTAATCTTTGTTTCTCTTTGATTTCCTGACTAAAAAAATTTATATCTGTACTAGCTTTATTGAGATATAATTCACATACCATACAATTTACCCACTTAAAAAGCATTCACAGATTTTCAGTACATTCACAATTTTGTGCAACCATCATCACATTCTATTTTAGAACCTTTTCATCAGCCCCCAAAGTGGCTGTTCCTTGAGCTCCAGGAGACACGTTTACTTTGGGCATTCCCTGTAACCTTGCCGATCTCACAGGCCTGGGTGAACGGTCCATGCACTCTGGTCACTGAGACCCTGCTTTCTGCCTTTCACAGCTTGGTTGTCCAGCTTGTTCTGGAGTGTGTGTTCTTCCGATGGATTCTCCCACAGCCCACTCCCTCACTCTGTGCTTATTGCCAGCATTGGTTTCTGTTTACTTGCAACCAGGAGAAAACTAAGTCATAAATTTGTACCTTGAGGAGGGATTTTTGCAAGGAACAGATCCTAGAATGTGAAGCTGATTGAGTTGTAGTGAATGGCTGAGCCCTCCCTCTTTTCTATAATAAAGGGCAGCAAAACTGCTGATCAGACTATGGTTCATTTTTTCCTGGGAATGTATACCTACACCTGTACAGTGTCTAGATGTTTCCCAGGGTGGGCTACTTTTCTGCCTTTCTCAAGGTGCTTCAAGAGAGCACTAAATTTTGGTATATCGTGTCATGAAGAAAGCACACACCGTAGCTGGCGATCCAGTGCACCCAGGGTCTGTTGGTCATGCTCCCTTAGGAAGCAGGCTGCTACGATGGTGCCGTGCGTGGTAGGGGAAGCTCCCACCACCTCACTCAGGTGGGGCCTTGGAAGACACCGGGTGAAGGAAATTCAGTGAACACAAACTGAGTTGATCAACGACTTCTCTCCACTGCCAGGGAGGCAAATTGACAAGTAGATACTTTACTAAAGATGTTCCAGGGAGGGTCATTCCATGCTTGACATGTTGCTTTTCTTTTTTCCTTTTTAATGAACATTTTTGGCCCCTCTCTGTTCACATCATATAATGGATATCATTCAGGCCACACATTGCAAGACCATGAGATGTCACATCTCATTCTGCTTGAGTCATGGGTATCACCAAGAGATATATTAACTTGGCAGCTGGATGGGGTGACTGATTTTGAGTTGCTTCCTATTGGGGAAGGGGGTCAGTTCTTTTTTGGTTGTATGCGGATTAGCTGTAGTAGGTGGTAATATTAAAAAATATGCACAGGAATAAAGGAGTGTGTGTGTGTACAAACAATAAACTACCAAGGATAGACTGTGCTATATACACTTGTTATTTTGTCTTCCCAGGGAGGAAACCTGTAGTCAGGTTTCTGCTGTGATAAAGCTACATAACAACTAAGCACCCTGCTTCCAATCTCAGTGGCTTACAAAAGCAAGCAAGCACTTATTTCTTACCCATGGGTCCGCAAGTGGTTATGGCTTTGCAGCACTTGGCTCTGGCTGCAGGTTGGTTTCTGATCTGTTCGATATATCCCTAGTGGCTACTCAAGGCCTGTTCTCATGGCCAATGGTAGAAGTGCCAAAGAGACCAACACAAACCCTGCAAGCACAACTAAAACCTTTAATTCCATTGGCTAAATCAGTGAGGGTTGGGATTTATTATTGGCCCACAGTAAACCCGGGTAAAGGAAGGGAAGGAAGGAAGAATTGAGGACAAATAATGGCACCCCACTCGAGTACTTTTGCCTAGAAAATCCCATGGATGGAGGAGCCTGGTAGGCTGCAGTTCATGGGGTCGCTAGAGTCGGACACGACTGAGCAACTTCACTTTCACTTTTCATTTTCATGCATTGGAGAAGGAAATGGCAACCCACTCCAGTGTTCTTGCCTGGAGAATCCCAGGGAGGGGAAGCCTGGTTGGCTGCCGTCTATGGGGTCGCACAGAGTCGGACACAACTGAAGCGACGAAGCAGCAGCAGCAACGCATTCTTATACACTCTCCTTTCTTTTGAGAAATCAACCATGTAGTTTAAATGTGTTTTGTCTCTCTGCAGATTGCATCATATGTTCAGTTGCTCATGTCAGAAGCCTAGGGTATAACAGAAAGTCCAGGTTGGGAAGGGAGGAGCATTTGTTCAGTTTTAGATATGCTGAATTTGAGCTGACTATGGGATAGTCAGAGAGATGAGACTTTTGGAGATATAGATCCAGAGGCAAACTATTGTGATTGTTTATTTTCTCACTCAAGCTCCTACAGGTTTTATGAGTGGGGCTGATGACAAGTGTTACTAGTTTCTTAGAGTCCTGGTCACTAAGCTGTCCTTATGATGTAACTCTTGTTAAATTATTCTGGATCCTGAACCAAGACTGGTCCTGTTACCTTTCATATATAACTGTGAGTTATTAAATGTCAACATCAGGGTTCCCTGTGTGAAATTCCCAGGCAGCTTTTTATTACTTTAGAGAAGTCGCATGACTGAAGGACATTAGCAGGTTGTATTTTTCCATCTAGACCTGCTTTAGTGCACCATTTGTAAAGATTCTCCTGAAAAAGGATTTTCTGTTTGTGTAAATACACTTGAGTCATCATATTTCGTGCGAATTGTTTGTATTGATTAATGGTCTCTTGTTTGCTTCCTTTTGCTTGTTGTATTTATAGCTCACATTACTTATAATTGTTGGACAACAATATCGACCAGATGGCTTCATTATTCTATGTTTCACATTTTGAATTTTAAATGTCATGTTGGATTGCTTGTTAGTGGCCAGCTGTGTCCTAGAGGAGATGAGGCCAGACCGTAGTTCAAAGATCCTGGGTCAGATACCATGGACAGTCAGTGCTGTCTGGGTGTTAGCATTTAAGGTTTCCTCTGGTCCTTGGCTGCACTTGAAAATTCACACCGTAAGGCCAGGGAGAGAGAGAAACTGGGCATCTAAGGCCTTCTGAACCACTCAGCTGGCCTATGATCTCAGTGTGTTTGAAAAACCCTTTACCAATAAGCTTGCAGAATCTACTATATGTTAGAAATTTAAACCACATTTACTAATATTTAAAAGTAAGAGTATCATTACTTTAGTAATGGCCTTTTAGTAAGGGGCCAAGAGGAAATATCCACAACCTCAAATATGCAAGTGATACCAGCCTAATGGCAGAAAGTGAAGAGGAACTAAAGAGTCTCTTGATGAGGGTGAAAGCAGAGAGTGAAAAGGCTGGCTTGAGACTCAGCATTCAAACAACTAAGATCATGGCATCTGGTCCCATCACTTCATGGCAAATAGATGGGGAAACAATGGAAACAGTGACAGACTTTATTATCTTGGGCTCCAAAATCACTGTGGATGGTGACTGGAGCCATGAAATTAAAAGATGCTTGCTCTTTGGATGGAAAGCTATGACAAACCTAAAGAGCATTTTTTTTTTTTCATTCACACACTTAGCATATGCAACTTTTATCAACCAAAAGAAAAAGCTCCAACTGTACAAGTGAAAAAAAAATCCAAAATGTTGACACAGGCTTACCTAACACCAGCTACTTTTATGTACAGCTGTATAATTTCAAAAAAGCTATCCTATATGTATGTACAAAAGTTGTTTATACACAGGTCTGTACATAAGGGTCTATACATTTATTTCCTCAGAACCCTTAAGGTGCCACCTCTTGGTGAAGACACCAACACTTCATTCACATATCTTACAAAAAAAGACTTTCTAGGACTGACAATACTGCATCCTGTATTCAAACCATGTAGACTCCACTGACTGGTTAAGTTCCTTTAAAGAGCATATTAAAAAGCAGAGATATCATTTACTGACAAGGTCCATATACTCAAAGCTATGGTTTTTCCAGTAGCCATGTACAGATGTAAGAGTTGGACCATAGAGAAGGCTGAGTGCCAAAGAATTGATTCTTTCGAATTGTAGTGCTGGAGAAGACTTGAGAGATCCTTGGACTGTAAGGAGATGAAACCAGTCAATCCTAAAGGAAATCAACCCTAGATATTCATTGGAAAGGCTGATGTTGAAGCTTTAATACTTTGGCCACCTGATATGAAGGACTGACTCACTGGAAAAGACCCTGATGGTGGGAAGGGTTGAGGGCAGAAGGAGAAGTGGGTGACACAGGATAAGATGGTTGGATGGCATCACTGACTCAATGGACATGAGTTTGAGCAAATTCCAGGAGTTAGTGCAGGACAGGGAAGCCTGGCATGCTGCAGTCCATGGGGTCACAAGGAGTCAGACACGACTTAGCGACTGAACAACAATCAGATCAGATCAGTCACTCAGTTGTGTCCGACTCTTTGCAACCCCATGAATCGCAGCACGTCAGGCCTCCCTGTCCATCACCAACTCCCGGAGTTCACTGAGACTCACATCTATCGAGTCAGTGATGCCATCCAGCCATCTCATCCTCTGTCGTTCCCTTCTCCTCCTGCCCCCAATCCCTCCCAGCATCAGAGTCTCTTCCAATGAGTCAGCTCTTCGCATGAGGTGGCCAAAGTACTGGAGTTTCAGCTTTAGCATCATTCCTTCCAAAGAAATGCCAGGGCTGGTCTCCTTCAGAATGGACTGGTTGGATCTCCTTGCAGTCCAAGGGACTCTCAAGAGTCTTCTCCAACACCACAGTTCAAAAGCATCAATTCTTCAGCACTCAGCTTTCTTCACAGTCCAACTCTCACATCCATACATGACCACAGGAAAAACCATAGCCTTGACTAGATGGACCTTTGTTGGCAAAGTAATGTCTCTGCTTTTGAATACTAATATTTAAAAATATGAGTATCAGTTGGGGATCAAGAAGAAGACAGATGATATACTCAAATAGGATAAATTGAGAAATGGTTACTTAAGGGACTATTTATAATAGCACTGGTCAAGGAAAACAAGGTACAGTGAAGCAACTACAGCTATAGGAAAGAATGATTAGGCCATGGAATAGCCAGACATTTGGCCTCTCTAATGTGGGTGGGTACCATCCACTCTATTGAAGACCTGAATAGAATAAAAGGGCTGAATAAGAGGGAACTGCCAATTCTTAGGTGGCTCAGTGGTAAAGAACCCACCTCCCAATGCAAGAGATATGAGTTCCATCCCTGGGTCGGGAGGATCCCCTGGAGGAGGAAATGGCAATCCATTCCAGTATTCTTGCCTGGGAAATCCCCTGGATAGAGGAGCCTGGTGGGCTGCAGTCCATGGGGTCTCAAAAAGTTGGACAAGACTGAGTGACTAAACAAGAGGGAGCTCCTCCTGTCTGACTGCTGAGCTGGGACAACAGTCTTTTCTGGCCTTGGACTTGGCCTAACACATCAGCTCCCTCTGGGACTTGAGCCTATTGGCTTTTGGACTGGAACTTAACATCATTGGCTCTCCTTGTTCTCAGGCCTTCAGACTGAGACTGCAGCTACTCATTAGCTCTCCTGGCTCTCCAGCTTAACTCACCCTGCACATCTTGGGACTTCTCAGCCCCATGATCATGTGAGCCAATTCAGTATAACAAACCTGTGTCTCTCTTTATCACACACACACACATCGTATTTGTTGTTTCTCTGAAGAACCCTGACTAATACAAAGGGCAAGGCAACAGGTGCCTTTCTTAGAGGGACACAGACAATCCTAGCCAATGGGCAGGGAAGGAGCTGAAGGAATAAATCCTTAAGTCTCACTCTTTTCCGTGATGCCTCCAACTGGTTGAACTCACCTGGAAATTCTAGAGCAAAGGAGACAGTAGCAACAGTATTTAAAGAGTCTGAGATACAAAGCAGGATGGAGAAGGATGAAAAGTGGGGCTGATGGAGCCTTTTCAGACAACCTATCTAAAAGAACTACCATTACTGCTTTCTTATATAGCCTGCCAGAGGTATGCTATGCATACAGAAGCATATATGTTGATCTTTGTAATTTCCATGATATTTCAAACTCCTCCAAAAATATCACTTTAATGGGTACCTAATATTAAAAGGGCTTCCCTGATAGCTCAGTTGGTAAAGAATCCACCTGTAGTGCAGGAGACCCCAGTTCAATTCCTGGGTCAGGAAGATCTGCTGGAGAAGGGATAGGCTACCCACTCCAGTATTCTTGGGCCTCCCTTATGGCTCAGCTGGTAAAGAATCCTCCTGCAATGCGGGAGACCTGGGTTCGATCGCTGGGTTGGGAAGATCCCCTGGAGAAGGGAAAGGCTACCCACTCCAGTATTGTGGCCTGGAGGATTCCATGGACTGTATAGTCCATGGGGTCGCAAAGAGTCAGACACGACTGAGTGACTTTCACTTTAATATTAAAAAGCCTTTGATTATAAAATAGACATATAGGGTACATTTATATTATATAAAAGTCATAATAAATGAAACTCCTTTGTGTACCTGCATCCTGCTTCAGAACTAGAACACTACCAAAACTTCAGGACACTGAGGGTACCTTCCCAACTGAATTCCTTCCCAGGTAGGATAACCATTATTTTAAAGTTTATTATCATTTCTTTGTGATTATAATTTCATTATTTCTGAATATATACATATTCCTAAACAGTGTATTGTCAAACTTAGTATGATTTTGGCATTGATATAGTTTCAACTGTATTTGCATAGTTTGCATATAGACTTCTGAGAATTGATTTTATACTTGACATTATAATTTTGTGATTCACCCAAGTCGATGTGTATTATTGAATTTGTGATGCCATATATTGTTCCATTGTGTGTATATGCTAGAAATTGTTGATTTTACTGTCAATGGACATTTGTCATTTTTACCTTTTTATAGTATTGCTATCCAATTTCTGTGTTCATTTGTGCTGGAGATTCTCTGGGACAGATACCTGGGAGGAAAAAAACTGGGTGACAGGGATTATCTTCAACTTTACAAGGTAATACCATATTATATTCCAAAGTGGTTGTTCTAATATTTACCCCCATTGCCAGTTTATTAGTTTTGTTGCTCCATATCTAAACAAAACACCTTTAATCATGAGAACATAACATTAATAGAGTGAAAAAGGAAGACATGTAAGAAAAAATCTTCAACACAAATATTGAAGAAAAGACTGATATCAGTTTATTAAAAATTCTTTCACATCAGTGAGAGAAATACAGACATCTCAATTTTTTAAAATGGGCAGAAGACTTGAATAGGTACTTCATAAAAAAGGATTTCTGAGATACCAAATAAGCATATCAAAAGGTGCTTGGCTCAGTTCTTCAGGGAAATGCAAATTTAAGACACAATGAGAAGCCACTTTGTGCTCCCCAAATCCTAGCACTAGGAAAATGGGTCATGCTAAATGTTGGCAATGAGGTGGTAGTACCCCAAACTTGTCCTCTACTGGTGGTCATGTATCTCAGTACCACCCTACTGGAAAATTGGTAGTCTCTACTCTACATCTAGGCATAGCTATAACACATAACTCAATTTCCAACAGAAATTCCTACAAAATGTTAGTAATAGCATTATCAATCAGAGTCAAACACTGAAAAAATAGCCCAAATGTCCATCAAGAGTTGTATATACATGTAACAAAATGGACACATCTCACAACTATGGGAAGAATGAAAGTCAGTACAAAAGAGAACGTTCTATATTTTCTTAATATAAAATCTCAAAATGGACAGAACTAACTGATTGATGGTGATAGAAGTAAGGATAATTAGTTACCTTTGGGGAAGCTGATGACTTGAAGTGGACATACTGGGTGCTTCTGGAACTAATAACATTCTTTATCTTGTTCTGAGAATGAGTACGTGGGTAAATTCATTTTGTGGAAGTTCATTGAGGTGTGTACTTTTTGGTACTTATGTGACATTTCAGTAAGAATCATCTTGAAAATGCCATATGTTTGGAAATTAACACAAATCTAAATGATCATGAGTAAGAAAAGAAACCAAGATGGAAATATAACTTTATAATAATGACAAAACTTGCATACCCAAACTTTCAAGTTAAGTTATACTGTAGGGGAAATTTATACTCTTAGATATTTACATTGGAAAAGAAGAAAGACTAATAAGTATGTATCATATCCAAAGATAACAATAAAACCTTTTTTAAAAAAAGATACAGAAAGCAATAACAAAAATAAATGAAATAGAAAACAAAGACAATTTAAAAAACTCAACAAAGACCAAAAATTGACTCAAGGAAACAAAAAAAGAGAAAAACACAAATAAACAAAAGTAAGGATGAAAAAGGAGGACATAGCTACAGGAGGTCCAACCATGTTCAGCTGTACAGATTTTGTTTCCCAAAGATTATCCTACTTGGAGAATGTATTATAGAGGAACGTGAGTGAATGCAGGCAGAGTAATTAAGACTTTATTGCTGTAATCCAGGTATTACAGATGTAATGATTAAAGATGTAATGGTAGCTTTTATTTGTTAGGGAGGACATTCACTTTCTAAGGTTATCCATTTACTGTCTTAAGTTTTCTTCTAATATTTTTAGTGTTTTATTTTCACTCTTAAAACTATAATCTTTGGAATTTTAAAAGAATACAGTATGAGGTAGAGCTATGATGTTTATTTTCAGATAGAAAACCAAAATGGCAATACTACACTTGTTGTAAATTAAGTTTCTGCATTTACTTGAATTTGTTTCTGAATTCTGCACTTTGTTCTACCATGAATTTGTCTCTTCCTATGCAGATACTATACAGCAGATTTTACAGTAAGTTTTAATATGTGGAAAGATAAATTACTCTCCTCAAAATTTCCTTTAGTTTCTCCTTGGTTTTATTTTCTTACATTTATTCTTCTATATAAGCTTTAAAATTATTTAACCTTTTTAAAAATCCTTATTTTCATGCTGATTGGAATGGCATTTGTATATTATTTTTAGAGGAATTGACACTTGTCTTCCCTTCCAGAAACATGTTCTAAGTTTCCATTTATTCAGGTTACCTTTGTGACGAGTATAATCAAAACTTGACAGCAATTATGTTCAGTATTTTATGTCTTTTATTTGAATATTTGAAAGTAATATTCATTTTACATTATGCAATTTAATAAGCAAATAGTGCTCATTTAGTTAATCACTTAATAGTCTAAGCATTTCCAACATTTCAAGTTGTCATGTTGAATATGGAAATTCTTCTTGCTCTGAGAATTACTGAAAACCTTTGATTTATGATTAGGTTGAAAAGAAGGAAAAGTATTAAAGTTAATTAGTCTGGGAGAGATAAATTGGGAGATTCGGATTGACATATACACACTACTATATATGAATATAAAATAGATAACCGACAAGGACCTACTGTATAGCACAGGGAATTCTACTCAATACTCTGTAAAGACCTATATGGGAAAATAATCTAAAAAAAAGTGGATATATGTATGTTTATAATTGATTCACTTTGCTGTATACCTGAAACTAAAGCAACATTATAAATCAACTGTACATCAATACAAATTATTAAAAACAATAAAATTAGATTAATTAGTTTAATATAACTTAGCCGACACAGGTAACTTTCAAATATGTTATATACCATTGTCTCTTTTCAGCTTTTGATTTCATCATGTAGCAAAGACACAGGGGATCAGGTCTGGGGTTTGAATCAAATTATCTTCATAGTTTCTGGGTGAATCAGGTTTAGAAGTTCATCCAGATTTATTCAACAGTCTGTAAAGAAGGTACATGTACATCTAACATCTTCCACTGCCTTTGGAACCACTACCATGATGCTTAGAGAGGAAAGAGACTATTTTCAAATACCAGGACTCCCAGTGAGTGGGAATAATCTAAAAGTGGTTATCAACGTGAGAATTGGTTTTTTTTTTTTTTTTTTTTTTTATGTTTCAGTGAGATTTTCATTTAGCAGAGTAAGTTGACAGATGCAGCCTATATTTATTATTTGGGTTTTCCTGTAGAAGTAGTTCTGGAAACACCAATAGGCTTATATCCTTACATGAGGCAGAGGATCTTTGGAGATAGACATAGAAGGTAAGTGAAGGGGAAGAAGAGAGTGTTGTTTTGTTCCCTCTGTCTCCAGTCTGGGTCAAGAGTCCTTTATCGCTACTTTGTTTTGTTTCAACCTCTCTTTACTCTTGCCAAACACAAATCCCCCCTTTTTTGGCCACACCTCTGCAGTGGAAGCATGGAGTCTTAACCACTGGTGTGTCCGTGTGTGAGTGAAGTGAAGTCGCTCAGTCGTATCCGACTCTCTGTGACCCCATGGACTGTAGCCTACCAGGCTCCTCCGTCCAAGGGATTTTCCAGGCAAGAATACTGGAGTGGGTTGCCATTTCCTTCTCCAGGAGGTCTTCCCAACCCAGGGATTGAACCCGGGTCTCCTGCATTGTAGGCAGACGCCTTACCATCTGAGCCACCAGGGAAGTCCATGTGTCCGTGTGTACTTAGTTGCTAAATTGTGTCCTACTCTTTTGCAGCTTGATGGACTGTAGCCTGCCAGGTTACTCTGTCCACCGGGTTTCTCAGGCAATAATACTGGAGTGGGTTGCCATGTCCTCCTCCAGGGGATCTTCTTGATCAGGGATTGAACCCCTGTCTCTGCATTGGCAGGTGGATTCTTTACCACTGTGTCACCTGGGAAGCCCCTTAACCACTGGACTGCCAGGGGACTCGCAAATCCATTTTTGTTTAGTGAAGACAGTACCCAAACCAGACACTGCAAAACTGTGAAAGGGAACTATTTGGGGAAAATACTTTTTTTGATACCTTTATCTAAAATGAAGCAGACATGAGAATGCGAGGGGGAAATCTAAATATGGTGTGTTTGAGGGAAGGGATGATAGGGTTACTTTTCAGTATACTGTAGTTCAAGCAAGATGTGAGTTGATTTTAGTCGCACAGGTGGAGTAGGGCTCATTTGTGGCAGTGGACCAGGCTACACATTATGATCACCTGGGATGGTACGGAAACTGCTGGTGCCTCAGTCCAGCCCTCAACAAGTTCTTACTCAGTTGGCCTACGATTGGCCGTGGGCCTGGGTCTTTTTTAAGACTCCCAGTAAGTCCTAATGTGGAGTCGATGAGAACATTGTTTTGGAGAAATTACCAAAGGTTTGGGAGGATCATTTTTTTTTGTTTGTTTTTAGTTTTTTTTTTAAAACAATGTGTGAAACAAAATCCCAGCCAGATTTGGCAGGAGATTGCAAAGTGACATGCCAATAGAAAGTAGTAGATCTCTATTTTAGCTTATTTATTCTTACAGAACAACCAGTGTCCTGCTAGTTAACTTTAGGGGGCTATTCTTTGTAAGTTGGACTTTTCATACTGAAATAATATTTCTATCAAATGATCATCATTCCCTCACATTTGTCATTGCTTGAAGTCATATCTTGACCTTCTAAAATATAACTACATTCCTCCAAAATGCCTTTAAAATTCCCTTTTGAGTCCTTTAACTTACACCTTCCTAGAACAGATGACTGGCTTAAATGGTTTTTGTAATGTTCTCTGGTTTATGACTGTGAAAGTGAAACCGCACAACTTGGGTGGGGCCTGAATCCACTGTCTTTTTTTCCCACTGTATTTTAATTGAAATCACACATCTGGTCTCAGGACTTAATGAAGCTCAGGTTCTTTATATTTCAGTATAGAAGGAATTCAGCGAGAGGCAATGTGATAGGTAAGAAGTAGATAAGTAGATTTATTTAGAAAGACACACGTTCCATAGACAGAATGTGGCCTGCCTCGAGAGGTGAGAGCAGCCCTGGGAGAAACACACTCTACAGAAAGAGTGTGGACCATCTCAGAAGGTGAGAGGCCCCCAAATACGGGATAGTTTTAAGAGCTGGATAATTTCATAGGCTAATGAATGGGAGTATTCCAGCTATTTTGGAGAAGGGGCAGAAATTTCAAGGAATTAGGCCACCACCCACTTTTTGCCCTTTTATGGTAGACCTTGGAGCAGTCACGGCACCTGTGGGTATGTCATTTGGCATGCTGATGTGTTAAAATGAGCGAATGTCGAGGCCCAGGGTTCACTGGAAGTTGAATCTTCCACCGTCTTGGACCTAGTTGGTTCTAACCAGTTATGTCATAGCCTCAATGGCTATGTCATTCTTTAAGGGTTGTGCCCTGCCCCGCTTCCCTCCTGTTTCAAAAGGAGCCTGAAATTGTGCAGTTGTTAATTACTTGAAAAATGTTCTTGATTCTAATAGGCAAGGCTTTAGCTGACTACGGGTTCTGTTTTCAGCATCTTATCTAGCAACTGCCTAATTCTAGTTTAACTTCTGTATAATTGTTAAATATTCATTTTCTGCCTGTATCTGAAATTCATGAGTCATATTGTTCTGCATGCCCGTGATTAATCCTTGTTTTCATCCTAAGAGTTTTTTCTTTCCTTTCTTGTTTTTAATTTCCCAAGAGCCTTCTTGGAATTCAATTTTTATCTACCCTTGCTGCTGCTGCTAAGTTGCTTCAGTTGTGTCCAACTCTGTGCAACCCCATAGACGGCAGCCCACCAGGCTCCCCCATCCCTGGGATTCTCCAGGCAAGAACACTGGAGTGGGTTGCCATTTCCTTCTCCAATGCATGAAAGTGAAAAGTGAAAGTGAAGTCGCTCAGTCATGTCCGACTCTTAGCGACCCCATGGACTGCAGCCCACCAGGCTCCTCTGTCCATGGGATTTTCCAGGCAAGAGTACTGGAGTGGGGTGCCATCACCTTCTCCGTATCTACCCTTGATATCCCAACAATTTATGCTGGTCCTCTAAGACCATTGCTATAGGACTCAATGGTGTTCTCTATCTGTTGGTATTGTTTTTGCTTGATTTGATTCTGGATTCCTAAAAAAAAAAAAAAGCTTTTATGTTTAGATATTTGGAGATTTTCTGATGCTGCTTCATGGCTGCTTCTCCCCTGACACAGAGTAGGGAAAGTCCCAAGTGCATCGTCCTGCAGGATTTCCCAACCCCCACCACCCCACCCATGGCTGGAGAAAGCAGGCTTTTCCTAGGGTTCCCTCTGTCTGTGCCTTTTCCGGCTCTCAAACCTGAGTTATGGGTGACCCCAGAGCTTGAGCTGTGATGTATAGAAGGAAAAACACCTAGAACCTCAATTCCAGGTCCTCATTTAAGACCTGGGTTCCTTACCCAGTCCCACTGCTTTTTCTCCACTGTAGTAGGTAGAATAACGCTCCTCACACCCCATCCCCAAACCCCACACAAGAAGACGTCAATGTTCTAATTCCTGGCCCCTGTGAGTATATCATCTTACATGGCAAAAGGGCTTTTGCAAAGCCTAGTTAACTTAATGATGTTGCAATGAGATTAACCTGGATTATCTGAATGGGCCAATGAAATCAGGCCTTGATAAGAAACAGCCAAGAGAGACTGAGCAGAGATGTGATAACAGAAGTAGGAGTGATGTGAGGAAGGACCGTGAGTTAGGGAATGCAGGCCGCTTCTGGAAGGAACAACTCCCTGCAGACACATTTTACATTTCTGACCTCTAGAACCGTAAGATAATATATTTGTGTTGTTTGATTTTATTATTTTTTTGGCTGTGCCACATGGCTTGCAGTATCTCAGTTCCCCAGCCAGGGATAGAATCCCAGCGCTCAGCAGCAAAAGTGCAAGGCCTTACCACTCGACTGCCAGGGAGTTCCCAATGTGTGTTGTTTTAAACCACTAAATTTGTGATTATTTACGCAGCAAAAGAAAACTAATTCATTGACCTTTCAGTGTCCTCTGGTAGTTGCTTTTTGGATCTTGTCTAGGGTTTTTTGGTTACAATCCGAGGGAGTGATGTGTTATCAGGCCCTTTCCAGATCCTTGGGCAGCACAACCATAGAAGTGAATATTGCTTTCCCAAGACTCGTAGGCAAACAAAGCTTTTTCTTAAAAGAGATAGCTTGTGCACAGGGGAGAAGGCAGCAAAAAAGTGCCAGCTTCCCAAGTAGAAGGGGTGAGTTGCTTTTATAACAAAGGGAGGGTTTGTCTCAACATCACTGATAATTTCCAGAAATCATGAAACTTCTTTGATCCGAAGTAGGTGGCTCTGGGGTGACTATCAGGAATAGGGAGTGCTGCTGTGAAGGGGAGTGAGTACCTGAGTATTTTTTTGCAAGAAATCACAGTAACGGATATTTATAGTCGTGCTTTAACTTCACTTTCACTTTTCTTGTCTTGTGGCAACTAGGTATACTCGTTAGTTTAACAGAGGTAATTTTTTATTCCCATCAGCTTGATGTTTCTGCTGGCCTTTGTTCTGTAGCTTGCACTGCCTGTTCTGCCCAAGGCCGTCCTTTAGTCCTTTTCCAAAATGGCTATACTCTTCTCGTCTCAGATGGCATGGAATGTCCTTACTCCATTTTGAGTGGAACTAGAGCCCATTATTTAAAAAAAAAATTTTTTTTTAATTGAGGTAGGGTTGATTTACAATGTTGTGCCAATCTCTGCTTTACAGTAAAGTGACTCAGTTACACAAATATATATATTCTTTTTCATACTCTTTCCCCTTATGGTTCATCACAGGATATTGAATATAGTTCCCTGCGCTATGCACTAAGACCTTGTGGTTTATCCAGTCTAAATATAATAGTTTGCATCTACCAACCTCAAACTCCCAGTCCATCCCGCCCCTCCCCCCTCCCCCTTGACAACCACAAGTCTTCTTCTCTATGTCTGTGAGTCTGTTTCTCTTTTGTTGATAGGTTCATTTGAGCCATGTTTTATATTCCACATAAAGTGATATCCTTGATATGTCTTTCTGACTTCATTTAGTGTGATAATCTCTAGTTGCATCCATGTTGCTGCAAATAGCATTATTTTGTCCTTTTTATGGCTGAGTAACATTCCATTGTTTATATGTACCACATCTTTGTCTACTCATCTGTTGATGGAGATTTAGGCTGCTTCCATGTTTTGGCTATTGAGAATAGTGCTGCTGGGAACATAGGGGTACATGTATCTTTTGAATTATAGTTTTGTTCAGGAATATTCCCAAGAGTGAGATTGCTGGATCATATGGTAATTCAATTTTTTTGTTTTCTGGGGAACATCCATGCTGTTTTCCACAGTGGCTGTACCAATTTACCTTCCCACCAACACCGTAAGAGAATGCCCTTTTCTCTATATCCTTTCCAGCATTTGTTGTTGGTAGACTTTTAATGATGGCCATTCTGACTGGTGTGAGGTGGTACCTCATTGTAGGTTTGATTTGCATTTCTCTAATAATTAGTGATGTTGAGCATCTTTTCATGTGCCTATCGGCCATCTGTATTTCTTCTTTGAAGAAATGTCTCTTAAGGTCTTCTGCCCATTTTTCAATTGGCTTTTTCTTCTTTTTATGGTTATTGAGTCGTATGAGTTGTTTGCATATTTTGGAGATTAAACCTTTGTTGCATTCTTTGCAAATATCTTCTCCCATTCCATAGGTTGTCTTTTTTTTTTTCTTTTTTAAAAATACGATTTCTTTTGCTCTGCAAAAGTTTGTAAGTTTGAATAGGTCCCATTTGTTTATTTTTGCTTTTATTTCTATTGCCTTAGGACACCCAAGAAAACACTGGTATGATTTATGTAAGAGAATGTTTTGCCTGTGATCTCTTCTAGAAATTTGTGGTGTTTTGTTTTAAGCCATTTTGAGTTCATTTTTGTGTATGGTGTGAGGGTGTGTTCTAGCTTCACTGACTTACATGTAACTGTCCAACTTTCCCAGCACCACTTGCTGAAGAGATTTTTTTCTCATTTTATATTTTTGCCTCCTTCGTCGAAGATTGATTGGCACAGGTGTATGAGTTTATTTCTGGCAGAGCCCATTATTCTTAATTTTCTAATTTTGATGACTTTGGACAGTAAGAGCTCACTTCTGTATCTAGTGGACCCCTCCTATTAATCTTTGAAAACATACTTTCTGACTTAACATGACATCTTGTCCTTTTCCTGCTTCAGGTCTAGAAACAGCCATTTCTCTGAGGCAAGTGTTTAAATTATTGGGAAAAAGTTACATTAAAATGTATTATTGAAAAAAAATGTGTTATTGAATTCTTAGTAAGTCATCATTGAAACCCAGCCCTGACCTGGTCCTGTTTTCGTTATAACCACAGGGTCACGCAGGCCTCCACCATCCATGTCACAGAGACACCTCCCTCCCTCTGCTTAGATACTAGCTGAGGGGATTCTGGGGCTCTCCCCCAAGAGCCACCCCTACCCCAGGTGTATCCATACTCTGTGAGGCTCAGTGAAAGCTCTCTTGGGCAGTAGTGCCCAGAGTAGGAAGCAGAGATAAAGCCTGTCCCGAGGTCTCTAGCATTTCTCTGACCCAGTATAATACCTGGCTCACAGGAAGGGGGAAATGCACAGGTCTTTGATCAAAGTTAACAATTCACAACCAGCTATTCAAAAGTACACAGATAATCCATAGTGGAGGCTGAATACATGTAAGTAAGCAAAAAGGCTTGAATGAGCAAACCCAGTGAAGTAACCATGGTAAACATGTAGCTCTTACAATGGCTCTCACTGGCTTCACACCTTGCCCACTGAGGTGTTACCCAGCCTGTGCAGTGGGAGCAGCAAGGAATGGTGGGAATAATGTTAGCATTGGCTGAAGTGGCTGTTTCACATTCTATGTGTCAGGGTGCAAAGAAAGATTGGGAAAACATTTTGAGAGGATTTTGGTTATGCAAATAAAAGCCCAGAGCTGAATCTGGTGAGAGAGATTGAGATAATGGGGAACTAAATTACTCCTTAGAAGTCTGTCTCATGAAAGAAAAGCTTGTGTCTATGAAAAACAAATTTGGGGGGATGTGAATTTCTTGCTGAGGCTAGAAATATGAGTTCTTAGGGGACTGAAACTAGGGATAAGGGAAATTGGAAAAAGATGGTCTGTCCAAGAGTGCAGAAGCATGAAGGCAGTTTGGAGTGACAGCCAGGAAAGACACTCCCTGAGAATATTCAGGAATATTCTGGAGATACCTAAACCTCTACTCCTGGAAAGATGATAAATTCCCCAGTCCCAATGTGCCCTCCACATAAAGATGGACAAAGAAAATGATGGTGGAGGAGTCATGGCAGCATCTAACTCAGTGCTGTTGAAGAAAAATATACTGTGAGCTACATATGTACTTTTAGATTTTCTATTACTCTCATTTAATAAATAAAAAGAAACAGGTGAAATCAATTTTAGTATTATATTTAACCAATATTTCCAAACTATTATTTCAGTGTTTCCTGAACATAAAATTTGATTAATGAGACATTTTACATTTTTGCATATAAATCTTTGAAATCCAACGATATGTTTTATATTTAAAGCACATCTCAACCCAGCTTTAGCAACCAGGTAAAATGCTCAATTGCCACACATGGTTAATGGCTTCCAGAGTGGACTGTGCAGGTCTAACTCTTTATACTCTGTGATTACTAAAATAATTTCAAAGCCATTTAGAAAAACAAACAAATAGAACTTTTTGTAAGAGCCTGCTTATCTCAATGATTACATTTATCTTTGCAGTAAAAAAAAAAAAAAAAAGAAAAGAAAACACAAAAATGCACTCAAGCACACACAGTCTCTCGGTTTCAGCAGACTGTATTTGCAAAAGGCTCATGAATTGCTTATGGCCATGGGTGACTTCTGAGTGGGTAGACAGAATATAAGCCCATTAAAGAGATGAAAAATAGATTGATGTAATCACCAATGAATTGAAAAATGAAAGTATTAATAGCCATGTCAGTATAATGGTTACTTAGGTGGGAAGTCTCTGTGGGAACTGGCTTAGAATGCAACTCCTACTTAATATATTTTCAGGAGCCTCCTGCGAAAATGCCATGTTGCAGGAAAATAGGTATTAATTTATTGGAATGAAAGGAAAAGGCGCTTTTTAATTGATTGGAATGACTGTATCTGATTCATCAACCTCTTTATCTCTGCTCTTTATATAACCCAAGCATCCCAGCCACACTAGCCTGGAGTTTGTATAGGTCAAAACAACAGGGACAAAGTTCCTACAGCTGTATGATTAAAAACCCATGTAATCCCAATAAATACATATTCTAGTAGGAACATTATTTCTGTTTAATGACAAAGGTGGCTGTGGTATGTGACAATAGGATAAACTCAATATGAAAATCACTTGGTCATGCAGCTGTGGAATTATGAGATTCTTGAATTTTAAAAACTATGGATGCATTATTTCACATATAAAATGAGACTTCATTAATCTTCTCACACTGCAATATTTTAAATCTGCTTAAAACAAATTGGCAGAAGATGAGAAAACCCTTAAATTCCCATGCTCAGCCTCCACTTCTAGCACTCTGTTTGAACTCTGGTCCCTCCAGTTTCTTCCAGATGGTCTCAGGAGTCTCATGAAGGCTCCAGGAATGAGGTCCCTTGGCCGCCCTGAGGCACCAGTGTTTTTCCCCTTCTCCTGCTCCAGACCCCTGTGGAAAGGGCACTGTTAATGCCCCAGATAGCAGTCGGTTCACTCCCTTTGGTGGTTTTCAAAGATGAGGCCAGGGCCAGTATTTGTCCTGAGGCTGCCCAAGCCCCATGCTGAGGACACGGATGTCTGCGTGGAGGGCACCGTCTTCCTTTGCTGCAGGAGCCGTGGGCAGTGAGTAGGTCCTGTTGCCTATGAATGGAACTGCCACGTTTGACACTTGGTGACTCAGCTCCTCTGGGTTTTGCTTCCTGGTTCTGGGACTGCATCGTCAAGCCAGATGATCTGGATGACCAACCTTCTTCTTTGACCTTGTCTGTGTCCTGCTGCCCAAATTGTTCTTAAGATTCTTTTCCCTTACACTGAGTTTCTTTAAATGGCACATTTCTCTACATGCATCAGGATCTCATATTCTACCTCCCAAGCCTCTAAGTATACCTGATTTCTCTGCTGAACAAAATTTAGATTCAAGCAGAGTTCCCTGCTATACTTAAGGAGAATAGTCTAAATTACATTTTTCCTTTTTTTCATCATCTTTAGTATAGTTCTGAGTTACCCAGTGAGTAGTGGCTGTTTCAGTTTTACTTTAATAATTAGCTCCCAGAATAAAGGCAGGCACACTATAGGTATTCAAGGAGTATTTGTCGAGTGAATGAGAGTTTTTATTTGTGAGGAAATCTTCCTTTTTGAGAACAAGACTGAGTTTTTTTTTTTTTTTTTTTTTTATGGTACTCTGCTGCTGTTGCTAAGTTGCTTCAGTCATGTCCGACTCTCTGAGACCCCATAGGTGGCAGCCTACCAGGCTCGGCCATCCCTGGGATTCTCCAGGCAAGAACACTGGAGTGGGTTGCCATTTCCTTCTCCAATGCATGAAAGTGAAGTCCTCAGTCGTGTCCGACTCTTAGCTACCCCATGGACTGCAGCCTACCAGGCTCCTCCGTCCATGGGATTTTCCAGGCAAGAGTACTGGAGTGGGTTGCCATTGCCTTCTCTGTCTGGTACTCTAATCAAGGTCAAATTTCAAACTTTGTTCAGAGCATCTGTTTCCTATTGGCATTGGTGTGAGATGTCTGACACATGCCAGTGTAGCAGAATAGATAAGAGTCAAACAAACCTGAGTCAGGATAGTGCAAGTTAGTTAACCTTTCTGATCCTCTTTCCTCACCATGTGAAAGGCATAACATCTAAGCATAGGCTTGTGAGAAGATTAAATGAGGCAACGGGTCTTTAGCATTATTCCTGTCACATAATATTTGCCCAAAAGATGGTAGTTATTAAAACTACTATTGATATTTTTAGAGAAACCAAGGGATCCCAAGTATTTGACTGTCATTTGAATTTGTCACTCTTTTTAAATTCTTTATTGAAGTATAGTTGATTTACAATATTGTGCCAACCTCTGTTGTACAGCGAAGTGACTCCATTATACACACACACACACATTATTTTTTAAAATATTCTTTTACATTATGGTTTATCACAGGATATTGATGTAGTTCCCTGGGCTATATGGTAGGACTTTACTGTTTATCCATTCTATATATGCTAGTTTGCATCTGCTAATCTCAAACTCCCAATCCATCCCTCTCCCACCCCCCACCCCCTTTTCAACTACCAGTCTATTCTCTATGTCCTATTTTGTTTCTGTTTCATAGACAGGGTTCATTTGTGTCGTAGTTTAGATTCCACATGTAAGTGGTATGATATTTGTCTTTCTCTGAGTTACTTCACTGAGTCTGATAATCTTCAGGTCCATCCATGTTGCTGTAATGGCATTATTTCATTCTTTTTTATGGCTGAGTAATATGAGTTTGGGTGAACTTCGGGAGTTGGTGATGGACAGGGAGGCCTGGCATGCTGCAATTCATGGGGTCACAAAGAGTCGGACATGACTGAGCGACTGAACTGAATAGTCCATAATGGACTTCCCTGGTGGCTCAGTGGTAAAGAATCTGCCTGCCAATGCAGGAGATGCAGGTTTGATCCCTGCTCCGTGAAAATCTGCTGGAGAAGGAAATGGCAACCCACTCCAGTATTCTTGCCTGGGAAACCCCATGGACAGAGGAGCCTGGCAGGCTATAGTCCATGTGGTTACAAAAAGTCGAACACTACTTAGCAACTAAACAACAATATTCCATTATACATATATGTAAAATATACATATGTGTGTGTATGTATATATAATCTTTATCCATTCATCTGTTGATGGGACATTCAGGTTGAGTCCATGTCTAGGCTATCGTAAATAGTGCTTCTGTGAACATAGGGGTACATGTATCTTTTTGAATTAGAATTTTGTCTGGATATATTCCCAGAAGTGGGATTGCTGTATCATAAGGTAATTCTATTTTTAGTTTTCTGAGGAACCTCCATACTGTTTTCCACAGTGGCTACACCATCTTACATTCCCACCAACAGTGTAAGAGGGTTCCCTTTTCTCCACACCCACTCCAGCATTTGTTATTTGTAGACTTTTTAATTATAGCCATTCTAACTGGTGTAAGATGGTATCTCATTGTACTTTTGATTTGCATTTCTCTGATAATTATCAATGATGAGCATCTTTTCATGTGCCTATTGGCCATCTGTATTTCTTCTATGGAGAAATGTCTGTTTAGGTCTTCTACTCATTTTTCGATTGGGTTTTTTGTTGTTATTGAGTTGCATGAAAATGAAAGTTTGTGCAGTCATCTCCAACTCTCTGTGAGCCTATGGACTATTCACCCCATGGAATTCTCCAGGTCAGAATACTGGAGTGGGTGGCTGTTGCCTTCTCCAGGGGATCTTCTCAACCGAGGGACCTAAGAAAATGCTGGTATGATTTATGTCCAAGAATGTTTTGTCTATGATCTCTTCTAGGAGTTATATGGTGTCTTGTCTCATTTTAAGTCTTTAAGCCATTTGGAGTTTATTTTTGTGCATGGTGAGAGGGTATGCTCTAGCCTCACTGATTTACATGCTTTCACTGATTTTTACATGTCCAACTTTCCCACACCACTTGCTGAAGAGACTGTCTCTTTTCCATTGTATATTCTTGCTTCCTTTGTCAAAGATCGACCATAGGTGTGTGGGTTTATTTCTGGGTGAGTTTGTCACTCTTGTCTCTGAGTTTAGAGCTTGAAAAGCCATGACCCTTCATATCTTAAGCAAAGGCAGTAAAAATGCTCCCAAATTCCTTGTGCTTTATATATATGGATGGGAGTAATATTGCCACAAAATAGTTTGTAGCTGTATGTATAGGAGGTTTTTTAAATCATCAATATTTCTGCATATGTTATTATTAGCTGTCTGTGTTCCTGGGGTCAAAGGCTATTTGATTTTTTTTAAAGGCTTTCCTGATTCCTATGCAGGCATGCCTTGTTTTATTGCATGTTGCTTTGCTGTACTGCACAGATTTTGCTTTTTATAAATTGAAGTTTTGTGGGAACTCTGAGTTGAACAGGTCTATCAGGTCATTTTTCCAACAAGATTTGCTCACCTGTGGCTCTGTGTCACATTTTGGTAATACAGGCAATATTTCAAACTTTTAAATTATTATTTTATTTGTTATGGTGATCTGTGGTCAGTGATCTTTGATGTTACTACTTTAACTCACTGGAGGCTCAGATAGTTGTTAGCATTTTTTAACAATAGAGGATTTAAAAATTTTGAAGTATAGTTGATTTACAGTGTTGTGTTAGTTTCAGGCATAAAGCACAGTGATTCAGTTCAGTCAATCAGTTCAGTTCAGTCGCTCAGTCGTGTCCAACTCTTTGCGACCCCATGAATCGCAGCACGCCAGGCCTCCCTGTCCATCACCAACTCCCGGAGTCCACCCAAACTCATGTCCATTGAGTCAGTGATGCTATCCAGCAATCTTATCCTCTGTCCCATTCTCCTCCTGCCCCCAATCCCTCCCAGCATCAGGGTCTTTTCCAATGAGTCAACTCTTCGCATGAGGTGGCCAAAGTACTGGAGTTTCAGCTTCAGCATCAGTCCTTCCAATGAACACCCAGGATTGATCTCCTTTAGGATGGACTGGTTGGATCTCCTTGCAGTCCAAGGGACTCTCAAGAGTCTTCTCCAACACCACAGTTCAAAAGCATCAATTCTTCGGCGCTCAGCTTTCTTCACAGTCCAACTCTCACATCCATACATGACCACTGGAAAAACCATAGCCTTGACTGGATGGACCTTTGTTGGCAAAGTAATGTCTCTGCTTTTTAATATGCTATCTAGGTTGGTCATAACTTGCCTTCCAAGGAGTAAGCATCTTTTAATTTCATGGCTGCACTCACCATCTGCAGTGATTTTAGAGCCCCCCCAAATAAAGTCTGACACTGTTTCCACTCTTTTCCCCATCTACTTCCCATGAAGTGATGGGACCAGATGCCATGATCTTAGTTTTCTGAATGTTGAGCTTTAAACCAACTTTTTCACTCTCCTCTTTCACTTTTCTCAAGAGGCTTTTTAGTTCCTCTTCACTTTCTGCCATAAGGGTGGTGTCATCTGCATATCTGAGGTTATTGATATTTCTCCCGGCAATCTTGATTCCAGCTTGTGCTTCTTCCAGCCTAGCATTTCTCATGATGTACTCTGCATATAAGTTAAATAAGCAGGGTGACAATATCCAGCCTTGGTGTACTCCTTTTCCTATTTGGAACCAGTTATACACATATATATTCTTTTTCCATTTTTTTACTTTATAGATTATTACAAAATATTAAGTAGAGTTCCCTATGCTATACAGTAGGTCCTTGTTGGTTATCTATTTTATTTATAGCAGTGTGTACATGTTAATCCCAAACTACTGGTTTAGTCCCCTCCTTTCCGTTTTTGTAACCATAAGTTTGTTTTCTATGCCTGTGAATCTGTTTCTATTTTGTAAATAAGTTCATTTGTATCATTTTTTAGATTCCACATATAGTTATATCACATGATATTTGTCTTTCTTTGTCTAACTTCATGTAGTATGATCATCTTTAGGTCCATCCCTGGCAATAGAATATTTTTAAATTAAGGTATGTACATTGTTTTTAGACACAATGCTATTGCACACTTACTAGAGTACAGTATACTCTATGCACTGGGAAAGCAAAAAAATTTGTGTGACTCACTTTTTTGCAGTGTTAATTTTATTGTGGTGATATGGAACTGAATCTGCAATCTCTGAGGTCTGCCTGTACTAAGTGTATGAATACAATGCCAGGAACTTAATACATGCCTGGGCGGTGATTGCAGCAAAGAACTCCATTTCTGAAACCTTGATTGTAGATGAAGAACAAAATCAAAGTCACTGCAAAATTACTGTCTAGGTGAAAACTGCTTAGTGATAAAGTTATTTTTTAGAAGTTAGTTAACACTAATATTTAAGTGTCTGAAAACTACATTATTTTAGTTTGTCATATGGTGAATGGCACCCCAGTCCAGTAGTCTCGCCTGGAAAGTCCCATGGATGGAGGAGCCTAGTGGGCTGCAGTCCATGGGGTCGCTAAGAGTCGGACATGACTGAGCGACTTCACTTTCACTTTTCACTTTCATGCATTGGAGAAGGAAATGGCAAGCCACTCCAGTGTTCTTGCCTGGAGAGTCCCAGGGACGGGGGAGCCCGGTGGGCTGCCGTACCCTGGGGTCACACAGAGTCGGACACAACTGAAGCGACTTAGCAGCAGCAGCAGATGGTGATTAAAAATAACCAGAAAACCTGAAGTTATAGTTGGACCAGATTAATGAGATGGTTTAGTACAAGGGAGTACAAGCTTATGAGGGTGGGTCAGAGCCTAGGGATGCAGAGAAGGCAATGGCAACCCACTGCAGTACTCTTGCCTGGAGAATCCCAGGGATGGGGGAGCCTGGTGGGCTGCTGTCTATGGGGTCACACAGAGTCGGACACGACTGAAGCAACTTAGCAGCAGCAGCAGAGCCTAGGGATGAAAGAGGCCCTGGGCATTTGTCTACTGCCATCCAGCACTGCCGACTGGGGTGGCATCTTCCCAGCTGAGGACTGAGCCTTCTCTGGCTAAAAAGTGAAAAGTGAAAGTCAAGTTGCTCAGTCGTGTCCGACTCTTTTGACCCCATAGACTGTAGCCTATCAGGCTCCTCCGTCCATGGGATTTTCCAGGCAAGAGTGCTGGAGTGGATTGCCATTTCCTTCTCCAGGGGACCTTCCCGACCCAGGAATCGAACCTGGGTCTCCTGCATTGCAGGCAGACGCTTTACCGTCTGAGCCACCAGGGAAGCAAGGACACGTCAAAATGGGTGCTGGTTCATGGGAGTTGTGGTATGCCAGCTGGAAGGCCAGTAGGCACCAAGTGTCCAGGCAGTGCCCACGTGGGACTCCCCAGACCTGGGTGGTCCTGTCAGTGTGGGAGGGAGAATTCCAGGAGGTTGGGGCAGGAGCTCTTTGCAGTTGCCATGGGAGCATTTCTGAATTTAATAACCCAATTTTGAGATCTTCCTGATAAATCTGGTTGTTTGGTGGAATTCCTTATCATTGCTAGGAGATATCACTTATAACAATGAGCAAGCAAATTGACAGATAATGCATAGAGTTCATCACAAGGGTAGAGCTAAACAAAATTTACATCAAGTGGCAACTTATCCCAGTGGTTCTCATAGTCCTTATGTCCTTGGATTAGTATACACTGGTTTCTTTGGCTTTTTTCTTTGACAGTTTGACATACATCCTCACTCCCAAGTTGCTTTGCTCCTACTGAAGATGAAAATTCATTCCCAGAAAGCAAAATTGCCCATTAAGCAAGATAAATTGTAGTTGCCAGCATAAGTGTATCTCATTTAGTGTTAGCCTTCAAGGTAGGTGTTCATGAAAAATTGTCTACAAAATTAATTTATGGAAAGAGATAAATTTCTTTCAGCTGATGATGTTTGGAGGGAACACTTTGGAAAATGAGATCAGGACTCTGTGAGTACTCGGTAAAAAAGATTTTGCTCCAAACAAAATATGCTGCTGTAAAAGAGTTCCTAGTTTCAGACAGGCAAGGTCACATTGTGCTGCTTCTCCTCCACTGTGAGATGAACTAACTGATGTGGGATAATGGATGTGACTTTCAGCTCTCCCAAGTCATTTCTTTTTTGGACGTGGAATTGTCTGTCCCCTGAGGTTTCTACCTGCTGAGCAGTTATTTACGTTTTCAATACATCACAGCTCCAAGATTCCTGCCAAAATGTGGGAGGCCCAGAAGAGCCCTGGACTGAGAGCCACGACCCTTGGTCTCTAGGCCTGGCTCTGCCACCAGATAACTGTCGGTGCTTGAGGTCTTTGTGTTTGAACAAGAGTCAAAGTGACCTTGTCCACCTAGTTCATGTGCTCTCTTAACCTGCCTGGGCTTTCTGGTTTATTTAGCACAAGATTCCCAAGTTAAAAGTCTGCAAAATATTTGACGTACAAAATCACTGCATGCCAGATGTATTCTTCTCTACTGTGAGGGAGGTGAACATCCAAGGTAACAGCCAAGCTGGTGTTCTGGTGTCCCAGATGACTGGATGTGAACCCCACATACAGGAGCTAAAGTTTAACATCCACAATGTGGAAAAATACCTAGGGCCACCAGAGGCTAGTCTATTTACATAAAGAGAGGTGTCCTTGGGTCTCTGTTGAGGTGGGGCGGGGGGGTTAATTGGAATCCCAGACTAAAGCTGCTCCCCCAGGAAAGGCTGCCCTGTGTGGAAGGGTAACTAGAACACTCTACCCATAGATCTAAGAGAGAAGCAGTCCTGTCCCAGTTGTGGTTTGGAGTGAGGAAAAATAAATATTTTGTGAGAAACTGAACCTGCATTATATAAGGTGTGGATACCAAATTTATAGTCCACAAATGTGGAGATCCCTGGTGGAAGAATTAATATAAGCCCAACTGTAGCCAATGGCATAAGGCAAGTAAAAGAAATGATGTTCAACTTTTATAAAGGAAGAAACAAAACTCATTACTTCTAGGTTCTATGGTTGTGTATCTACAAAATCCATCAGATCAGATCAGATCAGTCGCTCAGTCGTGTCCGACTCTTTGCGACCCCATGAATCGCAGCACGCCAGGCCTCCCTGTCCATCACCAACTCCCGGAATTCACTAAAATCCATAAGAATCCTCAAATTATTAGGAATAATTAGTAGATTTTCTGAGGTCCTGCATATTTATATAAAGAACAAAAACAAATTGAGCTAAAATCTTTGCCTCATGCCTCAAACCCACTGTCCACCCCATCATGCACCAAGGCGACCTGGTCCCATGCTCCACAGAGGAAAGAGAGGCTCTGAGCTGTGAGCTTCCGCAACTGCCTCACCGTGTGACCTCAGACTTACTTCAGTCAGCCTTCACCCTTGTCTCCTTTCTTCTATTCATAGGGGGCATCCTTTTCTCTTCTCCTTTTACGTAAAAACCCTTTTCTCTATGCTTTTGAGTCTCTTCCCTTGCATCTCCACTAGAAGAAAGCTATGGCTTCCTCTGATATTTCTTTGTCTTATGTATTCAACCTGGCTCTTTTCCTATAGCTTTTAAAGATGCTGAAGTTGCTGTTATCTTAAAAAGACTATAACAAGCCTTGGCAGAGCCCTCCAAATCACCTCTAGCTCTCACATTTTCAAAAGAACAGACTAAACTTTCTGTGTTCATTTTCGACTTCTCCAAGATTCTTAAGCCTATTTCAAACAGATTTCCTTTCCTATTACTCCTTGGGAATGGCTTTTATCAAAGTGACCAAATGACCTTCTTGACTGCTCAATCCACTGGACTCTTTCAAGTCTTCTGGCACCACCACTGAATTGTTCATTTAGCTCAAGACCTCTACCTACACCTTGACTATGAACTTCCAGGTCCTTGTGTAAAGTCTGGCTGGTTCCTTAACTCTGTCCTTTATATTCAGCCTTGCCTCAGTTCCTGACAAATGTTGTCTACATTCTGCATGATATGGCAACAAGGGCTTAGGAATTTGGATATTTTCCTAGGTGTGAATGTGGAGTCAGGGCAGCAAAAGGCTGAGATGGAACACATGAGCTAGAACAAAGATTATGGTGCTGTCACTGAGGCAGCTTCTAGGGGCAAAGGGAGTTTCCTCTAGCCCTTATTACTCACTGATGAACGTGTGCATCCCAGGAGGTAGGAAATAATTGTAACTCATGGGTCACTAGACTTTTCAGCTATAAGTGCCTCAGACTAATAATTGATGACTGATTTGGAAGTGGAACATTTTACAACCCAGGGGGAAGGGAAGGGAGGTGGGCTTAAATGATTCAGATCAGATTTCCTGCCAGTCAGGAGGAACTAGGGCTCAGAGTCCAATTTAGTTTGTCCTCAAGACAACAAAAAAATGTGGCCTTTCTTGCACAGTTATGTTTATTAGCAGAGATCCACAACTGTCTCCTATTAAAAAAATGTCCAATAAATTGTAGCTTTTAGTATGGGGACTGTCCATAATGATCCACCTCCCTGAATCTGGCATTGTGTGCTGAGGGACTCAGCTGTTGAAGCAGAAATGGTCGAATGCACAGGATTTCCAGGATGAATGTGATCACTACTGACTGTAGAGCAAGCAGAGAGATAAGGATCTTTGTGGCAAGAAGGCATGCTTGTAGGGTTATTTGACCTAAGAAGGGCATGGCGAGACTTGTGATTTTGCAATGGGCAGAGGCTAAGAAAGACAGATGTGGCTATTAGAAGCACTGAAGGAAATGTATTCTAAGCAACATTTCTGCCCGAATGCATTAATAAACACAAGAATAAAAATTGAAATTTCAGCTCATTATCGTTCTGGTTTTGGCTGCATGGTTTTCCCTGAGGCTTTTAATTCTTTCCCTAGAGTCTTCTATGTAAACTTTGGATCTTTGATGTATTTTCAAATATTGGCTTAAAGCATCATAGGTTATTATTTAAGTGGGTTAATTGGCTATCTAGATGTATTCTATTTAATATACAAATGTGTATTTTCACTCAAGTAAAACAGACTTCTGTAGGAAGCTGTTCATGATATAAGGTGTCATAAGAAAGTCATGCATATTTACATTCTCTCTGAGTTCTGGCTTCTTGATTATGTTATTGTTAAATCATTTACTTATGCCACTACCTCATTAATAGTGGGACAGTGTCCTGAAGCATTCCTTTTCTTATTTTCCTTATCTGCTTTACAAATTCCCTTTCACTGGACCCCTTGAGCTTTTATTATATTGAACAACCTTCCCTTATTTTCAGGCAATGGCAGGACTGAAAGCATGGAAGGTGCCTTAAAACCTTGCTGCTCAAAGTATGGATCCTTTTGCTCTATCTCTGTTAATAACTTTGAATCTCCATTTCTAGTCTGAATCAGCTGTGCCCTCGATGTGCCAGGTATGATTCTGCAATTGCTTTTTGGATATCTTTGTGCAGATGTTAGCTAGTATATCAGAGCTGGTGTGTTGAAAACCAGAACACACAGAGACATGGCAACAGAGTCAACTCACCATTGCCCCTTTTATGTGCTTCCCTCTTCTGAAGACCATTTTTTATGAACAACATTGCTGTCTTCTTGGTCCCCTCAAGTGGACATGGAAAGCACATTATAATATCTTTCTCTCTGAGTAGTACTTCCCCCGCCCCTCATCCCAATCTGATCAGCCCATAAATCATGTCAGTTAAATTTCTCTCAGGCCCTGGGCATAGATCCCTTCTTCTCTACTCATCATTACTGTTTGTGATTCACATTTTTATCATCTTTGGCCTTGCCTAATACCATCTCTCCTAACGTAGCTCTTTGCCTTTCCCACTCTCTCTTCTCTCTAGGCCACTTGTAATTATCCATTTCTGCAGAGCAACCCCCCCCCCCCCCACTGCAAACTTGGCTTCAAACTCCCACTTGCTATAGGTCAGAAGCCCAGAAGCAGCTTTGTTGGGTGGTTCTGGATCAGGAGAACTCTTGAGAGGCTCTGATCAAGGTGTTGTCCAGGGTCACAGTCATCTGAGGTTTGGCTAGGGAAAGATCTGCTTCCAAGTTGACTCATAGGGTATTTAGCAGGCCTCAGTTTCTCACTACATGGACCTCTCCCCCAGGCTGCTTAGCACACAGCACATGGAAGCCAGCTTCTCCCAGAGAGCCATTGGAAAGAGTGAGAGTTCTCCTTAGATGGCAGTTGCAGTCTTTTTGTAACCTAACATTGAAAGTGATGTCCATCACTCCTTCCATATTGGTTAGAAGAGAGTCACTAAGTACAGCCCACAGTCCAGGGAAGGGAATTAAATTTTATCTCTTGGCAAGAGGAATATTGAAGAATCTATAGATGTATCTTTAAAGCCATCACAAATTGTCCTCTGGCCACTAATTATTTATCTTCCTCCCACATGCAAAATTCATATCAAAGAATTTATGGACATGTACATATCTTTAAAACTACCATACCACCTTATGTCACAGAAACTGGTATCTCAAGATATGTTTGTTCTGAATATTTTCACTGACTCCACTGTATATATGCAGAAGAGATCAAACTCCTCAGGAGAATAGGTGCACATATATGTATGGCTGAGTCCCTTTGCTGCCCACCTGAAACTATTGCAACATTGTTAATCAGCTATACTGCAATACAAAATAAAAAGTAAAAAAAACAAAACTCTCCAGATGCTCCATCATCTGACCCTAATGAATATTTTCATCATTTGCTTATGAATCCTACATGCAATCAAACCAAATGATTCACCATTTCCTAATTATACCCTAAATCTGTCATCTTCTACACCTTCATGAATGCTGTTTCCCAGGTTGGAAGGTCCTCCCTCGGCAATTTCTTTTCAAATTCTATTCAAAATTCCAGCCTTGCCTTCTTTATAAAGTGTGGCAGCTCCTCTAAAATAGGATGTATCTACTTTCTTTGATAGTAAATTCCTAGCAGACAAGAACTTGTTCCTTCTTCATCTCTGCTGCTGCTGCTAAGTCGCTTCAGTCGTGTCCGACCCTGTGTGACCCCATAGACGGCAGCCCACCAGGCTCCCCGTCCCTGGGATTCTCCAGGCAAGAACACTGGAGTGGGGTGCCATTTCCTTCTCCAATGCAGGAAAGTGAAAAGTCAAAGTGAAGTCGCTCAGTCGTGTCCGACTCATAGCGACCCCATGGACTGCAGCCTCCCAGGCTCCTCTGTCCATGGGATTTTCCAGGCAAGAGTACTGGAGTGGGGTGTCTCTACATCCCTCAAAATAAAAAACAGATTTCCTTGTATCTAACAGATGTTCAAGAAACATAGAGTTAAATCGTATGAAGATGGCACTTAACCATTTAGGTGGAAAAAAACCCCACTTTGAGTTGTTTGTATCCATGTGGTATACACCAACACCATGAGAGCATTTTGTTTGTTGTGTACACTTCATCTTTCAAAGACACAAAGCCACAATTGCTATACATGGGATAACCTGAAAGAATTGCTGGTAGAATGTCCAGATCATATCAACATCATCAAGGTACCAGTCTTCTACTGCTGTGCTGGAGGGCCAAGAAAAGTTCACTTACCAATACACTGATGTTCCACCTATATCCCACACAGTGGGAATGATGGAGTTGTACAGCTAAGCTCTCTTTAGCTATGGTAGAGTAGGACTCTCCTGTTTAATTTCTGAGCAATTTTCTCCCTCCCACCTGCTTTCTCTTCCTCCTTTCTCTCTCTTTCTCCCTTCCTTTCTTTGTATGTATTCACTTTCTCATCTGACCTCTCCTTATTATTTTCTCCCACCTCTCTGTGAGGTTGTTAACTGGGCATTTTGATGGAATTACTGCTCCTTAAATTTAGCCAAATGGAAATTATTTCTTTGTTAATAGTTTTATGGAGGTATAATTTACACACCATAAATGAGGTATAATTTACACACCATAAATGCCATTCATTTTAAGCGTATAATCCAATGACTTTTAGTGAATTTATAGAGTTGTGTAACCATCACCACAATGTAATTTTAGAGGATTTCCATGACCCCAAAAGATCTCTTGGGCTAACTGAATTATTCAAAATTTTTCATACCTTGTATTTTTTTTGCATGTGTGTGTCTGAAAAGAAAAGTATTTTTTTCAGATAATTTAGAAAATGTAGAAAAGCAGAAGAAAATAAAAATTCTCTTTATTCCACAACCTACAGAAATTCATTGCTATTCTGGTATATAGTTAGTCCTTCTGTCTACTTATCTGCCTGTTTATCCATATCTTAGAAGGGAAGTTACAATTAAGGGATGCTGAGAAGTTGATTAGGGCTAGGGACAGAGCAGCTACATATTAATAATTTTAACATAGTAGAAATCTCTTTTTATCTTACTGACTTTAAAGAACTTGACTGAATTTTTGACTTTTGAACTACCACATTAGATACCTATTTATGTGTAAGGGTAGGAAGCCAAGTAAAGCAATAAATAGGCCATTATATACTGGGATTGCAATGTGGGTTTTACTTTCCCTGTGTGTGTGGGGGGAGGTGAGGATTATGAAGAGGGAAGGGAATACAGTGATTGCTGCCTGAAGGTTTCATGCTGCTGCTGCCGCTGCTGCTAAATTGCTTCAGTCGTGTCCGACTCTGTGCGACCCCATAGACGGCAGCCCACTGGGCTCCCCGTCCCTGGGATTCTCCAGGCAAGAACACTGGAGTGGGTTGCCATTTCCTTCTCCAATGTGTGAAAGTGAAGTCGCTCAGTCATGCCTGACTCGTAGCGACCCCATGGACTGCTGCCTACCAGGCTCCTCCGTCCATGGGATTTTCTAGGCAAGAGTACTGGAGTGGCTTGCCATTGCATGGAGGACCTTAAATAAGCAGTCTCCAATCTTTTTGGCCCCAGGGATCAGTTTCATGGAAGACAATTTTTCCACAGACTGGGTCAAGTTGGGGGGGCTGGGGAATGGATGGTTTCAGGATGATTCAAGTGCATTACATCGATTGTGCATTTTATTTCTATTATTATTGCATTAGCTCCAGCTCAGATCATCAGGCATTAGATCTGGAGCTTGGGGACCTCTGCCCTAAATGCAGATCTGTGATGGAGTGGTGGGAGGGATGTGAACATGGGAAAATCAGAAGAAATCTTGCAAGGAAACAGTAAGTTGGGCTGAAAGAGCCTGCTCCCAAATTGAGGGCACTTGGGGCTCCCCCAAATTTCTTTGAAATGGGAAAATGGGAAAGTTGAATTGAAACAGAAACTATTTGTGGTAAATTAGCATGTCAAGTGGTTTCTACTTAGCCCTATTGAGTACCTTACCCAGAGTAAGAGTCCACACACACACCAGTAAATGGGGACCATAGTGACAGAGTCTCCAAGTGGAATTGGATGATGAAGAAGAATGTGAGCTGAGGAGAGTCTCTACCCCTGGCTAGGAAGTTGGCAGTTTCAGTGTTGCGTTAGCAAAGCAGTTGGTTAAATTGTTGCCCATGGCATCTTGGGACTCAGCTCTTCTATGTGCAGAGGCTGAAGATTAGGGGAAATTGGTAGGGAAACAAGTCAGGGGGCTGGAATATGCAGGTGCTTTTGTGTGGTCTCCGATAGCTCTTACAAGAAAGAGAAAAGCATCTCAACTCGGGGCTGTTTTCAGAACTTTACTATTAGAGGTCTTTCTGCCTGCAGCCAGCAATCGCAGTTGTCTGAGAGTTGGTGTATCATGACCCATGCAAGATTGGAAAAGATAAATTTTCTGGTTGAGGCTAAAGTGGAAATAGAGGCAGGAAACAGTAGGTAATGAAATTGGGGCCTGCGAAACACACCATGTTCTTGCCCCTCCTGGGCATCTTCTGCAATGTGTTTCCTGCCTGACAAAGGTTTAGAACAGGCAGCCTGGGGATCCAGAGGACCTGTGCCTTCCAAATCCTGCTATTGTTTTATGTTTTTCTGAATCAGATATCAAGATAGAGGTCATTAAGCTGGAGGCTAGGCAGGGCACTGAGATTTATTACTGAAAGATAGTCATTCTTTGGTTAGGGTCTAAATTCATGGGCTCTGACTTGATAAGACCTCTCACGTTCTTAGTAAGTGAATCACTCAGAGAATTGAGTGAATGAGTATAAGCAAAAATCTAGTTGAGCTTTTAAGAAGGTTGTATTGCAGGTGAAACCCTAATTCTGTGAGCAAAAATCTGTGATCTCCTGTTTGGCCTGAAACATCATGTTCAGTCTCCCAAACGTGCAACAATGGGGATCAAACTGCTAAAGGTGCAGCCCCTTAAAAGGAGACTTTACCACCAAAGCCCATCTCAGATGCATAGATGGAGGACAGTGAATAAGGGGGGTTTTCCCAGAGAGCAAAACCCTCTACAGAAGGGAGTTGTTGAGATCCCTCTCAAGTAGAATATATTACTCATAATCATTGTGGTTTTTTCCTCCTTTCCTTTTTTTTTTTTTCCCCAAATGGGAGTTGTTTGTCTAACAGTGGTCCTGTTTCCTACTCTGGTCTCCCCCCATCCTTTGTATATTGGGTCTGTTGGGGTGCTTAAATATTCTCTACATAGACTTACAGATAACAAGGCGCTACATGTGGACTTGTCTGGGAGACATCACCTGGGCATCTTGAGTGTAATAATGTAATGAGACTTAACATTGGGCTATATTCTTTTAGGAAGGAAGTGACTACATTTTTGGTGGGTCATCAAATAGTTGCATAATGTTGGAAGGATACATTTTTAAAATTAGATGTATAAAGAAAGGGAGAAGGCAATGGCACCCCACTCCAGTACTCTTGCCTGGAAACTCCCATGGACGGAGGAGCCTGGTAGGCTGCAGTCCATGGGGTCGCTGAGAGTCAGACACGACTGGGGGACTTCACTTTCATTTTTCACTTTTTATGCATTGGAGAAGGAAATGGCAACCCACTCCAGTGTTCTTGCCTGGAGAATCCCAGGGATGGGGGAGCCTAGTGGGCTGCCATCTATGGGGTTGCACAGAGTCGGACACGACTGAAGTGACTTAGCAGCAGCAAAGAAAGGTGATCAGTCCTGACTATTCTTTGGAAGGAATGATGCTAAAGCTGAAACTCCAGTACTTGGGTCACCTCATGTGAAGAGTTGACTCATTGGAAAAGACTCTGATGCTGGGAGAGATTGGGGGCAGGAGGAGAAGGGGACGACAGAGGACGAGGTGGTTGGATGGCATCACTGAGTCAATGGACGTGAGTTTGAGTGAACTCCAGGAGTTGGTGATGGACAGGGAGGCCTGGTGTGCTGCAGTTTGTGGGGGTCACAAAGAGTCGGACACGACTGAGCGACTGAACTGAAAGAAAGGTGTGTATAGATGTTGGCAAGTCAAGGCATGGACTATAGTGAGTGCTGCTGTTATTTTTTTATACAACTGTGACTGAAAGTAGAATTCCTTCCCTCTACTTTTCAGTTAAGTCAATAATGTTCCTTTTTAATATAAACGAGTTTGAGTTGGCTTTATTATCACTTGTGTTGAGAAATGTTCTTATTGAAACAGCATATATATATTTAATAAATATCATTTTGTAGGGTAGGAAAAATCATTTTCCTTCTACCTTTCCAGGTTCTTGGCTGAAAAGTGAAAGTGAAAGTCGCTCAGTCGTATCTGACTCTTTACCTTTCCCTTCTCCAGGGGATCTTCCCAACCCAGGGATTGAACCCAGGTCTCCCGCATTGTGGGCAGATTCTTTACCAGCTGAGCCGTAAGGGAAGAAACTTCTCTGTAATAAAAGAATAATAGGAGAAAAACAAACAGAAGTTTGACAATGTACACCTGCTGGATAGACAGGAGAGACCCAGAGGAACTGAGTAACTCCCTGGCATGGCCCAAGCTATTATAAACACCATCTCCAACTAAAGGCAAAAGGAGATGTTGGGAGAAGGGAGCCAGTTATGGGAGGATGTTAGGAAAAGTACAGCAAACATGAGTAAGGCTGTTAATACAGATTAACTTCCAAGCCTTCTCCATTAGTAAGTTTCTAGAGTTATAGTCATCCTCTGTTTCCTGGTACAGAGAGGGAAATGCCCTTAACGAATGGAGGTTTCCCTTATAAATGTAAATGTCTCTAACAAAACAGTAACTTCTGCTCTGTTTTCAGAGCTGCTTCTGTGTGTCTGCTGTTCCTTAAAAATAATCAGCCTTAAGATAATTTTTATACCAAAGAGGCATATTTTGAGCTGGCACATTCTGTTCTACTTCCATTTTGAAGTCTTATCTGTAGACTTACCCAGGATGATGGTGTTAGCTACTGAGAAAGTAGGCATATATTTATAAGTAGACCCAACTTATTTTCTAGACTATAAAGTACTTTTACAAATTTATTCATGAAAGAAGGGGAAATTTCTTGCCATCGAAAAACTTGATTGTTAATTCATAGGTAATATATTTCTCATATTTTAGTGGCCACTAGGGATTTTAAACATAAGGGGATCAGATAATTCATTATGCTATTTAAAAAAATCACCTTTCAATGGATGTCAATAAACTTACTGTGGTAATCACTTCATGATGTATGTAAGTCAGATCATTTTGCTAGTTACATTAAGCACCTTAAACTTATAGGTGTATATGTCAATTATATCTCAAAAGTGAAAATAAAAAATTATATTTCATTATTGGCAAATACATTTGGGGGCTGCAACCTAATCTTTCTGATCATTTAAACTTGCTGGTCATAGTAGCTTATATCTTCGGCTACCCTGATGGCTTAGCGGGTAAAGAATCTGCCTGCAATGCAGGAGACACAGGAGATGCAGGTTTGATCCCTGGGTCGGGAAGATCCCTTGGAGAAGTAAATGGCAACCCACTCCAGTATTCTTGCCTGGGAAATCTCATGGACAGAGGAGCCTTGGGGACTGCAGTCCATGGGGTCACAAGGAGTCGGACATGACTGAACAACTCAGCAAGCAAGTAAAGGACATTTTTAGTAGTTCCCTAAGCTGGAAAAGACTCTGATGCTGGGAGGGATTGGGGGCAGGAGGAGAAGGGGACAACAGAGGATGAGATGGCTGGATGGCATCACCAACTCGATGGACGTGAGTTTGAGTGAACTCCGGGAGATGGTGATGGACAGGAAGGCCTGGCATGCTGCGATTCATGGGGTCGCAGAGTCGGACACGACTGAGCAACTGAACTGAACTGAAGCTGTGAACTTTGCTTATGCAATCACAGACATCTAAAGATATTTAAATGATGTATTGATGCTGACAAAAAGATAATTACTTTCACAATTAAATTAACATTTTCTGATAAGGCATTAAATATTACTTTTCCATTGAGGCATCAAAAACTTTGCTTCACACCATAGACCATATCACTGCGAATGAAATCAGAAATGGAAAAATTTAGTTACTTAGCCTATCCGCTCAAATTCACTCTGAAGAGTAGTATTTTAAAAGAGGTCCTCCAGTACCTTGCTTGGCCAACTTTCAAAAATTCATTTTCTCTTCTCCTTTCCCCATACTTATCAAAAAGGGATTTTTTTTTAAAAGTTTAGTGTAATTTGGTGGAAAGAACAAAATTAGATATGCATTTAATCTGTCACTTGGAAGGTACAAATATATGTTTCAATAGCTTGACCCAGAATAAGTATGAAATAAATGGTCTCTGTTATTGCAGGTGGTGGAGCAGTAGGAATTCATGTATTTCATTCCTTCCAATGTATGAAGGACCTTTGATAAATTTGGATGAGCCAATTGTCTTTGGTGGCTTCCCTGGTAGCTCAGTCAGTAAAGAATCTGCCTGCAGTTCAGGAGACCTGGGTTTAATCCCTGTATTGGGAAGATCCCATGGAGGAAGAAATGGCAAACCACTCCAGTATCCTTGCCTGGAAAATCTTATGGATGGAGGAGCCTGGTGGGCTGCAGTCCATGGGGTTGTGAAGAGTTGGGCACGACTGAGCAACTTTTACTTCATTCTCTTTGGTACATGCAAAATACACACATTTCTTATGCTTTAATGAATTTTTAGATTATTTGTTTCCTCTTAGTTTTGTAATGAGTATCCAGTTTGAAGATTCTGGCTTGTGAGAAATACAAGGAAACAGGATCCCCTCAAGCATTGCTGGGATTGTTAGAGGGATCTTGGTGGCATCAGTTGGTCCTTTCCGTTACTTGGGTTTAGTGTCAGTAAATCCTTCATCCTAGTCCTATATTATTTCAAACTTCATTCCTATCTACTTCTGTTATACTGAATTTATTTCATCATTGTGGCATCATGCTGTGATAAAAATTTTCCCTATGGACCTGGAGGAGGTCTCAGTTTTGGTGGACACTAAATCATGTCAAATTCTGTGGACATTTATTGTCAGTTCAGTCGCTCAGTTGTGTCCAACTCTTTGTGACCCCATGAACCGCAGCACACCAGGCCTCCCTGTCCATCACCAACTCCCGGAGTTTACCCAAACTCATGTCCATCGAGTCGGTGATGCCATCCAACAATCTCATCCTCTGTTGTCCCCTTCTCCTCCTGCCCCCAATCCCTCCCACCATCAGGGTCTTTTCCAATGAGTTAACTTTTTGCATGAGGTAGCCAAAGTATTGGAGTTTCACCTTCAACATCAGTCCTTCCAATGAACACCCAGGACTGATCTCCTTTAGGATGGACTGGTTGGATCTCCTTGCAGTCCAAGGGACTCTCAAGAGTCTTCTCCAACACCACAGTTCAAAATCATCAATTCTTCGGTGCTCAGCTTTCTTCACAGTCCAACTCTCACATCCATATATGACCACTGGAAAAACCATAGCCTTGACTAGATGGACCTTTGTTGGCAAAGTAATGTCTCTGCTTTTTAATATGCTATCTAGGTTGGTCATAACTTTCCTTCCAAGGAGTAAACGTCTTTTAATTTCATGACTGCAGTCACCATCTGCAGTGATTTATTGTCAAGCATCTTGCAAATGCAAGAGAAATATTAATATGAAGATGTGATTTCTGTCCTCTGACATCTAAAATCTAGTAGAAAGATTAAGACAAATGTTCAGGTAATGAAAAAACAGAAGATAGCAAAATAAATACCATATATATAGTGCTTACTTTGCGATCTACTCTTTTAAGCACTTTAAAAATAGCTAATTTATTAGGACTATATCTTCATTTTCATATGAGGAAACTGAAGCACATAGAGGTCAAGTAATTCATCCAAGTCACAGATTTGATCCCAGAGAGTCTGATTTCAGAATCAGATGCTACCCTGTCCACGTTGAGCCAAGCGCTATGTGCCTATTCAAGTGAGCAAGTGGTCTCATGTGAACGTGCATGACTACGGGTGTGTGTGTGAAGGGAACAGGATGGGACTTAAAGAGGATGTGGCATTTGAGCATCTTTCAGATTTCATGTTTCTATGTTCAATTTGTTACCTCTTGATCTTTTCTTAACATTCCAATTATACTCTGCTTGAAATACTTTAGAACTCCTGGACCTCTGTTATTTCCCATCAGCTGCTCAAATCTAATCAGGTCAGAACTTTATGACTTTGGACCAATAGTCTGCAAAATTTCCAGGGCAAAGTTAAGGTACATTATGTTGTTTAGAAAAGGTTATAGAATTTCAGACAGAACAGAATGAAAAGTGACTGAGTCTGTGACCACACGTGATAGAGTTGGTTTTATGATGGGAATTATCAGACCAATTCATCACTGTATCCAATTGATTCCAGGCCCAAAGTCATTTTAGCTCTAATTTTTGAGGTGGACTGAGTGAAGATAGAGAGTATGGATGATATGAATGTGTCTGTGTTAGACAATAAATGACGTGTGAATCCCTGCTGAGGCCCAAGCTGTGAGCAATTCATGTATTTCTGGGAAGAGATAACTAATGAGGCACCAAAGGTCTATAGGCAGAGGAGTTTGCGGAGGAATAAGATCAAGGGCGCTGAGGGATGATTATGGGAAAAGACTTTAGAGAGGGCAGCATGATCCAGCGTTGGAGATGCTCTCCGTAATGGCCCCAAGGGATCATGATGAGGTCACTGCGTGAAGGGGCGGCAGGCAGCAGATGCCAGAGGGGCATTTTCACAAAGAGCTTACATGACTCAGGAACACAATGCCATGTAGGTGCCCAAGTGACAAAAGTGTGACTTAGGACAGGGGGCATTCTTCTCCCTTCCTGTGGAGCTCAGTGTAACCTCAGTGTGATAAGAACTCCAGGAAAGGATGGTGATACTTTCTTTTTAATTTAGTTTTATTTTTTAAAAAAATTTTATTGAAGTACACTTGATTTACAATCCATTAATTTAAGCTGTGCTAATTTGAGCAAAGTGATTCGCTTATACATATATATTCTTTTTTGTATTCTTTTCCAGTATGGTTTATCAAAGGATGTTGAATATAGTTCCCTGTGCTCTACAGTTGGACCTACTTTGTTGTTTATCTACTCTACATATAATAGTTTGAATCTACTAATCCCACACTCCCAGTCCTTCCCTCTCCCCTCCCGCTTGGTACCTACAAGTCTGTTCTCTCTGAGTCTTTCTGTTCCGTAGCTATGTTCATTTGTGTTATTTTTTTAGATTCCACATATAAGTGATAGCATTTGTATTTGTCTTTCTCTTTTTGACTTATTTCACCTAGTATAATCTCTAGTTGCATCCATGTTCTGCAAATGGCATTATTTCATATTTTCTCCTGGCTGAGTCATACTGCATTGTATATGTGTGGTATCTTTATCCAGTCATCTGTCAATGGATATTCAGATTGTTTCCATGTCTTGGCTATTGTAAATAGTTCTGCTATGAACATAGGGATGCACATATTTTTTCAAAATTATAGTTTTGTCTAGATAGATGCCCAGGAGTAGAATTCCTGGACCATAAGGCAACTCTATTTTTAGTTTTTTGGAGGAAAAACCACACCGTTTTCCACAGAAGCTGTACTGATTTACATTCCCAACAACAGTGTAAGAGGGTTCCCTTTGCTCCATACCCTCTCCAGCATTTATTTTTTGCAAACTTTTTTATGATGGCCATTCTGACTGGTAAGAGGTGATACCTCATTGTAGATTTGATTTCAGTTCAGTTCAGTCGCTCAGTTGTGTCTGACTCTTTGCGACCCCATGGACTGCAGCATGCCAGGCCTCCCTGTCCATCACCAACTCCCGGAGTTTACTCAAACTCATGTCCATTGAGTCGGTGGTGCCATCCAACCACCTCATCCTCTATCGTCCCTTTCTCCTCCTGCCCTCAATCTTTTCCAGCATCAGGGTCTTTTCAAACGAGTCAGCTCTTCGCATCAGGTGGCCAAAGTATTGGAGTTTCAGCTTCAGCATCAGTCTTGCAATGAATATTCAGGACTGATTTCCTTCAGGATGGACTGGTTGGATCTCCTTGCAGTCCAAGGGACTCTCAAGAGTCTTCTCCAACACCACAGTTCAAAAGCATTAGTTCTTCCGTGCTCAGCTTTCTTTATAGTCTAACTCTCACATCCATACATGACTACTGGAAAAACCATAACCTTGACTAGATGGACCTTTGTTGACAAAGTAATGTCTCTGCTTTTTAATATGCTATCTAGGTTGGTCATAACTTTCCTTCCAAGGAGTAAGTGTCTTTTAATTTCATGGCTGCAGCAATTTTGGAGCCCCCCCCCAAAAAAGTCTGCCACTGTTTCCATGTTTCTCCATCTATTTCCCATGAAGTGATGGGACCAGATGCCATGATATTAGTTTACTGAATGTTGAGTTTTAAGCCAGCTTTTTCACTCTCCTCTTTCACTTTCATCAAGAGGCTCTCTAGTTCTTCTTCACTTTCTGCCGTAAGGGTGGTATTATCTGCATATCTGAGGTTATTGATATTTCTCCCAGCAATCTTGATTCCAGCTTGTGCTTCATCCAGCCCAGTGTTTCTCATGATGTACTCTGCATATAAGTTAAATAAGCAGGGTGACAATATACAGCCTTGATATACTCCTTTTCCTATTTGGAACCAGTCTGTTGTTCCATGTCCAGTTCTAACTGTTGCTTCCTGACCTGCATACAGATTTCTCAATAGGCAGGTCAGGTGGACTGGTATTCCCATCTCTTGAAGAATTTTCCACAGTTTATTGTGATCCTCACAGTCAAAGGCTTTGGCATAATCAATAAAGCAGAAATAGATGTTTTTCTGGAATTCTCTTTCTTTTTCGATGATCCATCGGATGTTGGCAATTTGATCTCTGGTCCCTCTGCCTTTTCTAAAACCAGCTTGAACATCTGAAAGTTCACGGTTCACGTATTGTTGAAGCCTGGCTTGGAGAATTTTGAGCATTAGACATTAGCTAGCATGTGAGATGAGTGCAAATGTGTGGTAGTTCGAGCGTTCTTTGGCATTGCCTTTCTTAGGGATTGGAATGAAAACTGACCTTTTCCAGTCCTGTGGCCACTGCTGAGTTTTCCAAATTTGCTGGCATATTGAGTGCAGCACTTTCACAGCATCATCTTCTAGGATTTGAAATAGCTCAACTGGAATTCCATCACCTCCAGTAGCTTTGTTTGTAGTGATGCTTTCTAAGGCCCACTTGACTTCACATTCCAGGATGTCTGACTCTAGGTGAGTGATCACACCATCGTGATTATCTGGGTCATGAAGATCTTTTTTGGTTCGTGACATTGTACAGGAGACAGGGAGCAAGACCATCCCCATGGAAAAGAAATGCAAAAAAGCAAAATGGCTGTCTGAGGAGGCCTTACAAATAGCTGAGAAAAGAAGAGAAACCAAAAGCAAAGGAGAAAAGGAAAGATATAAGCATCTGAATGCAGAGTTCCAAAGAATAGCAAGGAGAGGTAAGAAAGGCTTCTTCAGTGATCAATGCAAAGAAATAGAGGAAAACAATAGAATGGGAAAGACTAGAGATCTCTTCAAGAAAATTAGAGATACCAAGGGAACATTTCATGCAAACATGGGCTCAATAAAGGACAGAAATGGTATGGTCCTAACAGAAGCAGAAGATATTAAGAAGAGGTGGCAAGAATACACAGAAGAACTATACAAAAAAAGATTTGATTTGCATCTCTCTAATAATTAGCGATGATGAGCATCTTTTCTTGTGCCTATTGGCCATCTGTACGTCTTCTTTGAGAATGTCTCCCTAGGTCTTTTGCCCATTTTTCAAGTGGGTTGTTTGTATTGTTGTTGTTGTGGAGTTGTACGAGCTGTTTGTATATTTTGGAAATTAAACCCTTGTTGGTCACATCATTTGCAAATATTTTCTCCCAGTCCATAGGTTGTATTTTTGTTTTGTTTATGGTTTTCTTTGCTGTGCAAAAGCTTCTAACTTTGATTAACTCCCATTTGTTTATTTTGGCTTTTATTTCTATTGCCTTGGGAGACTGATCTAAGAAAACATTGGTACGGATTATGTCAGAGAACGTTTTGCCTATGTTTTCTTCCAGGAGTTTCATAGTGTCTTACACTTAAGTCTTTAAGCCATTTTGAGTTTATTTTTGTGTATGGTGTGAGAGTGTGTTCCAACTTCGTTGATATACATGTGGCTGTCCTACTTTCCCAGCACCACTTGTTGAAGAAACTGTCTTCTCTCCGTTGTATATTCTTGCCTCTTTTGGGATGGTGACCCCTTACTGAGGGCACTGGGCAGGGGATAGAGACAGCTCCAGTGGCAGGGTCCTGACTGGTTTATTTGCAGCATACATGAGACACATTCAGAGATTACTGGAAATAACTTAGTGGGGCATGGTCTGGAATATAGGGATGAGAGAGGGTGAGATTCAGGTCACATTCTGCAGATTTTCCACTAGCTAATACAGCTCAGGAAGTGGGTGATATAGAAACTAATCTTTTCCAGACTAGTTCTTTTTTTTTTTTTTTTTTTTTAATATAAGCATAATTGCTATACAGTATTGTGTTGGTTTCTGCCAAACATCAACATGTATACCTATGGCTGATTCATTGTTGATGTTTGACAGACTAGTTCTTGAATGAATTCTATTACATGAATTTATTGGAATTAGATGACACCAATTCTTTGGAAGGAATGATGCTAAAGCTGAAACTCCAGTACTTTGGCCACCTCATGCGAAGAGTTGATTCATTGGAAAAGACTGATGCTGGGAGGGATTGGGGGCAGGAGGAGAAGGGGACGACAGAGGATGAGATGGCTGGATGGCATCACTGACTTGAAGGATGTGAGTCTGAGTGAACTCCGGGAGTTGGTGATGGACAGGGAGGCCTGGCGTGCTGCGATTCATGGGGTCGCAAAGAGTCGGACACGACTGAGCGACTGAACTGAACTGAATACAGGTTTGTCACCATTCTAGTTTCACAGGATAGGCAGTTTTCTTAGTATGGGTCCCCTCAAAATCATCTTGAGACCAAATTTCCATGTAAATAGTTCATTAGTGAGTTAATTCTAAGAAACACTGCTGGGGAGTGGGGAGGTGAGCTGGAGAAAAGAAGGTAACAAATACAGGGTGGGTGATTATGCTAGTTAAGACTGTGGTCAACCTGTGTGCAGTATCACTGAGAAAATCCTGGGAAACCAATATAGAACACACACTTCAGTGTCAGCCCTCCTGAGAGATATGGGAGCTGGCATATTTATCCACCCACTCTTGTTATTCCCAGGGCAATGTTAATCCCTCAGCACCTCCAGTGGAAAGGGCTGCTCTGGCAGCCAAAGAAAGTCTGTGGAAGAAAATTGCAGGCACGGGCATTGGAAGCCAGATTAGTGTGCATGGAAGTGGTAAGTACGGGGATATGGGTGGGTTGCAGATGGCATCTGCTACACCAATGGTGTGGAAGTTCTTCTAGCTTTGTCTGCTGTTTGACATTGTTTTGGTTTACTATTTGACATTGTTTGATGGATTTTCTTGCTGACAAACCTGAAAACCTCTACTGCCCACTCTGTTCCCATTTCCATTCTCCTTAATTTTCCATTTCACTCTTAGGCTATGTGCCTCATTTTTTCTAATGTCTAAAATAAGAACAATATATTTTTATTTTTATTTATTTTTGACTATGCTGGGTGTTCTTTGCTGCATGTGGGCTTTCTCTAGTTGCAGCAAGTGGGGGCTACTCTTTTCGTTGTGGTGTGTGGGCTTCTCATTGCAGTGGCTTCTCTTCTTGTGGGGCACAGGTTCTAGGTGTGGGCTCAGTAGTTGTGGTTCCCGGGCTCCAGAGCACAGGCTCAGTAGTTGTTGCTCATGGGCTTAGTTTCCCCATGGCATGTAGAATCTTCCTGGACCAGGGATCGAACCCATGTCTCCTGCAATGGCAGGGAAATTCTTTATTACTGAGCCACCAGGGAGCCTCAGAATAATGTCTTTTTAACACTATTCTATGTACAGGCGTACCTGTTATATTGTCAGTTCAGTTCAGTTCAGTCGCTCAGTCATGTCTGACTCTTTGTGACCCCATGAATTGCAGCACGCCAGGCCTCCCTGTCCATCACCAACTCCTGGAGTTCACCCAGACTCATGTCCATTGAGTCGCAAATAATACGTGTTTTACAATTTGAAGGTTTATGGCAATCCTTTGTTGAGCAAGTCTGTTGGCACCATTTTTTCCAATAGCATTTGTTCACTTTGTGTCTTTGTGTTACATTTTGGTAATTCTTGAAATATTTCAAACATTTTCATTATTATTTGTTATGGTGATCTGTGATCAGTGATCTTTGTTACTATTGGAATTGTTTGGGGCACCATGAATTGTGCCTACGTAAGACAGCCAGCAGATAAACTGTTCATGAAAGGAGGAGTCAATCTATGTGGCAAATTTCATTGTTGTCTTATTTTAAGAAATTGCCACAGCCACCCCAGTCTTCAGCAGACACTGTCTTGATGAGTCAGCAGCCATCCACATTAAGGCAAGACCCTCTACCAACAAAAGATTAAAATTAGCTGAAGGTCCAGATGATGCTTAGCATTTTTAGCATTGAAGTATTTTGTAATGGAGATATGTATTGAATATAGTTTTTTTGAGATATCATACTATTGCACACTCAGTAGACTATAGCATAGCTTAAACATAACTTTTACATGATTGGGAAACCAAAAAATAGGTGTGACTCGGTTTATTGAGATATTTGATTTGTTGTGGTGGTCTGAAACTGAACCCACAGTATCTCCAAGGTGTGCCAAGTTGCCTGTATTGAGGAACAAATTAACATTTGAAAAAGAATATGTCATCATGATCATGATCTGCCTCGTGAGAAATCTGTATGCAGATCAGGAAGCAACAGTTAGAACTGGACATGGAATAACAGACTGGTTCCAATCGGGAAAAGAGTATGTCAAGTCTGTATATTGTCACCCTGCTTATTTAACTTATATGCAGAGTACATCATGAGAAATGCTGGACTGAATGAAACACAAGCTGAAATCAAGATTGCTGGGAGATATATCAATAACCTCAGCTATGCAGATGACACCACCCTTATGGCAGAAAGCGAAGAAGAACTCAAGAGCTTCTTGATAAAAGTGAAAGAGGAGAGTGAAAAAGCTGGCTTAAAACTCAATATTCAGTAAACTAAGAATATGGCATCCAGTCCCATCACTTCATGGCAAATAGATGGGGAAACAATGAAAACAGTGACAGACCTTGTTTTTTTGGGCTCCAAAATCACTGCAGATGGTGATTGCAGCCATGAAATTAAAATACGCTCCTCAGAAGAAAAGTTATGACCAACCTAGACACCATATTAAAAAGCAGAGACATTATTTTGCCAACAAAGGTCCGTCTAGTCAAAGCTATGGTTTTTCCAGTAGTTAGTGTATGGATGTGAGAGTTGGACTATAAAGAAAGCTGAGCACAGAAGAATTGATGCTTTTGAACTGTGGTGTTGGAGAAGACTCTTGAGAGTCCCTTGGACTGCAAGGAGATCCAACCAGTCCATCCTAAAGGAAATCAGTCCTGAATATTCATTGAAAGGACTGATGCTGAAGCTGAAACTCCAATACTTTGGCCACCTGATGGGAAGAACTGACTTATTTGAAAAGACCCTGATGCTGGGCAAGATTGTAAGGCAGGAGGAGAAGGGGATGACAGAGGATGAGATGGTTGGATGGCATCACTGACTCCATGGACATGAGTTTGGGTAAACTCTGGGAGTTGGTGATGGACAGGGAGGCCTGGCAAGCTGCAGACCATGGGGTCACAAAGAGTTGGACATGACTGAACAACTGAACTGAACTGATGTCATGATTTGTGCGCAAGAAGGGTTTTCTCTTTATATGGTCATACTTGTTTTGCCCTTGGCAAAGCGAAAACTTGGGGACCTTCTCTTCTGGGACATTTGAAAGCTGAGACTTGATTTAATAGATAAAGGCTGGGTTTGTCCTCTAAAGAAGTGTGTGTTTTATTATTTTTCTAATATTTTATCTGAGTTACTTTGATTATGTTCAAATATGATAGTATAACTGTAAAACATACCTCATTGATATCTAATCATATTACATTTATTTTACTGTCTTTCATCCCTTAGCTTATCCCACAAATAGTTAGGGCAGAACATAGGGACTTTATGTTCCCCATGTTTATGTGGAACTTTAAATTCCCCAAATTTATGTGGCCACAGACACGCCCTGAACTTAGGCTGATCTCAGAGCCGTTTGTTGCCTCAGGAGACTGTGATCTTTTATATTCCTGGCATTTTGTGTCCTGTGCTGTCTGTGTTGGCTGTTGATTCAATGAATTACTGCTTTTTGCTCTGAATTATTTAGGATGGAGATAGGGAGAGGGAAAAGGGAGGAAGAAGAAGGAGAGCTGCTCTTGTTGGCTTCTGAGTAACTGGTAATTATTGTAATGCCACTTTCCTATATATGCTCAAGCTGCACATGGTTGAAAAGTCCTTTTACAGACATTTAAAAATTTAATCTTCATAACTAGTACATAAAATGAGCAGGAAGAAAAGGACCTATTCAGAACAGGTTTGCACTAATACTTTGGAGGAGGTGAAGAAAAGGAGACTCAGAGAAACAGGATGCATGTAATAAGGCAGTAAAGTCATGCCATTTGTTGCTTAGAGAAGAAAGGACATGCCTGGTGGGGTTTATGTGATGGTCTTCATGCTTTATATGCAGGTGTGGTGAAGGGTGGCTGTACTTAGAGTTGAGCCAGTCTTGGCTATGGCAGTTCTGAGAGGAGTCATTTTGAGAAAGGCCTTGGCTCACCCTGAGCCCTGGTTTCTTCATTCTGCTGTCTGTAAGAATTAACAAGATGCATGTAAAAGCACTGTGCAAGCTGTAAAGTGCTGTATGTGATTCTATAGCTGATACTTCCCTGATGGTGAAGAGATGGTCTTGTAGAATCAGGATAGGAAAAAACATACTGAGAGTTGATTTCTTAACAAGCATTGTTGGGGATCCAGAGTTTCCTTATTTGTATGTTGAAGATTTGTCTGGTGGAAGATTGTTTGATTGTTTTTAGAAGTAAGATGACAACACTGGTTTATATTTGTTTAGTACCTTTGTTGACAGTGGTGGGATAGTACTTAATATTTTGAAAGTACCTTCATCCAGATATTTTGGATAAAGCAAGGCTTTTGCATTATAGAATTGTTAGAAGATTTCCAGGTAATGGCAGGAAATTCCACTGTGTTGGGTTGTTGGGTTTTAAAAAATTCAGGATAGCGTCAATGTTCAGCTCCTTAGTAGCTGTATGATCCAGGACTGTCTAGTCTGGTTTTTCATTTGTAAAAAAGCTAAAAGTTCTCCTAGGGATCATTGTGAAGACTGAATTGAGACAATAGGTGAGGAAATTCTCTGAAAACTATAGATAGCTCCATAAGTATAAGGAGGTAAAATTATTATCATTTCTCATGTTTAAAAAAATGAAACCAACAAGCAAATATTCAGTGATACAAGTTAGAATCAAACCAGAAATTAAGGAGATGTAGTTCAATATGGAGACACAGATTGCTGCTTTTTAAAAAAATTTATTTTTTAAATTCACAGATTGCTTTATGATAATGATTTCTTTCCATATGGTTTTGGTATGGGATGCTTACGGGCGATAAATGGGGAACTGTGCCAATGTGATGTATCTGCACAAGTTTATTTCAAGATTCATAACTTGCCTTTCTGGCAAGATACAAACTAAGAGTTTCATTTGAATCTGTTCAGCCTATTGTCTCTTTCAGACTTTGAAGACTATAAATAAGTCTGATTTACTCTTCAATAACTCTATAAAAAGGTCATAGGGTTAACTGAACCCCAGGTGGCAGCGGGTAGTGTAGGAGTTGAAAGTCTACAGTCCAGGTTCCCTGGGCGGGGCTGGGTAGCTCCCCAGGCTGGGTTTCTGTAGATGTACATGTGGTGGATTTGCCACAACTCATGTCTGGACGTCAGCATTGTAGCATATGAAATCCAAGTTTATCAACTTACAGAGTATCGATCTTTCTCTCTGGAGTGGACTTCCATCATCCCTACTCATCACCTGACATCTAAGACCTAAATACCAAGTCATCAATTTTCAGGGAGAACTATAGTTACCAAGAAAACAAAAGTTTTCTAGTTAACATTTGAGAAGCCAAATTTCAAACAGAAAATTGCTTGATGACCTTGATATCCAAACCAGTATCACCAGTCATCTGATTGGAATATCAAAGGGTTTATTAGTCGAGTTTCTTGAGTGTATGCAACAAAATTCTCTTTTGGCTACCTAAGCAGAAAAATAGTTTATTAGAAGTTCTCAGGTAGTTCATAAGAAATGATGGGCAGGCTGGAGAACCAGGCTCAGAAGAATGAAACCAAGAGAGGCTATGAGTGGTGGCCGTGGCAGGGCATGCTGCCATCTGTTGAGTGTGTTGCTGTTGTCCCAACTCTGAGCAGCTGATGCAGCCAGTATCTACAGACTCACACTGCTGATACTCCTGCTGGTCTTCTGAAAATGCTCACATCACCGTGTGCAGCTTCTCAACTGTCCCCAAATCTTTGTTTCTCTCCTTCAAGATCCAAAGACCCAGGTTGGAGCATCTGGTTGCCGAATTTAGGTCATGTGCATCTACCCAGCTGGCATAATGCTAAGAGAGGAAATGCATGTCCCCAGATCCATGCTTCTCAAAGTATAGTCTGCAGACTGGTGCCAAGTTATGGACTGTTTTTATTTTGTGATGAGACAAAGGACTTGTGCTCAAATAGAAATCAATTTAGTGCTTTCTCTATTGAGAAAATTTATCTCTGGAAAAAGGGTCAGCTTTACCAAACAGGGTGCTCTATACAGAGCAGCACTTCTCTAGACTCCATGGTAGGAGGATCTGCCATCAGAGGGCTCCCCCCAAAGGAAGGGTACTTGGAAGCTGTGTGGTCAAAAAAGAACAAATGTTCACCATATGTGAGATCAAGCTGAGGAAGCCTGCTGCCTCTTACTCTACCATGGAGATGCACCTGCCGTCAGGAACGTGTGATTCCTGTGGATCGGGATGCACCTGGCTGGTGCTTGGTTGGTTGTGATGATACTGATTCTGGTGTTGCTTTCTTTTCTGCAGGGTGGGTATCTAGCTACCCTCTTGGGAAGGGAGAGGTGGAGGAGATAGTCTTCTGTCCATCTAAGTTGGCTTGTTGTGATTCCTCAGGGTGATGAGGAACCCTTGCTGAGATGACTATGGAGTGGCATCATCATTTATCCATTCCAGGTCCTGTTCTTTCTGTCTTCACCAAAACAAATACCCCCAGCACCTGCATGGAGGTGTGAGCAGTTCTTAATTCTGTAGTTCAGGAAATGTTCCCAGTGCACAAAGTTGGGGGATGGTGTGAGAAGAAGAGTCATTGAGATCAAGTACGTGACTGACTGTCACTGGATCACAACAAACTGTGGAAAATTCTTCAAGAGATGGGAATACCAGACCACCTGACCTGCCTCTTGAGAAATCTGTATGCAGGTCAGGAAGCAAGTTAGAACTGGACATGGAACAACAGACTGGTTCCAAATCGGGAAAGAAGTATGTCAAGGCTGTATATTGTCACCTGCTTATTTAACTTATATGCAGAGTACATCATGAGAAACACTGGGCTGGAGGAAGCACAAGCTGGAATCAAGATTGCTGGGAGAAATATGAATAACCTCAGATACCCAGATGACACCACCCTTAAGGCAGAAAGTGAAGAACTAAAGAGCCTCTTGATGAAAGTTAAAGAGGAGAGTGAAAAAGTTGACTTAAAGCTCAACATTCAGAAAAGTAAGATCATGGCATCCAGTCCCATCACTTCATGGGAAATAGGTGGGGAAACAGTGGAAACAGTGGCAAACTATTTTGGGGGGCTCCAAAATCACTGCAGATGGTGAGTGCAGCCATGAAATTAAAAGATGCTTGCTCCTTGGAAGGAAAGTTATGACCAACCTAGATAGCATATTAAATAGCAGAGACATTACTTTGCCAACAAAGGTCCATCTAGTCAAGGCTATGGTTTTTCCAGTAGTCATGTATGGATGTGAGAGTTGGACTATAAAGAAAGCTGAGCACAGAATAATTGATGCTTTTGAACTGTGGTGCTGGAGAAGACCCTTGAGAGTCCCTTGGACTGCAAGGAGATCCGATCAGTCCATCCTAAAGGAAATCAGTCCTGGGTGTTCATTGGAAGGACTGATGCTAAAGCTGAAACTCCAATACTTTGGCCACCTCATGCCAAGAGTTGACTCATTGGAAAAGGCCCTGATGCTGGGAAAGATTGAAGGCAGGAGGAGAAGGGGACGACAGAGGATGAGATGGTTGGATGGCATCACTGACTCAATGGACAGAGGTTTGAGTAAACTCCGGGAGTTGGTGTTGGACAGGGAGGCCTGGTGTGCTGCAGTGCATGGGGTTGCAAAGAGTGAGATATGACTGAGCGACTGAACTGAACTGTACTGTGACTGAGGCTTGCTCGGTCCTTTGTATTATACATAGAGGCAACGTGCTCACTGTCCAAGCCATTGGAGTACATGAATGTCCCCTTGTTCTCTAGCTGTTCTACCTCTCAAGTCCTCTCTCTTTAAGAGCATCTCCATTGAAGGCCTCCTTTCTGGCACATGCCTGGGGATTGCTAACCCTCCCTGTAGAATAATAAAGCCCCTATCTCTTCTTGGGACTTTTGAATTCAGACTTCCCAGTAGTGTACTGGATGTGAGGAGCTTTTCTCTCCACTTCAGCTGGTACTACAGTGTGGGAAGCTCTGGTCCTGTGAATGGGGTGGGCAAAAAATGGCAAACTGCAGGTGATTTCCCTGTTAGGTTCCTAAAAATTGAACACCATTCTTCACCTAGGGCCCTAATCACCTTCCAAAGATGATTCGAAAATTGCCCAGTAATTGGCAACATGTTGTTATTCAGTCGCTCAGTCATGTCCAACTCTTTGTGACCCCATGGATTGCAGCGTGCCAGGCTTCCCTGTCCTTCTCCATCTCCCAGAGCTCAAGTTCATTTCCATGGAGTTGGTGATGCCATCCAACCATCTTGTCCTCTGAAATAGCTCAGCTGGAATTTCATTCATAGCAACATGGCTTTGGAGCTATTCCTTAACATGCTAGCTTACCCATCTTGAACTTCAGGGTGCAACCTCTCCATGACAGTGATGATGAATGACGCTACAGTGACGTTCTCTAAAGTTCAGTATTCTTCCTACCTCTAACCCTGATAATGAAGGCAGGGAGTGAGGGGAAGCTTCAGTTCAATCCACGTTAACTTCCCACTCCCTTTACAGACAACAGTGCTCCATTTCACAAGATATGTTTACCCTCAATCAGATTATAGATGAATCTCGTGGTCTGTGAGCAATTCTATGTCACTGAGATAACCTATTTGTTGTTGTTTAGTCCCTAAGTCATGTCTGACTGTTTTGCAACCCCATGGAATGTAGTCCACCAGGCTCTTCTGTCCATGGGATTTTCCAGGCAAGACTACTAGACTGGGTTGCCATTTCCTTCTCCAGGGGATCTTCCCCACACAGGGAAGAAACCCACATTTTCTGCATTGACAGACAGATTCTTTATCACTAAGTCACCAGGGAAGCCCAGGAAAACCTATAATATTTTGATATTACGGATTAATCTGAGCTGCTTACCATGTACTCCATCCAGGTAGTAAGGATCATTACACATTTGTTCATTGCAATTTGAAAAGCTCTGAAAAATGCATGTTTAATGCTCTGGGCTTGAAAAAAGGAAGAAGGGGAGGGAAAAAAGAAGAGGTAAGAAGGAAAGAAAGACAAGAATCACGTAAATCTAGAGAATAAAAAATTATTTCTGTACCTTTTCAAGTGTTAAGTGGTGAGTAGCTTAAACTAATTGAAATTTTCTGGTATAATTACTTGCTTCCCCAGTGGCTTACATGGTAAAGCGTCTGCCTGCAATGTGGGAGACTGGGGTTCTATCCCTGCATTGGGAAGATCCCCTGGAGAAGGAAATGGTGACTTCACTTTCCTTTCCACGTTACTTGCCGTAAAATGGTTAACATCCTGTGTCTGCTGATGGACTCATGCCATAATGATTCATTTTCCTATGAGGAAAAGGACTGGAGTCCTATTAACTTTAGTCCCAGTAGTGCAGCCTCCTTCCAAAGGGATCTGCTTTGGTGAAGGGAAAATTTGTTTCCTGAGGCATTCTGAATGTGTTCTGGGCATTCACTGATCCTATTAAAAAGTGATCTTCTTTAGCTTCTGTGTCCCATAACCCCAGATTCAGTAGGCTGGATTTCACCGAGTTGATGGGTTTAAGCATTGGAGAAGGAAATGGCAACCCACTCCAGTGTTCTTGCCTGGAGAATCCCAGGGACGGTGGAGCCTGGTGGGCTGCCGTCTATGGGGTCGCACAGAGTTGTACACAACTGAAGCGACTTAGCAGCAGCAGCATTATGAAAAGGAAAGTGTAGTAAGTGACTCTAGGAGAAAGGGATGCTGAAGGAGAATGAGGATGGTTGAGGGAAGGAGAGCATATGAGGGAGGAAAGGAGGACGTGCATCACCCTCACATCTTATGGTAGGAAAGGAGCAGGGGGGACTCCATCATCACAAGGTGCAAAATGTCTCTTTTACATTTATGGGGCAAAAATCAATGAGTCAATAAGCAAACATTTAAAGGAATATTGTGCATAGAATAACATTGGTGGTGAGCAGTTGGAGATGTTAAAATAGACACATGGAAAATTGCAACAGAATATTCTCTCTGGTAAATGGTAAAGGCTAAGTAGAAATAAGAAGTGTTAAGAACTCTACGGGGTTAGTAAGTCAAACTGGAGGAGTCGAACCTTCCTTAGATGTTGAAGGATGAGATGATAATGTCAAGAACTGTAGAGGGGCTGGGAGTTTACCTTTCTAACAAGCTAGCCTACACATAGTTCTGTGAATGCTGGCGGAAGATATAAGACCCCCAGATCAGAGGCAAGGAACTTCATGGCTCACAGCAAACAAGCAGAATGAGTCAAGATTTTTTTTTTCTTATTTTAAAAAAGAAACTTATAGAAGGAATAATAGCAGGAAATAAAGAGACCGGGAAGTACAACTTGTTCCTGACACAGTAGAAAGTAGGAATCCAAATTGGGTTTTGACACAGCAGATGTGGCCCAGACAGTGGGGCTGCCTACACACACAATTATCTCTGAGTAGGGTTGGCTTCTGGCTCATTCCTTATTCCTCTTCCATGGCTTACTCCTGCTTGTCTTGGTGTCTGATTGCTACCGAGAGCCTTGGTTGAGCTGCTACATGAAACGTTGTGTATGAGGGGTTATTATCTAAAGGCCTGTTCTTTTTCGGGGTCACCTTCCCTTAGGCCAGCAACATCCAGTAATGTAGCCATGAACTTCATGTGGCTATTGAGCATTTGAACTGTGCCTAGTTTGGATAGAAATGTGTTGTAAATGTAAAATACACACAAGGTTTCAAAGACTTAGGAAAAGAAAGGAAAAGATCTCAATAGTAATTTTTATATGGACCACATGTTGAAATAATATTTTGGATATATTATTTAAGTGAAACACAAAATTAAAATTATTTTCACCTTTAAAAATTTTTTAAATTTCATATGTTAACAAGAAACATTAAATTCCATCTGTGGCTTGCATTTGAGGTACACATTCTTTTCTGTTGGGCAGTGCTGCTCAGGTGCATTTGAGAAATAGGGGAGGCTCCCTTGGTCCCTTCTTGTTATCCTCTAAGCGCTGTGTGACTGACTGTGCCATTGTGAACGATAGCTGAGCATGACCTGAACTGCAGATCTGTATTAAAATGCAGTCCTCCTGGATATACCCACACTGCTGCCTCTAACCAGAGTGTCCTCAGAAGGGAGGAGGAGGGCTGTGGTGAGGATTCACCTCCATTCATGATCCTGTCCCTCATTGCCCTTCACAGCACCCCCTCATAAGTAGATTTGTAGGTGAATCAGGCTTTCCTGAAGGGTCAAAGAGTACTAAAGGGAATTACAACCTGTGAAGGAAAGACCTTTAAACCAGAAGGCTATGATTCAGATTCCAGAGACATCACCCTGTTACTTTACCATCAACCAACCAAAAGAAATTCTATGAGCTGCAACCCTCACCCCAAATGTTGCCTTTAAAAACCCTTTCCTGAAAGCCATCGAGTTCAGATCTTTTGAGCATAAGCTGCCCATTCTTCTTGCTTGGCCCTGCAATAAATGCTGTACTTTCTTTCCCCACAGCCTGGTGTCAGTATATTGGCTTTGCTGGGCTACAGGAGAGTGGACCCAAGTTTGGTTTGGTAACAACCACACACACACACACACACACACACACGGATACAGACATTCTGGCTTAGCTTGGGTTTCCCCCCAAACAGACCCCAAGGCAAGGATTAGGGTGCAGATGGTTTGTTTTGGAGTTGATTCCAGGAAGAAAGGGAAGGTGGAAAGGCAATCAAAAGATGCATGGATGAGTGGGAAACCACTGTGGGCAACAGAGGCCCAAACCCTCTGAGGCTTTGAGAGAGGCTATGGTGCAGTGTCCTGAGGAGTAGGAAGTTGGGGTCTTTTATCTACCCACTCCCATCCTGGTACCTCCAGGATATGCAGGTGAGCGCAGTCCTTTAGTGGCCATTGGGACAGTCCTTTAGCTTATAAGGGAATTCTCTGCAGGGCACCTTTGGTATCTGCTACATTGCCCAATGGTACCAGACCCCTAGCAGGTGCTTAATCAATATTGATTGAATGACTGAATGAATGAATGAGTAAACACACATCATTTAAGGACAAGCCTTAGTTCCTAGATTACAGTCAAAACTTGGTGATGAGGAAGAGAGACTTTTCTTTACTGCCTCATGATTGTAAAGCTGCTCCTCTTTATTTATAATAGAGTTAGCACCTCATTTTATTATGCATCCACCCCTTGCCTTCTTTTTATGCCTTAAACCTGCCAAGAATGAGAAAAGGCTGAATCACTGATCCTCTTAATGACAACTCCTTTAGCTTCATGAAGACTGGAAATTAACTTACAAAGGCACAGTGAAGTTCTTAGATGGGAAATTGTACCATCCTCCCATGCCTGCTAGTGATGACTGGGAAGTTGGGCAGTGAGCTGATTGGTGTGTTATTAAATTATAGAATTGTTTATTTTGATATTTTTTTCTGCCTGGTTTTGGCGCATTTTTACTGAGACTGAAAATAATGGAGTTCATGTGTAGAATGCAAGTCCTCAAATCACATGAATTGAGGCCAGATCTGCTGTGTGTGTGATATTCTTGGTGAAAGGCAGTGCCAAAAACACAGACCTGATTTAGGAAGACACAAACTAACTGTACATCGGGGACTCCTCTGACGATAGATATGACTTCCAGATATGTAGTAAAAGAGAAAAAAGATTATTTAACAAAAATTTATTGAGCATCAATTGTATATTAGCTATTGTGCTAACATTATGGCCAGCTATGACACAATAAAAAGAATCCACGTATAATACAGGAGACTCAAGTTGTATCCCTGGGTTGAGAAGATCCTCTGGAGAAGGAAATGGCAACCCACTCCAGTATTCTTGCCTGGGAAATTCCATGGACAGAGGAGTCAGGTGGGCTACAGTCCATGGGGTCACAAAAGAGTCAGACACGACTTAGAGACTAAACAACAACAAACAGTGCATAGAGGTGTGAAATATCTCAAAGACAATGAAAGGCGCAAGCCTGTATAGAATCAGATAACCTGGGAAGATGTACCAGTGGCACACCCAGAAACTAATTTTTTTGGTCCATTTCAAAGTCTTTCACAAGTTTTGCTGACAGAAGTAAAGAAATATTATCTGAGCAGTCTATCAGGAAGCAGAATGTAGATTGCAGACTGGCCAAGTCTTCTAAATCAAAAGAAAAATGGTTTCTTGTGGCAATGCTGCTTGCCACTCAAGAGATAAATGAGTCATTTGGGATTGCATCGTTTAAGTACAAGAGTACTGATCTCAATGGGGGAAAGAACAAATGAAGGGAAATTTGATGAAATTAGCACCGGGGAGAGGAATAAGATCAATTTAGCAGACACTTCAGTTACAAACTGTTCAGCTAAAGATCAAAACTATTAAGGGAAAAAAAAGGAAGTTCATAAACCTTTCCTAATTCTTATTTCCTAATAGAGATTTTATAATGAATTTTGACATGAGATGGGATAAAGATTACTTTAATTTTTTATTTTTTAATAGCTGGATTGAGATACAATTCACATACCACACAATTCACCTAAAGTGTATAATTCATTTTTTGCTTATATTCCCAGGATGTGCAACCATAATCACAATCTAGTTTTCATTCCCTCTAGAAGAAATCTGGGTTGTACTAATAGTTACTTCCCATTACTCACCCCATCTGTCCTTCCTGGCACTAAATCACTAATTTGCTTTCTGTCTCTATAGGTTTGCCTATTCGGGACATTTCATATAAATGGAATTGTGTAGTATGTGGTATTTTCTGAGTGGATTTTTCATTAGCCCTTGCATGTTTCTACTATTCAGTATTTCATTCTTTTTATTACTGAATTATATTCTACTGCATGGATATGATATCCTGAGTTATGAGAACTATGTATTTGGTCTTCAGCTGTTTTCTTGCACAGAGTTCTTAAGACCCTTGACATTTCCTAACGGATGAGAGTAGCAGAGGGTCTTTGTGATGTTAATGGAATGACTTTTGGAAAGCACCTAAGGATGGGGGCTGGTTCCAGTGGAGCCAACTACTTGATTAGAGAGTGGGAACTTTCAGTCCCACCCCTGATCTCTTGGGAAGGGAGTAGGGCTGGAGGCTGAATCAATTGCCAATGGCCAATGATTAGTTAAATCTTTTAGTTAATGGTTTCCTGCCTATGTAATGAAGCCTCCTTAAAACCCCAAAAGAACTGAGTTTAAAGAGCTTCTGGGTTGGTGAACACATGGAGATCTGGGGAGAGTAGGAGGACACTTGGAGAGGGCAGGGAAGCTCCGTGCCCTTTCTTTGTCCCTCACCCTATGCAACTCTTCCATCTGGCTATTCCTGAATTCTAACCTTTTATAATGTCCTGGTGCTTTAGTAAATAAAACGTTTCCCAGTTCTGTGAGCCACTCTACCAAAGTAATTGAATCCAAGGAGGGAGTCATGGAGACCTCTGATTTATAGTCAGTTGCTCAGAAGCACAGATAACCTGGGGTTGCAGATGGTGTTTGGAGTGGAGGACAGGAGCATTCTTGTAGGACTGAACCTCTAACCTGTGGACTCTGAGGCTATCTCTGAGCAGATAGTGATGAAACTGAGTTGAGTTTTCGAGCACGCTGCTGGTGCCCAAGAATTATGTGGTGTTGTGTGGGAAACCGACACACATTGGAATTGGGTCCAAGAACACTGAAAAAATGGATGTACCAAATTTTTAACCATTCATCAGGTGATGGACATTTAGAGTGTTTCCACTTTTTGCTTATTTTGATATAATGTTGTTATGAATATTTGTGTGCAAGTTTTTATGTGGAAATATGTTTTCATTTTTGTTGGATATATACCCAAGTGTAGAATCACTGGGTCATATCGTAACACAATGTTTAACTCTTTGAAGAACTGTAAAACTGTTTTCCAAAGCATTCTCATTGTGCATTCCCACCAGCAGTGTGAGAAAGTTCTGGTTTTTCTACATCCTCTACAATACTTGTTATTGTCCATCTTTTTGGTTATAACCATCCTAGTGGGTATGAAGTGATATCTTACTGTGGTTTTGATTTACATTTCCCTGATGACTAATGATGTTGACCATCTTGTCATGTGCTTATTGCTTATTTGTATGTCTCCATTGGAGAAATGTCTATTCAAGTCCTTTGCCCATTTTTTAGATAAATTACTACTAGTCTTTTTATTATTGAGTGGTAAGAGATTTTTACATATTTTAGATAACAGATATGTGATTTGCAAATGTTTTTCTCCAATTTTGTGGGTTGTTTCACTTTTTTAATGGTCTCCTTTGAAGCACAAAATTGTTAATCTTGATGATGTCCAATTGCTACTTTTTTCTTTTGTCAGTTGTGTTTTTAGTGTCATATATGAGAAATCATTTCTAACCCAAAGTCATGAAGATGTACTCCTATGATCTCTTCTAAGTGTTTTACGGTTTTATTTCTTAGGGATCCATTTTAAGTTAATTTTTCTGTGTAGTGTGAGGTAGGGGTCCAACTTCATTCTTTTGCATATTGTCTTGGAACCCTTATAAAAAATCAATCGACCATAAATGTAAGGGCATATTTCTAGGCTCTAAATTGTATTCTATTAATCTATATATCTGCCCTTATGCCAGTACCATGCTATCTTGATTACTGTAACTTTGCAATAAAATTTGAAATTGGGAAATGTGAGTTCTCCAGCTTTTTCTTTTTCAGATTGTTTTGGTTATTATGGGTCCCTTGCATTTCCATATGAATTTTAAGATCAGTTGGTTAATTTCTGCAAAAAAAGCAAAAATAAAAGGCAGCTAGAATTTTGATAGGGATTGTGTTAAATTTATAAATCCAAAGGTTACTTTCAGGCTTAAGTAAAAAGATTTGCCAGACTGAATTATTTTTTTCTGACGTTTGAGCATTATCCATTCTCTTATAATCTATTAATACATTTATTTTACTTTATTAAGTAAAGTACATATGTTAAGACCTTTGCTGATAGCACACTGACATTGATTTATTTATAATCCACATTTCACAAGTGTTAAATCTCCCCTCACTGCTGCTGCTAAGCTGCTAAGTCACTTCAGTCGTGTCCGACTCTATGCGACCCCATAGACGGCAGCCCACCAGGCTTCCCCGTCCCTGGGACTCTCTAGGCAAGAACACTGGAGTGGGTTGCCATTTCCTTCTCCAATGCATGAAAATGAAAAGTGAAAGTGAAGTCGCTCAGTCGTGTCTGACCCTCAGCGACCCCATGGACTGTAGCCTTCCAGGCTCCTCCATCCATGGGATTTTCCAGGCAAGAGTACTGGAGTGGGGTGCCATTGCCTTCTCCGATAATAGCATAGTTTTATAAATTATATACAGAAAGACAAAGGATGGGTAGAGGGCGGTAAGATTTGTTATAGAAATAGTGTAGCACAGCCTGGTAATACAAAAAAAAAACCTGTCTTTTGACTGTATATTCATGTTCTAATGTGCTTCATCAAGCAGAAGATGTTAAATAGATTGGTGGTTTTCATTGAGCTTTTGCTATAATTATGTAAATAGATATAATGAATTTTAATGCCAAAAATTGTTTTCAGGGAAATTAAATTGCTTTTTTATTCAGATGTTATGAAATGGGAAGTGCTGTATTAATAGAATATTTTGAATGAACCCACTATAATCATTCCAAACTCCAGAAAAGCAAATGTTTTTGAATGAAAAAAAATTGTTACTTTTTATAGAATGATAAACCCAGAGGATATTTCATATATATCTGAGATTGTGCTTAATTTCATAAAGAAATTGCCAGATCAAATAATTATTTAAGATGCTATTAATTAGTCTTGAATTAAAAAGCAGTTATTACAGACATAAATGTTAAAAATAGTTTTCACAAAACTGTCAGTCATGATCCTTCTGTCAGGCAAGTGTATGCTCCTCAGTTCTGTCTCGTCACAACAAAGATTTGGAGTTACTGACATTAAAGCCCTCAACATGTCACAGCTCTTGGGTCTTGGACAAACCATATTATAGCTCTTAGACAAATCAGTGTTACAGCTCTATTTTATTTAGAAAATAGCAAGAGAATCCATCCTCGAAGTGTGAGGGCATGCCAGCCCAAAGATGCGAAGACAAGAGAGTGGAGGAGCGTGCCAGCGTACGGAAGAGAGAGAGAGGGAGAGAAAGAGAAAGAGCGCACGCACGAGGGGTAGAGAGAGAGAAAGTGCTTTGGCTCCTCCTTTTATATGTTTTTTCCTCCCCCTGGGCCTGCCCTATGCAAATTGGGCTTAGCCAGGAGTGCTGTTTGTTCTACCTGAGGTCTTCACTCCAGTGGTCCTCGGACCTTCCTTTGACCTTCCTTTGTTCTATTTTTGAAGGCTTTTCCCTTCCTCGTCTTTTAGCCTCCGCCATTTTGGACTCCTTTTCCCTATTTTAACTACCTAACACTTCCAAGAAAGTGAAAGACATTTAGGCTAGCAAGACAAACTCAAAATATCTGTGACCCAGACTGGTTTGGGTTTGAAACAGGTGGGTCCTCCAGGAGCCTACAGAGAGAGGAAGACGGGCATTATGAACCCAGAAGGACATGGGTTTGTATATATGACCCAAAAGGAAAGAGGGATTAACATCTGCAACATGGTGCATTAAAAAGGACATAGATTTGAACTGAGTTGTCATTAAACTGCTTAGCACTGGCTGGACTTCTGTAATCAGGAAAAAAAGAACAAAAACTTGTTTTCCGTAAGATAGAGGCATTTGATATTATACAACTGTGAACTATAAGAATACCTTGGGAGCATGGCAGCATGAATGACTGGGAAGAGGTCTCATTTCTGTAATTAGGAAGGTGATGTGTTTTGCTCAGAAAGGAGCTTAGATTCAGTAGGGCTCAGGCACTGAGGCAGTGGGTCTGTCATGCAGCCTGTTCAAAGGTATTCTGTCAGTCCTGGTGCATGTGAGTGCTAAGTCGCTTCAGTCATGTCTGACTCTTTGCAACCCCATGGACTGTAGCCTGCCAGGCTCCTCTGTCTATGGAATTCTCCAGGCAAGAATACTGGAGTGGGTTGCCATTTCCTGCTCCAGGGGATCTTGCCCCACCCAGGGATTGAACCCACGTCTTTTAAGTCTCCTCCATTGGCAGGTTGGTTCTTTACCACTAGTGCCACTTGGCAAGCCCACGTAAGGAAGGCTATGTGTCATGGCATGTAGAGGCTAAGATTTTCCCAAGCATATGTGACCGGTGGTGGCTCATTTGGTTCCTACTCCTCCTGCTTGTGGTAACAAGGTTCCTCATGATGTCTTACCTTGAACATGACTAGATGGTGCTGAAAGTATTGGCACATTTGGTTGGCTTAGACAGGGATGATATTTCTTATTGGGGTTAATAGAATCAGGTGGAAACATTGTTCATTCAATTATTAATTGAAAAGAAACATGGGGCACTACAATATATTAGATCATATGTTAGAATTTGGAGATGTAGGGATGAATGGGTCTTAGGATTTCTGGTCTGGTGGGGGAGACCCACATTTGTGGGGGAATAAAACTTGCTACCCCCAAATATCTCTTTGGCATGTAGATCATTTTGAGTTGAAAACAGTCAAGGCTCAAAAGACTCAGGAGGAACTTTTGACCTTCCCTCTAGCTGCCTAAAGATCATAGATAGAGGACTTGTTCCAGGAAGGAAACTGTCTCCATAGATAACCATAGTATGAACCAGGTATGTAGACAGGGAGGAATGCAGCAAAATCTGTTAAAATTCTTCTCTCTGTCCCAATGTCTCTGCATGGCCTAACAAACCTTTGTTTAGAAAATGTTTGCTTTTCCATCTCCATGTCAGTTGCTTTTCTCCCCTTTGATGTCCAAAATGCCTACTCCCAACATCTTCTTTTATCTTTAGCTGAAGATAGTACAAAATTTAAGGGTTTCAGCCATTTTGATGAGGTGCTCAGTTTTCCTGGGTCTCTCCCATGTATAAATGCTATTAAACTTCTGTTTAATTTTCTCCTATTAATCTGCCTCATGTCAATTTAGTTCTTAGACCAGTCAGAAGAACCTAGAAAGGTAGAGGGGAATTTTTTTCCTTCCTGACACCAGATTTCTGGAAGAATACTGCTATCATTCATTGAGTGAAGGATTAAGGGAGGAAGGATAAGTTTTGGGGGACAATGAATTCCATTTTGGAGATGGTGAGTTTATGAAGCCTGTAGAGCATCTGAGTAGAAAGGAGAAAAGTCCAAGTGGAAAGTCTAGATTTGTGAGTCATCATTTTACAAATGCTAGTTTAAGTCAATGACATTGATAAAGCCATGCTGAGATTCTATAGTGTAAGGAAGAGAGAAGGGCTAGAGTTGAATCCCTGGAGAATCTTTTCATTTCACTGGTGACATCTGATGAATGCTATTGTCTGAATACACGTTTGCTCTCACATCATTGAATTTGCATTTGAAAAGCATGAATAAACTTGCAAAACACATTCAAGAGGAAATTATCACAGCAAATGTAGGCACAGGACGCTTTGAAAGTAAAATTTAAAATTCAGTTCAATAATAAAATCCAAAGTATCTCCGGAATCGAAGAGGAAGTTAGAGGATTAACTATATTAAAGGAGTAATATAGATAAAATGGTCAGAGCTTGTGAACCCAAAGTAAGCTCTGATAACTTTCACTGTTCTTATGGAAACAATGGGGCATAATATTTGAAACTGAAACTCTTTGGAATACATCAGTACAGTTGCTCAGTTGTGTCTGACTCTTTGCAACCCCATACACTGAAGCATGGCAGGCTTCCCGCATGGTTGAGATCAATATAGAACACTCCAGGCAAGAGTCCTGGAGTGGGGTGCCATTGCCTTCTCCGCCAAAAACAAAAGGACAGTTCAAACATAAAAACTTAGTAACACTAAGAGGTTATCTGGGATCCAGATATGTTGATATCTTTGACTGAAGCGGGTTGAATTGATAAACAGATCTCAGTTTTCTATGGCAGTATAATAGATTCCCTCAAAACTTAATGGCTGAAGACCATAGCAATTTAGTATTTCTCATGGGTTTTCTGAGTTGCTTGAGCTCTGCTGGGTAGTTCTCCTGCTAGATACAGTGTTCCTGTATTCAGCTGGAGTGGTTGGGGGATGAATAGCTGGGCCTCTTTCTTCTCATTTAGTGGCCTAGCCTGAGATTTTTAACCTGTCGACTGATTCCCCAAAAGGCAAAAGCCGAAATTACAATTCTTCTTAAGATCTTAAAGCTCTTGTAGTTCTTAGGAGTACTAGAAGTCACTTCTGCCTCATTCTACTGGCCAAAGCAAATTACAAGATCAGTCCAAGAGAAAATGGCTCCACTTCTTGATGAGAGGAGTGGTATGTGTGTACAAGAATAAGGGAATTTTTGGTGGCTGAATTTGGAAATGATCCACAAGAGTGGATTTCTCTTTTCAACTAGGCCACAAGTACTTACAGTCTTCCGCAGGACACTCAAGCAGGACATTATGCTTGGTCCTCACTTCAGGTGAATACTAAGAGTTCTTGAGGGAATTATACTCATAGAACTTTTAATATATTTTGCCAAATAAGTCTACTGAAAGGGAAGTTTGTAAACACTTTTAGGACCTTTTTAAAACAGACCTTTGCCACTAGTTGTTACCTAATTTTCTGTCTTCTTCCATCCTCTTAATATTTGCCAGCTTTCTTTCAGAATTTATCTTAGTCTTCTAATAAAGTTAAGAAAGTGTTATATTGTGAAATTGTATGAGAACATCTTTTCCAGGTACATGCTAAGAGTGGGGAAGCTGGAAGTAGAGGAAGAGAAGTAGGCTGAGAGGGTCATTTCAAGGATGGCAGAGCAAGTAGTTTTATGACACGATATATGTTGTTTACTAGGTATTCTTCTGTGGGTGTGAAGTAAGTATGCACCTCTATCAGGAACCTGGAGCTTAGCAACAGGCCTCAAGCAGATAAAGAAAGCTTGAAAAAGAATAAGGTCAGATTTGTGAATATTGAGTTTTCCTGGGTGCTGAAGAACATGCAGAGCTTGATGACCACAGAGCTTAGGGTCAGACAAGGAATTGGAAGAATGGTTTCAGATGAAAGTGTGACATTTAGGCATAGCCTTTGGCCTTTTCTTGCCTACAACAGAGTTTGTAGCACAGACTTTGTGATATTTGGTGTGGTGGAGTGATACATGGTATGGTTGATGGAAAAGAGAAATAGTCAAGGGAGAAGGATGGTGGGAGTGGACAGCAGAGATGTCAGAGTAACTTCCCAGGTTCAATAGGGAAAAGCTCCTGGGAGTTTGGGGATGCCGAGAATTGGAGAGGAGAGAGGGGTTTCGTGAGAGTTGTATGCTGTATGCTCAGTCACATCAGTCATGTCTGACTCTCTGTTGCCCCATAGACTGTAGCCCACCAGGCTGCTCTGTCCATGGAATTTCCCAGACAAGAATACTGGAGTGGGTTGCCATGCCCTCCTCCAGGGGATCTTCCCAACTCAGGGATTGAACCTGCATCTCCTACGCCTCTTTCACTGCAGGTGGATTCTTTACCACTGAACCAACTGGGAAGCCCTGTATGCTCTGTATTGAATTGAATTCCCTTATGTAGGGATCAAAGTTCCTGTATGGAAGATGCTTCTTTAACAGTAGGACACTTCAGGCATACTGCTTCAGTGACATTATCTAGCTTAGGTAATTCTGGACTCCAAATCCTTACTTGGGAAAATTGACTTTTTGTGTTATTCTTACCTTTTTTGTTTGATTTATCTTAGTGATTGCTAATGTAATTTTGGGAAATGTCTGTCTCCACTCTGCCATGGAAATACAAAGACTCTGAGTTGTTTTCAGCTAAAGAGGATAAGGGAGAAGCTTCAGAGGCCATCAGAATGAGGGAACAGGAAGGTGAATGCAAAGCCCAGGGGTGAGCAGGTTAATTTCTTATCACAGTTAGCAAGTTTTTCTGTGCCTCTGAGAGTTTTATCTGAGTGCTGTGTTCTTATAGCAGTAGTGTGCAGCTGCAGTGAAGGGAGACTGTGTGTAGTTTGAAAGAATTCCATGTGTGATGCTGACATTCTCCTCCTCCCACCCCGTTTCATATCCAGCAGCAATACAGATTCTCCACCAACTCAGAATAACATTTAAACTCAGGGAGCAAACATTTGAGAACCTTCTTAATGTGACCATAGATGGCCTGGCCTCCTAGCTGAACTCATTACTGTGGCCAGGTTAGGGTCTCTTGAACACCAGGCCTCTCAGACTCCTCCTCAGCCCCACTGCTCAGCAAAAATGTGCTTGACTCTTTGCCTTCATATACTGCCTACCAAAGGTTTGCCCATTCTTTAAGGCCCCACTCAGGTCCTTCTTGTTTTGTGGAGCTGTCCATAAATGCTCCAGCCACACTGGTTGATTGGACTTTGTTTCTGAATGGTTGAATGGGACCTAAGTGGAGCCAGTAGTGGGGAGAGAAGGCTGGGAGTACAGAGAAAGAAACAGATTATTTACGTGAAAACCTGTTGACAACTTCCTATAGTTTAGTTAGTCTAATGACATCAATGCTTTGGACATAGATTCCCAGTGATTTGAACAATCCCCCCACCCCACCCAGTAATCCCCAAATGGCTTCTGAAATCCCCTCCCACCACAAGTTTTGAAGTTTCTTAATGAAGGGAATATTATGTAAATTGGCCATGTGACTATTAGATCCAGTTTTCACTGTAGCTTGTCAGTGCAAATTTGAAAATGATTATTGGTCCCAACAACCTTGGAGAAGTCCATTTCAAAAAATGCTGTGGACCGTAGCTGTAGTCATTATAGGTAGACTACAGATTTGGCTTTACTTTGACTTCTCTGGCATTGCTGAGTATTGTTGAAAATGCTATACATCCTAAGGCATCTTATCTTAGATCCTCTCAGTAGGGTGCAATATTGTACATCTCTAAGACCTCAGTTTTGAAGGAGCTATTAACATCATTAGATGTCACAATAGTTCTTTGACTAAGTTTTGAATGACTTACCATCCCACAATCCATTCATTCTTTTCACAGATAATTATTGAACATACCATATAATCAACACTGTGCTATTTGTTGTAGACACAAAGATTAAAAAAGGCACAGCCTCTGCCTTTAAGGATCCTCCACTCTAATGGTGGTATTGTGATATGTGCACAAATAGCCATAATATATATGTGGAAAGGAATATAAAGTGAAAAGGTACTATAAAAATGTTTAGCTAAAGTTTGGGGGCTGACAAATCACCACTGTTTGGAAAGATTATGGAAGGCTTTTGGCACTCTTGGTTTTGAGACACCACTCTTGTGGTTTTGCTGGTCTCTCTAACCGTTGGTTTTTCTCTGCCTCTGCAGTTGCATCTTCCATCTGATATTGGAGTTCCTTAAGACTCAGTTCAGACCTCCTCTCTTCTCACTATATCCTTTCCTCCTAGACAGTCTCATCTACGCCCATGACTTCAGTAACTATCTATAAGCCCATAACATGAGGGCCAAACTTAACCAAACTTGTGATCTTCAATCCTGAACCTCATCTTCTAATGAATGACACTACTGTCTATCCAGTTCCACAAGCCAGAAACCCAGGAGTCATCCTGGCCACTCCTTCCCTTCATTCTCCATTCTGATTTATTATCAAACCATACTAACTGTATCCTTTAAATACCTCTCAGATCTGTCTCCTTCTATCTCCACAGCCAGCTTCCTAGATCAAGCTAGAACTATCACCCAGATCAATGTCCTAGACTCATAACTGGTCTCCCAGTGTCTACCCAGTGTTCTTTCCAATCCAGTCTCTGCATTGAAGCCAGTAAGATCTTTTCAGAGTTCAAGTTTGATGATCGCCTTTCTACTTCTCAACTTTCAAGTCCTTCAGTAACTTCCCATTGCTCTGTTAAATATACACCACGAAGTCTTATATAGTTGCGGTGTTGTCTACTTCTCTACTTTGTTTCAAAGTATTTCCTTATTATTCCCTATTTTGTGGCCACACTGACCTATTTTCAGTTCTCTGAAAACGCTATGCATTTTCTGTAACAGGATCCTCGCACACATTGCTCCCCCTGCTGTCCACCCCCACTGCTTCATAAATCTTACTTTTTCTTTAGGTCTGAGCTTAAGTGTCACTTCCCCAGGGAAGACGTCCCTAGATTACTGTCTTTTACATCTGTTGCTTTACCAGAAAATCCCCTACACACAAACCTTCGAGTTGGAAACTCTCAAAGATGTGACCTTGGGTTCACGTGTCCAGTCATGTCAGATGTAAGTGAAATTGCACCTCGCCCTCCGTCTCCTATTGCTGACAATCCTTCAGCTCTACCATCTCCCACCTCCTCTCCCTCCTCCAGTCAGTAACTTTTTCCTGTTCACTTGATGCCAACCCCTATATGCCAGCTGTTGTACTGTACAGAACTTTTCAAGGTACTGTACTGTAAGATAAATATTTTCTCTAGTTTTTGTATTTGTTTTTAATGTATTATTGGTGTGAAAAGTATTATAAATCTATTACAGCACAGTACTATATAGCCAGTTGTGTTAGATGGGTTCAGTTCAGTTCAGTGGCTCAGTTGTGTCCGACTCTTTGCGACCCCATAAACCGCAGCACGCCAGGCCTCTCTGTCCATCACCAACTCCCGGAGTCCACCCAAACCCATGTCCATTCTGTCAGTGATGCCATCCAGCCATCTCATCCTCTGTCGTCCCCTTCTCCTCCTGCCCTCAATCTTTCCCAGCATCAGGTTTAGATGGGTACCTAGGCTAATTTTGACTTACAAACAAATTGGACTTACAAACACACTCTTGAAAGAAGACTCATTCATATGTAGGGTACTTACTGTACTTCACAGCACTCATTCCAGATGTAACTATATATTTATTTGTGTAATTATTTGACTGTGAGCCCCATGAGAGCAAGTGCCAACTGGCACAGTGCACAATAAATGCTTGCGTGGCACTTGGTTTTGGAGATGGGGAGATTGGCAGGGAAGGGAGAGAAAAGGTATCTCATCCAGGTAACAGAGGACCATTAAAGATCCAGAGACAACAAAGTGGGTGGGATCATGTATGTAAAAGCAAATCTTGCTAAAAGGCTATTCTTAGTAACTCAAATGATATCAATCACTATTCAAATAGTTGCATGATATTTCACTGTTTATATATATACACACACACACACACACACACACAAATATGTAATTCCCCCGCCCATTCCCCTGTTGGACAATTAGATTGTTTCTAGTGTTTTCAATAGCCTAAAGAGCACTACAGTGAAGGCATGTATATATTTATATGCTATTTTCTATAGTTCATGCTTTTCTCTGCTTGATTCCATGAGTACAAGCAAGCTATTCAGGACTTCTTTAGGGCCACATTTGCTTTAAAAAAAAAAAAGTCTGTATAGTGCCATAAAACCATAAATACAGTGGTTGATCAGTAAAAATTGCTAACTTTATTGATAAGGATTTATCACACTTAAGCAGCCATCTTACTGTAAGTCTACCAAGTGTCCTAACATTTTGAAAATGTGCCAGGCCTATTTCAAGAAGTCAACTTGAAACTACTGGGCTAAAGCAGGAGACTATGTGGGAAGGACAAGAAATAGCTGAGTAGGTGGAAAGAGTCAGAATGAGAGAACGAAGTAGACAAAGGGCAATGGTTAATAGTAATTAGTAAATATCAAAAGCAAATAAGGATAAGACATAATGACGGTGCTAGAGGTAGGGTGGACAAAGTGAAAGTAAATAATCCAGTGATTCTTCAAGAGCTGTTTGATCAAGTTGACTGGAAAATATGACAACAGTTTGTTCTATAAACTAAATCATAAAGATGAGGGTTAAAGATTGAAAGCTGTGTTTAATATCCCCATCAGTTACGTGACCAGTAGACGCTGAGTGATCAAGTGAACAACCATCCCAGTAAAAATCATTAGCTATTAACCTTATTAAACAATGAGGTGGACACCTTTAGCAAGCTGCTTTTCCAAAAGTAAAATCAACCCTACATGGCCACTTATTAACTTGAGCAGTGCTTGACTTTTCTCATAGTTGCAAGACAAAATTCATGGAAAATGGAGGAAAGCTTACTCCACTGTATATCAGTCCAATAGCCATTTGTTATGAAATATGTGATATGAAAAGCCCTGGACTGTTGTTCAAGTTTTTAAAACCTCAGGAGATCATACTGGAGTGGTTGTGTGTTTGTGCTTAGTTGCTCAGTCGTGTCCGACTCTATGTTGCCCCATGGACTGTAGCCCACCAGGCTCTTCTGTCCATGGGATTTTCCAGGCAAGAATACTGAAGCAGGTTGCCATTTCCTACTCTAGGGGATCTTCCTGACCTAGGGATCGATCAAAGCTGCCTCTCTTGTGTCTCCTGCGTTGGCAGATGGATTCTTTACCACTAGCGCCCCCGAGTGGTTAGATATACCTATTTGTTCAGTCTTGTTTCAAAATTTCTGGAGTCCTCAGATAAGTGCAATATTTTTCCATAATACATTTTTCCCAAAATAATACATATTTTTTTCTAATTATATAAACTTCACCTGATTATTGAAAAAAAATAAAAGGGATAACAAACTTCAAAGAAGTTGGATCATCCTATACCCCACCATAATCAATCTAGTCATCCAAGGGCCATTTTTGTGTGTTTTCCTACTAGATTTTAAAATGCGTATGTAGAACACAGTTGAGATTGTACAACATAGATTATCTGTTTTCATTCTAAAGTTACTTTAATTTATCCACCAAAGAGCAAGGATATATTATGGAAACCATGATCTAAACCAAATAAATACTTTGGCAAAATCAGGCCAGTAACTTCCTGTTTTGTCTAAGTTCCAATATACCCATTTTCTTTCTCATTCTGTTTTATTAAGCCTTGAATATCTTTGACTCCCTTCTTCCCTTCCAAATCTCCTCCTCCTCAACTATACCTATCTGTATTGATTTCTTGTTTCTCTGCTGCTAAGTCACTTCAGTCGTGTCCGACTCTATGTGACCCCATAGACGGCAGCCCACCAGGCTCCTCCGTCCCTGGGATTCTCCAGGCAAGAACACTAGAGTGGATTGCCATTTCCTTCTCCAATGCATGAAAGTGAAGTCGCTTCAGTCATGTCCGACTCCTAGCAACCCCATGGACTGCAGCCCACCAGGCTCCCCCGTCCATGGGATTCTCCAGGCAAGAGTACTGGAGTGGGGTGCCATTGTTATCCACTAAATTCAATAATTCATTTATATAATTATATATCTTATCTCATCTTACTCTTTAAGGGCAGAGGAAATCCATTACACAAATTTTATATTTGCCCTAGTGAGCAATGAACAGCCAGGCACATAGTAGGTGCTAAAGAAGTGTGTAGAGTTAATGCTTAAAAGTGTTTTAGCAAATAGTTGCATGGGAAGATGTGATAGTTAAACCATCCAGATCTATGCAGACAAAGAAAAACTATAGCTGCGCCATCCAATATGGTTGCCACCAACCATAATGGGCTATTGAGCACTGGAATTGTGGCTAGTATGCATTGAGATGTGCTGTACTTGTGAAATACTGCACACTGGATTTTGAAGACTTAGTGTAAAAAAGAATATAAAATATCTCTGGATTTTAAAAGTTGATTACTTGTTGAAATAATGTTTTGGATATATTGACTTAAAATATATTAAAATGAATTTTACCTCTTACCTTTTTAAATGTGCTACTAGAAAATGTAAAATTAGATACATGGCTTGTTTTACATACAGATAGATATAGTGCTATCCTGCTGCTGCTAAGTCGCTTCAGTCATGTCCGACTCTGTGCAACCCCATAGAGGGCAGCCCACCAGGCTCCCCCGTCCCTGGGATTCTCCAGGCAAGGACACTGGAGTGGGTTGCCATTTCCTCCTCCAATGCATGAAAGTGAAAAGTGAAAGTGAAGTCGCTCAGTCGTGTCCGACTCTTAGCGACCCCATGGACTGCAGCCTACCAGGCTCCTCTGTCCATGGGATTTTCCAGGCAAGAGTACTAGAGTGGGGTGCCATTGCCTTCTCCATAGTGCTATCCTATATGGCAACAAAATGTAATGTTTGAGATTATTCTTTCTATGGGACAGAAATTCATTATATTTCTACTAGACAAAATTAACTGGCATTTCAGTGGAGAGCAATTAATTTGCATTTACAGTTTTCTACAAATTCTACCCTTGCAGAGTTGTAAAATAGCCCAGTCAGTGTAATGACAGGCAATCAAAGGTGCACACTCTTATTGAATTAAATTAAATAATCCTGGGAAGGTTGGCTGGAAAATACTCAACACTCTCTCCATTGAAAGGATATTCAGTTATCTTTCACCCATTGCCAAGTCTTTGACAAGTTTTCCTAAGAGCATCTTTGTATATTCTTTTGTTATTGTTCTAAGTGATTGTAATTGGATTATTTTTTATTTTCTAGTTAATATGAACAAAATATATTTGCAAAATGTACACTTAAGTCAGAAACTAATGCTTTAGGAATTATGAAGTTCCCAATAATAGTTAAAGTGTTGAGAGTAAGACAAGACTTTTGGAAATGTATAGCATAGAATTGAACACATTTGGAATGACTGAAAATATTTAAATTAAGTAATAGCATTTTGTCATGATCTCTTAGCTTATCACACTTTTGTTGAAAGGAATATAAGTATAATGGGATGAAAACCAGATTCTTTTCTACTTTTTAATTAGCTAGAAAAAAGCTTGACTATTGGTTGACTGGATTTAGTATAACTTTTTCATTCCTTAGTTTTTAAAATTTGTTTTTAATTGAGGGATAATTGCTTTACAATGCTGTATTGGTTTCTGCCATACATCAACACAAATCAGCGTAGGTATATGTATGTTCCCTCCCTCTTGAGCCTCCCTCCCACCTCCCACCGCATCCCACTCCTCTAGGTTATCACAGAGCATTGGGTTGAGCTCTCTGCATCATACAGCAAATTCCCATATTTTGCATATGGCAATGTAGATGTTTCAATGCTGCTCTTTCAGTTCGTCCCACCCTCTCCTTCCCCTGCTGTGTCCACAAGTCTGGTCTCTATGTCTGCGTCTCTATTGCTGCCCTGCAAATAGGTTCATCAGTGCCGTCTCCCTAGATTCCCTATATATGTGTTAATATACGATATTTGTTTTTCTCTTTCTGACTTACTTCACTCTGTATAACAGGGTCTAGGTTCATCCACCTCACTGGAACTGACTCACATTTGTTTATCATGCCTGAGTAATATTCCACTGTATATATGTTCCACAACTTCTTTATCCATTCATCTGTCGATGGACATCTAGGTTGCTTCCATGTCCTGGCTATTGTAAATAGTGCTGCAGTGAACACTGGGGTACATGAGTCTTTTAGAACTGTGGTTTTCTCAAAGTATATGCCCAGTAGTGGGATTGCTGGGTCATATGGTAGTTTTATTACTAGATTTTTTAAAAAAGAAATCTCCATACTGTTCTCCATAGTGGCTGTATCAGTTTACATTCCCACCAACAGTGTAAGAGGGTTCCCTTTTCTCCACATCCTCTTCAACATTTACTGTTTGTAGATTTTTTGATGATGGCCATTCTGACTGGTATAAGATGACACCTCATTGTAGTTTTGATTTGCATTTCTCTAATAATAAGCAATGTTGAGCATTTTTTCATATGTTTGTTAGTCATCTATATATATTCTTAGAGGAATGTCTGTTTAGGTCTTCTGTCCATTTTTTGATTGGGTTGTTTGTTTTTCTGATATTGAGCTGCCTGAACTGCTTGCATAATGTGGAGATTAATCCTTTGTCAGTTGCTTCACTTGCAATTATTTTCTCCCATTTTGACATTCCTTATTTTTGATTATTCAAAGTGCTATTTCTTTTTAAAGGAAATAAATTCTTTTTCTGTTTAAATTAAGGGACTTTGGAGACAGACTCGGTAAAAACAAGAGAGTGCTCTTTTTTACAATTCTGTATTTATTCACTTTGCTATGGAGGTTGATAAAAATTAATTGTTGAATGCCTGTTGCAAAATGGAACCCACAACCTACAAAGTGGGTAGGAAAAGTTGAAATTTTGATATTATTGTTTCTAACATTAAAAAATAGATATATAAAGAAAAATTTTATTTTAAATATCAGTTTAAACCTGTCTTAGTCCAAAAAGGATTGCAGATGGCTAAGAAGGGATCCCAGGTGGTAACTTTAATTTCAAATATTTTAAAAAACATCCAAAATTTTAGGTAGACGATTGTTCCCCAGAGTTGGCTCCTCCAGTCTTGGTTTAATATTGGAGTGCATTTCCCCTCCTGCTTTGGCCCAGATCCATGCCGTTCACAGAGGTTTGGTGGCAGTGGTGTGGGGGAAGGGAGAGACAGGCAGGTCCTACTCCTGCCTACCGCAGGCCCCCCTTTCTCTGTATCTGGGACTCTGGCTCAGTTCCTCTGAATTGGAATGGCCTTGGGACTGAAGACAAGTATTTGTGTTAGTAATTACGGGCCATAGGACTAAAGCATCTTGAGGCTTTGCTTTCCCACTTACCTTTTCAGTGTCAAACTTTCTGCAGAAATTACCCTGAAAGTTCCCCACTGTGTTTTTATATCTGTAATTGTTTTAAAAAATTAAATTCTTAAAGCTTACTTTGATTAATGTTATGACTGAATGTCCATTGAACAATTCTGCAGAAATTAGAATTACATATAATCTAATCACTATCAAAACTGTATAACATTGGTGGGGATAAACCATTATAAGGGTTTTCCTAAAGGTATTCACTTAATGCATTCTCTCAGTAGTCACTTTTCTTGTCAGTCCCTTTCCCTATTTATTTATTTGGGAAATTTTAATAATTGCTTTTTAACATAAAATTAATAGTATTAACAGTCATTATTATTGAAGTATTTCACTCTTGCACTAGGAAATACTTATTTGTACACTTTCAAGAAATGTCTATTTGAATCCTTTTCCCACTTTAAAATTGACATATTTGCCTTTTTATTCTTGAGTTGTAAGAGTTCTTTACATATCTACATAACAGTCTGTTGTTAGATACATGATTTGTAAAAAATATTTTCCAGTTCTGTGGGTTGTCTTTTGACTTTCTTGATGTGCAGCACAAAAGTTTTAAATGTGATTAAAGTCCAATTTATCAGTTTTTTTCTTTTGTTACTTATTCTTTTGGAGTCAGATCTTAAAAACCATTGCCTATGTGTAATTAGCTTTAAATGTCTCCTAAAGGACCATAGAGAAGGAAATGGCACCCCACTCCAGTACTCTTGCCTGGAGAATCCCATGGATGGAGGAGCCTGGCGGGCTACAGTCCATGGGGTCGCAAAGAGTTGGACACGACTGAGCGACTTCCCTTTAAAGGACCATAGAAGAGGCTGAGACAGCACTTGCAATAATGATGTAATTGTGTGTGTGTTTTAAGTAGATTTTATTTTTTAAACTGGTTTTAGGTTCACAGCAACACTGAGAGAAAAGTACAGAGATTTCCCATACGCCCCTTTCCCCACACACGCCCAGCCTCCCCTACTTTCAGCATCCCCCACCAGAGAGGTACGTTGTTACAATCTCTGAACCTGCACTGACACGTCATCAGCCAAAGTCCATAGTTTACATTGTGGTTCACTCTTGGTGTGGTACATTCTATGGATTTTGACAACATGCATCCATTGTTATAATATCATGCAGGGTATTTTCACGGCCCTAAAAATTTTCTGTGTTCCACCTATTCATCCTTTCCCCTTGCCCCCAGCTCCTGGAAGCCACTCATATTTTTACCATCTCCACAGTTTTGCCTTTTTTCAGAATATAATATAGTTGGAGTCATATAGTATGTAGCCTTTTCAGACTGGCATCCTTCACTTAGTAATATGCATTTAAGCCTCCTCCGTATCTTTGCTTTGCCTAACAGCTCATTTCTTTTTAGTGCTAAATAATATTCCACTGTTTGGATTTTCCACAGTTGATCCATTCACTTACTGAAGGACATCTTGGCTGCTTCTGAGTTTGGGCAATTATAAATAAAGTTGCTATAAATATCTGTATTCAGGTTTGTGGATGGACATAGGGTATGTCTGGACATAAGTCTTTGGGTAAATACCAGAGACTTGCTGAATCATTTGGAGAGTACGTTTAGTTTTATAAGACACTGCCAAACTGTCTGCAAAGTGGCTGTGTCGTTTTGTAAGTCCCCCAGCAATAAAGGAGAGCTCCTTTGGCTTCATTTCCTCACCGGCATTTGGTGTGGTTGGTATTCTGGATTTTGGCCATTCTAATAGGTATATAGTGGTATCTCACTGTTGTTTTAATTTGCAATTCCCTGAACACATGGGATGTTGAGCATCTTTTCATATGCTTGTGTGCCATCTGCCTGTCTTTTTTTATGAGTTGTCTTTCAGATCTAGTGCCCATTTTTAACTGGATTGTTCATTTTCTTATTGTTGGGTTTTGAGAGATCTTTGTATATTTTGGGTAGCAGTCTTTATCAGAGGTATCTTTTGCAAATATTTTCTCCCAGTCTGTGGCTTGTCTTCTCATTGTCTTGATATGACTGTTGTTTTGCTGAATTATTTACTTCACATTCATTTATTAAGCATCTACTATGGTCCAGGTTCTCCACAGGCTGTGGGGATATAAAAGTGATTTAAGCATAATCTTGCTGTTAGGTACTCAGCCTAGTGGAAAAGGACACATATCAATAAGTAGGTGATTAGAACATCCTTCTAAGATAAACGGTCTCAGGCTTTTTGAAGAGGTTGTTGAGACATAAAGAAGAAAAAGGATTTGACAACAGGCAAAGGTGAACAGGGCCTGCTAATGCAGAGAACACTTCATCCTGATGACATAGTAAGTTATTGTCAATATGATCATTAGCTACTACTGTTATGCCAGCAGTTTGTCTATGCCAAAGGTAGGCAAACTATGGCAGTGGGCCAGATCTGGTGTGCCACTTGCCTTTATAAGTAAAGTTTTATTGGGACACACTCATGCTCATTCGTTCACAGAGCGTCTGTGGCTACTTTTGTGTAACAATGGCAGAGTAGTTGTAACAGGCAGTCTGGCCCACAAAGCCTCAAATATTTTCTTAATATTAGGCCCTTTACAGAAAAAGTTTGCTCACACTTGCTCTAGGCAGAGATTCATTGGAAAAAGTTTATACCCAGTCTCTTTCTCTTGTTTTTTAAATCATTGCTAATTTGGGTGCACCTGGCAACTATTTATATGTCTGCAAGTAATTTTTTCTGCTTTTCAGAATTTTCCCATGATTTCTGCTTTTAAAATCTCAGCTAATTTTCCTCTGACAATTCTGCATAATTGATTTAAACTATAAATGATAATAATCCACTCAATCCCTAAAAATAAATTTAAATATTTGTTCTTTTTCTTTTAAAGTTTTATTGTTTCTTTCCTGGTTTATGTTTCTCTTTATTAAAATTAAACAAATTCAGATTTATTTCAGGAAATTATTAGATATTATGGGCAAGCAAAAGAAGAATATTAACCTGTAATACAACCTAGTCTCCTTGGAAAAAACCTTTTTGGAGCCTTAGTATGTAAGGTCCTTTCAGGTCCTTTTCTGTACATACATATATATTTTATTGTAATTGTTCACATAAATGAAACCATGCTGTGCTACCACCAAGTATCCTTAACAAGCGTAGACTTTCCTCATTCTTTTGTATCCCCATGATTCATGTGGTCAGGGCTGGTCTACTCCTGAAAGATACCAAGAGAGCTTAACCTACAGATTTACTGACAGGTTTGCATCCTTTTCAGGGACAGAGGGAAGATGCTACAAGAAGTGGATTGGTTGGCTGCCCCATGAAACTGTTGAGTGGTCAGGTATTATGAAGCTGTCTTTGGCTTTCTAGACTCTCCTTCAACAAGAGTGGAGCCAAAAAGCTAGGACTCTGTATCGGTTATCTACTACTCCAGTAATGCTGCATGACAAACAAACCTTAGTCTTTGAGCAATAACAAGAGCTATTGCTCGCACATTTGGGATGGTTTGGTAGGTGGCTCTCCTGCTCTTGGCTGGCCTTCTCATACTTCTGTGGCTTGGCTGGCTGTAGGTTCCTGTAGGCTGGGCTTGGCTGATCATGACCTGACTCATGCATATGTCTCAGAGCTCTGGGGCTTGCTTTCTTGTCAGGGGGTCAGCTGGCTATTGGCTGATTTAGACTGACCTTGGCCAGGTTGACTGTGGCTGTGTTCCATGTATCTTTCATCCTCCAGCAGGTTATCAGGGGTGTGTTCTCATGGCAGTTGCAGAGCAAGTGGGAACATGCAAGGCCTCCTATGGTCTAGGCTTCATCTACTGGCCAAAGCCCTTGGGTGAGCTCAGATTGAAGGGAGTGAGGAAATAGACTCTGCATCATTAGTGAGGTGAACTACAAAAATCTCATGATGAAAGTTATGGAGACAGGAAGAGGTGGAGAACTGGTGCAGTCAGACTCTAATCATGTGGTTGATGGCACTACAGGTGAAATGTACCTTTCAGAAGGAGCAAGAGTTTCCTTTGTGCCTGGTCTAAGCTAATGTGTGTCAAACGACAGTAACTTTCTTCTCATTTTCTATCTCTAAGAGGAACTACTCTGTAGAGGGTTCCCAGCAAGCTACTTTCACATTTCTTTTTGATTTTCTCTTTTTTAAACAAGTAATCAGATTCCATATCCATTTTTTTCGCATTGTCCTAGAGTACTTTGAGTTGAGAGTGGAGGACATGGCCTGTGCCACTTAAAGACAGATCTATTTTCACTAACAAAGCAGGAGAACTTTTTGAGCTCTTCTAGTTTGTAAGTTTATTATAACTGCAGACTTTCCTTTCAGATAAAGTTCAGGAGGATAGCTCAATTTCTTTGTGAGATATTATTACACCTCTGAAAATCCTGTCTACAGAGTTCACATTGTGGTGCCTGCTTTTTAAGAGTTGTCCACTGGCATCACGTTTTCTCATTTCTGTATGCTAATATGTATCTCCCAGGCTTGAAGTGAAAAGATCAGTTTGAGCCCTACCTCACCTCTTCCCTTCATTTAATTACATGAACTTCGACAAGACACTTACATTCCCTAAGCCTCAATTTCCTCTTCTGTAAAATGGGAATAACAGATCATACTAACTATCCAGCATACCTTATCCAGGGTTGCTCCCAGGATCAGATGTCCAAGTAGAAACTAGAAATGCAAGGTTTTATTAGACAGGAAGAACTATTGTTTCTGCTCTTACACCATCCACTGTGTATGTCCAAAGAGTTAGAGTTTTAGAATGGCTTACTAACTGAGCCTAATAAATTCAGTATATAAATAAACTTATTTGATAATATAATTAAGTTAGTTAATATTTCATATAAACACTGAAATAGTAATAATAAAACAAGGATAAGCTTTACCTTCAGTGGAGTAGATAATGACTTATATGCCATAAAGGGAAAAGTACTAGGAAAATTCCCAATATAAACATAATATATCTTCTGACATCTACAATTCAATTATCAGAGTTTTCCCTTTGGGTTAAGCATTGCCCCTCTTCCCATGTTTCACTTTAAAAGTCAATAACCTTGGAAAGAAAAATGTTTAAATGTACTAACATGTCAGCATAAATGCGTTTATCAGACAGTGTACTTTCCTGATAGGAGGTGGCAAGTCCAAAAGGCCCCTGGCCCAGGAACTGGTGGGAATTGCCGGGGGTTCGGGGGGTGGGGAAGAAATGAGTTTGGGAGCAGAAAGCAGGATGGTGGGGCTGGTTATCCAAAAGTCTACAAATAATCAATGCTGGAGAGGGTGTGGAGAAAAGGGAACCCTCTTACACTGTTGGTGGGAATGCAAACTAGTACAGCCACTATGGAGAACAGTGTGGAGATTCCTTAAAAAACTGGAAATAGAACTGCCTTATGATCCAGCAACCCCACTGCTGGGCATACACACTGAGGAAACCAGAAGGGAAAGAGACACGTGTACCCCAATGTTCATCGCAGCACTGTTTATAATAGCCAAGACATGGAAGCAACCTAGATGTCCATCAGCAGATGAATGGATAAGAAAGCTGTGGTACATATACACAATGGAGTATTACTCAGCCATTAAAAAGAATACATTTGAATCAGTTCTAATGAGGTGGATGAAACTGGAGCCTATTATACAGAGTGAAGTAAGCCAGAAGGAAAAACATAAATACAGTATACTAACGCATATATATGGAATTTAGAAAGATGGTAACAATAATCCGGTGTACGAGACAGCAAAAGAGACACTGATGTATAGAACAGTCTTATGGACTCTGTGGGAGAGGGAGAGGGTGGGAAGATTTGGGAGAATGGCAATGAAACATGTAAAATATCATGTAGGAAACGAGTTGCCAGTCCAGGTTCGATGCATGATGCTGGATGCTTGGGGCTGGTGCACTGGGACGGCCCAAAGGGATGGTGTGGGGAGGGAGGAGGGAGGAGGGTTCGGGATGGGGAGCACGTGTATACCTGTGGCGGATTCATTTTGATATTTGGCAAAACTAATACAATTATGTAAAGTTTAAAAATAAAATAAAATTAGAGAAAAAAAAAAAAGATAAACCAAAGGAAAACTGAAAGTCCCCTAAAAGCCTATCAACCTCAAATTTCACAACCTCACAACCTTGGCCCAGTCTGCACTTTCCTGCCTCCACTAAAGTGTTTCAAACTGGGTTGCCCTGCCTGAGAATCAAGTGGAACAGATGTCTTGCTTTTAGAAGAACCTGGCTGGATTAGCCAGTGACAGTTCAGTCAACGGGGTCAGACTTGCCTCAGTAATCACTTTGCCCCCTACTGGTGAGATGGGTGTGAGCTGCCTTTCCTCCAAAGTGGGAGCCTTGCAGGAATTGTACCTCCCTCTTAGGGCTTCCCTGATAGCTGATTTGGTAAAGAATCCGCCTGCAATGCAGGAGAGCCTGGTTCGATTCCTGGGTTGAGAAGATCCCCTGGAGAAGGGATAGGCTACTTACTCCAGTATTCTTGGGCTTCTCTTGTGGCTCAGCTGGTAAAGAATCCGCCTGCAATGCAGGAGATCTGAGTTCAATCCGTGGGTTGGGAAGATCCCCTGGAAAAGGGAAAGGCTACCCACTCCAGTATCCTGGCCTAGAGAATTCCATGGACTACAGTCCATGGGGTCACAAAGAGTTGGACTTGACTGAGCCACTTTCACTTCTTTCACTGGGGCTTATGGGCTTCCCTGGTAAAGAATCCACCTGCAACATTGGTTCAATCCCTGGCTTGGGAAGATCCCCTGGAGGAGGGCATGATGATCCACTCCAGTATTCTTGCCTGGAGAATCCCCATGGACAGAGGAGCCTGGTGGGCTGCAGTCCATGGAGTTGCAAAGAGTCGGACATGACTGAGCGACAAAGCATGCAGCTGAGGCTTATGCTGTTGGCTTAGATGGTAAAGAATCTGCCTGCAATGCAGGAGACCCAGGTTTGATCCCTGGATTGGGAAGATCCTCCGGAGGGGAAGGCATGGCAACTCACTCCAGTATTCTTACCTGGAGAATCCCATGGACAGAGGAACCTGGCGGGCTACAGTCCATGGGGTCACAAATAGTTGGACATGACTGAGTATTCATGCATACTAGGGCTTATAAAGGAACAAGGATTCTTCTTTGAAACAAATAACAACCAGACCTCAGTGCTGCCCTTAGACTAGGATACGAGGGGCCCTTGCTCTGGGCCCCACACATTACAAGCAATGAAAGGTGACATTTAGAATTCTTTGAACTCATAAAGTTTGAAAGTTTAAACAAGTTTTATGAATTTGCAGTTTTAAAAACAATCTAAAAAGTACAGTAACTTTTTCTGGGAATTATGGGAGAGATGCACTGGATGACCTAGGCTCCCCAGAAAGAGCCCCCCCACCCCCCACATCACACCAGTCCAGAGAATGGTTGGCTAAAAGCCTGTAAGTGTGTGTGTGGGTGGTGGGAAGCACTGCCTCTGCCCCAGGAAACCCGAAAGAGTGGCTGCTTTAATTAAAACTTGACTGCCCCAGTCATTCCAAAAGAGTGATTAGGCAAACAGGGTTTTGCAGATAACTGCATTCCCTCCTTCCCTTCTGCTCAGCTGGTGGAGTTTCATAAAATTCTTAGAACTTCCCCCTGGCTCCTCAGGGACATGGTTGAATCGGGGCAGGTCCAGTTAGCCCTGGGTCTTGCTTCCACTGCACCCTGCCCAGTGAGAACCATTCTGTTGTCTGGACTCAACCATACGGCTGCTGCTGGAAGAGTCTTAGCTCTGTGAGCCTCTCTGAGATAACTGTGGCCTCTGGGCTGTGGAGTGTTAGGTGGGATCGTGGGCCAGGCTGTGGCTCTAGCTTGGTTTGTAAGTGCTATTTTTTTAGGAGTATGGAACGTGGCCTTCCATTTGTATTCTTGCTTTAGGCTCTGTAAATATTATTTTGCAAAGTCCTTACAGTCCTTCAGGTCAGTTCAGTTGCTCAGTCGTGTCCAACTCTTTGCAACCCCATGGACTGCAGCATGCCAGGCTTCCCTGTCTATCACCAACTCCCAGAGCTTGCTCAAACTCATGTCCATCAAGTTGGTGATGCCATCCAACCATCTCATCCTCTGTTGTCCCCTTCTCCTCCTGCCTTCAATCTTTCCCAGTATCAGGGTCTTTTCAAATGAATCAGTTCTTTGCACCCGGTGGCCAAAGTATTGGAGTTTCAGCTTCAGCATCAGTCCTTCCAATGAACACCCAGGACTGATTTCCTTTAGGATGGTCTGGTTGGATCTCCTTGCAGTCCAAGGGACTCTCAAGAGTCTTCTTCAACACAACAGTTCAAAAGCATCAGTTCTTGGGCGCTCAGCTTTCTTTATGGTCCATCTCTCACATCCATACATAACTACTGGAAAAACCATAGCTTTGACTAGACGGACTTTTGTTGGCAAAGTAATGTCTCTGCTTTTGAATATGCTATCTAGGTTGGTCATAGCTTTTCTTCCAAGGAGCAAGCGTCTTTTAATTTTATAGCTGCAATCACCATCTGCTGTGATTTTGGAGACCAAGAAAATAAAGTCTCTTACTGTTTCCATTGTTTCCCCATCTATTTGCCATGAAGTGATGGGACCAGATGCCCTGATATTTGTTTTCTGAATGTTGAGCTTTAAGCCAACTTTTTTACTCTCCTCTTTCACTTTCATCAAGAGGCTTTTGAGTTCCTCTTCACTTTCTGCCATAAGGGTGGTGTCATCTGCATATCTGAGGTTCTTGATATTTCTCCCAGCAATCTTGATTCCAGCTTGTGCTTCCTCCAGCCCAGCATTTCTCATGAGGTACTCTGCATATAAGTTAAATAAGCAGGGTGACAATATACAGCCTTGACGTACTCCTTTTCCTATTTAGAACCAGTCTGTTGTTCCATGTCCAGTTCTAACTGTTGCTTCCTGGAATGCATACAGATTTCTCAAGAGGCAGGTCAGGTGGTCTGGTATTCCCATCTCTTGAAGAATTTTCCACAGTTTGTGGTGATCCACACAGTCAAAGGCTTTAGCATAGTCAGTAAAGCAGAAGTAGATGTTTTTCTGGAACTCTCTTCCTTTTTTGATGATCCAGCAGATGTTGGCAATTTGATCTCTGGTTCCCCTGCCTTTTCTAAATCCAGCTTGAACATCTGGAAGTTCACAGTTCATGCATTATTGAAGCCTGGCTTGGAGAACTTGAGCATTACTTTGCTAGCATGTGAGATGAGTGTGGTAGTTTGAACATTCTTTGGCATTGCCTTTCTTTGGGATTGGAATGAAAACTGACCTTTTCCAGTCCTGTGGCCACTGCTGTGTTTTCCAAATTTGCTGGCATATTGAGTGCACACTTTACAGTAGCTTAGAGGGTTTTATGATCTTTCAATGTTGTTTTGAACCCGTTCTCTGGAGTACCTTCTGAGTTGAATTGTGAGTCCTAATCCCTGGTACCTGTGAATGTGAGGGTTTGGAATGTGTGGACAGAGGGTCTTCAGTGATGTAATGAAGTTAAGATGAGGTCACTAGGGCAGGCCCCAATCCATTAGAACCGGCATCCTTATAAGAAGAGGAAAATGGAGAGTGAAGAACTAAGACCTCCAGGGAGAAGACGGCCAGGTGAAGATGGAGACAGAGACTGGAGTGTTGCTGCCCTAAGCCATGGAACACCTGGGGCCATGGGAAACGATGAGACAAGGAAGGATTCTCTCCTACAGACTTTGGAGGGAGCTGCTGCTGCTGCTGCTGCTAAGTCACTTCAGTCGTGTCCGACTCTGTGTGACCCCATGGACGGCAGCCCATCAGGCTCCCCTGTCCCTGGGATTCTCCAGGCAAGAACACTGGAGCGGGTTGCCATTTCTTTCTCCAATGCATGAAAGTGAAAAGTGAAAGTGAAGTCATTCCGTCGTGTCCAACTCTTTGCGACCCCATGGACTACAGCCTACCAGGCTCCTCCGTCCATGGCATCTGCCAGGCAAGAGTACTGGAGTGGGGCAAGGCCGTGCTAACATCTTGATCTTGGACTTCTAGCCTCCAGAACCAGAACAGAATACATTTCCTCTGTTTAAAGCCATCAGGTTTGTGGTACTCTTTCACAGAAATCCTAGAAAACAATACATTTTTCAAAGGTGGTTTTTAAGCCACCTAAAGAAAATCAGCATCATTTTTTAGATGTATCCTCTCTTGAAGCCTTTGTCAATGATAGACACAGTCCTGACCAGGTTGCAAGCTGGTTTCCAAGGAAGAACCCTCGAATGACTTGAAGAAGCATCACTGGGACGAGAGTATTATTCTCATGCAGTGTCTCATTCTAATGTCACAGAAACACCAAGAACAGCATGTATTCCAGTGTGGCCTGGGTTAAAATGACTGCAGCATTCTGTCTGTGTAGTGACATTTTACACATTGTTTCCAAGACACAACTGAAACAGATGTGATTGCTAGTAAAAACCCAGGGAGTTTTTCTTTATTCTTGTGGGTTAACAAATTAATTCACTTTTATAGAAATATGCCTTTCCAAGGGGAAGCCAGTAAATTGTTTTGGGTGAACAAATTTCTTTAACATAGAAGGTCGCAGGTTGAAGTTAGAAACACTGAGTATATCACCTAAGGCAATGTGTCTCTGAGTTTGCATCTGTTACTTCCAGAACATAGGAAGGTTTAAAGGATGTTTAAAAAAAATCCAGTTTGGCCCCTCCAAAGTCATTTTTGGTCCTATGAAGTGAAAATGAAGCTTATACCTGTATTTTGCTAACGACTGATATAGTGTAATTTGTATAAAATAATCATAGGGAGTGAGAGGAAAGAGTGGATCTTTGCATTAAAATAAAATCAGCCTGGAAGTCACTTTTTTCAGGGTCTACCTTTTAGAACCCCATTTAGCTTGTAAATAGACTCCTCTTTCCTGACTTGCTTTGATGAACCACTCTCATCTCAGTGATTACCCCTGACATTTAGTTGCTTGTGCAATTAACTGGGGCTCTTTTTTTCTCTTTGAGAAGAACTATATGCAGCTAATACACATTTGTCAAGTATTTCTATGACTTGGGAGAGGTGCTGTTGGTAGGCAGTTAAGAAGATGCCAGGAGTAGTTTCAAGTTTGTGATGGAGAACCCAACCACTCACTCTGTGAGTGCTTATTGGCACATGTCCACTCTGCCTCCCTTCTCTTCTCTCATTAAAAGTTGTGAGTTCCCAGCTAAGCTGGTATTTCTTATTTCAGGGAATAAAAAAGGAAATCCAATAAGCCGCTCTAAGGATTGAGAACTACATACATCACCACTTCAAGGGACTGCATTTTTGGCAAGATGTTAAAAAAAAAAATAGAGAAATGACTCAGAAAAAGAATTGAATTTTCTGTGATGGGATTTTAATATCAAGGTAGGAGACATTTTCCCCATTGGTATGATAGGGCCTGGGCTTAAGTCTGACCCAACAGATAGAACAGGCAGAGCTGGAGTAGATGAATGACACCAGACTGGAGAAAAATGGCTCCCTACTTCAGATTCAGCACCACTTTGTAGCAAAGAGCTTTTGTTGGGGCTACATTTCCCAGAGTGCTTTGCATCTTTGTGGGGCTGCATAACATTTTACCACATGGTTTGTGAGTGGAAAGAATGTGGCCACTTTTGGTTGGAGGCGATTGAGATACAAGTGTACCTGCTCCTCTGTTACTGTCCTCATTGGCTGGTCATCTTTAGAGGATTCTGAGACCCTTTAGAGGTGGAGCCAGAAGAACCAGAAGATGAAAAGAGCCTTTCTCTGAATCACCACACAGAGAAAAGCTGCCCTGGATTGCTCCAAGAGCCAGAAGTGAAGTTTGATTGATCAAACTCATTGCTTTGTTCTATCTCCTTAGCTCTTATTGCTGCCTAATATTCTACATATTGTTGTTTCTCCTTCACAAGTATCTAAGTCCCATGAGGGCAGAGGTTTTTACCTGTCTTGCTTATTGCTGTATCCTCACTGCCTAGAACATTGCCTGGCACATAGTAAATGCTTGATAATATTTGCTGAATGAATGAATATGGGAATAAATGCAAGGAATGTAGTTGTGATATAATGGATTTTGGAGATCTTAATCCTGATTTCACCAGATATCATGACCAGAGAATTGTAGTCAAGACTCTTTCTGTATATGTTAAGGGCTTCCCAGCTGGTGCAGTGGTAAAGAATCCACCTGCCAGTGCAGGAGATGCAGGGGATGCAGGTTTGATCCCTGGGTCAGGGAGATTCCCTGGAGAAGGAAATGGCAACCCACTCCAGTATTCTTGCCTAGAAACTTCCATGGACAGAGGAGTCTGGCTGGCTACAGTCCATGGGGTCACAAAGAGTCAGACACAACTGAGCATGCACACACGCACACTATTTGTGTGTGTGTGTGTTTAAAAATGAGATGGAATCCTAGAGTTCAGAATCATTTCCTCAGAATTATATCACTTTGCTGACAAAGATCCATATAGTCAACACTATGATTTTTCCAGTAGTCATGTATGGATGTGAGACTTGGATTATAAAGAAGGCTGAGCACCAAAGAATTGATGCTTTCAAACTGTGGTGTTGGAGAAGACTCTTGAGAGTCCGTTGGACTACAAGGAGATCAAACCAGTTAATCCTAAAGGAGATCTGTCCTGGGTGTTCATTGGAAGGACTGATGCTGAAGCTCCAATACTTTGGGCACCTGATGTGAAGAGCTGACTCATTGGAAAAGACCCTGATGCTGGGAAAGATTGAGGGCACAAGAAGAAGGGGGTGACAGAGGATGAGATGGTTGGATGGCATCATTGACTCAATGGACATGAGTTTGAGCAAGCTTCAGGAGACAGTGAAGGACTGGGAAGCCTGGTGTGCTGCAGTTCATGGGGTCACAAAGAATCAGACACAACTTAGCAACTGAACAACAACAGCATTTGGAAAGTTTTAGTTATCTATCGCTGTGTAACACACTGCTTCAAAATTTAATGACTTAAAGTGAAAATTTATCATCACGTAGTTTTGAGGGTTAGGAATATGGGAGTAGTTTGGCCAGTGGTTCTGGCCCAGGGTCTCTCACGAGGTTGTAGCCAAGCTATCACCAAGACTTCAGTCATTTGATGACTTGACTGAAGCTGGAGGATTTGCTTCCAAGATGGCCCACTCATGTGGTGTGGTCAGGAGGTCTCAGATACTCATGGCTTTTGGTCAGAAGCCTCCATCAGTTCCTGACAACATCAGTCTTTGCATAGGCCAGCTTACAATATGGCAGCTGGCTTATCCCAGAGCAAATAACCCAAGAGAGTGCTCAAATCCTCTACATTCTATATAGATAATCTGAATCTTTCTGGTAGCTCGAATTGTCACTTATGTGCCCTTATCAAAAGAGGACATACTGGCTTAAATCTGCATATCAATGCTTACTCTTATTCGCTGTATTTTTCCTATTACTTCCCCATAACTGGCTTCCCACACATACCCTTCTCTCTCTTGTCTTTAGTCGAAGATGATATTTAAGCCTGAATTCTTTTTTGTCTAATTGAAGTAAAGCTGATTTAAGCCTGTGTTCAAGCCTGAATTCTAAGCCAGCTCTGCGAGTTACTCACTTTCCCCTAGATCTCTCCCATGTATGCATATTAACAAACCTGTTCATTTTCTCTTGCTAATCTGTCTTTTGTTAATGGGACCCCAGATGAAAATATGAAAGGGTAGAGGAAAAATTATATTTTCCTTCCCCATCTTGTTCAAAAGAGGGGTGGAACTGGGTTTTGAACACAAGACTGAACGATGTAGGGGCTCTCCCCCCACCAGCCCACCTATGCTTACCTTTCCCCTAGCTGCAATCTGCTCCTTCCAGTGTGCAGATAATAAACAGTGTTTTCATTTACACTCATTCCTTTTTGTGTTTCTAGTTCCCTCAGAAACCCCAAAAGGGAAAATGGAGTGAGTGGTCAGGCAGGATTATAGCATTCAAAGGCCCCTGACCCTAATGCCATCAATTCCAGCTTTTAAATCGCATCCTCTTTCCATTGCACCATCAAGGGGTAATTTAGAGCCAATTCTGGGTGAGCAGGAGGCGTTGGGAAATACAGCAATGGCCAAATGGCATTCAGGGGATATTTTTAGTTACCTAAATAAACTGTATTTCCACAGTCTGCGGAACTTATGGTTTTGTGCAGTAAATAAAGCAATGGAAATGCCACGAAAGAGCCCAGCCAGATGACTCCATTTGTGTGCATTCTGTTCCAGAGGAGTCCCTTCAATAGCAGACGGGCTCCATGTGATTCTGCGAAGGCACACAAGCTGCTCGCCAGCAATGCCGGCTTCACTCCTGTTCTGGGTATTGCACACCAGTCTCCCCATACCACACCCACGCTTTATCGGGGAGGATTCTGCAGGGTGTCAGTTATCAGGAGAAACATAGTTGTGATCAAACGAGTTTTGGAAATGCTACATGAAGCAGAGTTCAATAGGACTCTTCCCGATGCCTCAGTGCTGCTAAAATGCTAATGTGTATTTTAAGGGTGGCATATTAAGCACTGTTTTCTAAACTCACTTGAATATGAACTTCTTTCTTTGAAAAACAACCATTAGGATCTGTGCCTATTACCAATCTCTTGCCTCTCAGCTCCAAATCTACTCTTTGTTGCCCTGGTTGTGGTCCTGGAATGTTGCTCCATTGTCAGCTGGCCCTGGATTAAGCTTTGTGGGTAGGGGGTCCTGGGGAGAACCTGGAGGAGGAAGGGACTTCTTTTCCTGGTTTGTGTGTACTTTGCTTCTTCTTGTTCCTGCAGTATTGGGCTGGCAAGTGGGACCCCCGGTGGAGCTCACCCCAGCGACTTTCAGTGGCACCCCTGTGAGCAGCTTCATGGCAAGTTTTGCAGGTGCCCCAGCCATGGGGCTCAGGGGCAGCCCCTCCATGGAAGGACTGGTTTCCCCATGAGCTCAGCAGCATCTCCTGTGGGTAGCACCCTTGTGACTTTCTGGAGAATCCAGCCAGTGCCCTTGCCAGCTTCCTACAAATTCGACAGCACCCCTAAGGGCAGCTTTCCAGTGAATTTCATCAGCATCCAGTGGCCAGTTTTCTTCCCACCATCTTGTCCTGCTGGCTCCTTGTGAGGGGATTTCCAGCTTCTCTGCCCTGGCCCACAGCTCCTGGCCATGGCTCTTGGCTTGTTTTAGAAATCAGCTCTGGCCCAGGGCAACCTGGCCAATTTCTCTGCCACCCAGTGGGCTGCAGCCAGACTCTCTACAGTGAGGGCTGAATCTCAGCCTTGAAAAGCCATCTTCCCACCCCATTCCAAGTTTGTTTTTTCCTTGGTATTGCCTCTTATTGCTAGGGTTTCCTTTCTTCCTTCTTAAAATATGGTATGTAATTCACATGCCATAAAACTCACCTTTTCACAGTTTACAGTTCAGTGGATTTTAGTATATTCACAAAGTTATCAACTATCACCACAATGTAATCCAGATAGTTTCATCACCCCCAAAGAAACGCTATACCCATGAGCAGTCACTCCCCATTCCCCACCCCTGTCCCCCCAGCTCCTAATCTACTTTTTGTCTCTAAAGATTTGCCTTTTCTGAAAATTTCCTATAGGCATAGTTATAGGCATGTGGTCTTTGGTGTCTGGCTTTAACTTAGCATAATATTTTTTGAAGTTCACCCATATTGTGGCATGTATCCAAATTTTCTTCCTTTCTATGGCAGAATAGTAGTCCATTGTATGGAAATGCTGCATTTTGTTTATCCATTTATTAGTTGATGGACATTTGGGTTGTCTCCACTGCTGGACTCTTACGAATAATTCTGGAAAGAATATTCACACACGAGTTTTTGTGTGAACTTACATTTTCACTCCTCTTGGGTATATACCTTAGAGTGGAACTGCTGGGTCATATGGTGACTGTTTAACTTTGGATTTGACCAACAGAGAGAGGTGACCACCTGACTTATTAAAAGATTTATCCCATTCTTACTCTAACTAGTAAGCATTATTGTGAAGCACAAATAATGTGGCCTTAAAGCCAGTCTGCTGCTGCTAAGTCACTTCAGTCGTGTCCGACTCTGTGCGACCCCATAGACAGCAGCCCACCAGGCTCCCCTGTCCCTGGGATTCTCCAGGCAAGAATACTGGAGTGGGTTGCCATTTCCTTCTCCAATGCATGAAGGTGAAAAGTGAAAGTGAATTCGCTCAGTCCCGTCCGACTCTGAGCGACGCCATGGACTGCTGCCTACCGGGCTCCTCCATCCATGGGATTTTCCAGGCAAGAGTAAATCCCACCTCCACCATTTTCACCTGATACATGGGCCACTCTGCAAGGCAGAAAAACAGAGCATGATGTTCCCTGCTCAGAAGTGATGTGCTAGGGTCAAATCCTTTTCTACCATGGCTGGCTGAGATGTGGGACATTCTATAAGGGAAAGAACAGAGTATGATCTTCCCTGCCCGGGGCTGGAATCAGAATAATTATTTCTCTGCGACTTGATGTACTAGATGTACTATGCTATGCTACATGTGAAAATGGGGTCTTCTGGTTTGATTGCACATTCTGACAGATTGCTTTCGAAAATAATTAGATAACAGAAAACACATACTTGAGACTAAAAGTCCAGCAACAGCTCTTTGTGATCATTTGAAGTGGATTTCCAGAAATCAGTAATGATGTTGACAGTTACACTTGAGGGACCGGGAAGCAGGGCCACTCAATGCTGAGTAATGAGATGATAGTTCAGCTGAGGTGGAGCTGGGAGATGGTTTCTCAGCCACTCCGAGACCAGGCAAATGTGCACCTGGGTGTCTGTATTTGTGACTTTAAGGTAATCTAAATGGGTTCCCATATTGTCTTGTCAAAATACATGTTAATAAATCGTGTATTTGTGCATGGGACCTACTGTACAGCCATTTATTACTTGCGATTCAAAGCAAATTGGTATAATGTTTAGGAGTAGCTCTGAAGATCATTCTGCCTTTGTAAATCTCAGCAATTTTCTACCCTTCCATCAAAGGACTTTCCAGTGGTGAAAGCATTTCATATAGTAAATGCATTAAGATGCTTCCTCTGATTTTACTATTCTAGTTAATGATTCCATTTTCTTCACAGGCTTATTGACTGAAACAAGAGTGACTGTGATACAGGAGGCATGATTACACACTTAATTTCTGAGGCGTGCCAGCAGCTCAGCTCAGCTCAGCGTTGTGTCCTCTGAACTGGCAAGCTCCCAAGACCACAGCAAGTCTGGGAGTGAGGCAGGTCCAGGCCTCGCTGCAGTTTCTCTGGCTGTTTCTGGCAATTTCTAGGGCTTATCAATGTCCCATGGAAAATGAGTCTCTGAGAAAGCTTGCATCAACTATGCAGATAATAGAGAAAGATATCACTCATTCTAATTCACCTGGGGTGGAAGTGCATTGCCATAATTACTCATAAACATTCAGGCCGTGCTATCAACAGATCATGTTGCATGATATTAGCGATTCAGATTATTCACAATATGGAAACCATCTAGGGACAATTGAGTGGGGCAGATATTCTTACGAGTGTCTTCCTGTATATTCTTCACACCTGAGGTTTCAGTGAAACACGTTCATTTTAAGGTTCATTTCCCATGGATCCTTGATCATAAGCTTTAGAGAAATCTGCAGGGTGGGATCCAGAAACACCCAAGAGACCATGCAACAGCAGGGCTGTCGGCCTCACATATAGAGCTTGCCTCGTATATACCATGTGTGTGTGTGTTAGTTACTCAGTTGTGTCTGACTCTTTGCAACCCATGGACTGTAGCCTGCCAGGCTCCTCTGTCCATGGAATTCTCCAGGCAAGAATACTGGAGTGGGTAGCCATTTGCTTCTCCAGAAGATCTTCCCAACCCAGGGATCGAACCCATGTCCCCTTTGTCTCCTGCACTGCAGGCAAATTCTTTTACATTGAGCCACCAGGGAAGCCCATATACCATATGGTATATTCTAAACAGTACGTGTTGTATATCAAATATGTGTTATTTAGATTTAGAAAATGGAGTAGGAAGCTTGGCTGCACACAGTCTGCTCAGATAGAAAATATGTCAGTTCAGTTCAGTTCATTTCAGTCGCTCAGTTGTGTCCGGCTCTTTGCGACCCCATGAATCGCAGCACGCCAGGCCTCCCTGTCCATCACCAACTCCCGGAGTTCACCGAGACTCACGTCCATCGAGTCAGTGATGCCATCCAGCCATCTCATCCTCTGACGTCCCCTTCTCCTCCTGCCCCCAATCCCTCCCAGCATCAGAGTCTTTTCCAATGAGTCAACTCTTTGCATGAGGTGGCCAAAGTACTGGAGTTTTAGCTTTAGCATCATTCCTTCCAAAGAAATCCCAGGGCTGATCTCCTTCAGAATGGACTGGTTGGATCTCCTTGCAGTCCAAGGGACTCTCAAGAGTCTTCTCCAACACCACAGTTCAAAAGCATCAATTCTTCAGCGCTCAGCTTTCTTCACAGTCCAACTCTCACATCCATACATGACCACAGGAAAAACCATAGCCTTGACTAGATGGACCTTTGTTGGCAAAGTAATGTGTCTGCTTTTGAATATGCTATCTAGTTTGGTCATAACTTTCCTTCCAAGGAGTAAGCGTCTTTTAATTTCATGGCTGCACTCACCATCTGCAGTGATTTTGGAGCCCCCAAAACTAAAGTCTGACACTGTTTCCACTGTTTCCCCATCTATTTCCTATGAAGTGATGGGACCAGATGCCATGATCTTCGTTTTCTGAATGTTGAGCTTTAAACCAACTTTTTCACTCTCCTCTTTCACTTTCATCAAGAGGCTTTTGAGTTCCTCTTCACTTTCTGCCATAAGGGTGGTATCATCTGCATATCTGAGGTTATTGATATTGTAAACATGTATAAAATGCGTACTCATTCTGGTCAGTAACCACCTGTTAATGAGAATTACCAAATGCAATCATAGGCAATGTTAGGTTTTCTACTATATACAATCATACAACAGAATAAAACTTATTGCTTTTCATCTTTAGAGTTGTGATAGGTGATATTGGCAAAATACTAGCAGGTTTTCTCAATTACGGGAAGTAGTAATGGATCCAGGACCATAATAGGTAGGAAGGCCCAATATTAAAAACAAATAATGGTGCCTTGATTTTCTAAGAGAAAAGCCATAAATTCCTCAAACTGTTTGTTGTTGTTGTTCAATCGCTAAGTCTTACCCAACTCTTTGTGACCCCATGGACTGCAGCACACCAGGCTTTCCTGTCCTTCACCATCTCCCAGAGTTTGCTCCAACTCCTGTCCTTTGAGTTAGTGATTCCACCCAACCATATTATCCTCTGTCACTCCCTTCTCCTCCTGCCTTCAATCCTTCCCAACATCAGGGTCTTTTCCAAGGAGTCAGCTCTCTGCTTCAGGTGGATAAAGTATTGGATCTTCAGCTTCAGCATCAGTCCTTCCAATGGTTATTCAGGGTTGATCTCCTTTAAGATCGACTAATTTGACCTCCTTGCTGTCCAAGGGACTCTCAAGAGTCTTCTCTAGCACCACAGTTTGAAAGCATCAATTCTTCAGTACTCAGCCTTTTTTATTTGAGAGCTGGACCATACCAAAGGAACATTTCATGCAAAGATGAGCTCAATAAAGGACAGAAATGGTATGGACCGAACAGAAGCAGAAGATATTAAGAAGAGATGGCAAGAATACACAGAACTGTACAAAAAAGATCTTCACGACCCAGATAATCATGATGGTGTGATCACTCACCTAGAGCCAGACATCCGGGAATGTGAAGTCAAGTGGGCCTTAGAAAGCATCACTACGAACACAGCTAGTGGAGGTGATGGAATTCCAGTTGAGCTATTCCAAATCCTGAAAGATGATGCTGTGAAAGTGCTGCTGCACTCAATATGCCAGCAAATTTGGAAAACTCAGCAGTGGCCACAGGACTGGAAAAGGTCAGTTTTCATTCCAATGCCAAAGAAAGGCAATGCCAAAGAATGCTCAAACTACCACACAATTGCACTCATCTCACACGCTAGTAAAGTAACGCTCAAAATTCTCCAAGCCAGGCTTCAGCAATATGTGAACCATGAACTTCCAGATGTTCAAGCTGGTTTTAGAAAAGGCAGAGGAACCAGAGATCAAATTGCCAACATCCGCTGGATCATGGAAAAAGCAAGAGAGTTCCAGAAAAACATCTATTTCTGCTTTATTGACTATGCCAAAGCCTTTGACTGTGTGGATCACAATAAACTGTGGAAAATTCTGAAAGAGATGGGAATACCAGAACACCTGATCTGCCTCTTGAGAAATTTGTATGCAGGTCAGGAAGCAACAGTTAGAACTGGACATGGAACAACAGACTGGTTCCAAATAGGAAAAGGAGTACGTCAAGGCTGGATATTGTCACCCTGTTTATTTAGCTTATATGCAGAGTACATCATGAGAAATGTTGGACTGGAAGAAACACAAGCTGGAATCAAGATTGCCAGGAGAAATATCAGTAACCTCAGATATGCAGATGACACCACCCTTATGGCAGAAAGTGAAGAGGAACTCAAAAGCCTCTTGATGAAAGTGAAAGTGGAGAGTGAAAAAGTTGGCTTAAAGCTCAACAATTCAGAAAACGAAGATCATGGCATCCAGTCCCCTCACTTCATGGGAAATAGATGGGGAAACAGTGGAAACAGTGTCAGACTTTATTTTTCTGGGCTCCAAAATCACTACAGATGGTGACTGCAGGCATGAAATTAAAAGACGCTTACTCCTTGGAAGGAAAGTTATGACCAACCTAGATAGCATATTCAAAAGCAGAGACATTACTTTGCCAACAAAGGTTCGTCTAGTCAAGGCTATGATTTTTCCTGTGGTCATCATGTATAGATATGAGAGTTGGACTGTGAAGAAGACTGAGCGCCAAAGAATTGATGCTTTTGAACTGTGGTGTTGGAGAAGACTCTTGAGAGTCCCTTGGACTGCAAGGAGATCCAACCAGTCCATTCTGAAGGAGATCAGCCCTGGGATTTCTTTGGAAGGAATGATGCTAAAGCTGAAACTCCAATACTTTGGCCACCTCATGCAAAGAGTTGACTCACTGGAAAAGACTCTGATGCTGGGAGGGATTGGGGGCAGGAGGAGAAGGGGACGTCAGAGGATGAGATGGCTGGATGGCATCACTGACTCGATGGACGTGAGTCTCGGTGAACTCCGGGAGTTGGTGATGGACAGGGAGGCCTGGCGAGCTGCGATTCATGGGGTGGCAGAGAGTCGGACACGGCTGAGCGACTGATCTGATCTGATCTGATCTGGACCATAAAGAGCTGGACAGCTCTCACATAAAGAAGGCTGAGTGCTGAAGAATTGATGCTTTCAAATTGTGGTCCTGGAGAAGACTCTTTTGAGAGTGCTTTGTTTTTCCAAGAGCAAAGCCATAAATTCCTCAAACTCTAGACTGATTTTGATATTGGTTTTCAGCTAGAGGCCAGCAAACTTTATCTCTAAAGGGCCAGATAGTAAATATTTTAGGTTTTACCAGCCACATAGTCTCCATCACAACTACTTCACTCTGCTCCTGAAGGGCAAAAGCAGCCATAGACAATGTGTACATGAAGGAGTGTGGTTTCGGTCCAACTAAACTGTATTTTTTAAAAATGGGTGAAGAGCCAGATAGCTCTTCAAATGAGCTTTAAAAATTTTTTTCAAGCTCTTTAAAAGAGATATGTTGATCCCCAGGGGTTTGCATAATCGCAGTGGCCCTCAGCCCTGGCTACACAAAAGAATTATTTGGAGGAGCTTTGAAAAATTCTGGTGCCCAGCCTCCATCCCAGACCAATTCAGTCAGAAGGAGTCCATCTTTTATTGAGGCTTCCCAAGTGATTCTAATATGAATCCAAGGCTGAGAACCATTGCATGTAGCCATGAAAATAGTGCCAAGTTAACCTCATTTCTTCCTTCTCCTCTGTCTTGTCCTCCTCCTTTGTCTCCTCCTCCTCCTGTGGGACGAAGTAGCCAAAGAGCTTTATTGGGGCAGAATAGAAGCTGCAGTTCACCTGGATTTATGTTGGTCATTTGCCAAAGCCTTTCATTTGTCCTCATAGACAAAGGAGAACAACGTGGTGGATGAGAGAGTCAGCCTCTGATGAATGGAGTAGATAACACCTAGAATTCTTTAAGGGTCCCGCCTCTCTCCAGTGGTGACTGCACAGCAGGCATCCGATAAATCTTTCCGGGGGGTACTCGTGATCTACTGTATAAGAAATGGCTGAATGAGCCAGGGATTTAAACTTGGAAAGGAAAATAGTTGTGGTGGTACATGAGAGTTGTCTTAAAAAATGTGCCAGGCCATCATAGTGAAGAAAAACAGACTTTTGAATTTTGCAGAGTAGAAATAGAATCGTTGGGAGCCACTGGGAGGTGCTCATTCATTTAACAAGTGTTTGTTTGGTGACAGCTCTGTGCCAGGTACTGTTCAGTCACTGGAGCTGGATCAGTGAACAACACAGGCTAAGATCCATGGTCTGTAAGACTTACCATCTCGACACTTACTTTAATGGGTTTGATGATTAAAGCAGTAAGAAAATAGAATGGGTTGCTTCAGAAGGCATTGATCATAGGTTGGATGATCACATATTTGAGATCATTATGAGCCAACCAGAACCTCCAGCCCCAAGTTTTTCCGAGTCTAGGAAAGTAGACCCTAACCTCCCTTCCTTCTCTTTGCAGTCAACTTTCCTTCCACATCACTTTCTTACTCCCACCATTCATTTCCAAGGTAACAGAGTCAGACATTTACAGTTGGATCTTGAAATGCTAAGATTCTAAGCAGGAGAGTCACAGAGTGTGGATAAAGCTGTGGACAGATTGTCCATCTCTCACGTGACAAGGCCAGTGGAGGGAAGAAGGACTTGCCTCCTGCTTTGTGTGTCTGGGAATCCTTTCAAGCATATGCCATCCTGCACATTCCATATGATGGCAAGTTGACAAGCTAGTGTTTGGGCCTGTCAGACTTTCAATTATCTCTGGAGCCTTGAGGTCTCAAAAACTGCAGGCTGGCTGAATGATGCAGGGTGCTGGAGTGAGGTGTCCTGTTCGGTTTATGTGAGCATGCTTATTCCTTTTAACTCTTTGTCACAGCTACACACTAGGAAAGGGCTGAGATAATAGGGAAGCTGGGGGGAGGATTCTCTATTTCTTTCATGGATTCATAGTAATACACATACATATCCATACACACAAATATAGATACATACATGTACCTACTTTTGTATCTAGCCATATGTCTTTCATTTGTTCTGAGGCTGGTGGGCAAGAGAATGAGAGTGCCGGGGACAAAGTGGTCCCACAGAGTAAGGCACACCCCTATTTCAAATGCCCAGAGCTTACCTCCTAAGAAGAACAGAGCAGGAACGTTGCCCCATTTGGGGAGAATGGAGTTGAATTTGAGGGCAAGAGACCCAGGGGTGAGCCCATGCTCACAGCAGGCCTGTGTGGTGGGGTTTGGGGTGTGGCTTGAGTGGTTGGAGGAGTGTGACAGAAATAAGGGTTTGAGGGTCTTGGGATCTAGGGCCAAGGAGGGCCACAGGGATTTGTTTTTCTCTTAGTCTTGGGGCCCAGGAGGTTTACTTACATGACCAGGCTAGTTTTTATTATATATTACGGAGGAGGTGATTGACTGCAGCATTGAACACTCTGCAGATTTACATTCTGGATGTAAAGACTGTTGTCCTTTTTCAATAACTGGATTCGAGTTGCAGAAATATCTGGAAGCCATAGAGACTAAATGTTCTAGAAAGAGAAAGTTACCCTATCAGGAATAAAATATAATGTTATCTGAAGATTTCAGTCATTTTTAATTACAAGAGCTGTATCATCTCTGGTCTCCAGCTTTCTGTGTCACCTATAGTATTGAGCTAAAGCAAGCCTGACAAATTGTTTCAATTTTATTGTTTGAGGTTGTGTTTGTTCACTGATCTTTACCCTGAATCTCCCTGAGAATTCATTCTGGGAGCTTGGTTCCAAAGTCAGGAGTGGTTGGTACAAAAATCAGTGTTAAAACATAGCCATTCTGAGATGTCTTTTCTGTCTTTAAAATCTATTGAGAAGAAGTGATTTAATAGTAGTTTAAATTAAGTCAGAGGACAACAGGATTTCTCTGCAGAATACAGATAAAATAGAATTTTTTCTCTAGAAGCAAGAGAGTGTTGCGGGAGAGTATAACTGATTCTCCTTACTGCTACGTGATGCTCGGAATACCAGAAAGATTCTGCATGTCTAGCTGGCCGTAGAAATGTGGCTGTCTCCTCACGGAGGCAGCATGTGTGGTCAAGGTTCCCTTCTTGAGGGGGGCAGGTGTCATGGTCCTCTTGGGTGTCCCGGCCCCAGGCCTCTGCGTGGTGCCCAGGTTCTCTGAAGCTGGCATCCTTCTTTGCCCTGGCCAGCCTTCTCAAGAACTGGTACACTGACCTGGCTCCTGAACCCCCTCCAGCTGACCTAGGAAGATCCCCTTTTCTGCTGAGACAGCAAGACGCAGCAGTGCTCTCAACCCTGGCCACATATCAGAATCAGAATACTGACATCTGGCCCAACCCTTGAGGTCCTGAATTAATTGACCTGGAGGGAGCACTGGGGATTCTGATGAATAGCCAGGGTTGAAGACAGAGCTTGAATCAGTTGTAATTTTGGTTCCAACCCTTTGAACATTCACCGGAAGTTAGGATAAACTTTCAGGAAAATCGTGTAGTGGGGAGTGTGTGACTGGATCAGGGCAACAGGTTTGGGGATATTTAAGTGGCATTACAGTGGTCTAATGATGGGAGTTTCAGAATGATTCCTTCCAAAGGGGATTTTAGACTCCTTTTAATAACACACAGATATTTCTGGGGATGATGCAGTGCATAACCCTTTAAACAATAATATATTTATTGCCTTAAATTTTCTCACCTCTGGCTCTGAATTTTTGGCAGCTGCATTGACTTGACATGTAGATGAGCAGGGCAGGATCACAAGCTATAAAATAGTATGAAAAAGGAATGAATTATGACACATTGCCAGTCTCACTCAAGCTCTGGGAAAATGCTGACACATGAGAGGTACTGAGCCAGTGATCCTGAGTGACTGATCCCCTTCCACTTTAAAACTCCTGTTGGCAGAGAGAAGCCAGTGAAGTTTTTTGAGTAGAGGTATGAAAACTGTGGTTAAGGATTACTTCGATAATATTCAATAATATATTGTATGGATGGAAGGATGGGGAGAACCCAAAGAAAGCAGCTCAACAATACAAATTATACCTGTAAGTTGAGAGAAGGAAAGAGCTGCTGTGGCCAGAAATTCTGAGAAGGCTTCTTGGGTGGAATGGAAATTGATCTGAGTCTTGAAAAGTGCGAAAAAGACTGAAAGAGGGATGAAAGGGTCATTCTGGGTGGGAGACATTTATGAATTATTATCCGATTATGTTAAAAATTTTAGATTGAAAAAATATTTTTTGTTCTGATTTCAGAACGTGACCTGCTGCCACCTGTACGTAAGCCCTCACAGTTCACAGTAAGGCAGTTGCCCTTACTTCTACCACCCCTCCTGTGTCAAATCTGCACTCCATGCCAGGGCCTGTGTACACTTATGGCTCTCAAAAACTCCATTAATAGCTCAGCCATTCAGCCCAGACACCACCAGCCACCCCACTTATGGCTCCAGGCTACTCACCCTCCTCCATTCCTCTCCTTTCTTCTGCTGTCCAGACATCTTTCTCCAGTCTTGTGTGTGGCCACCCAGCAGTATTCCTCTGACATGGGAAAGCCGTTTTACTGAGGATAAGGCATTTGGGGTGCCTCCAGCTCTTCATATCCACCCACCATCAGCCTGCTGTTTCGGAGAAAATGGAAGATTTTTCTTTCTTTCTTTCTTTTTTATAAAAGTGCTTTTGGTTGTGCTACTTCAGTATAAAACACTGACTTCAAGAAGCTTACAGTCTCAGTATTGGGTGGGAGACACAAGATGGAAGAGAGAAGCCAGGACAGGGGTAAAATCTTCACACAAGTAAGGTGGGTAGTGGTAACCAAGATGGAAGAAGAAGACGGTGGAATTACATGGCTCAGAGAGGAGATGTGGGAAGAGCTATTTATAGGAATAAAAACCAAATATTTTTAGGACAATATTGTATGCTATGCAATGGAATCAATCTTCTGTGGAGATGATCAGTAAAATTTTCACAAATTCTTTGGTCAGATGGATCCTTCATGGTATCTGCAGATATTTGCTCAGTCCTGTTTGTGTTGAGAGAACAGAGGCTGCAATCTGTGATGGTCAGCACAGGGACTTGCTTGCCCTTCTGTTTCCTCATGGCCCTGCAGAAGGAAAAACACCAATACAGTATACTAACGCATATATATGGAATTTAGAAAGATGGTAACGATAACCCTGTATACAAGACAGCAAAAGAGACACTGACGTATAGAACAGTCTTATGGACTTTGTGGGAGAGGGAGAGGGTGGGAAGATTTGGGAGAATGGCATTGAAACATGTAAAATATCATGTATGAAACGAGTTGCCAGTCCAGGTTCGATGCACGATACTGGATGCTTGGGGCTGGTGCACTGGGACGACCCAGAGGGATGGTATGGGGAGGGAGGAGGGAGGAGGGTTCAGGATGGGGAACACATGTATACCTGTGGTGGATTCATTTTGATATTTGGCAAAACTAATACAATTATGTAAAGTTTAAAAATAAAATAAAATTAATTAAAAAAAAATGAAGTATCACACTCTTGTTTCCCAGATTCTTGCAGGAGAGGCATTAGAGGATTTATGTCACATACCATCTTCTACTTTGCTTTCTATCAGAATGTACAGGTTACATTTCATCCATACAGCCTTCACTTCTGTGTCCCATTTTTACTTTTCAGCCCAAAGATTATATATTATAATCTTTAATATTTGAGTGATAAAATAGGGGACAATATTTGCCTCAAAGAAAGTAAAGTTCAGTCTGTCTATATTGAAGTTTTATCTCTTTCCTTCTTTGGTTCAACAGAAGACTGATGCCTAACAATGCAATGGTAAATAAGAGAAGTGTATTTCTTATAAGCTTGGTTAAGGGTTCAGGCCAGTGGGTACTCAAGGAATTTTAAAATATTTGAACCTATCAAGAATTCTGTTGACACTGTATCAGTGTTTGCTGGATTAAATGGTTTGTGATGGTTCCCTCTGCTCTTTGAAATAGAGTGGCATTTGGAAAATGGGCTCATGTAGAACAGAAGACTGTGTTTAAATGTTGTAGCTACTTTAGAGTTCAGGAAATTGTTTCTTAAACCAATGCAGAATGCTCATGATGAAAGGAACCCTGATGACAAGGAAGCTTAAACCCCCAGTAGACACTGAGTTTGGTCCAGGGCCCAGATTCCTTGAGGTTTAGCTTGATGTTCTTTTCATCAGACATTCTGCTTGCATTTGCTGGGGTAAAAGGTGTAATTGACACAGAGAGAATTTAATTTTTCATCTGGGAATATTGATTAAATAGCCTCTAAGAACTTATGACCTGGAACAGGAAATGGCAACCCACTCCAGTGTTCTAGCCGGGAGAATCCCGTGGACAGAGGAGTCTGGGCGGGGGGGCAACAGTCCATGGGGTCACAAAGAATCAGACACAACTGAGTGACTAAGCACAAGAACTTATGAAAGTCCATATTCCACGAAAACACATGAGGATGTTTATTTCCCCTTTAAGTCAATTTGTTGAAATTTTATAGCACTTATCTTTCCATCAGGAAATATCCTTTTGAAAATCATGTAGAAAATAATTGAGAACTTAATTTTTGACTTATTTTCTTGAACTTGAGATTCACCAAGATAGAAGTGAATATATTTTCCGCCCTTCTCAGGGTGGAAAAGGAAGAGTTTACTGGGAGGTGTGAAGTCTGCCCTGAATACAACCTGTAACTGGGTTGGCTATCAAAGAATGTGAGGAGGTGGAGGGTAGAGACTTCTGTTTAGAGATTTAAAGAGGGGAGAATCTTTTGTTTTTTGCTCTTCCTCACTTGCACATATTTTTTTTTTTATTGAAGTGTAGTTGATTTACAACATTGTGTTAGTTTCAGGTGTATAGCAAAATGATTAAGGTATATATATACACATATATATGAAAGTGAAAGCCTCTCAGTCGTGTTTGACTCTTTGCAACCCCATGAACTCTACAGTCCATAGAATTCTCCAGGCTCGAATACTGGAGTGGGTAGCCTTTCCCATCTCCAGGGGATCTTCCCAACCCAGGGATTGAACCCAGGTCGCCTGCATTAGAGTGGATTCTTTACCAGCTAAGCCACAAGGGAAGCCCAAGAATACTGGAGTGGATAGTCTATCCCTTCTCCAGAGGATCTTCCCGACCCAGGAATCAACCCAGGGTCTCCTGCATTGCAGGTGGATTCTTTACCAACTGAGCTATGAGGGAAGTCCCACACATGTATATGGTTTTTTATATATATATATATATATATCCAGATTATTTTCCACTATAGGTTATTACAAGATATTAAACATTGTTCCCTGTGCTATACAGTAACTCCATGTTGCTTATCTATTTTATATTACAGTAATGTGTATCTGTTAAATAATTAGGATACTTCTAATCTATCCTTCTTCCCTCTCCCTTTCCCCTTTAGTAACCATAAGTTTCTTTTCTGTTTGTCTGTTTATGATTTGCTAATAGATTCATTTGTATTATTTTTTATATTCCACACATAAATGATATCATATAATATTTGTCTTTATCTGACTTCCTTTACTTAATGTGATATTCTCTAGATCCATCTATGTTACTGCAAATGGCAATATTTCCTTCTTTTCATGGCTGAGTAATAGTCCATTGTATATATATGAACCACATTTTCTTTATCCATTTATCTGTCAATGGACATTTAGGTTATTTCCATGTCTTGGCTATTGTAAGTAGTACTGCTAATGAATATCGGGGTGCATGTATCTTTTCAAACTAGCATTTTTATCTTTTCTGCATATATACCCAGGAGTGGAATTGCTGGATCATATGGTAGTTCTATTTCTTGTTTTTTAAGAAACCTCCATATTGTCTTCCATAATGTCTATATCCATTTACATTCTCACCAACATTGTAGGAGGGTTCCATTTTCTGCACACCCTCTCTAGTATTTATTATTTGTAGACTTTTTGATGATGGCCATTCTGACTGGTGTAAGGTGATACCTCATTGTGATTTTGATTTGCATTTCCCTAATAATTATCTATGTTGAGCATCTTTTCATGTGGCTATTTGCCATCTGTATGTCTTTTTTGGAGAAATGTCTATTTAGGTATTCCATCCATTTTTTGATTGGATTAGTTTTTCTTTTTTTGATATTGAGTTGTGTGAGGTGTTTATATATTTTGCAAATCAACCAAGAGGGGAGAATCTTGGTCCTGGGTGCTTTGAATCCTCAGAATACGGAAGAACAACCAGGCTTGCATGTTCCTCAACTGGAAGGGAGCCAAGTGAATAGGCATGTAGCACTTCAGAAGTGGGAGGACCACAGAGAATGCCCGGTAGATGGTTGAAGTAATCATGGTTAATAGCCACAATTGCAGTCTGCCCAGATCAGTGGTGCTCAACCAGTGCTGAGGGACCCTGCTTTACCAGAAGCCTCAAGATTGAGCAAGGAGAAATAGCTTGGTGCTGCTCCAGCACTGGGAGCCTGAGAAGGGACACTAAGAAACTGATGCTTTACTTTATGCCGGTACCGATTCAGGGGAGTGAGTGCTTGAGACAGATTTCCTTTGTCTTAGACCAAGTCATGCTGTTGGAGCTGTTTCCTGAGTGTCAATACCTGTTTTATTAATAATAATTTAGTGGTAATAACAGCTACCATTTACTTAATACCTACTGCTCACTGTTATGTACTGAATGTTTGTCTCCCCAAAATACATATGAAGCCCAAACCCCCAAAGTGATAGTGTTTAGAGAGGGGTCTTTGTGAGATAATTAGAGTTAGATTAGACTATGAGTGGACTTCCCTGGTGGCTCAGATGGTAAAAAGCATCTGCCTACAATGCGGGAGACCCAGGTTCAATCCCTGGGTCAGGAAGATCCCCTGGAGAAGGAAATGGCAACCCACTCCAGTACGCTTGCCTGGAAAATCCCATGGACGGATGGAGGAGCCTGGTAGGCTACAGTCCATGGGGTCACAAAGGGTCAGAGACGACTTCATTTCCACTTGCACTTTAGACTATGAGGGTAGGAGCCTCATGATGGGATTAGTGGCTTTATAAGAGAGGAAGAAAGAGAGCCCTCCCTTTCTGCAGCATGCACTGAAGAGAGGCTATGTGAGGACACAGTGAGGAGCTGAAGATCTGCAGCTCAGTAAGAGAGCTCTCCCCAGGAACTACATCAGCCAGGACTGGACTTCCTAGTTTCCAGAACCATGAGAAAATAAATTTCTGTTATTTAAGCCACCCAGTCCATGGTATTTTGTTACAGCAGCTTGAGCTAAGATAGCTTCCACATGCCAGGAACTTTCCACATGCTGTTTCAAGTAGTTCTCAAAACAACTTTGCAAGGTAGCTATCTCTATCTGGTAAAGCAAACAGAAACAGAGAAATTAACTACCTTGCCCAAAGTCACACAGCCTTTGGGGGTGAGGAATATATATATATAGTCCTTAGTGCAGTGTCTAGTACAAAAAGGCACTTAGTAAAGAAACTTAGGACTCAAAAGCCCATGTTTTTTTTTCAATGTGCATTTGAACCTTTTATCCCAGCATGTCAGCTGTGTCTATGCCTTACATTCCATAGTTACCACTCAGTGCAGATTCTGATTCCATTATGACATAATGGAGGTTAATGGTGTTCAACCAAAGGTGGTTCCCGGCCTGGATGGAGAGCCCAGCTTCACAATCCCTTAAAGTTTCTCCTCTGAAGTGAGAGGACTTTGGCATAAGAACCAGTAACGGTGGGATCTTCATCAGGAACCTACAGGGGAACTTTGCTTGAGAAACTCCTCCACCAAGGCCTGGTCCTGGGCATCACTTCTTGCTGCTCCGAGGCTTACCTGGAGAAGTCGAGGCAATCACAGTAGAAGCCAGCTTAGAGGATGCTGGAAGATGTAGCCCACGTGGGAAGCTGGGCTCACCATGCAGGGGGCTAGGGAAGGATGCTTGGCTCTTCCTTGGATGAGTCTAAATCCCAGAACTGGCCTGGCCTCCCAAGAATGACCCAGGGTAAAGGGCTTTTTGTTCCAAATCCTGTTTTGAGCTTCACCACAAACCCAGTGGGGTGTGGAGGGAGCTATGTACCTTCCCCCAACACGGGTCATATCTCCACATCATGCCTGAGATTCCCTGTTAGTCCCCATGTGCCCTCCAGGGGCTCTGCGGTCCAGAGGCAGGGGTGAGGGAAATAGGAGGAAGAAGAGAGGAGAGGGAGATGCAGGGCAGGCGGAGGAGGGTGTTGAGAAGCCTCAGGTCCTGGGAAGAAGTGAAGACAGAAAAGGTTTAAAGTGAATCAAAGAGCAGCTGGAGCCATGGACCCTCACTGCCTTCTTCCTTTCCCTGCTTCTCTCTTGAATGAGAAGCTCCGGGGAATGAGCAAGGAGGATGTTTCTAGCTACTAGCACACAGGAATCGAAGAAAGTGAACAGGCAAGATACGAAGTCCAGGGTTAATAAAAAGCACCTTTACTCTAGAATTCTTCTGTGAAAACCAGAAGTAAATTTCCAGGGTAAATTTTAGTTTCTCTTTCATGGTGGGGAAATGTCGGTGCCTCTCTTCTAATTAGCATTGCTAAAATGCCATAGTGAGATGGGTGACTAGAATCAAGGCTTTCATTTCCTGTTGCTTTTGTATGTGGAGCTGCCAAAGCAATCAATGTCTGTGTAGTTCTATTCCCTCGATTCTTGGTGTTCTCTCTGACAGCAAGAAATTCTCTTCCTCCACGGACCACGTATCATTTTGTTAAAACTGAATGCCTGTCATCTGTTCTTGCAACTCATGTGCATTTTATCAAAAGGTTTGAATCATTCACACAGAAGTCCCACAATGCTCTTCTCCATAGGAAGCCATTTTTCTTTCCTGAGGCTATTAAGTGGCTCACAATAAAAACCTCTAAGCACTCATTTTTTTTGAGAAAATTACTCGCAGAATCAGTAGCATTGAGCATAGATAATAGAAAGAGACAATCAGATCATGTTGCATGTAACCAACCTCCCGTTTAGCTCTAAGTTTGTCAGTCTAACCTAGGGAATTATGGGTGCCCAGCGAACCGTTCCTAAGATTTAAGTTGCACAGAGAACTTAGCACTATTGCTTAGACATTGATTCTTCTCAGAGTGGGTAATGGATCCAGCCATGTAACAGTCCCAGGCAGGACAGTGGGTGCATCCTTAGGATGAAGAAGAGCTCTCTTTGAGCCTAGGCATGGTTTCTCAAACGTGAAATGAAAGTGAAAGTGGCTCAGTCGTGTCTGACTCTTTGTGACCCCATGGACTGTATAGTCCATGGAATTCTCCAGGCCAGAATACTGGAGTGGATATAGCCGTTCCCTTCTCCAGGGGACCTTCCCAACCCAGGGATCGAACCAAGGTCTCCCACATTGTAGGCAGATTCTTTACCAGCTGAGCCACGAGGGAAGCCCAAGAATACTGGAGTGAGTAGCCTATCCCTTCGCCAGTGGATCTTCCAGACCCAGGGTCTCCTGCATTGCAGGCAAATTCTTTACCAGCTGTGGCTATTGACATTTTGAACTGAATAATTCTTTACTGTGGGGGCTGTCCTGTGCATTATAGGATATTTAGCAGCATTCCTGACCTCTACCCACTAGGATGCCAGCACCCTTCCTCCAGTGGTGACAACCAAAAATGTCTAGACAGTGCCAAGTATCCCATGAGGAAAATATCGCCCCCTATTGGAAAATACTGATCTAAAACACACCAAGTGTTTCTTCTGTTGCCCTTTTCTTCAAAGAGCTGCAGAACTTTAGGGAACCACTAGAGGGTGAGCGTGGGCTTCCCTGGTGGCTCAGACGGTAAAGCGTCTGGCTGCAATGCAGGAGACTTGGGTTCGATCCCTGGGTTGGGAAGGTCTGCTGGAGAAGGAAATGGCAGCCCACTCCAGTATTCTTGCCTGGAAAATCCCTGGGATGGCGGAGCCTGGTAGGCTACCGTCTGTGGGGTCACAAAGAGTCGGACACGACTGAGCGACTTCACTTGCACTGAGAGGATGAGCAGGGATGCTAATTGGAGCAGCTTTAGAGACATGTCCCTGAAGGACACCACAGAAGCTGTGGAGAAGGGAAGGTCCCTTGGGAAGTTTGATGGAACCATGGATGAGAATGAGGCCTGGGATTCTAAGAGCTTTAGGGAAGCAGCCCCCCAGTCAGAACACACCCCTCACCCCGTGAGCTGAGAAGATCCTGCATTGGGAGCTGGCTGTCAAGTGGTAGGCTCCATTATCCAGGGCGAGATGTTCCTCTGTGAGAAGGTGTCAGTCAGCCTCTTCCACCTGCATGATCTGGTGTCTTTTGTGTAGAGAAGGGGGAGGTTGTTGGTCTTCTTTTGGTTTTTTATGAAAGAGAGATAGCATTCAGTTCAATAAGCATTCATTTTGTGTCTACTCTTTATTAGATTCTGTGTCTGGTTATGGAGATATTAGTAGATTGCATAAATGGCCACAGATGAATTACCCCTCTGCCTCCATGCCTTTGAGTGGTCCCCTCTCAGACTGACTCTGGGCTTGGCCATGTGATTTGCTTTGGATAATAGGTCAATAGTAAATGTGATACAAGCAGAGACTTGAAAAACTCTTGCTCAGTGAGGCTTATCCACTCTTGAGACTCTTGGCACTCTGCCACTGCTCCC